>NC_030810.1:75236299-75861299 GCF_001704415.2 Capra hircus
TAATACTCTCGTTCTCAGACAAAAAGAAACACATTTATCGATGTAAACATAGTCTCCCTGTTCCACACACCCTACATCCTTTACCGTTTGCTGAGATTTGTCTTGCGGTATAGCAAAGTAACTGTCACAAATCCATCTCGATTGAAGTGCTTACCCTCTAAATCCAGGTTTCAAGCGGAACTCCAACTGTGTGTAGAAGCCAGAGTCATCTGATGAGCAGTGAGGTAGCTCTGGGCAGTGGGAGCTGCTTCCCTCGGACTGCCGGGTTACAGTGTTAACAAGCCCTGGGAAGGGACCTCGGTGCCTTGCGCTGGCTGTGCCCCAGTGCCTTCGCGTGGTGGCGGCTTGCTCACGCTTCCGAGGAGTCCCAGGCGGTAGCCTTCAGCTGATGCGAGCTTCCAGAAAGGAGTGGGGAAGGGGGAAAAAAAAAATCATCTAATGCAATCAAATCGATCTGATCTACACCATCTGTCGCCTGCCACTATACACAAACGTTAAAATAGGAAAACGGAAAACACTGACAACCCGAGAGGGTTGGTCTGCAAAGAGTTCATTTTTAGCAGAGCATAATTGGATATGGTCGGCGTACAGTTACAAAAGCTGCTGTTAGCCATCCAGTAGTGGATCCCAAACATGCTAATGGTGGATTAATTGAGGAAGATCTGACGTGCAAGCTTCATAGTCTCTTATTCATGACTTCCCAATGGGAAAGGACCAATGCCTTGTGGGACTATGGTAACATACAGTCAAAAAAGCTGCTAAGAAAATGGCTGTGTGTTCACAGCACCTCTCTCTGATAACAAACATATGTCGACTAAAACGGTTTAGTAAAATGGGGGGGTGGGTGTTGGAGAATAAAATTTTCTTTCTCAGTATAAGTAACCTGATCTTCTTTCCTTAAAGAAATGCAAAAATAGATACCATATCTTTACCACAGTGGAAGAAAAAGGATGTTTTAAAAGATTTTTATCAAGAGTAAATTCTGCCTTATAAAAGAAACGGAACACTTCTGTGCAGCAATTCTAAAAAAAAAAAAAAATCTATTATCATATTTTTTTCCTTACTGCAATTAGAGTAGATCCATAGCATGTGCAGCATATAGAAACTCAGCCCAGTTAATCCAACCAGGATTGACTGGATGTTGTTTAATGCCACGTACCCTTTTGACTTCCTGAAAGCAGGATGCCTCTTGGGCAAGACATTTTGCATCATTGAAAATTGACATAATGAATGTTAAGTGTGATTGCAGTGAGGAGATAGGGAGAGTTTTCTTTTTTAATTCTACAATTATTCCCTCTGGCTGAAACTCCTTTTGGTCGGTTTCCAGTCTTTCCTGATCAGCTGATGGGGGAGGTATAGGGAAGGGGAGGGAGTGGAGATATGGGGTCAGAGTGTGGAAAGGGAGGAGGAAGACTGTGGATTATCAATAACCAGTAAATTCAGTTTTATCTGTAATAAAAAACTATGGCAATAAAAGAGGTCACTTACTAATTGCTTACCATGATATTTAAATATAAACCAGTTTTCAAAATTAATCTCTTATGTGTGGAAAGAAAATAGTGCAAACAATAGTGATTATCCCTTATCCATTTATATTTTAAAATTAAAAAAGAATCTAGAGTTTATTATCTATGTATGTGACATTCTTTTATTATCTATATCCAAATAATCTATGTTTCCTTTAATTTTGTCATCATTTGAATATTGAAAGCTGTGTTTATTTTGATTTGGCTGCCTTTGAGAACATAAATTACATATATTCATAGTAAACAATTAGTGTTTAGGATAATTCTTGAGATAGCTGAATGTCTTCTGAAACTTTGATAATCTCTTTAAGGAAAAAAAAAGAAACCCTAACAGTTATGAATTAGATTAGTCTAAAAATATAGCTTGAAGACAAATCAAACAATTTACCTGATCTTTTGTTTCAATATACATTAATTAAGCACTCTTTCCAACCTACACAACATTCCAGGGTCACAGTCAGAAATCCAAGTCTAATAGCTTAGCAGCCTTTGTTCTTATTCGTGTCAAGCTATTGCCCCCTGCAGGTTAGGCTGAAAGTGCAGGCAGAATTTGGCCACCTCTGGTAAATTTATGGTAGTCATGTTACTCATTCTCTCCCATTACTTAAGCAGAGTCCACTTATTAACTTTAAGTTTGTTGATACCATAGTTTAAACTGTTTAGAAATAGCTAGTAAACTGAGAAAAACTGAAATGATATTTGTAGACAGATGGTTTGGGTTTTCTTTCTGAGAAGTGCTGGGTGGAGCAGATTATCTATTTTGTCGTCACACAGGAAGGAAGTACCCTGATGAACTCAGTACAGTTTCTTTCTCTTTCCTTATCCTTTTCCCACAGGCTCCAGCAAAACTTAAAAACAAATGTAACCGAACTGGAATTATGATTTCTCAACAATAAAGAAATGATCCTGGGTAGTTTACTACTTGATATCAGTGTGCTCTTGGTACACTCAATGAAGTGCCTTTGAATCAAACCCTTTCAGAGTCTTCCTACTACCGATGTGATGGGGCATTACACTGTTTTTCTTGGATATAAAATGGAAAGTTATTTCAGTGTTCATGCTCCTGCCACCGTATCCTCCTTTTCTTACAATCAACTTTTTCCAAACAAGGCACCTCTCCAAGATGAAATAAACTTAATGTCAGCAGAATAGAAATTAAGTTAAATCAACTTTTCCACAGTGTTAGAAAGTGGAGCGGGTTTATGAGAGTGATTTCAGAAGGTTTATGGGAGGATTCTTTTATGTTTTTGAAGTCATGATATAGCTACTTACACTGAGTTGTAAAGAACCCTGCAATGGTATTTCCCTATTATTTAAATACATGTCTTATTGAATAATGACATATCATTATGCAAAATATCATTAATTTTAATGCCAAATTAGCAATAATTAGAATTATACCTAGTCAAATGTTAGAAGTATTATTTACACATTTTGTCAAAGTAGTTAGAAATATGAAATGCATTCTGCTATCCTAGAACTATTCTGAAATTCACACAAAAGATTTAGATGAGGATAGTGGCAAGACTCAGGGCTTTTTTTGAGAAATTTTTACCCTACTCACTGGTACTTTTTTCAGACCCTATGGAATAAAAACATGGGATAGGAACCAGTGATGACTATGTTATATCTTAAACAAATCTAAAAGCAAAACCAACTAGTCAAGCAAGCAACCAACCAATCAACCAAAAACACAAAAAACCTGAAAACGTATCCATGTTTTATCACATTTTTAAAGCTTGTTAAATTTCAAAAGGACACTACATCTTTAATTAAGGTCTTTCCCTCTATAGTTTATTAATACTCTTGAAGCAAAGAGAGGATTTGGGCTAGACTGTTTGACTATTATTGCATAACTTGTAGTCGAAATAGTGACTTGTTGCTTACAGCTGACACATCTAGCTGTATTTGAGTGGATATTTGTAAAGAAAATTTACCTTTCTTTAAAAATTACATTTCATATATTTGATATGATTACACATGATTTTATATGTAGACACGTTGCTATTGAGTCGAACAATTTTTAACTATTTTGATATTAAATTTCTATGGATGGAGATGCTTTTAATTATCCTCCTGTGAAGAGAGATGGTGCCATTTGACCTGTGGGTCTGAATCAAGGGCAATAATTTTTAGTTCTCCCCATACGATGCAGCAGATGGCCTGCAAGTGTCCTGAAAACACAACTCTTTTCCTCTTACTTTCACCACTATTATTCTAATTGTTTCTAAAGGATCCGAACAGGGTTCTAGAAACCTTGTTATGTTCTGTTATTGCCGGAATCTTGGGTTATTGGTCATTGTTTTCCTCAGAAGCGAAAGGCCAGGCAACCTGACTTATTTGCATCCTATGACTCAACTCAGTTTTCACTTGGCGGGCTGGAGTGTGTGTGTGTGTGTGTGTGTGTGTGTGTGTGTGTGTGTGTGTGTGTGTGTGTGTGTGTGTGTGTTCATCCTGAAAGGGCTTGTTTCCAGAGGTTTTCAAATGCAAATAGAGTGGGAGTGGTGGGAGCGGTGGTGGAGCGCGGTGTGTGGGTTGAGGGGATTTGGGGAGAGGGTGTCTCAGGCAGTAACTTTATACAAATTCAAGGGCATCACTTCTGCTGCAGATCAAAACAAGGTAGATCTGAGAGACACTTTAGAAAGATACAGTATCTTCCTCCTCTAGACCGAGGCCAGCTACTCGCGCCGTTTGTAGAGAGGGTCCCGAAGACCTCCGGAGGCCAGTTCCCGCGGGCGGCCGGGGGCTCAACTCTCGTGTGGTGAAGGGCAGAGCGCTGGTCGGCAGGCTCGGTGCTCCATCGCCGAGGGAGGCCAGCCGCCCGGGGCCGGGCTCGGCTCTCTTTCCCCGACGCCCCGGAGTGGGACGAGGGCATCGTTTTAGCAGCCTCCACTCTAGTTTCAGCAGCTGCGGCCCTGCATCGTTGGCTCGGACCCGGGCCTGCTGGGGGACGGTAAGGGAACGAAAACTCCACCTCCACTCTGGCTCTCAGATCCAGGAAAGGAAGCCAAACCAAGGTGTGGCTACACTGGACAAGATACACAGACCGTTGCCTCTTGGGTCGAGTCGGCCTGCATTTTGTAGCCCCAGGAGCGCCAGGTGCGATCCGCGCGGAGACGAGGGTGGAGGGAATCGCCGCCCTCGCCGCCTTCCCACCGCTCTCCGGGGCCTCCCGCGCCCCGTCCGGCTACGTCGGCTCGCCCCCTCACACCCTAGCCGGGAAGGCTGCCCCGGGCCGAAGGCGACCTGGGCAGGAGGCCGGCGCGAGACGGCGCCGCGGCGCTCGGGAGCCGGAGTAAGGCGAAGGCGCGGACCCCGTTCCTGAAAACGCTCGGCTTCTCCAGAATTTGTCAAGTGTCAAGAAGCTCCAAGAAGGCGAGCTTTCGGGGAAAGCCACTATGTGGCTCACCCCGTTTGGTCTCTGTCAAGCCCTCGCCTTCCTCCTCTCCCCCGATCCTCTGCGCTCCCGGGGTCCCCGGCCGCGCGGGATGAGATCCGGCGACGGTAGAGCGGTTTTAGGCAGAGCGAAGGGGCCCCCTGCTGGCCGGACGCGGCAGCGCGGCGACCCGCTCCCGGTTCCCGCCGCCCCGCCGCGCCCCGCCCCGCTGCGACCCTCTGCGCCCCCAGCGCTGGGGCGCGTTAAAAGAAACAGAAAACAAAACAAAACAAACACGGCGCCAAAATCCACTCTCACCTCGTCTACTGCTTGAAGGTAAGTGTGAGTCCAGCCTCTCCCACGCCCCTCTCTGACCCTCCCTCTGGTCCTCTGGGCTGAGATCTGGGGGAGACAAAGGGGCGACTTTCCCCCCAACACACACACATATCGCCCCCCCCCCAAGATCATGGCTGCTTTTGAAAGCACGTTTTGCAAGCATCAATATTAAACAAGATACAACACATGCATACACATACACACACACACACACACACACACACATACAGACACACGCACACATACACACCCTCGACCAAACCCACACTTACCAGTCCGGAAGAGGGCTACTGATGTGCATGTTTCTGGAAACACTTCATTAGCTGTTGAAGGAAACGTTTACTGATTCTTTAGGTTGTAGGCAACACCAGTAATTCTATAGATTGGAAAGAGGAGGGAAGGGGAAGAAAGATTCCCCTTAGTTTAATCCTACCTGGACGTGAGTACTGTTCTCAGTCCCAAGTCCTCGCGTGGGCAGGAAAGTTTTCATCCTTCTACTGAGGAGGAAGAGAGAGATTCAGCCATTTCTGGGAGGGTTGGGGGGGGGAAGTTCCTGTGTCCTGCTCCCATTCCTCACCAGAGAACGGGGGAAGTGTGTGTTTTGTGTATCTAGACAATTCATGACTTAGTTCTGTATGGTGTTTTGAAATTAGTTTAACCTTGAAATAGGCTCTATGCTTTGAGTGGCAGATTTTTCTGTGCTTAGGTACAGGTTATTAGAAATCATAATGTTTCTCTCTATTCAGGCAGCCTTGACTTAGAGATGGGCTTAATGTCTTATTCTATGACTTTCAGTAATGTCTGTTGCCTCCGGATGTCTAGTGTCTTTGGAGAAGGAGCAGAGTTTAAAAAACTTGTTATATAAGTTTAAGCAAATAATAGTTACAACTCCAGTAAAAGATCGGTTTGCTTCTTTCTTCACACAGTCTTTGGAGGGGAGAATTAAGGATTTTGACTGTCTCTGGAGACTAGTTTATAGTAGGCAAGATCTAGGAAAGTATCTTTTGAAATGGTACATGTTTTTTAGTTTTTGTATTTTCAGATGGATGACAGAATGTTTGATCTGCTAATAGGAAAGGGAATAAGGCTGATTTGAACTGGGATCTGGTACCTCTTTTATAGCCAACAATACAGAAGATCTGAGCAGGTCGTAGCGGACTAGAATTCTGGAAGATAACAATGACAATGAAAAGAAAAACTAACATGTGTTGAGTGTTTACTTACTACCAGGTGCTAAGTTGCAGCCTTTACCTTCATTAACTCATTTAATTCTCACTACAGCCTTATGGATAAGGTCCAGTTACAGTTTCTCATTTTATAGAACAGGAAAGTAAAGCTTGGAAAGTTTTATTTGACTAAGGAGACAACAAGTGGTCATCAGAAGAACAGGGATCTGAAAAGTAGGCAGTAGGAGAGAGAGCTTGAGAAATGATGCTTGTTGTGTTGAGTTCAAGCTGGTAATATACTAATATTTTTGGTCTACATTTTAGTCTTTCATAAAAAAAGATAATCTTTTCTGGAAAGAAAACACTAGATAAAATGGGAGTACTTGTTGAAAAAAAATTCTGGTCATCAATCCCCTATCCCTATCTCATATGAGAAAACTGAGAGAATGAATCAACTTAGTTACCCTGGCAAGGTGCACAGCCAGGCCTGGAAACCAGATTTTCTGATTCCAGCCCCTCAATTTCTTCTACTTAACCACACTGTCCAAACACTGAAAGAGCCTTGGTCTTTCTCAAAATGCTGAACAGTAAATCATAGACAGCTCAGAGTCTATATATCTTAGTGAGTAAGCTTTCTTTCACTTTAATTGTGAATACCTTTTTAGACTTGAAAGGATACAAGTGTAGAAATTGTGCTATTCTCAGTGGTGAATTAAATGAGATAAAAACTACATCAGCTTTACTTGAAAAGCAGTTAAAATGATATCGGAAAGACCTGAGTACAATTTTAGTCTTCTCCACCCCGCAAGACATATCTTACTACCCCACTTAAGTCATTCCACGTTACATTTCTGCTAGCTTCTGTTCATGAAGGAATTTAACACGCACAAGGTTTTGGTGCTTTTCATCTCCATTCATATATTTTTTCTTTGTTCTGTGAATGGTTACAGTAAAAATGTCAAAACAGATCTCTAGGGTGGCCACTTTAATGACAAACATATATAAAATTAATTCACAAGAGATTTTAGATTGGCATCCACATTTTAAGGCACACTTACAATGTAGTGAAGTATATTGTGTAGAACTGATTTACTCTGTGTTGTAAAGTTAACTCAAGTACCGAATGTGCTTCATAAAATGGTCTTAGGGTTCCTTCATTTTCAGTAGGGCTCAAAGTATCAGAAGAAGCCAGATGAACTGCCTTAAGTCACTGACTGGACTGCAGCCCATATGTCTCATCTTTCTCAGTCATTTGTGTGCAAATTACTTGGCCGTGTGGCCTCCTGTCAAATCGGGAATCTGTGATTTTTTCCAAAGGTTTAATTTAGTTGAATATGATTGTTAATGTCAAGTTGGGAATTTTTTCTCTCCTACCTCTCATTAAAACCATTACTATCAATATCAGTTTGGAACTATTATGTTATATAATAAAACTTGCTTGTCTGTGTGAATTTGTACCGTAAACACTTTCACAGATTTTTAGACTTGAAAGGCTTTTTGAAATTATCTAGTCTAATCATTTTATTTTACTGATGGATAAATTGATGTCCTGAGAGGCAATTCAGAATTTGCTAGGTCAACTCTCTAGTTAAGGGAAGTATGAGAAATGGAACCCAGGTTTTTTGCATTCAGCCTCTAAGGAAAGTGCATTCCTACATTCCCATGTTCCTTCTTTATTTGATTGTCAGAGATTCAGTCACTCATTCAACAACTAGTTATTGCCATGAATTTGGCAGCTTTCCTAGGCATTAGAAATTCAACAAAAGAAAAAATAAAACAATCCAGAAAAAAGGCTTAAATTTGTTGAAATTTATATTTTAATGGTGGGTAGAATCAAATGCCAATCTTAATTATGGAAAGACATTTTTCTTAAAGTTACCTTTAATGTGTTATAATGTGTATGGCAGCAAAAGTATGCTGATATTCTTACACATTTCCTGTATAAGAAATTTGGGGATGCCCTTTGTGCCAAATAATTAATGGACTAGAAATTGGCGAGTGGACAAAGCACACTGTAACCAAGTAGGCACTGCCCTTTCAGGTGATCCATTCACTGGTAAAGTGTAAACTTTTCCAGAATCTTCTTGTGATTTGGGATTCCTTGCCTGTGAGATAGCACGGACTTGTGCTCCTGCTGCTGGTGACAAGTCGCTTCAGTTGTGTCCAACTCTGTGCGACCCCATAGATGGCAGCCCACCAGGCTCCGCCGTCCCTGGGATTCTCCAGGCAAGAACACTAGAGTGGGCTGCCATTTCCTTCTCCAATGGACTTGTGCAGGAGCTGGGAGAAAGAAATAATAAAGAGATTAAAGAGGAAATTATTCAGAAGATGTTTTTAAAAATGACACATTTTTGGATGTATATTAGATGCCCTAGCAGATAAAGCAAAGGGCCAGGAAGGTGCTATCTTGAGAGTTTAAGGCAGAAAACCTCAGGTTGGTTTTTGTGATAAACTCAACTTTCCTCTTTAGAATATGATATATAGTAGCCCCTTCAAACCTACCATGGAATAACTGAGGAGGGAAAGGTAGAAAAAGTTCAGCCCTGTAAAATTCTCGATCTCATTGTGAGATTCATCAAAAATATTTTTCAGAAAATAGAACAGACCATTACAAACAAAACATACATTGGATGTTGAAATGAAAATTTACCGACTGATGAAGATACAGCAGCTTCCTAAAATCCCTTCCCAGCTGCTTCCCCTGAAAGAATTTTGCTTGTCAGAGTTTAGACACGGAAGACCAATGGCCAATTGTCTCATGTCCACATTCATTTACCACTAGTGAGGGGAAGGTTTTTCTTCCTCCCCCCCCACAGGGTTTTACTGTATTTTGCTTAGTAATGAAATGAAGGTTTTTGGTTTTTTTTTGACAGGTATGCAGAGTTGAGCTTTCAGTAATTGGAGGGAGTGAAGATGGGGTAGGAAAAGAGAGTTTTTTGTCTGGTAAAACAAGGGGAAAAAGTACATTTATCCACTAAAATCCTTTTGTGCCCTTCCCTGCCAATTTAATTTGTATTTGTTCTCAGTTCCAATAAAGCAATAATATAACACATTAGTTGTAATGTAGTTAATAATATAGTGTAATATATTAGTAATAGGGTAATTTGGCTATTTAACATTTCGGCAATCTATGTGTTAGTCATGTGATAGGCAAGACTGGCTAAAATGAACTATTGGATGACTATTTCATAGTTAGGGTTGTGCATGCATGCTAAGTTGCTTCAGTTGTGTCTGACTCTTTGTGACCCTCTGGGCTGTAGCCTGCCTGGCTCCTCTGTCCATGGGATTTTCCAGGCAAGAATATTGGAGTGGGTTGCCATGCCCTCCTCAAGAGATCTTCCCAGTTCAGGGACTGAACTTGCATCTCTCACGTCTCTGGCATTGGCAGGCAGTTCTTTACCACCAGCACCACCTGGGAAGCCCTATAGTTAGGGTCACCGAAATCTAATTCAGTGTATTGTGAACTGTCGAGGAACTCTTGGAGAATTTCTCTTTCTTGTTGCCTGGGTGCCACGTGTTGGTATCAACCAAGGAAATGATTACATTATATCCTCCAGAGAGTTGCTGATCTATTTCCTGCCTCCAAGTGTAACCAAGATTACACTACAACTACATGAAATGTTGTGTTGGAGATAAATGGTTGAATTTTTATCTCTACTACCTCTATCACCGAGATTAGAAGTTAGAACTAAAGAGCTCTGAACCTCTGACTTTTTCTGCCCACAGACCTGAAGAAGCAATAGCATCCTCCTCTTCTAGGATCACTGAAAAAAGTAGCAAATCTTAAATAAAGGAAAACATGAGACCTCAGACCTTTTTTATCTGCTTTGAGATCTGAGTAAGCTTATGGAATAGTTATGTTGGCACTCCCAAGTGATGTGACTGAGGTTATCTTTCTGGAGGGGTGAAAAGGTCTTTGTGAAACACTCAACTTTTGGAGCCTCCTCTCTGTAGAAAGAAAGACAGGAAGGAAGAAAGGTGGAGGGAGGAGAGAAGAAGGAAGGAAGTAATGGAGAGATGAAGGGAAAAGGGAAGATAAAGGAAGGAAAAAGAAAAAGGGAAGAAGGGGGAAAATGCTTTGACTTGGGGTTGAGTGACAAGAGAAACTTTCAGACTTCAGGTTTATTTTCCCTGCACTAGGTATATGATAATATAGTTTTTATATCTTTTAATCCATACTTAGCTAGGCGTTAAACACTAGGAATAATCTGTTTATAGAAAATAAAGCCATTTCTATTTGAAAACAAATGGAAAAAATAATTATTTTTCCCCAAATGTGTACCCTTTTAATTGATCAGATGCATCCAAGAAATTCTGCCGGCAATTTGAACACTCTGTAGGTGTTGTTGCTGCTCTAGATTTGTCTGCAAGAGGAATTGCAAATGGTATTTACCTTTTAATTAAACAAAGCATCTTGCAAATTAAACACATGTTCTTGCACATCAAAATTTAGTTAACATCCTTTTCATTGTTCATCCTGCTGACACTCTGACAGCATCATGAGTCCACACACAATATAGAATCACTCTGCTCCCCCATCCTCTGCACTTTGCATTCCTCAGAGTAGATGATATCACATGCTAGAGTACACTCTGTAACTGACTCCTAATAACTGAGCAGCTTTCCTATTTAATGTACTTAATATTTTGTAAAATATGGGACTGCATTGGTGTGTCCAGAACCTGGAAAGCTTTGGACATTGATCTGACGTATGTCTTATAATCTTACACTGGAAATATGACAGTGAATGACAGAACACCTTAGAGGAATATAAGAAGCTGATAAAGGCAGAAGCACTGCACGTGAATGTAGAGTCTGGTTTCTAATAGCTACATACTTTTTTACATGCATACCAGTAATTTGACATTTATAATTCACTGTGGAGCTGAATTTCTGTCATTTTCTTACTGTCAAGTCTTCCACATTTTGAAATAAATGTCCCTTCTAATTATTATATGAATTTGAACTCCAACATTCAATTTTTTCCCCTGTCCCTTATAATGGAGTACTACATTTAGCTGAAGTCTGATGTGTAAGACCATTTAGGAAATGTGATCATTTCATATGTATTCCCACAGAACTGTACATGGGAACCCCTTTCTTGATTGTACTCTGCCTTACTTGTGAGAGTATGATTTAAAACTCCTCCATCAGTACTGTTTCCAAGAAAATAAAGTTATTAATGGCAGAATGAAACTGAGATAATTAGGATAGAGCCTTAATGGAGCAAAATTCAGAGTTTTTTCAGTAAAGCAAAACTGTAGTTAATGACTGTCACTCAGTTGTACTGGTGCTCATCAATCTCTTTTATCTCTGTTTATTTATGGTTTATATAACTGAAATAAAGTCATTTCCTTAGAATATTGCCAAAGGAGAAGTTGCTTTCTACTGTGAAAAGCATCATCTCAGAATAAAGTTAAATAAAATCCAGGGTGAGATGAGGTCTTCCCTTATCGTTATGACACTGTGAAGATTTTTTTTTAATGTTGAGAGATTATTTTTACTATCAGTGTTTAGTTTTAAGGTTTAGGTAAAGAGTGTGTTGAAGAGATGCTACTCATGTAAGAAATCGCTTTGAGGCACAGCAATGATTGGTATGGATAGGGTGGAGGAAAGGGTGAGCAGCCCTTGGTGTCATCATGAAAAGCTTCAGCTTAAAGGAATCAGCTACACACGATCTTGCTCTGCCATAACCAAGCTTTAAAAAATAGAAGTAAATAAACGTACAATGTGCAAATACAGAATTTTATGTTTTAAATTGATACTTATAAAAATATTGGTAGTGTGATGCATGTTTGTTGATGAAAATGTCTTCACACATAAGGATAAAATATCCTTACTTGATTTCTAGGAAATGAATAGAATGTGAATACTGAATGCATGCAGATAGTACTTATAATAACCAAATTCATTTCCCTAAATTCAGGTAAGAACAAAGATGATGAATTTTGGCTAGTGACAGAGATTTAGAATGTTATTATTTGCTTTTATATCAGTGCAACTTCTGTCCCCTTGTTTAAACATTTCACAATTTTCCAACTATAAAGAAAATCTATGCTAGCCAACAAGTTTCAGGAATATTGATTGGAACCTTCACTGATGTGTAAAATGTGCCTGAACTATAGTTGTAGATTTTCCATCTGAAAAAAAATTTTTTTTAAGTTTCATATTGATCCTTGTGCCATTTGGTTTTCACTAGGCTTATGAAAGATAAAGCCTTGATTTAACTCTTCATAGAGCCATCCAATATGTTAATAATTTTTAAAGTGTATAAATAATTTTTAAAGTGTATAAGGCTTCCTTCTTTTAGAATAATTTTATAGCATATTTAATAATGTGCTATTATTTTATATATCAATTTACAAAAAGATAAATGAGAATTAAAAAAAGAAAGCAGCATCTTTATGAATCCTGACAAGATGGCCACTGCTTCTTTGGTTTTTGCTAAGTACCAGGCGCTGTGCTAGAAACGTGACATAGCCCATTGTGTCTTACAGCAGCCCCATGTGGAGGTGCTCTGAGAGGACTGAGACAAGACTGAATGCCTTGTTCAAGCCCACCCATCTGTAAGAAGTGAGAATTGGTTTCAAACCAAGTTCTGCGTGGGAGGCAAGGCTCTTATATACATTGCTGTGTGTATACTCACAGTCTCATTTACCACGTTGCAGACTGTCCTTAGTAATTTACAGGGTGTGAAACGTATCTTCTTTAGCACCAAACCTAAATCATAGACGGAAGACAAGAATTTTGACTCAAAAGGTACTTCTGCATTTAGGCTAAGTGGGGAAGTATGTAGGTAGGGTCACCTAAAGCAAATATGCTATCAATAAGTGGGCCAAGTGTGTTTTTAGTGGCTTTTCATTCCTATTTTCATCCCTCCCCCAAGTATGTTTCCTGTTTCCAAAGAACAAATTATCAGGAGAAGTTACTCCTGCCAAAAATGTGAATTTAAGTAGAGAAGTCTAGAAAATGGAATGGAAGTCAGACTCTGAGGAAATAGACTCCTTAGAGTTGTGCATTCAACTACCCATTCATTCATTTGCTTTAAAGTATGAAAGAGATGTGAGGACTAGAAAATGTCCTAGAGATCATATAGTTCAAGGGTAGGAAACAAGAGGCCCTCCAAATAGGGCCCACAGTGTGGTTTTTCCCCATTACATTTTATTTTGAAAAATGGGATTTGAATGCCTATAGGTGGGGCATAGATTGCCTAGAACACCGTTGACCCTCACCACCACTTCCTCCATACTCTCATCTTTTTTCCACACATTCCCTACTTAGCTCCTCAGATCATTTTAAGATTATCGCTTCAGATAGTCACACATAGAAAAATTTTAACTGGCTCCGAATAAGTTAGGTTCTTTCCCCAAAGTCAATACTATACCATCTTGTTCTATTCAACACCTAGGACAGTGTTTTGTACATAGGAAGCTCAATACATATTTATTGAATGAATGAGTGAATGAATTAAAATGGCAGACTTAAGATTGCAACCCAAGTGTCCCTGATCCAATCTAGTGTTTGTTGTACCTTGTCACTTAATCCTTAGGAAGAACAGGGCAACAGCTCTACTTCTGTGCACAGAAAATTTGGCTCTATGTTTCTGTACATGATTTTTCTTTTACTGCCTAAATCAAATGAGGCCTAAACTAAAAGCAGTTCAGCTCGAGAAGATTCATTCAAAGGTTGGTTTCAAATTGAAATCATGTAAACACAGCCACTAAATATATAGTACTTTACAGAAGACCCAGAAATCACGTTTACTTCCAATAAAGTCATGATTATTGACGTAGTACACTATCTTCATTCCTGAGAATGAAAGGGATAAAGAAATATGAGACAAAGTGAATATCTTTGCCAGGCTTATCCAGAATGTTTTAGCAGCCTAGAGAAACCTTTGGCCCTGAGCACATTCTTAAGCCAAACATACAGAAGAAGAAAGAATAACTGAGCCATTTCTCTATCACTGGCATTAATTGACTCTATACTAACAGATGGCTATTTAGAAGACAGTTCATTCCTTTATCAGCATTCATTTGTATATTTTAATAGCTTTTATCTGATTGGAATGTTCTTTAGGGATAATTGTATAAAGTAGGAAAAGTTATGACTTTGATTGAAAATGAGTGTTTAAGGCAGTAGCCATGTTGCCACAGGTGTGAGAGATACTCTAGTTGGGCATATCAAGTATACAAAGTCAAGGCAGGGTTTGACATTTGATATTGAACTGAGACCAGGTCCTCATCTGCCGTGTAACCTCTGCATGACCATCACATTACCATTACAAGCTGTTTTAAAGCCTTCGATAGTCCTGATTTTCTAAGGACAAGTTTCAGGGTCCTGAGCATGTCAATCAATGCTCACCATGTGGGATTCTCAATAAATATTTTTTTTCAATAACTTTATGGATGTTTGCTGCCACATATTTGTCTTGCATCCACCCACTAATTCTCAAAGACCTCTGACCCTTGTTTTTTTTCTTTTTTGACTTTTTCTGTAATTCCCTGGGAAAGCCCTTCTCTCACCTCAGGCTTGTCTCCAGCCTTACCTCATTTATGAAACTATTTCTGTCACTGTTCTTGAGCCCTCTGAGAAGTTTAACGCAATCACTCTCTTGGTTGCTATTATGTATATATCACACTTTACCTATTTTATAACTGTTACATACATGCCTGTATTACCTATATTATAGATGTTAGGTACATGCCTATGTTACCTATATTGCATTATATATATTGCTTCCCTGGTGGCTCAGCGGTTAAAGCGTCTGTCTGGAATGCTGGAAACCCGGGTTCGATCCCTGGGTCAGGAAGATCCCCTGGAGAAGGAAATGGCAACCCACTTCCTTCTCAGTACTCTTGCCTGGAGAATCCCATGGAGGGAGGAGTCTGGTAGGCTACAGTCCATGGGGTCGCGAAGAGTCAGACACGACTGAGCGACTTCACTTCACTTCATACATATATATATGTACTTGTCTCCTAAAAAAATGTAAGCTGAGAGGAAGTAGTGATATCGTTTCAGATATATCCATAATTCTATCATTTTTTTCTGCTTTTTTGTGACTATAAAGTGATGTTTTCTCTTTCCTAACTTTTTTGTTCTTTTCTTACTTAAACATTTAAAAAACTATGAAATTTGCACAGCAAATATAATTTTATCTCTCAAAATGATCATATTTATCTTGTTCATGCTGACATCATTAAAACACTTTTTAGGATCATCTCCTCTGGAATTGTTTTATTTTATTTATTTATTTATTTATTTGCTCTTTATTTTTTATGTTTTTTACTTTACAATACTGTATTGGTTTTGCCATACATTGACATGAATCCGCCACGGGTGTACATGAGTTCCCAACCTTGAACCCCCCCTCCCATCATCCTCCCCATATCATCTCTCTGGGTCATCCCAGTGCACCAGCCCCAAGCATCCTGTATCCTGTATCGAACCTAGACTGGCGATTCATTTCTTACATGATAGTATACATGTTTCAATGCCCGTTCTCCCAAATCATCCCACCCTGTCCCTCTCCCACAGAATCCAAAAGTCTGTTCTCTACATCTGTGTCTCTTTTACTGTCTCGCATACAAAAGTCATTCTCATTACTTTCTGCTAGTCTTTACTTTTTGGTCTCTTTTTAGTTTGTTAAAAATTTTTAACTGATATTCAAAATTTGAAGATTTGCAGCAATTGAAAAAAATCTTAAATGCCAAACAAGGGTTATTGGTTTATAAAAAGCAGTGTAATAATCCTTATAAAATATTATGCAGCCATTAAAATAATGATATTATGTAGGAAATTAGGAAATTACTTGTATAAAAACTATTCATTGTCTTTTTTCTGTTACTAGCGATGGTTTCTCTTTCTCTTTTTTTAAGTTAAACATAAAGAGAATTTGGGACTTCCCTGGTGGCTTAGACGGTAAAGCGTCTGTCTACAATGTGGGAGACCTGGGTTCGATCCCTGGGTCAGGAAGATGCCCTGGAGAAGGAAATGGCAATCCACTCCAGTACTATTGCCTGAAAAATCCCATGGACAGAGGAGGCTGGTAGGCTACAGTCCATGGAGTCGCAAAGAGTCGGACACAACTGAGCCACTTCACTTTTAAAGAGAATTTGAAAGAATAATTCAGTGGACACTCATATATTTTTGTTCTTGGTTCATTGATCATTAACATTTTGTAAGCATTTTCTTGTTTTTAATATTTATTTATTTATTTGGCTGTGTCAGATCTTAGTTGTAGCATGTGGGATCTAGTTCCCTGACCAGGGATTGAACTCAAGCCCCCTGCATTGGGAGCGCAGAGTCTTAGCCAATGGATCACCAGGGATGTTCCATGTAATGTTTTGTTTATTTACTTTTCTGTTTCTATTTAGATTGATGGAGAGATAGGTGTGTGGGGGGGGACTGGGTGGGTGAGTGGGTGTTATATGTGTGTGTTTCTTAGGCCCAGAGGAGTTTTCTTCACCTTTAGAGTATAAAGTCTAAAAAATACTAGTTTTATTAGAGTTTATCTGGGTCAGTTTTCCCAGTTACAGTGGGTCCTTTTAATATGAGAGTCAGATCTTTTTTTATTACCAGAATTTCTTCCTTTGATTGTCACTTTATATATTATATTTCATTATTTTTTAAAATGCTCTGGATATCAGATTATTTCTATGTTAAATGTTTTATATTTTATATATCATTACATTTTCTCCATTTTTTCTGATTTCTTTTGTTTTCATTGATATGGCTTTATGTTTGCATTTCTTTAATATCATTTATGATTATTATTATTATTTTGTCCATTCTCCCTATGAACCTTGTAATTTATTTTTTATTTATAAGATGATTTTTGTAATTTTGAAAGTATCATTTCTTTGAGTTTGTCAGTTTTTACTTCATGCTTTTTTTTTTGTCTGTTTTAAAGTTTATAAACTATGATTTAAATTTTAAAAAATTTTGTAAATTTGTTTAAGGTTATTTAATTCAGTTTCTTTCTGCTTTATTGTAGTTTCATTAAGGAGAATGTAAATTGAATTACTTTGATTTGAACTTTCCATTTTCCTTGTATCATACAGTAGTTTTGTATGAATGTTGTGGGACATCATTAAATGTGTTTGATTTTCTTAGACCAGAGGTAAGTTTTATGCAGACAAAGGAGATAGATAACTTACTAGTTCAAGAGTACTTCCTTCTTCTGATATGATAGCATTAATTTTCTTTCATTGGTTTCATTTTTTTTTCTCTTGAAGAGGTGGATGATTTGTCTTCTGATTTTGTAACTTTGTTCAGGCCCTTTAACTTCCATCTCTTGCTTGCTTCTTTTGCAACACCCTCAAGCTCCAGGGAGATCTCTTTACTTCCAAAAGTGGTGCTTTCCCAAGACTACTGTTACTGGTCTTATGCACTTTATCTCTTTCCTTTTGATTTTGTGTGTCTGGATGAAGCAGGTCCTGTTTGAGCAATAAAGGGTGTATATCACAACCATTTGCAGTAATCAATGACCTTCTTCTTTTTCTAAGCATTTTCAATCAAAGAAAAGGAAATGTTTATGGAAGAAAGGAAATAAAATTCATTGAAGGTAGATAGCTTTATATTGCAAAATATTTGCACAACAATGACTACAAACACGTTTAGAAAGTTTGGATAATTACTCCAAATGTGTCACAAGAATTATGACATTGTTCTCCCTCAAAAGAGCATGATGAAAGTAAATTGAAAGTAAATAAAAAAGGGGATATCCTTCAGGTGCTATCAGTCTTGATTTGCTGGTATTTTAAGAGTTCTGAGCTTTCTTAGAGTTCTAGAGAATTAAAGTGAAACAAAATTAGCAAACTCACAATTAAATTAAACTGCTGACCATTAGAAAATTTGATAATGTAAGACTGTAAATTTATATTATTGAGAATTTTTGTTCATCTCATTTCAGAGCTACGTATTTCTCCTTAAATGGAAGAGCCTAATGTTTTATTCTTAAGTATGAGCTTTCTGATAACATGATGAAAATCAATCTTTTCCCACCCTTTTTCTCTCTGTTATTCAGACTTACCAGTGCTGTGTACCAAGCATCTCTTGTTCTGCTTGGGCACATGGAGTAGTTGTGACCATGATATCTATGTTGGTCAAGGAAATGTGAGCAAAAGTGCTGTGTGTCTTTCTCCATGGAAATATTAAGAGCCAGAGTGCAATGCACCCCACTTTTTGCCTGAGAAACTTCTCTCTTCACCTGGGTCTTAGAGTGAGGGAGATGAAGAGCAAGGCCCTCAGCTCCCTCCAATACCATCTCTCACACATATACATGACAGGTAAAGTGAGAAGTTAACTCTGAGATTTTGTTTGTAACTACAGTAACCTATCCTGTAAGCCTATAGGCAAGGAAAGTTACATTCTTCATGCAAGTTTAGCATTTTGGAGTTGGTGGAAATTTTGCACCAGAGGTCAAACATTTCGTATTATATGATGTATATTCTGTATACATATATAGCCATATAGGGGCTTTCCTGGTGGCCCAGTCTTAAAGAATCCCCCTGCTAGTGCAGGAGACACAGGAGACACAAGTTTGATCCTTTGATCGGAAAGATTCCCAAGAGTAGAAAATGGCAACCCACTCCAGTATTCTTGCCTGAGAAATTCCATGGATGGCAGAGCCTGGAGGGCTACAGTTGTGGGGTCACAAAAGAGTTGAACATGACTGAGCACAGCAACAACAACAATAACCATACCTGTTTTTATAATTTAATAACATAGCATTTTATTTCTTCAAACCCTTCAAGCTAACTCATTCTTGAGAATCCATAAGGTCAATTCCCTTTGCAGGATTTCCTCCCATATCTGTATTGCTGGCTCCTACCCATCCTTCAGGTCTTCGTCAGGCTAATGTCTCATCTCCCCAGAGGCTCTTTCCCGGTCACCCTGTCTAAGTAGATCCTGACCTGTTTCCTTTTATCACAGCATCATGTCTGCATTTTCTGAGCTTGCAAGTAGATACTCATTCACCTGTTACATGTTTATCATCTCACCATCTAGCTTGTCAGCTCCATGAATCTGTATCTGTCTTTTTCACCACTGTATAACCTGTACAGGGCAAAATGACAGGTTCAAAATAAACAATCAATGCATAATCAGTGATTAAACAAATGACAGTTATTCGAATAAATGTACATAGAATAGTTGTAACTCTAGTTATACAATATTTTATATAATCATGAATTATAACATTTTCCCCCTAAAACATCAGTTCTTTTAAGCTGGTGATAGAATTATGGGAATAGAAATAGTACGGAGGTTTTGTTTCTTATTCAAAAGAAATTGGTCATCATCATCATTATTATTGTTATTATTATTTACTCTTTGGGGCACCTGTCAATTTTTAACAGGAAAATACCAATCGAGTATATTATTAGCATGATGTAAGTATTAATTAAGAAGTCTGCCTATAATTGTGCTAAGATAGCCATTACATTTTCAGTTTAGATTGACGGTATAAGTGACCTAGGCACGACAAATGTCTGTTTAATAAGAATGCTGCTAAGTCACTTCAGTCGTGTCCGACTCTGTGCGACCCCATAGACAGTAGCCCACTAGGCTCCCCCGTCCCTGGGATTCTCCAGGCAAGTACACTGGAGCGGGTTGCCATTTCCTTCTCCAATGCATGAAAGTGAAAAGTGAAAGGGAAGTCGCTCAGTCGTGTCCGACTCTTTGCGACCCATGCACTGCAGCCCACCAGGCTCCTCCGTCCATGGGATTTTCCAGGCAAGAGTACTAAATTTTATTATAAAACCATGCACATATAATATCTAAACATATGATTAGAAAGGTTTCTGGATGATTGTTATTAAAATTATCATTTTAATAAAAAATAAAATTATTTATAGAGTGTCAATTTATTTGACTTCACTGGACCAATGCCAGACCCAGTCTTTGGAGTTTACAGTTAGTGTTAATGCTTTTTGTTAAGGACTTTCAAAGTGTAAAGCATATAGCTACATGTTTTTGGAGTGTAGTTAATGTTGTGAATATAAATATTTTATGTTACAACATTTTCTGTGAAGTTAGACTTTCAGTAATTCCATATTATCAAAATAGTGGTTTAAGACTACAGAATAATTTCAGAAACAATTAAGACATTAAATTTGTAGTTAACATACTTAGAATGAGCCTTTTGTATGTAATCAAAATAATGATAAATGCCAAGAGTTTATGGATTAGGCTACAAAATTGTTTTAAGAAATCCTTAATCCAAGAATTCATAAATAACTCTACACACACACACACACACACACACACACACACGTGCCATTTTAGCTAGTTTAAGCAGGAAATACTTTTCTAGAGAACATAGAAAGACCTTCCTGGTGGAGAATCTGCCTGTAACGCACAAGACATGAGTTCAATCCCTGGATCTGGAAGATGCCCTGGAGGAGGAAATGACAACCCACTCCATTATTCTTGCCTGGAGAATCCTGTGGACAGAGGAGCCTGACAGGCTACAGTCCATGGGGTGACAAAGAGTCAGACACACTTTCACATTTCGTATAGGAGGATCACACAATTTTTGGAAGGCGAAAAAAAAGCCTCTAGTCTAAGCTTTCAGAAGTGGCTTGAAACCAGAGGCGAACCAAGAGAACTGCTGTATGTGTCAAGCTCAGGAAACTGCACACTAAGGAAGCTTTCCTCCTGGCTGCTGGCTCTGCCATCTCCCTGCTGCTACCTTGATGCACACCTGCGGCCAGAATGGGTGCCTCATGCCCTACCTCTCCCTCTGACTTCATAACTCCCTTTCAAGTGAAAGAGAAACCAAGCTGCAAGAAGGTACGGAACAGGTCATTTTTAGGTTTTGAACCTCTATCACTGAAGGGAGTGGGCACTGAGAAAGCCTATTCAACCCTTATTAATATCAAACAAAATTAGAATTACACTATATAGACAACTTTGTATTTTATTAAGTCTTGTATTTTTTTGAGTTTAAACTTTATCACATTCATTTCTCACATCTTAAGTACATTATAAAATCACATTTTTGGATGACATTCAATTATTGAAACATTTTTATCATCTTGATTAATATAATCTTGAAAATTATTAGAAAAATATAGTACAGAGCACATATGAAGTACTCAATATATATTTGTTGAATGAATGAATATCATTTGAGGATCCAGGCTGTTAACAACGATACCATCATAAATGCATGATATCTGAGGTCATTGGCATTCCTACCCATAGGATGGAGGGAAGAACTTAGAGGGCTGGTTTAGGGAACTTCAAGGATGAAGCTTGGAAGTAGCATATCTTATTCACAGCAATAACTTCATTTAAAGGCAAGGGAGAAGAAGGATAAAATGGAGTTACTAGGGTAGAAATTTTTAAGGACAGCCTTCAACACAGCATGAGAAGGAATTAAAACTAATTTCTCTACCTTATCTGTAAGGCCCTTCATACTCTGATTTTTCATTTGTTAACTTTATTTTGAAACCATTGATTGTTTATAATTTATATTATTGCTATCTAATTTAACCTTAACCAACACATTTTTTTTTCTAAAAGGAGGGAATAAACATTAAATGGAGACATGATGCATTTGAAATATTTTTTTATCAGAACAGTTGACTATACAGTATAACCAAACATAATTCTTTTCAACTATCATGATAAATGGTTTGTAGCCAGTGCCTAACTTTGTTGAGACTGAACTGAATTGTCTGAATTGAAACAGTTCTGTAAGCATCCAGACATTTCCCATGCCCTTTGCTGTATCTATATCTATCTATCTAACTATCTATCTATCTATCTATCTATCTATCTATCTACATATATATATATAGAGAGAGAGAGAGGGAACAACTTTATTTTCTAAATTTCCTATAAGGAGTCTACCAAAATACAACTAATTGGTTTATGGTCCTGTTGTTTTACTGACCTTACAGTCGGATCTGAACTGTATCACCAACTGCTAGGAGTGCACCCTGCCACAGGATCAGTTTTCCAGTTCTTCATGAGATACGGGCAATGCTCCTTCCCCCTTTTATTCACAGCCTGCATCTTCTGTCATTAAGAAGATCATAAGTCCTGTTTAGTACATCACTAACTACATTATTGCTCAGCAAATTACTTCTATTTCTATGCCTCTGAAATACGGAAAATAAGACAAGGTAGGTCAGCTTGACAAATGTTGACTTTGACTAGAGAGAATTTATGTCTACTGCATTGGCTGAGATAAATTAGACTTAATCACACTTACCATCATCATTAATTTTCTCCCTAAATTTCTAAATGATAACAAATCAGTTAAAATGTATACCTATTCTAGAGTAAGCAACTCAGCCTTGAAGTTATTATACAACAAAAGAGATAAACTTCAAATTATTTGTTTTTTGTGAATAAAGAACACATTATAGAGAGATAAAATGTGTATGGTATCCAAACAAATAGCAAATATGATGTTCATCTTAGCAAACTATCATCCAGTTTGGATAATCAGGTATAATTTTTTGATTTAAGAAAGTAAATTGATCAGATAATCTAATGGATTAATTTGTTGTCAATCTGGACTATAGTCTTTTCAAAGATTAGGTTATTATTTATGTTAGAATCTTTTGTTAGTGATTTATCTAACCAAAATTAGTTTCTTTGTCATAAAAAGGATAAGGTAGATCTTCATTATTTCCAATATCTTTAGCTTTAGGAAGACTATTTTTAGGCATTTTGAGGAAAAAAAAAAAACAAAGAATAAGTATAGTAGTGGGTTTCCCAGGTGGTGCTTGTAGTAAAGAACCTGCCTGCCAATGTAGGAGACACAAGGGACATGCGTTCAATCCCTGGGTCAGGAAGATCCCCTGGAGAAGGACATGGCAACCCACTCCACCATTCTTGCCTGGGGAATCCCATGGACAGAGGAGCTTGGAGGGCTACAGTCCCTAGTGTCACAAAGAATCAGACAGGACTGAAGCGACTTAGCACACACACGAGGATAGTAGTAATGACAGATGTGTATTCTGTGGTTTGACTGTGCTGACAGGGTGCCAAAGATCATGCTCAACACGCATTCAGCAAATATTTTCTGAGGGTCTGACAGGTACTGAGCACACAGTAGTGAAGAAAGAACTGCAAGTCTCTGGAGTTTACATCTCAGAGGGTAGAGATGGACACTGCGTATGATTTTAGAGCATGTTTCAATATGGTAAGTCCTAGATCAGCCCTGGGATTTCTTTGGAAGGAATGATGCTAAAGCTGAAACTCCAGTACTTTGGCCATCTCATGCCAAGTTGACTCATTGGAAAAGACTCTGATGCTGGGAGGGATTGGGGGCAGGAGGAGAAGGGGACGACAGAGGATGAGATGGCTGGATGGCATCATGGACTCAATGGACGTGAATCTGAGTGAACTCCGGGAGTTGGTGATGGACAGGGAGGCCTGGTGTGCTGCGATTCATGGGGTCGCAAAGAGTCGGACATGACTGAGTGACTGAACTGAACTGATGAAGAAAACAAGAAAGTAAGGGGAAACAAGATTGTTAAATAGGGGATGAAATTTTTAAATTGAATGGTCATGATGGTGTTGAACATGGAGGTGAGGTAAGATGAGGGCAATTACAGATGTACAGACTCTCTCTGTGCTGGGTTCTCCTTTCCCTTGCTAGCCAGAGTTCTAAATCACTGACCTGTGTCTACAGTTTGCTCTTACCTCTTACCTTCTAGTTTGACTCTGAGGCCCCTCCCCTGTCTTAGGGGTGAGCAGGACCTTTCCTTCCCAGCAACAGTGTTACTTTTTCAGCTCAAATTGTAGACATTCTTCTCAAAGCCAACTAAGTCCTAGCTCCACCAGGGTCTGTGGAGAGAAATTCCCTTCCAGTTTTTTTCTAGAAAGGCTCAACTCTTAGTTTCTCTTTAACACTGTAAATTTTCTCAAGTCTATACAATTTTAAAAGGAAATGTGGATTAAGAAAACAACTTTCATTGACATATTATGTCATAAATTATGATGGCTGCTTTATGTTATATTTATGCATGTAATAATACAAGGAAATAGATATTACTCTTCCATATATAGTTGAGGGAAATGAGTCTTGGTGAGGTTTGACCTGGAGCTCAAACCCATGCCAAAAATTTTTTAAAAAGGTCAGAGTTGCTTTCATACAACCTCTATACCCAATCCCACCATCCCAACTCTTCAGACATCAGTTATATGTTTGCCACTTTTTGAGAAAATGCAGAAATCCAATGTTTGTAGGGTTTGTATTATTTGAAACTGTTCATTTCAGGATTAGATATGATTTTTATAACAAAATATACCTGAATATGAAATTGTAATTTCAAAAGAACAGCAGAGAATGTTCATCATACTGGCATTTTCAGATTTTACCTTCCCAAGAATCCAATAATGTTGGTATTATTATTGTTTCCATTTTATAGGGAAGCAAAATGAGGTTTGAAATGGCCACATAAAAGGCCCAAGGTGACATTTCTAGAAGTGTTAGTACTTAGATGATAAAAACAAATAATAGTTCAGTTAATTACTTTTAACAAAATTGTTAACTAAAACACCTCCCCAAATTGACTAGAGAGAAAAATGTTACTGCTTACATTTTGAAAAGATAATTATTAAGATTGAATAAAATTGTTAGTTGCTCAGTTGTGTCCAACTCCATGGCCCCATGGGCCAGGCTCCTCTGTCCATGGAATTCTCCAGGCCAGAATACTGGAGTGGGTAGCCATTCCCTTCTCCAGCAGATCTTCCCAACCCAGAGATTGAACCCAGGACTCCTGCATTGTGGGCAGATTCTTTACCATCTGAGCCACCGGGGAAGCCCAAGAATACTAGAGCAGATAGCCTATCTCCTCTCTAGCAGATCTTCCCGACCCAGGATTTGAAGCAGGGGCCTGCATTGCGGGCCGATTTTTTACCAGCTCAGCTACCAGGGAAGCCTGAAGGGTGATATGGTCATATCAGAGGTTGGTAGGTGACAGGGGCAGAGGAAGAAGAAAGGTATGACCGAGAATCAAACCCAGGCCTCAGAGATGAGAGTGCTGAATCTTAAACACTAGACCACCAGGTACTGGCGAAAATTTAAATAAAAATCAAATAGGAAATCCACATATGACGTTTAAAAATTTGGAACACTGTTATGCTTTTACTGTTTCAAATGAAGTGGAATTTTTAAAAGTTAATGATCTTATAATAACCTGTGTTAATGTGTGCCTAATATTCATGTTTTTCCCTTTACACTTAAAAGGTATTATTGGTGCTCACACAAACACACACACACACAACAAAAAAGAAACAGCTTTTAATTTAAAATAAAATCAAAATGTATTGTTATATAATGAAAAATGAAGTGATATTTTAAAAGCTGTTCTTTTAAAATTTTAAAATGTGGAGCTTGAGCATGAATGTTGCTTTAAGTAAGGTAGTCATATTATTACAAAAATAGAACTTATGCTTGTGATGTTGCAGTTGCCATGGTTACTACAAATTTGTTGCTTAATAGCAGAGCAAATAGATTCATAAACATGCTAATTATATCAGATACATTTTTCAGACTGTTTTGTATGAATATGCATATAGCTTGCATAAAAATGAATGCCCCATCCAATAATTTTGCAAGTTTGGGAGGATTTTGCTGTATTCTCTGTGATGTAGTGTGTGACCATCTCAACACAGGAGAAAAGAGAAAAGAAAATTTTCAAGCAAATGATTTTATAATTCACAGAGTAAACAACTGCTGTGTTAAATAATATAAAAATACTAAATTCTAAAGAATGTAGTAAACTATACAGTGGTTCTTGGAAAGGTTAAAGTTTGGTATTTACAATAAATCTCTTCTTATTCTGCCATTTCAGTTAAAGAAATATTAAGAAGCTAGTATGATTAATGAATATAGTATTGAGTTTTGACACAAATCAGCATGCTACAAAATTTACACATGAAGATGAACAAAGATTTTACAAATGTGGTGTTTTCCTTTCTTTAGCTTAAGTATTTGATAACACTGAATGCACACTGAGCATTGCAAAAACTCAAGGACCCTGCATTATTTTTTTCTAAAAAAGCAAAGGCACCAACATAATGAGAAGGGAGGAATAGTCTTTTACAGTTACGAAACCACAAAGAAGGGGGAAAGTTGGCCCAGATTACCCATTGCATGAACACATGATATAACTCAAAATAGATGCAGGAAAGAGGCTGTGACCCTTCCTGAGAAAGAGGATTTACTTGGGAGATTTGTGACTTCAGCCAGGGCCTTGTATAGCTCTCTGATGAAACAGTGGGAATATATGTGTCTCCAGAGAGTTACACCAGGAGGAGTCTTTGCCCTAATCTTGTGATTGAAGATATTACCACTCTTACGTCTCCATTTAAAACAATGCTCCGCTTTCTCTTATTGACACTGACTTTTCTCTCCTTTGATGAAATTCTAGGTAAAAATACCAGTTAAGTGCTCAGAAACCAAGTGGTATTGAGCAACATATATGATATTTACAATCACTTGTTTGTTTATGCTCCATTTTTCGCTTTCACAACCAAAGCACATGGAAGTTGGTTGCTGTATTTTAGATGTTTGAGCATGTCAGGGATATTGACTGAAAACTCTGCTCTGTGGCTCACTGTCACCTAGTGATTGATATCAGCTGTAACAAGATAAAATGTTATGGCATCATAATTCTGTTTGATGCAAGGTAATCTCTGATCTTTTACTATCAACAGAAGATTATAATATATACTTAGTGTGATAAATAATACCCTTTCACTGATGTCAGAGAAAGAGCAAGTTAAATTGATATGGTTCCAACAGCTAGTTTTATTTTCAATTTTTTGAAAGATTAAACACCTTATAAACAGAAAGACTAGATTCCTAGAATGTATTATTATTTAATTATGACTTCTGTTTGTTAATAATTAATCATCACTTATGTTCTTTTTTGCATTAAACTAAAGGATGCATTTTAAAAACTACTAAATGCATCTTAGCCTTGAGGTAGCTTTTTATTGGAGGGCTTTATGGTGCTGAGGTGCCAATTAGAGGCATTAATTTGCCAAAATATTATGTAAATAAAAAATCAGGAATTGAATATTTGATGTGTGAAATACTCTAAACAGTATGAACAGTTATCTTCCCTTTCCTTTAAAATAAAGAGTCCAAACTCCTTCCTTAGTATGTAACAAATGCTTGATAGATGTTAGCTCTCCAAATTACTTTTTTAATCATAATTAATTTCAGCTCTTAGCATATGTTATGATATTATGATTTACCTCAAATGTCCCTTGTCTGCCTAGAAAAATTCTCATCTTTCAAGATATGGCTCAAATACCACTTCCCTTGAGAGTATCCTTTCTATTCTTTCTGTCCAGAGTGTCCTTTCTCTACACCTCAGAAAGGATACTTGTTCTTCCTCTGTGCTTTCTTAGTGTTTAGGCCATGTATTTGTTATTACAGTTTTTAGTGCCTTGAGATGAGTTGTTTATATGACATTCCATTTGAATGTCAGCTTCTCGGAATTAGGGGTCGAATCTTGACCATCTTTGCCTTCCATATTCCCTAGGAGCTCAGTAAATGTTTGTTGATTGAGTTACTGAATGCTAGTGAGAAGGCCACATCGTATGAGAAGCAAAAGGGCAGAAAATGAAAATGGGGGAAAAAAAAATCAACTGACAAAAGAAAATGATTGTAAAAAAGAAAACACAGAGCCTCCTTCTGGTGTTAATCATTCCTATCCAAAACCTTACAGTTTTGTGTACACACAGCAGACCTCAGGCATTGCACTGAATTGAGAATTGCCTAGGCCTCTTACTTTTCCTTTCCTCTGGGTATTAGCCATGGAGCATTTTGAAAAACCTTTTCATTGAAGCTTCTGATTTGGTTCTCACAATATCTTTATGAAATGGTCAATTTGGGTGTATCATCATTGCTTTTGTATAGATGAAGAAACTATACCTCAGAGAAGTTAGTGGTTTGTCCAGGGTTACACAACTAAGGGACAGATTGTGGACTGGACTGTGACTATCTGGCTCCAGATTAAGGGCACGCTTTTACTGATACTGTAGCCTTTCCTGAGGCTAATCACAAATATTTTGTCTATTTGAGAAATGTTTACACTTAAAACACTAGATTCATGTTTAGCTGGCTATGAATAAGTAGATTCAATGATGTCTATCTACAGTGGAATTGAATTTTGGATAGTACAAAATTTTCATTTTTGATTCTTGCTACATAAATGATATGAGAACGTTAAGAAATGAGAACTCTGAAAATTTGGTGCAGCATTTTCGGTCAAATATTTCTGTATTTCTGAAGATTCCTCTAGCTAAGATTTATTGCTGTGGCTAAGGATTTTTAGAAAAAACTTTGCTTTGAAATAGGAAAAATTTACAAAGTTCTGTAAGTTCACATTTCATGTTAGGTTTGTAGATACAGGTGAGTACTATTCACCTGATCATACTACATTTATTCAACTCGTAAAAGAAAATTATCATCTCCCCAAATAGAAAATTCTCTTAGATTTTTGGCAGAATCATTGCTTTCAGAGAGATAACAGATGTCATCTTCCTTTAGCAGGTGAGAATCTGGGCTCTCTAGTCAGTTATGAGCAGTATTCTGAAACCAAAGCTTCCGTTAATTTGTAATTGCTGAATTGTAGAAATGCTGTCAGCTATAGTAATTCAGAAGCATAAACTTTATGGCTGAGGTGACTTAAAAGATAAATCTAATGAAATCTGTTTGCACAAGAAGACCCTGTGGTCTGGAGAGGTTAAGAGACTCATCCAGTTTTACACGGTTAATCCATGGTGCCACCAGGACTTGAAGACAGAGTGCCGTCTTTCTATTTAACATTCTTTCTCTGAAATCTGGTGACTCCATCTTGGTGGATTAGTATCAGTTGTCTCTTGCTGTATAACACATCACCCAATATGATGGTGGCTTGGGGAAGCTGTGCCCATTGTTGTAGGCTAAGTCAGTGATTCTGTCGCAACGATAAGTTTGCATAACAATGGAAAAAAGCTTTTTCAATTTGTGTAAAGACTTCTTTCCTAGTTGTCTGCCTGGTCTGTAAGTCACTAGGCCACACATGAATTTTAACAAACTCGGGGAGATAGTGAAGGACAGGAGAGCCTGGTATGCTGCCGTTCATGGGGTCACAAAGAGTCAGGCATGACTTAGGGACTGAACAACAGCAAATAAGTAAAATGTATGATTGGTAAGTTTCAATTTCTGTTTCACCAGGGAAATGATTCAACATTAATTAGTTGGAACTACATATCAAATATGCTTATTCAAACATAAAATACCCTGAACCCTACCAATTTGAAGTTATTAAAACCAGTTTTAGAGAGAAGGACCTTATGTTTCCCCACACCAGCTGTGGCATTTTATTCCTCTCTGGTAAAGCAGATATTTAGCATTAGAGGGATCAGAAATATTTTCTTTAGTTCATATTTGATTGCTTTCACAAATGAAAGTAAAGATATAGACTGGAATTGAAAGAAACCAGATATTTAGGCAACAATTTGGGGCTTCTTTTGTCTTTTATGAAGAAGACTCTTCTGAAGTAGGATCAGAAAAAACAGGACAAAATAAGACATGAAGTTATGACCACAATAAGGAATTGTTAGAAACTAGAGTATGGCCAACTCTGTAAGAAGAGGAAGTACCTCTAGAAAATTTGAAGAAGGCATTGTATACCTGAAATGCCAAAGTCCTTTGCTAGTTACCCTTGTCCAATCATTACTCAGAAAAATAGAATTTAAGACATGCCCCAGCAGAGGCAGAAGATGTACAGCTAATTATGGATGATGAATCAGGGGATGCTAACTCATTTTCATACAGCCTGGCTTTCCTTGTGTCTAAAGTTATAATTGCTCATAATGTATATTAAACTTGTATTATTAATCTTTGGGAGAATTTTTTTGAGAATCATTAAAATATGCCACTTTTTTTTCCAGAGAAACTTAGAGCAAAAACCTTACTAGCCTGAAATAATCATTTTATTTGCTCCTCATTTTCTTGTTCAGAAATTTTAGCTGGGATCAGCTGGGTGGCTTTTCTGTGGGTCTCACTTGAGGTCATTCTTGTGAATGAAGTAATATGGAGGCTTACTAGAAGAAATGACCTAAGATGGTCTTACAGCTGACTGCTGATAGGAATCCCTCCACTCCTCTCTTCTTAGCCTGTAAATGTCAAGAAGTCTAGCTCAGGCTTCTTTTTATGGTGGTTGGTTTGCAAAGAGGTGACAATGGAAGCTGTAAGTGTTCCTGAGGCATAGACTTGGAACTCTCCATAACATAAAGCTCATCACATTTTTCTGATCAAAATGAGTCACAAGGCCCATAAGCAGGGAGAGAAATTGACCCTACCTTTTGCTGGAAGGAACAGCAAAGTGATACTGCATGTGCATAGAAACAATAGGCATTTATGCACCGTTCCTGGTTTTTTTTTTTTTTTTCAACTTGTGTTACTGGGCTCCTCTGGTGGCTCAGATGGTAAAAAATCTGCCTGCAATGATGGAGACCTGGGTTTGATCACTGGGTTGGGAAGATCCCCTTGGGAAGGAAATGGCTACCTGCTCCAGTATTCTTGCTTGGAGAATTCCATGGACAGAGGAGCCTGGTGGGGCTATAGTCCATGGGTTACTGTATACGCCAAAAGTTCTTAGGAATATCTTTCACATATTTTACATGAAATAATACTTTACTGTGCAGAGAATCTAATTTCTATTTATTTTTGTTTTACTGAGAACTTGTATGGTTACATAGGGTAAAGACAACGTTTTTCTGACTCAAAATAATGACAATATTGGTATTTTAAAGATATTTTTTCCCTTACTACAAGTTAGTGGGGGTAGATTGACATTCTTATAAATACATATACATATTTCTTATTTTTCTCAGGAAGAGGTTGAGGGCAAAATTGATTCTCTAGTGAGTGTCTGTGTTTTGGTTTCTGTTAAATGATGATCTATAATTGATTTGTGTGCCAACTACAACTGCCTCAGACTGTTTTCAGCTATTTTGTTCTCAATTCAATATGTAGCTTATTCACAAAGAGCATAACCAGCCCTTTCCCAGATAATCAATCATAAACTAAAGAGAATAAGGCTATTTTTAATGGAATATTGAAAAAAGAGGAAGTGACTAAATTGTGTGGGGCTAGGGAGGAAGAAGGGGAGAGTAATCTTAGTAATTGTAGAGCTGTTTTGTAATGGGCCCAACTTTCTAAGCATTCCTTTGTTATTTAACCTTCTGCTGTTAGAGATGCCAGAGCAGAAAGCAATGTAGATAGATAGGGACAAATATTCAAGCCTAATGTGTTTAGATGTTTAATAAATAAAAATGTTATTTAATCCTTACAGCAATTCTATTAAACAGTACTATTATACCCATTTTGCAAATTAGAAAACTGAGAGTTTGAGGTTAGTAATTTATCCAAATTTGTACAGACATAAAATAACAAAAGATACAGAGAAGCTTGAATTCAAATCCTTATTTTGTTCTATTACACACAGTATTTTGATTTGCGGAATACTAACATCATTATCCCTAATTTTCCTGCAGTGTTGTAAGGGTCATAATAACCAGGCATACCAAGCTACAGTTATTTAATAAAAACAAAGAATGCAGTGCACATTGTAACTGGTAATTTTTCTACTAAAAATATTTATCAATAAGTATTGTCTAAAGAAACCATGAAAATATCTTTTCAGAGAATACAATTTGGTCAATTTATATCACTGTTTCAGAATAACTTCTGAGAGGAATGTGGATTGGTAATGAACATTAATGGGCTATAATTTTGTTATACTAAATTTTTACTCTGGCCTTAAAAATATTAATTTAGAATTCTTAGGTTCCATTGTGAAAAGGAACAAACTAACTCAAGAATGAAATCCAAGGTGTGTATTTTTTTCACATGACATCTCTGAAATCAGAAGTTGTCTTACAACTAGTAAGAAAGCATTTTATCATGTTTTAACTGTTTAATGGTCCTTGACTCAAAATGATAAAGATGAAAACAGGCTCAAGCAGGTGGCTCAGTATTTTTCTCTTTTACGGGTGATGTAACTGAAACACAGAAGTTTAACTAGCTTTTCCAGTGGCACCAAGGTAGACCCAGAATTTCAACCAAGGAAGCGTGAGCAGCAGGAATGTCTGGGATTAGCAAATCAAGCCTGACTTTTGGAGTGTAGAATGTAGGAAGTGTAGAAATTTGGAGAATGGAAAACTCATCATGTTTGATATGTTATTGAAGAAAAATTTCCATACCTAGTCTTTATTCTAACCTTTATCTTTACAACCAGTTCACTCAGTGACATCACTGGCCCTCTCCTTTCTTGCTTTCCACTAATCCTGATTTTCACTGTACACCCTCCTCCATTCAGCTTACTTTCCCTAGTGAAAAAACTTCAGCCAGTCTCTAATCAAGTTCTATACTCCATTTCCCTGTTCCTTTTTTTCTGACTAGCAAAAACAGCAATGGAAACCTTATCTATGCACTTTCTCAAATACAGTGAAAACCACACAACTAGGCAGATTCATGGTCACCAACTTGAAATGGACCCTCAATGTTTTTGAGAAATACACTCTTTTGCTTTTGAACACCCTCTCCCTTTGTTCACATCAGTGCTTTCAAATACCCTCTACTTCCTTTATGTCTTTATTCTCATTTTTTCTTTACCTACATTTACTCTAAAATTTCTAATTTTATCTTAAGTTATAATCACACAAAATGTTATAACCTTACTATAATAACAATGTTAAAAGATATAATATATATTTATTTCAGTAGAATCAAGAATAAAAGTTGGAGGCAATATAACGTAGCAAATCGCAGAGGAGCCAGGCTTACAGCAAAACTTTCCTTGTTGTCAAAAGTTATTTCCATTTCCTTACTATCTCAAATACACATACACAGACACATGTACAAATATGTACAAGCGCATATATATTTGACATTTTTGTTATTTTATGTGAATAGATGATACATTGACATAGTTTCAAGTAAAAATCAAAACTCCTTCCTCATCTGCCCCGTTCCCTCCTACTCACTCTAGGTAGACATTTTTCCAGGGTTTCTTTATGCAGTAATATGTGAATAAAAGCAAATATTTTGTCTCCTTTTCTTACACAAAGAATTAACATTATATATATCTGTATATCTATGTTTGTATATATATATATGTGCATGCATATATATGTTTGCATATACCTATATGTAATATTTTTGGAGAGAAAGAGGATTCTCCTGGAAGATACATATGCATATACATATACATATGTTTTTCTGCATATTGAGTTTTATTCAAAATATGTTTCAGCTTTCTCTTCATGTCTCTCTACAGAAATTGTCATCCTTTTGGTTTGCTTATTTGCTTTTTCAGTAGTTGCTTAGCATGCTGTTGAATGTATGTACCAAGGTTTATGTTGACAGTTCTTTACTGAAGGACTTTTGTCTGAATCCACCTTTATGTTACTACAAGCAATGCTGCAGTGATATCTTAGTGTGTTGCCCATTTTGTTCATGTGAAAGGGTATCTGAGTCAGTTCTATAAGTGGGTTAAAGAGTAAAGCATTAGTAAGTTTGATGGGTGTTGTTAAATTACCCTCCAGAGGCATGTACCACTTTATATTCCTATCAGCAGTATATGAGAATTATGCCTGTTTTCCTGTAGCTTTGACAACAGAGTATATCATCATACTTCAGCATTTTTGTTAACATGATAGGTAGGAAATGATAGGTAAGAAAATTTGATATGCTTAACAACTGTTTCTGTTCCTGTTACTGAGGTCTGTCTTTTCACACCATTTGCCTAATTTTTATAGTGTTACTGGTGTTTTTCTTCTCTGTGTCTTGAAGCCATTTACTTATTAATGGATTAATTATTTGTTTCTAATGTCAGTTGACATTTTTGTTCCCATTTTATCCTTTTTTGTGTGCGTTTATTTATGGTGCCTTTAAAAAAATGAAATATAGCATATTAATTTTTTCTTTGTTTCTGGATTTTTTGCATCAGAATTGTAGAGAATTTACTCCTCCAAGCTTATAAAGAAGTTTGTTCATATTTTCTTCTAATAATTTTATGATCTTACTTTTACATTTACATCTTTAATCAATTTAGAGATTATCTGGTAGGGGTCTAAGTTGTCTTTTGATACCTATTCATTTGGTTTAGTGTCACTTGTTAGAAATTTCATTCTTCCTCACTGATTTGAGATAACTGTTAATAGTATGGCAATGTGACATTTCTTCTTTGGGTCTATATTTGTGCTTTTTGTGGTTGTTTTTATTTCATCTGTCTGTTAATTCATGTGCCAATACTTTAATATTTTACTTTTTCCTTGGAGCTGTGCTATCCAGTAGGATAGCCACTAACCACATGTGACCAGCAGTCAAAATTGGGTTCGTATAAAATGAGTTGTGCTATAATTGAAGAATGGCGAGGGAAAGGGAGGCCTGGCATGCTGCAGTCCGTGGGGTTGCAAAGAGTAGGATGCGGCTGGACGACTGAACAACAACAACAACAAAATAATTGAGGAATGCACACTGGATTTTAAAAAGTTAAACAAGGAACTTAAAATATCCCTTTAATAATTTTACACTGATTATACTTTGAAATAATATTTTGAATATATTGGTTTAAGTAAAATAGACTTTCAAGTTAATTTTACATGATTCTTTTTGCTTTTTAAATTGTAGATACTAAATGTTTTTAAATTTATATGTGATTGTCATTATGCTTCTGTTAGACAGCCCTGCTTTTAAGTATGTTTAGGCTTGTTGAGTTTAATGTGGTGAAAAGACAGCTAAGTGGAATCTTAGGGAAAATTGAAAAGGTTTAAGTTTGTGTAAAAAATCTGCTTTGCTTATGGAGAATTAAGAATTTTCTTATCTGTGTGTTGCTTCTGCGCTCTGAAATGCCCTTACGTTATTTATTATATACTAGATATATCATATGTTTGTGTGCATGTATGTATGTGTACCTTTAAACATTTGACTATTTCTTACTGACTTATGACTCAGGTATCCCAGTATCTCCTCTGCTAGACTCACTGTCCTACCTGTGCCTGTTTTTGTTTTTGTTTTTGTTTTTTCTGTCTTTTCCCCAACTCACTTCTAAACTCCTCGAGTTCAAGAACATTGCCTTAGACATACTTGTGAACCCATTGCCTAGAACAGCACATGAATAGAGTAAGCACTCTATAGTGTTCACAGAATGAATTGGTAGTGAGAATCTTTGAGACTGGATGAGTTTTCCACAAGAGAAAATGCTTAGGGGAAAAGAGTGATAAATTTTAGGAGGCATCTGCCCATAGATAGAGCTGAAAAAAGAGTAATGAAAGTAATCTTGAACTAGAACTCCAAAAAAAAAAAAGGGGGGGAAGACAGCCAGGAGAGCATTCTTTTTATAAAAGAAAGTGAAGTGTATTTAAAGAGATGTATGTGTATGTGGGCCTGCTAAATCACTTCAGTCCTGTCTGACTCTTTGCAGCTCCACAGACTATAGCCTGCCACACTCCTCTGTCTGTGGGATTCTCCAGGCAAGAATATTAGACTGTTTCTCATTCTCTCCTCCAGGGGATCTTCTTAACCCAGGGATGGAACCCACATCTCTTGTGTCTCCTGCATTGGCACAGGTGGATTCTTTACCAGTAGCACCACCTGGGAAGCCCATTGAAGAGATGAGGCATGAACAAACAATTTTTAGTTAGAATGGAAACTTAGAGATAAGAAGCCTTGAGAACTGATGCATTGTTTAAAGAAGCCAGTAAGGAAGGGGAGGTGTTGTAGGCTACTGCCCTCCTTTAATGAATATAAAAATTGCAATATCTTGCCCAGTGTTAAATATATTAATTAAAAGACGCAATGTTGCTTAATCTCACCAGTGTTTTTCATTCAGAATAGAATGCAAGTGATTCATGTGAAAATTTGTGGAAAGGTTTATTAATAGTTTAAAAGAGTTAAAAAGGTTGAGTGAAATGAATTTTGTTTTCCGAATGAGGAAGATGCATGCACGTTTGGAAACATGGAGGAGGAGCCCATAGAGAAGGAAAGATCCAAGATGCAAGATAAAGAGAGGATGAACATTCTTCAAGATCTCTCAGGAAGTGAGGGGAGAGTATTTTGAGCCTAGATAATGGGATCGCTTTCAAGATGTAGAAAAACATCAGTTTCTTTAGGACCTCATTTGCACTGGGTGTTTCATGAAGCAATTATGCTCAGATAGTCTTTACCTTAGTTATTAAGCTCTTTCCATGTTCTAGTACCATAGTCTTTTCCATTATTATTTAAGACACAAAATAAGGAAGAGAAGTTTGGTGATATTTGGCCAGAGTCAATTTTTGTCTAAGTTTTTGTGTTTGCTGCCTTTATGTGTCATTCAAAAGCCAAGTTCTGGAAAAGTGGCATTCTCCTCAGTTTTACTGGATTCATTTTGGAACATATAAACATACTGATTTCAAACTTGTTTAAATATTTGAATTTTTTGATTCTCTACTGGAGATTAATAACTCTAAAAACATTTGCTGATTGGATTAAAATCTCTGTAGTTTATTCCTCTATTTCATAGAATACAGTGTGAGATAGCACATTTGTCTGACAAATATATATTTGTCTGACAAATATATATATGTCAGATAATATCAGTTTTGTTATCACCATCTGCACTCTGCTATATTTTAACAACAATATGAACAGAGATATACATATAAAATTGTGGATTTACAACAGATATCATCACTAATTTCTAAATAGCTAGATGTTTTTTGCTAGTTTAGAAAACTTTAGAGTTTTAAGTTAAATAACAACTGAAGCTCTATTTTATGTTCTTGGAAAATTCTATTAAAGGATGAAGAAAATGATGCCAAATTAAAGCTAGTTTAAATGAAACCATGAAGGCAAAAAATCTGTTTTTGATAGCAAAGGAAATTATTACATAACGTTGTGATTATTCATTAAAAATTTTTATAGGATGTGACCTACAATTTAAGGTTGTTAATTGTCAGGTAACTCTAAGCCAACATCTGCTAAACATTTAACAATATATGCAATGACATGTTTTGTTTATATTTTGATTTCAACCTTTATTCTTTCCTTTAAAATTAAAGATTTTTATAAGACTATAATTATTCAGAAGTCTATCTTATCTTAATATGAATATATTTATATCAGACTTAAAGGTTTTGCTATTTTCTTAATATATGTCTAGAAGCATCACTTTATAATCACTGAAATCAAATATAAAGGAGAAATTCACTGTTAATCTTTCTCACCAAAGAAATACTATTTTAATTACATAATCATTCATAATCATAATGTAGATACAAAATTTAACAATATATCAGAATTGTCCATATTGCCATATAGACTTATGATGCTCATTTCAATGAATCCATTAGTCAGTCAAGTTCATATTTGCTTATTTAAACATTTCCTCATGTTAGATGTTAACAGTTTTGCTCATCATAGATATTGTTGAAATACCTTTCTTTGTAACTATCACTTTTTCCACTTTTCTTTTTTTTTTTAGCTTTGGATTCATCAGGCAGGCCTAGGTTCATACTCAGACACTCTCATTTACAGTGGATTTTGGCAAATTATTTAACTTTACTAAGTTTTAGCATATTCATCTATAGAATGGTATCACTATTCATTACTTTGCAAGGTTTCTTGGGGATCGAATTCTAAAAATACCGTACTGATTCCACACATATTTAATGGGCACACATTTTATGGTAGGAACTGTTCTAGATTTTGTGTACACTGTATTGGAGAAAATAAAATCCCCTGCTATTCTATTATATTGCTTACATAGGGAAAACATACAATATTATGTATATAGTAATGATAGATACTAAGGAGAAAAATGAAGTAATATAAAGGGTAGAATGTGCTGAGGGTGGGAGTAACTATTTCTACTGAGTGGTGTCTCAGAATGTCAGATAAGATAACACTTGGGCAGAGAATTGTGGAAAGTAGTGGAACAAGTGATCTGACCATTTGGGTGGGTAGAGATGGGAGTGAAGGAGAATATTGAAAACAGAGAAAACAGCAAGTTAAAAGGTCCTGAGATTGCAATTGTGAAAATAGAACTGCCTTATGACCCAGCAGTTGCATACTGGGCATACACACTGAGGAAACCAGAATTGAAAGAGACACGTGTACCCCAATGTTCATCTCAGCACTGTTTATAATAGCCAGGACATGAAAACAACCTAGATGTCCATCAGCAGATGAATGGATAAGAAAGCTGTGGTGCATATACACAATGGAGTATTACTCAGCCATTAAAAAGAATACATTTGAATGAGGTGGATGAAATTGGAGCCTATTATACAAAGTGAAGTAAGTCAGAAAGAAAAACACCAATACAGTATACTAACGCATATATATGGAATTTAGAAAGATGATAATGATAACCCTGTATGCGAGATAGCAAAAGAGACACAGATGTATAAAACAGTCTTTTGGACTCTGTGGGAGAGGGAGAGGGTGGGATAATTTGAGAGAATAGCATTGAAACATGTATAATATCATATATGAAACAAATCGCCAGTCCAGGTTCGATGCAGGATACAGGATGCTCGGGGCTGGTGCACTGGGATGACCCAGAGGGGTGGTACAGGGAGGGAGGTGGGAGGGGGGTTCAGGATGGGGAACACGTGTACACCCGTGGCTGATTCATGTTGATGTATGGCAAAACCAATACAATATTGTAATTAGCCTCCAATTAAAATAAATAAATTTATATTAAAAAAAAATACGATTCTGAGATTGCAGGAAAAAAAAATGGCCAGTGGAGCAGAAGCAAATAAGTAAGAAGGAGTAGGAGACATGGTCAGAGATGAATAAGGAAGGGGGTGGGGATTCTTATGGTTTAGTGCCTCATAGGCCATGGGAAGGATTTGGCTGCTCAGAATGTGATAGGAATTATTGCATGGATTTGGGCAGAGAGGAGACACACTCGATTTATTTTGGCTGCTACGCTGAAAATATATTCCAGGTTGGCAATGGTAGAAGGAGAAAGACCATTCAAGAGGCTACTGTAAAAATCAGGCTAGAAATGGTAGTAACTTAATGTAAAGTTATACACAGAAGTGAAGAGAAGTGGTTGCATTCTGGATTTATTTTTAAAATATGTCCAAAAGGATTTGATGACAGTTTGTAGGATATTTGAGAGACAGAGAATTTGAGGGTGATCTCAATAGTTTTTCCCCTAAGCAATTGAAAGGATGTCATTTTCATTTCATGATATGTGAAAAGTTTGGGTGTGGAAGGGAAATCAGAAGTTGATTTGAGGCACATTATATTTGAATTATATATTATACTATTCTGAGGTATTCAGTAGACATTTGGATGCATGAGTCTAGAATTTAAGAGAAAGGTCCTAGCTAGATTATTTAAACTTGAAAGTGGTCAATATATAGATAGTTTTCTAATCTATAAACCTGAATGCTCAGCTAGAGATTAGTAAGGTTAGGAAGAAAAATGATTTGGCAGGCTGAGCCAGTAAGCAATGCCAACATTTAGAGGATGGGCCTTCGTAGAAAGAGAATCATTAGCCAGTGACTGAGGAAGACAACCAGGAGAGAACTGTCCCCTGAAAGCCTAGTGAAGACTGTTTTTCAATAAGAATGAAGTGACTTATAATAAGAGCAATGCAAAATAAGACTACTGTTTCTCATCCATTGTATTGGATGGCAACTTAGCCATATCTGTAAAAATTATAGATGCATTTATCTTTCAGCACAGTACTCCCATTTTCAGGAACTTAAACTTTCTATAACACAATTATGTATGAGTAGTTATGTATGAATACTGAGTATTCAGTGAAACATTTTATGTTATAGCAAAAGATCCATCTAAAGTAGGCTGGCTGTGTAAGTTATAGTACATCGACATGATGGAATATTATGCAGTTCTGGAAAATAATGAAGAAATTCTCTATGTATAAACTAGGAAGAAAAGATTCCATGTTGTATTATTAAATGAAAGTATATATAGTACACTGTTTTATCTATAATAGGTCAAATTTAGGCAAAGTCTGGGTGATAGTGGGGGACAGGGAGGCTTGGTGTGCCGCAGTCCATGGGGTCTCAAAGAATCAGACATAACTTAGCAACTGAACAACAAAAGCTTATCTTTATTAAAGGGAAGAAACAAGAAAACCTACAGTGGTGTATACATCATAAGCATTGGAAATATATACAAGAAAATAGTAAAAGTGTTTTTGGTGGGCAGATATGGAAGCAGATGGCTAGGAATGGAGATAGGAGTGGGTGTTTTAAATATGTACTAAATAAAAATCTCTTTGATATTTTAATCTTATTTTTTTAAAGGGAAGAGGGAGAGAGGGATGAGCTTTTTCAAATACTAATAGATTCCTAAGATAAGCTCTGAAATAAATCGATCATCATATTTGGTAAAGGAGACATTTCAATAAAGAAAATACCTTCTAAAAGTTGTGTTGAAAAGGGGAGGAGAGGTATGGAATGAAAACTAGGAGGGGATATGAGGAAAGAATGTTATTAGGTTTATCTAGTGATGAGAGTAATAGATTAGAAAGGAAAATATTGATGATGTCGAGAGAGAGAGAGAGAAATTACCGGCATGGGTCAATGACCTACTAGTGATGGCATTCCTTTTGAATTTTCATCTTCATGCTTCAGACCAATACAAGCTATTCCGTCAACAGAAATGTTTAACGCCTTCCTTCATTTCCTTACGTCTCTGCCCCTTTAGACTGTTTCCTTATTTGCCACTGCAGAAGAACAAATAGATTAGATTAGAATTTTTAGAGATCTAAAATACTCACCCTATGTGGATATCTGCTTTAACCCTCAGAACCATCCTGTGAGCTTCATGGTGCTATTCCCATTTTACAGATAAGGAAATTGGTACTCAGGTTGACTTGTCCATGCTTTACAGTAGATAGTATAGCATCCTAGATTCAAATGTCAGCTCTTATGAATCTGGAGGGTTTTTTTTTTTTTCTTGATTGTTTTTTCATGTTGTAATGACTTCCATGGGTATTCTGAAAAGGCTTCAAAGAACTAGCATGTTACTTCAGGCAGTAATACAATTTTCTTCTATTTGTTCATTCAGCAGATAGTTGTTGAGCACATATCTTGCATTAAACACTGATCTAGGTATGGAAGTAAAGAAATGAATAAGATAGATATAAATTCTGGCCTTCTGATGCCTGTAATCTTTTGAAGAAAAGAGATCATTCTGATTATATGAGGTGTTACAATAGGTAAAATGCTGTCTGTGAGTAGAAACAATGTTCTATACTGAGGGAATGAGCTATGGGCTATAAATAAAATACTAGGATAAACTTTTATTTTTATTCATTCATATAAGTTTTTGGTCATTGTAATTATGAATAATGTTAGTAACCCATTATTGAAAAGAATTTGTCAAGAATCAAAGAATAAAATATCCTTTAAGTATTATATATCAGGACTTAAAAGTTATGACCAACCTAGATAGCATATTGAAAAGCAGAGACATTACTTTGCCGACTAAGGTCCGTCTAGTCAAGGCCATGGTTTTTCCTGTGGTCATGTATGGATGTAAGAGTTGGACTGTGAAGAAGGCTGAGCACCGAAGAATTGATGCTTTTGAACTGTGGTGTTGGAGAAGACTCTTGAGAGTCCCTTGGACTGCAAGGAGATCCAACTAGTCCATTCTGAAGGAGATCAGCCCTGGGATTTCTTTGGAAGGAATGATGCTAAAGCTGAAACTCCAGTACTTTGGCCACCTTATGGGAAGAGTTGACTCATTGGAAAAGACTCTGATGCTGGGAGGGATTGGGGGCAGGAGGAGAAGGGGACGACCGAGGGTGAGATGGCTGGATGGCATCACGGACTCGATGGACATGAGTCTGAGTGAACTCCGGGAGATAGTGATGGACAGGGAGGCCTGGCGTGCTGCGATTCATGGGGTCGCAAAGAGTTGGACACGACTGAGTGACTGAAAGGAACTGAAAAAATCAATATTTTATGATACTAAATATGTAGTAAAAATAGCTTACCTTTTTCTTAATTTAACCCATTCTTAAATAAACTCATTCACAGTTTTAGAAAACTTAAAAATAAAACTCAAACACTTGTAAGTTTTTCTTTGGTGACCTCTTAAAAGTTTCATGAAAGAATTATAAATATTATCTTTCATTTTTAAAACCGTGTTCTTTGGCCCTCTAGAGGAAACAGTGTGAGAATAAATAATATGTTTATAAACCCAGGATGGAATATAATCTTGACTTCATTGGTAAGAACTGACATACACAAAACAGCTAATAAAGTACAAATCACAGTGTCAACGTGCAGGAGGTATGATGAGAGATGTACAACAGAAACCCAGTGAAAAAGAGAAGCATATGACATAAGTCCCTCAATATTTTAAGACAGATTATCGTCACATGCAGAAAGTTTTCAGCATTTTTATGTTTCTGATTCTGTACTTTGTTTCAAAGTCATAAGAACTATAAAGAGTAGCACAGTGTTTACCTTTTATGAATTTGTTCTTCTAAAGATATGATGCACAGTAACCAAATTTTCTTCTTCTACATTTTTTGTAAAAAACTGGAAGAATTTTTTTGAGTTATCCTTGAGATAGATGCCATTGCCTAATTTCACTAAAATATCCAGATACTTTGATATGTGCACATCTGAGAGTTCAGGAAGAGCAAGAGAAAGCCTTGGGCATTGTCCAGGTATCAAAAGTGGTTGTAATTTTCCTCATTCACTGTCTTTTCTCCTTCCAGTCTGGCATCTGGTAGCTTGAACATTCTTCAGTGGTTTCTTTTCCTTTACTGGGTAGAGGATCCACCCATGAAAATGTACAATAGAGGTCATTTCATCTTACTCCTGCCATCTCCCAAACTTACTTCTCTCCTGTCCTCATTACTTTCTAAACGCTCTCTCATTCCCAGAAAACCCATGCTGTTTCTCAGTGTTTTCCTCTCCTGTAGTACTTAAAATGCCACCCTGCCTGCCCTGGCTGAACCCTTGCTTGCTGAGACTCAGTTCAAATGTCCCCTCTTTTGAGATGGCTTCCCTCACCTCTCCAAGTGGAGTTAATCACCTCTGCTTCTCTGCTCCCATCATGTATTTCTTTGGTCTTTGTTAGTGATTTACTTGTTTAAATATATAGCTCCATTCCCAAATTGATAGTTCTGGGGATGCAGGTTCTAATCATCTTAGTATCACTGCCCAGAGCCTGGTCTATACTTGTTATTTAAAACATATATGTTTAGTAAGTCTTTTGAGGGTACAGTGGGTAGAGGCAAATATCAGAGAATGAAAAGTAGGCTCCTGGGGTGGCTAGCTTTGAATCTGTCTCATGGGGGTTTGTGACTATTGGTGATGGGTAGAAAGAATCAGATCATGCAGATAAGCTGGGGGAAAAAGTGTCAACCAGAGTTGGAGGAATTTTGAAAGAATTGCAGTTTGTATATTTCCAGCATGTATTTCTAAAGGGCACTGCTTCAAGAGTGTTTCATTGGAGTATGGTTTTAATAAAGTCTAGAGCCATTTGCTTGTTCTCAAGATGTTCCTTGTAACTCTAAGGCTGTATCTAAATTAAAGCTAATGGCCAAGCAGAGATTTTTTTTTCCCTCTGTTAATGGCTAGCAGGAAAGAACCATTAGCAAATTTGTGAATTAGAGTCTGTTTATAAGTTATTGAGAAGAATCATCATGTATTCCCTTAAGCAATTCCCTCTGCCTTAAAAGTAAGTACAACTGATATATTCAATGAGCAACACTCATGGGATGTAATCAAAAGCAACTTTATTTTGTCTCCCACTATTCTAATAAAATTTATTCAGCAGGGAGAAGTTCCTCCTCTGACCCCAGATAAAAACTCTTGCAGTCCAAAGATGTTCCATACGCTCGTAGGTAATAAAAAGCCCTGCAGCCACTTGAAGTCACAAACACAGTCTCCTTGAATAATTAGAAATGCCTAGGGTCCCCTGTAATAATTAGAGCTTCACACTTTATTCACGATTAGAGGGGTACCTTGTCCTCGCAAGAGCTGGCTGCAGATAGCACTTCGAGTTCTTACCTCTTTCGCCCTCACTAGTGGTTATATTGATGCTGTTAGAGTTGAAGTTCTGGAAGGAAGGGTCAGAAAGAAGCCAAGAAGGTCTCTTTTTGGCTGACACTGCTGTAAGGTGTCATTGAGGGTTTCAGTATGGTTCTTCCTCTCGTGGGCTCTTTGTTAGGTTCTTCAGAGAAACCTACTGGGAGCCTCTTACCACGCCTTCTAAGGTGTGGATGATTTGGAACTTAGCCGATGCATTCTTTTGCGCCCTCCTCAGCCCCTCATCAGTCTACCCCAGTTGGGATTACCTTGCCCCTGCAGACTGTCCTCTCTAGTCATGTTTTCACAGGCTCCAGGCTGGCTCCCGCTCATTTGTTGGAGCCAGTGAATCCTTGCTGTCATAAACAGTAGAATGGAGCCACAGTGGTGTGGCCCACATTGATCTCTTTCACCACTTGCCACCTCGGTTTGACAGTAGAGCCTCTTTGCTTTCGATTCCTTAGGCATATGTCAGATAACTATCCACTGTGCCTCCTAAGCTCCTGGTGATACATACCAGAGCACATATTTCAGCCCTTCTCTTCAAGCTTAAGCTGAGGGGAATGGATCTCTCCCATCCTCACCCCCAGAACACTGACAGCTATCTTTGAAGAATGATCTTTCTCATAAATCCTATTTCAGTTTGTCTTCAAAAAACTTCACCATTTTACATCCTTGGTGAGAGTGAGGGTTTTCAAGCATCCTGTAACTACTTTTCAACCATTCCTTTCTCAGTTTTGCATATGGCCTGGCAGTTTCTTTGTAATATATCCTTTATGGTATCTTGGTATCTAAGATGAAACTTCCAAAAGAAAGTCCTGTTACTCCAATAAATATTCACAAAGCAGAATAAATAGACATTTGAATGTATTACCCTTCACTGATAGGCATTATTGACTCGCACATATGAATTAAGGGTGAGTGATCAGTAGAGAGGCCTCTAAGTAACAAATGAACTAATTGTTTTTTATGCCCTTGATTGTAAATCTTTTCTTAAAAAAGTTTTTTTTTTAATTATATATTTATTAATTTTTGGCTGCACTGGGACCTTGTTGTTGCATCCGGGTTTCCTCTGGTTGAGGTGACTGGAGACTACTCTGTATGTGTGGTGTGTGGACTTACTGCAGTGGCCTCTGATTGCAGAGCATGGGCTCTAGAGTGTACAGGCTTCAGTCATTGTGGTACATGGGTTTAGTTGCTGCGCCACATGTGAAATCTTCCCTGACCATGCCTCGAACCAGTGCCTCCTGCTTTGGCAGGCAGATTCTTAACCGCTGGGCCACCAGGGAAGTTTGATCTTATCGTGATATCCTCATAGGCCTACCGAGTGAAAAAGTGATCAGGTAAATATTATTAATTGTTTAATTAATTAAACAGTATTTAATTAATTGTTCTTAATTAAACAATGACTGGGTATCTAGGCTAGCCCTCAGTTCAGTTCAGTTCAGTTCAGTCACTCAGTTGTGTCCAACTCTTTGCGACCCCATGAATTGCAGCATGCCAGGCCTCCCTGTCCATCACCAACTCCCGGAGTTCACTCAGAGTCAAGTCCATCGAGTCAGTGATGCCCTAGAGGAACTCAATTATGTCTCTACAAGTACTAGCCTGTAATCTGAATACTAAGAAGAGAGTGACATATGGCATTGATAGAAGAGTTTTTTTTTTTCTTTTTTATTCTTTTTCCTAGACTGAGTTGGAATCTGCCTGCAATGCAGGAGACCTGGGTTTGATTCCTGGGTTGGAAAGATCCCCTGGAGAAGGAAATGGCACACCACTCCAGTATTCTTGCCTGGAGAATCCCATGGACAGAGGAGCCTGGCAGGCTACAGTCCATGGGGTCACAAGAGTGGGACACAACTTAGCGACTAAAGAGAGAGAGAGACTGAGTTAGATAGAATGTTTTAAGTAGCAGCTTGTCTTTGGTATATTTCAGCCTCCTCCTTTTTCTTTTGTTACATTTCTCCTGTCTCCTTGTGCTCAGGCACCTATTTACCCAGTAAATACCCAGTATAAGCAATATACTATTAGTTTTTCAAATCCCAGGCCCAGCCTTCTTTTCAGTTTTCTGCATTCCTGATTCACCTCCCCTTTTCATAACCACAGTTCACATCTGCACCACTCACTAATCTAAGTTGGAGATAGCAGAAAGTGTTCTGATTGAATTAATTCACACCAACGTTTAGACAGCTGGAAATAGTTTAAATTGTTTATCCCTGCTGTAAATCTAATACTTGCATCTTTAAAAAAGGTTTATTAATCCAAATTAATTTGATCTGTGAAGGGATAAGAGTACTTCACATATGTGAAGCTTTCATATACTTTCTTTTTTTATCTTCTTTTTTGTAATTTTTATTTTTACTTTATTTTGCTTTACAATACTGATACTTCACATATACTTGGCATATGCTAAGCTTTCAATATTATTTGTTGAATGAATGAATGAGTGAATGTTGGACTTTCAGGCAGCACAAAAAATTGTCAACATTTTATGCATTTTAGGGAAGATATTTTTAAGCAGAGGTGGCGTCTTTTAAAATTTATTAGCTCTGCCTTCAGGGTCTGCTCCTTAGACTGTTTTGCTTTTCAGTGTTCCAAAGACGAAACACACAGAATATTTAAAAATCTAAACATTTCACAATTCACACATGGAAATAGGAAAAAAAGGCAGTGGGAGACTGGGGAATTGGGATTGACTCTATAGTTGTAATGGCTGAGGTACTTATCAGTCCAAATGTATAAATCTGAGGGGCCCAGAAGTGAAATAAAATATGGGTAGAGTGTAAAAATTGGATTTTACTTCACGTTTATTTAGCTTTTTGGTCTAAATGACCTGGTTCCTTTTATCAAGATTGGTCTCTTTCACAGCTATTTAGCTTCTCTAAAAATAAACTAAACTGTGACAAAGACTAGGCCCAATGAGGGAAATAGCAAAAAAAGAGAACTTTGCCTTTTGTCTACCAGCAGTCAGTCAATGTATGAAGAGGAGGTTGATGAACTTGTTTGAGCTACACCCTAGGTTGTGAGTCAGAACTGGTCCCTTTGATCTGCTTTACTCTGCCCAGGCACTAGATAATCTGGAATGAAAAATAATGAGAAAGACGATACTGAATAACATATTCTACTAAAGTACTGAAATGACTGTATATTCAATGCCAGGTAAAATAATCCTTCACTACAATAAGGAGCAGGTAGGTATGGCTAACCTGGAGCCTTTTCCAAATATTGACATAAAACATTGGCGGAAAATGGCCTGAAAGCTCAGTATATATTTCACATTAGTGGACTAATGCTATGAGGTTAAAAGAGAGAGTGAGAAAGAGAGAGTGAGAAAGAGAGAAAGATGGGAGGAGGAATCACCAATATGCAAATAATTTTTTTTCACATGAGTGTTTTTTTCTATATTTTTTAAAAAAAATTATTTATTTTAATTGGATAATTCCGCTACAGTATTGTGGTCGGTTTTGCCATACATCAACATGAATCGGCCACAGGCACACATGTGCAAACAGTTATTAATAGAAACTTATTGGACTTCCCAAAGGAGTAGAGCTGAGAACCCCCTGGGTTAAAGAGCAATGAATAATTCTGAGCTCTTAACTGCACGTTGAGGAAGATCCTCCATGCACCTAAAGAGGTCACAGTGTCTTTTAATGCAGCAGTAAGAACACTGCTAAAAACACTGCACCGATAGTGACCATTAAGCCTTGGATGAGCCAGAGTCAGCTTTGCAATGCTTCCTGCAGAAAGAAAGATCTCATTTGTGAAAATAACCGCTCCGTTTTCATATTGCCAGACATCTGCTCTTGGCTAAGAACAACATGAAAGGGAATTTGTTTTCTGGTAAGGTTCTGTCCTTCTGCAAAGGAAGACCTTCTTTTAAAATAATTGACCATCTCGAGAATGGCCTATATTCAGATCTACAGATTAATCTAATTAGGGTCTCTCCTTTAGGTTAAAATTGCCGCTTAACTCTTGTGGATGCCTAATGGCATTCTTGTCCTTACACTTTATACCAGGATCAGCAACTACAAACATAGGGTGAAAAAATATTTGGGAATACAGAAATACAATGTCATAGTTAAAAGTAGGAAATACACATTCGGTGGGGACCTATGCTTTGCATTTATCAGGCATGCTACTCTCCCATATATATCTTTGCAACAACTTTTTAAAGAGAAAGCCTGAACACAGAGAGTTTAAATAACTTGCCCAATATTCCTCACCCTGTATAGTGGTAAATGTAGAATTTAAACCTAGAGCTATCAAACCCTAAAACCTAGGATCTTCTTTTGGGTTATACTGGCTTCCTTAAAAGAATTACAGGTTGCAAGAAGGCAGTACTTATTAACAGAAGGTACTGCGGGCTTCCCGGCTGGCACTAGCAGTAAAGAACCTGCCTACCAACATGGGAGACTATAAGATGTACAAGTTCGATTCCTGGGTCAGGAAGATTCCCTCGAGGAGGAAATGACAGCCCTCTCCAGTATTCTTGCCTGGAGCATCTCATGGACAGAGGAGTCCGGCAGGCCCCAGTTCATAGGGTCACAAAGAGTCAGACAACTGAGCAACTTAGCACTGTGAAATACTAAACATTTTGTTGGGTCAGAGGACAGGGGGACCAGGGACAAAGCAACATTCTAGACATTTCATCAAATGGATCCTCCCTTGAGCACACCTGAGTGAACTCTGTGTTTCAATGTTTTCTTCTCAGTGACATTACAATTTCTGTCAGGCCAGGACTTTTAACTCTAATCTTGTTTCCCCACGTTAGTGCCTCGCTAAAGTATTGGTAACAGAGGGAAGTGTTGTGGTAACATGGGGAAGCATTGTGTTAACACATAGTTGCCCTATTTTGAATGGAACAAAGAGGTCCAAATAAAAAAACACTCTTCTTTCTCAGAAAGGTGACTTATTTACTATATTTCACGGACATTGCTTTTATGGTATTTTAAAATTCACAAGCCTATTATATTTTTTTGATTATAAATTATAGAGATTTTGACAAACCAGATATTTCTTTAGGAAGCCCCCTCCTAAATTTAAGTAACAAACAGCCATAAGAAAAAACCTGTTTTTATTGGGAACTATTTTTATAGTCTGGTCAGTGTCAAATGTTGTCAGTCAGTTCAGTTGCTCAGTCGTGTCCGACTCTTTGCGACCCCATGAACCGCAGCACACCAGGCCTCCCTGCCAATCACAATCTTCCCGAGATGACCCAAACCCATGTCCATCGAGTCGGTGATGCCATCCAACCATCTCATCCTCTGTCGTCCCCTTCTCCTCCTGCCCCCAATCCCTCCCAGCATCAGGGTCTTTTCCAATGAGTCGGCTCTTCGCATCAGGTGGCCAGAGTACTGGAGTTTCAGCTTCAGCATCAGTCTTTCCAGTGAACTCCCAGGGCTGATCTCCTTCAGAATGGACTGGTTGGATCTCCTTGCAGTCCAAGGGACTCTCAAGAGTCTTCTCCAACACCACAGTCCAAAAGCTCAATTCTTCGGCGCTCAGCTTTCTTCACTGTCCAGCTTTCACATCCATACATGACTACTGGAAAAACCATAGCCTTGACTAGACGGACCTTTGTTGGCAAAGTAATGTCTCTACTTTGTAATACGCTATCTCAGTTGGTCATAACTTTCCTCCCAAGGAGTAAGCGTCTTTTAATTTCATGGCTGCAGTCACCATCTGCAGTGATTTTGGAGCCCCCAAAAATAAGGTCTGACACTGTTTCCACTGTTTACCCATCTATTTCCCATGAAGTGACGGGACCAGATGCCTTGATCTTCAAATTCTGAATGTTGAGCTTTAAGCCAGCTTTTTCACTCTCCTCTTTCACTTTCAAGAGGCTCGTTAGTTCTTCTTCGCTTCTGCCATAAATGTGGTGTTATCTGCATATCTGAGGTTATTGATATTTCTCCCAGCAGTCTTGATTCCAGCTTATGCTTCCTCCAGCCCAGCGTTTCTCATGATGTACTCTGCACATAAGTTAAATAAGCAGGGTGACAATCTACAGCCTTGACGTACTCCTTTTCCTATTTGGAGCCAGTCTGTTGTTCCATGTCCAGTCCTAACTGTTGCTTCCTGACCTGCATACAGGTTTCTCAAGAGGTAGGTCAGGTGGTCTGGTATTCCCATCTCTTTCAGAATTTTCCACAGTTTATTATAAATGGCAGATCATACCAACAGTGCCCCACGGGTCCATTGTGATTGCACAGCAGACCCCACACATCAACAACTTGAGTGATTTTGACACTCTGGCTCTGAAAATGGTAAATACAATTAAGACTGGGCTGTGAAATAAGTCCAAGTATTCATTTGGGGATGCTAATCAGATTTGGAGGCTGACCTCAAAGTATTCACAGTATTGTGTTTTTCTTTCAAAAATCTATAAAATTTTATTAAAAGTGAGAAATATTGAAACTACCAAATAAACATGAGGAATATATTAAGTGGCCTGTCTCCTGATATTAACTGTAGAATTTACTGCAGAAAAAAGAGCTAGTGCAAAATCAGCATTCTGTCTGGTATCCTTACTCTTTGAAGAGCACCAAATGTTTGACATTATTAGAACTGGCTTGGAACCAAGTCAAAATTTAAACAGAGCTACTAATCTTATTTGTATGAACTTGACTTGGAGGGGCTAAGAAGGAGGAAGAGCTTCAGGTTGGGAAATGGGCCCCATCCTGGCTCAGTCACAGTCTTTCCGATCTGGAGGAAGTCTTGTCTTTTGTTTCAATAACTTCATCTGGAAAATGGGGGAAGTACACCTCTCTCTGTCTGTGTGGGGATGTTGTGAATATCAAACAATGTAATCCACATACTGGCAGTGAGAGACATGTCTTAGCACTATAAGATAGGCATTATTATTTTTAAAATGTATCTACTTGGCTGCACCAGGGCGTAGTTGTGGTGTACAGGACTTTTAGTCGCAGCATGTGGGATCTAGTTCCCTGGTCAGGGATTGAACCTGAGCCCCCTGCTTTGGGAGCATGGAGCCTTAGCCACTGGACCATCAGGGAAATCATTATTATTATTATTATTATTATTATAATTATCCAGAGATAAAGCTGTTAAAATGAAGATCTAATTTGATCTAAAAGAAGTATACAATAAATACCTTGTATATTTATTGTATACTTGACATGACAATCAAGGCAATGTCTTTTATTGATGGCAGTAAAATATGCATGCATAAATTGGTTTTCTTACCAACTGTTCCCTACTGTTTACCAAGGAACATTCCCTTTCACCCCCCATAAAACTTAAGCTGTAGAAATCTGTTATTGTGACATTTAAGCACCAGACACTGACTTTACCATTTCGCTACTTTCCTTTTTATTGTCCCTGGTGGTAAATTCACTGGAGATGGAAGTGCTGGTAATATGCAGGTTGCACTTTTGGATTTCCAGCAGTAATAATTGCCTAACTGCTTGAATGTCAGTGGTTGGTGTACAAAAGGACTCCACTAACTGAGATTTACTGGTTTCCCCCTTTGATATTCCATTAAGGATCATGTAGAGAGAGAATGTGCTTTGAAAAATTGTTAGAAAAAACTGAGCTAGGTTTCTAGAGCTCTACCACATATGACTCTAGGTTCAACAAGGCTGCTGGGTGCTGGGAAATGAGTGGGAGCTCTCATCATAAGCAGTGTTCAAATCTTCGCTCCTCCTCTTACTCACTGAAATGACTTTGGTTTTAAGCAATCTTTAAATTATTTTGCTCAGCTTGCTTGTTTATGTAAAAAGCAGGATGGTACATTCATCTATTTAACTCCTGTGTACTGAGCACTTGTTGTGTGACACATACATGCTGGGTTTTGAGGGACCAGTGATCAAAATATGCCCATGTGCAGTTTACAAATCATGGGGAAATGGAAATGAAGAGTTAAAGTAATAAGCTCTTCTTCACAATATTTAGTGAGGAATCAAAGTGGAAGAACAATAGAATGTGAGAAGTATTATAATTATGAGATTAAAGTAATGAATGATGGAGATAAGCAGAAAAGAGATTTGGAAGGTTATGTTTAGAGGACTCTATCTGATTATAGTAACTACCAGTGAATTCAATAATAATAATAATAGCTATCATTATTGAATATTGCTATGCACTACATACCATGAAAGCCATTTGCATGTGTTACATACATTTTATCCACTTTACACACCAAGGAAGTAATTATTGCCTTTCCGTTCTCCAGGGGATTTTCCCAACCCAGGAATCGAACCTGCATTGCAGGCAGATTCTTTACCAGCTGAGCCACAAGGGAAGCCCAAGAAAACTGGAATGGGTAGCTTATCCTTTCTCTAGCAGATCTTCCCGACCCAGGAATTGAACTGGGGTCTCCTGCATTGCAGGCAGATTCTTTACCTACTGAGCTATCAGAGAAGCCCAATAATAGCTATCATTATTGCATATTATGATGCGCCAGATACCATGAAAGTGTTATATACATTTTATTCACTTTACACACCAATGAGGTAATTATTATTGTTTCTTTTAATGGACGCTGGTTAAATGACTTTCTCAAGTCTCACACATAGTGAGTAATGTAGTTAGAAATCTGATCCCAGGTGTTTTTAAGGCTGGACATTCATGCTTGTGGGCTTCCCTGGTGGCTCACTGGTAAAGAATCTGCCTGCCAATGCAAGAGATGTCGGTTGATCTCTAGGTCAGGAAGATGCCCTGGAGAAGGAAATGGCAGCCCATTCCAATAATCTTGCCTGGGTAATCCCATGAGTAGAGGAGTCTGGTGGGCTGCAGTCCATGGGGTCACAAAAGAGTCAGACACAAGTTAGGAACTAAACAACAGATAATAATTTTCATGCTTGTAACCACTGTGCTATACCACCATAACAAAAACAGCAAAAAAATCTAAATTCTATGGAAATGTTACCTAAATACCTCCCTGTTCACTCCTATTACAAAGTATAAAAAACTTCTACAATTCAGGAATTGTGACCCACGAAGACATTCAGATAACAATTCAAATGTCTGATCCTTTTTTTGAGGGTTGAGGTTTCTAACTTCCAGAGCAGAAAGTTCCTAACTAACATATTTCCTTGACAAATAAAATAAAGCAAGTGTGTTGTTCTACCTGGGAATCTTTAAATTATCTCTTTAGACTTTCAGCACACAATTTACAAGTGACAGGCAACATATTTCATTATCTTTATGTTTGAAATAACTTTCAAAGAGAGTGGAGAGGGGCATTTGACATTATTGTAATCAATTCTGTCAGAAATATTATTGGATTTACTTGATTTTGTGAACACAATCATTTTTCATTGTTATTCTGAATTTTCTCAGATGTTTTACAGGAGACCAACATAAATAGTAAAATATGCTTCAGTAAGACATCTGTTGAAAAAATAATGAGAAGGTGTTCTTCTGAGCAGAGGCACTGTGTAAGCTGTGATGGCCTCTTCTTATAGCAAAAAAGGGCAAATTCCCAAACATCCTCTGGCTAACATAAACTCCACTTTCCTTGACCAGAAGGATGACATGGCTTCCTATAACCTGAATGGCAGCTGGACTTTGTTGCATTCAGGAGAAAAGCATAACTAGAAAGATTTAACCAACTCATCTTGTGAGGAGGTCCAAGTCTTGATAAGACCATGAATCTCTGTCTGTTGGCCCTGATCCAAACAGCCTTACCTAATTTAGGTGCTTTATTGGGCTGAAAACCTTTATGTGAAGGTTCACTTCTTTGCCCGGTTACCATTTGTATATTGGGTCCTTATCTTTAGAGAGTAAAGACTGAAGAAGGCATAGGACAGGTGTCTGTGTGGCTAGCAACTCTGGATGGGATGACTCCTGTCCAATAATACTTTAGCATATTATGAGAACTCTCTGTGTCTCCTTATATGTAGATGAGGGGAAACTACTCTTATTCTTGGCACAATTTAAGACTGGAGCAGAAATATACATTTAAGTGAAGCACCTAGAATTTAAAAATTATCATTTGTGTCCTTAGTTGACTCTTAAATTGCTTATAACTCTTGTCATCTTATTTCATTTTCTAAGTAAGATGTTTGTTGGTCTTATATGTAGACTTGAAAGAATATCTGACAGAGGTCTTGGACATAAATCAGAGAAGGCATTACTGTCCTCATTTTATGTATGAGGGATCCAGATGTCTGCAAACTTAAATTATCTAATAACTCTTAGCTACTAAGTAGCAAAAGAAAGAGTGCTTAGAGTCTAGATGGCTTTCAGGCAAAACCAAGAGCTTGCCTTTGGAAGTATTTTTGTCATATATCTATAGATGAGACGAGAACTTTGATTTTATTTCTTCTAACAACCTATCCCATGGGGATAATTTGGTTTGTAATACTATGTGTAGTATGTGTATGTTTGATGTGATTGTGTATTTGCATGAAACGGGAAATAGTCTCAAAGTCTTCAGGAAGATCTTAAATGAAATTTTTCTTCCACAGTTTGAAGAAAACGGTGAGTTATTTATTTCTATCCCTCAACTAATTTTGTTTTTTATTGTTAAAATAATATTTTGACATTGTCAAGCATATTTTTGAGGGTGTGAGAGTAGGATAGCAAAAATGGGACAATATCTTCCCTATTTTTGTGTTTCAAGGGCCTAGCAAAGCAGCAATAAAAGATAACTAAATGTTTAAAAGTTTGAGTCATAGAATTCTTCAGAAGGAAAGCAATCTGATTTCTTTCAAATATACCTAGCTACCTAAATTTAGCTAACATAAGCTAAAATTACTGGAGAAAGTTTCTAAAAAGATCTATTTTGATGAATAGCTAAGCATACTTTAGAGTTAGCATATCAGATATCAGGATGTAAATGAGTACTTCCAAACCACTTGAAAAGCATTTGTTCTAAACTTGTACTCTAGCTACAAAGTCATAAGTACAGAATTTTATACAGCTCTAATGCTAGAAATGTAAGAGTGAAGCAGTCAGATTCTGCCCTCAAGGATTTGGTAGACTGACTGGGGAAGGGAAGTAAGATTTAAGATACTTGATCTACCTACAGAGAATGCTGATAATGAGGAATAATATCCATGCCAAATAAGGCTCCAGTCAATAAAGGTTTAAAACTTAAGTAAATAGAAGGCAGGAAAAGAATCATGTGAAGGTGGAGTAAGGAAGGCTTCCTACAGGAGGCAGAATTTGAGCTAGATCTTTAAAGATTGTTGTTGTTTAGTCACTAGGTTGTATCCGCCTCTTTGTGACCCCATGGAGCCCACCAGGCTCCTCTGTCCATGGGAATTTCCAGGCAAGAATACTGGAGTGGGTTGTCATTTCTTTCTCCAGAGGATCTTCCTGATGCAGGGATTGAACCTGTGTCTCCTGCATCAGCAAATATTGGCAAGCAGATTCTTTCCCACTGTGCCACCAGGGAAGCCTCAGATCTTTTAAAGATGTGGATTAGCAAAGACAAGAGAGGTTAAACCTATACTGCATAGAAAGCTGGAAGAAAAGGACTGAATGTGCACAAGCATGAGGCCTTCCAAGAGATAACAAGAACCAGCCAGGGGAATTAAGTATGACTGGAAAATGATTTGCCCATCAAAGGTAATTCAGCCTTGGTTTTGCTGCCTGATCTTCCACAAATTTGCATTCAAATTGATGAAGTTATAGTGTATGTGGTCTCTAGCCTGTTGTAAATTTCCAACTCTGTGTTTTTCAGGCATCTCTTTCTCATGAGCTCCCTTAGAAATCAAGAGAAATAATACACCGTGCTGAGGAAAGAGAATCTGGTCCTTTGTGCATCCCTGCTGTGGTACAGCATGGTCTGCTGACCAAGGGCACAGGATCCTATTTCTAGGATTAGTCAGAAAGGATTGAGCACATGTCTGTAGAGTTTTGCCTCAATATTATATTTTAGATGGTTCAGTCAGAGCTGTTACATTTGGCAGCATTCCTTGTTAGCATTTGATAAACAATTATTGCCAAATGTTAGCAAGGAAACCTGCCAAATGTTACAGCTCAGATTTAACTGCTGAAAAAAAAAAAGATGCAGTTCGAAAAAGGCTTTTGCTACAGAGCCATCGCCTGGTGTGCCAGTTCTGAAGCTGCAGGGGACACCGGTTGGGACAAATTGTGAGTCTAAAGGTATAGGGCCATTTGCCAGCAGTTCTGGGTTCCCCTCTGAAGTTATGAATTAGTTGACACCTGTTGGTTTTCAAAGCAGTAAGTTTGTGGCAAATCATTTTGGGGAACGTTTTGTTCCAGGGCATCTGGTCACACTTAATATTTGACACATCCTCTTTGATGGCACTTTATGCCAACGGATAGGCTAGAGCGACAGATGATTTGACGATGTTGTCTCCTTTTGCTCATCTGCTGGTGGATTGTCCAGTTTGTTCCAGGGTTCAGTGCTCTTTATCAAGGGACAGTGGAATTAGCCCTAATTTCCATTTCCCTCAGGAAACATTTCCCCATCTTTTCATTCTCATTTTCCATCCTTAGTTACCAAAATGAAAAAGTACCATGCTAAAATTACCAGCACCCTCCCCAATTTTGGATCGTTTTACCATCTTGGTAACTCAAGAGAATATTGTCAGCTTGGTGCACCTGGATTTTAGTTGTTGGGCACTATCTATGTCAGAGGAATCCTAGATACTTGTTTAAGAATAAGAGAAAATATTAAAATAGATGAGTGGATAGTAGTATAGTTAGTTATCTTTACAGCTCATTGAAGAGCTCTCAGGTGGGGGTTGATTAAGATCATCTGCAAACTTGAAAGTCTTTATCTTTATTTGACAGAGCTTTCTTCTTGTCTTTGCCCTGTACAATTTTACAGGGGCTTGTGTAAAAGGGGGTAAGCAATTTTATTTAATATGGAGGTATTCTAAAGCTTGAAAGAATAGCTAAAATGTTGGGACACATTCAAGGTCCATAAAAATAAAAGGTTAAAATTGGGGTTAAAAGACTGACAAATTTACTGAATAGGAATTGATAGAAAAATTTGTCTTTATGTTAAAAAATCCATGGCACAAGTCACACTTGTATTTCCTCTCCAGGAGTTAATCTCTCTTCCAAAGTTGAGGTAGTTTTCCTCCAACCATAAACTCAAATGCCTTCTTGCGTTCCTGGGGCAGTGTTCCCAAGCAGCTTGTGTTGGCCAGTCAGATGTGCTAGTCCAGGGCTTTGAATGTGAAGTCAGCTTCTCAGGAAGGAAAGATAGTGGAGAATTCATCCTGTAGGCGATGGTGATATCTATAACAGAGGGCATCAGTGGCTTCCACAGGTCGATTCAGTGCTGGTGGCAGTGACAGAATATTCTTGTAATGTGTAATAATATTAGTCACAGTATTGTGTTTATCACTTACTTATTTATTGAATCTTTTTAGCCTCCCCATCACTATAACCATTTTCTCATTCATATCTTTATAATCTCCTCCCTGAACTAGTATAAAGGCCTCTTAATTGTCACCTTATATCCTCAGATGTATTCTGTATATTACCTATAGTCTATTGAGTGATTGATATAAAATGAAAAAAAAAACACCAGAATTTCTTGTTCAGAGGAAAAATAAGATACAATAAGAAGGTATTAATTAGTGTTATAAGATCAATAATAACATGTGGGAATTAAGAGCATAATCTAAAGTAAAAAGCCTTGGTGGAAAAGCAAAACGGTAATGATGAAGATGCATGTACATAATTTTGAAGATTGAGGCAAGAAAATGAGGACTAATTGCCCTCACATTGCCTGTGGAGTACAAGGCAAGATCATCTGCTATGATGTTGCCCTGGGACTTGAGGGAAATACTAATTGGCCAAAGAAAATTAAATAATTACCTTTAGGAGGACTCAGCTAAGACTGATAGCCACAAAAAGTGGTATGGCCTCCATTGATATTGTTATGAAAAGAAAATTCTCTCTCTCTTTTTTTATAGTCAGGATATAGGAGTATAGAAAGTAAGATATAGGGTTAATTTAGGTTTGGGTATATACCAGATGAGCCCTGTTGAAGGGTAATTTTACCCAAAAATTGATGATGGGGATAAGTGAAAATTCCAGTTCTGAAAATGAGCGATAGATTGAATAAGAAAGGAAACAAGTCAGAGTATACAGGAGAAAAATTGAAGAAGGGGATAAAGGAACTTACTTTGAGATGGAAGAACCATTTATGGTCATACATTAATCGTATTCTTTCAAAGGTGGAATAATGATGGAAGATGCCAAAACTGAAAATAGTTGAGTATTAAAGTGGAATGAAGGTAAAAGTCACTAAGAGTACAATTTCATCTGAAACTTTTGAGTAGAAGTCCATGTTCTGTTCTGAGGACTAAAGATTGTTTCCTTAAAGGAGAGAAGAGTGGTAGGTTTCACTGGCTATAGTTATTGTCCTAGCACCTTAAGAGAAATCCATAAGTGCACAGTGGTTTTTCTCTGGAAAACTCTGGCCAAGGACACAAATAAGTCGGCAGCAAAAAAGCGCAGAAAATAGTAGTAACTTCAAAGCTTATATAAACTAATTTCCTACCCAATTAATTTGATTGATGATTTTCCTGATCAGCTTGAATACCACAAGTAGCCCAGAACTCTCTTGCCTCTCAAGGCAGTTCATTCTCTTGTGGAGCTGATTCACTGATAGTAATTTCTTCCCTGAATTGTGTAAACATATAGGCAGAAAGTTTGCATACTTGTATTGTCAAAATGCAGCTCTTCAATTGTGTGGAGACATTCTGGGCCTGCTCTCCTTCTTTTCAGGATAAAACAAACCCATTTCCTTCATTTGACCCCCATAAAGCATGGTTTCAAGGCCTTGTGATATCCAGACTGTGAAGGTTTAGGGACTGAGTTACAGACAGGCCTTTCTTGATCACACAACACCCTTCTTCTGTGTTCTCATTTTGGGGGACTTTTGCTCCTTTACCCTATACTCCAGACCCATCTCTCATCTGTTTCCTCTGACTGCCTTCACTTTTCCTGGAATGGTCACGTTTTCATTCTTATTGACATCTTGTTCATTGCTCAGTATGCACCTCAGATGTTAACCAATCTTGTTCCTCAAGGCAGCTTTGATCACACCTGTTTTGTACTACCAGCACTTGTTTTACACTTATGTTATAGCACTTATATTTATTTTTTTGTGCTAAAAAATGATCTTATTCATCCTTGTGTTCCCATTGTAAAGTATGATTCTTCATGTAAAGTTCAATAAATATTTTTAAATGTATAAATTTTTTTTCAAGTGTGGTACCCCAAGTTGGACACAGTACTCCTGCTTCAGAGTAAGTTGGAAGTATCATGTTAGTTAATCTGAACACTGTGTCTACTGAGATGCTTCTTTATTTGTTTTATCATTTGCTTATTTGTACTGTGGCTCCAGGTTACTCATATTGAACTCATACCCAACTGCATTCCCTGTTCTTTTTTGCCAGCCTCTATTGTTAGACCAGATCTTCTCCATGCTCAGCTCCTAGCAACAGAAACTGACTCTGGCTAATTTAGTTAGAAAATAAAAGTAGTTGTTGAAAGGTGGTGTATAACTCACAAATGCATCTGGAAATCTGGAATTTAGAAAATGGGCAGTCGCAGGAAGAGGCCAGGCAGCTGGAAGCATAGCCAAAACCCTGGGGAACATGGCACTTAAATGGCAGATGGAAGACAGCCCAGGAAGGGAAACTGAGAGCACGCAGTCAGAGGGGGATGGGGGGAACCACAGCAGTTTTAAAGCCATGGACTGTTAAGAGAGTAGAGCGAGAACGCCACCAAGAGAAGGCTAAAAGTGCCATCGCAGCCGAGGTTTAATAAGACAGTGACTGTGAAATGCCCATTGCCTTTGGCGAGCTTGGTAAGACTATTTTCAGTCAAGTGGTGCAAACAGAAGGTAACTTCCAGTGAGGGGGTGAGTCAGCAGGGTAGGCTAAACTTTTGAGTTTGGGTATGTTGGGTGAAAATGGGTGAAGAAAAGAATATGTGACTACAAGGGGGAGGTAGTAGATGAGAATCTCGAGCAATTTTATAAGCTGTGGGAAAATGCTGGGAAAGAGGTCGGAGCAGAGAAGAGAAAAGGGATAACTGGTTAAATTGAGTTTCTGAGGAGACAGAGGGCTCAAAGCAGAAGTCAAAATAGTAGTTGTGAAGGTGGGAGGATCACCTCATCCTTTGAGGCAGGAGGAGAGCAGAAAAGGTGTATGAACCTGATAGTAAGTTTGTTTGTATGGGGAAGAGAGGCAGATGACGTCATCTTTGGGTTCCGTCTTCTCGGTGAAGTAGAGGAGAAAGCGATTTATTGAACATGGACTAGGACACTTGAGGAGTTCCCTTTTTCAGTGTATTTTGTTGTTGTTTTGTTGATGGATTCTCTTTGACTACCCACTCCATAATCTGTGGTATTTGCCAAGTCCACACTCTCCCTAAATAACCTAACCTAGAGCTACTTGCAGTTGCCTCATGATAGCATATATCATTTCTCACTGTGATTATTATAGAGGCATTCACCTCTACCAGTAAGTACTCAAAAAAGATGCTCATGTTTTATTTCCATTCTTGGCTTATGCTGCTGCTGCTGCTAAGTCGCTTCAGTCGTGTCCGACTCTGTGCGACCCCAGAGACGGCAGCCCATGAGGTTCCCCGGTCCCTGGGATTCTCCAGGCAAGAACACTTCTTGGCTTATAGATGGTCCTTAATCGGCATTTACTGAGTGAGCAAAAGGTTTTTAAAATTTAATCTCTTTACTCTGGTTTATATTAAGGGCTTTTATAATCGACTTATTTAGAATACATGGCAAAGTGGAGGGGGAAAAAAACCAAGTGCACTGTATAATACCTCACTCTGGAATTTAAACATGAACCCAGTATTATGTCCCCTTAGTCCTCCGTATTTCATCAACAGGCTTCCATGCTCTGGTGTGGGCATCTCGTATTGTGTATGCTGATGTGTCCATCCAGTTCTGTTGTGCTCAGTCACTGACTCTTTTGTGACTCTGTGGACTGTAGCCTGCCAGGCTCCTCTCTCCATGGAATTTTCCAGGCAAGAATACTGGAGTCAATTGCCACTTCCTTCTCCAGGATCTTCCTGAAGCAGGGATGGAACCTGTGTCTCCTGCATTGGCAGCTAATTTCTTTTCCACAGAGCCACCATCCAGTACTGTAGGTAATTGAAAGCTGTATAAAATTTACTGTGAAAAAGACCTAGAGCTTAATTCTTCCCAGCATCTGGGCCCATGAGACTCTGCCTGTAGAAGTGAGGCAAGAGGCCTGACAACCCTCACAACCCTCAGCTTGGAGGAGGACCCAGTTTTCTAAATGGCTACTTTACTCCTGTGACTCATGGAGGCAGCAAAGTGCAGGACACTGCTCTTGCTTTTGCTCAAGCAAGGGTGATGACCCCTAGTTCCCTGCTTTACCATTTCTATTCTGATTCATCAGAGGACTGTGTGGTCTGCAGGCCTGTGTGGGCTGCTGTTCACTATGACTCAGCAGTTCTGGGATAGAACTGGACATAATTTATGGGCCCAAAGACCTGGACAGGAGAGATGATGGCTTGGCCTGTGTCAGGCAGTTAGCACACCCTGTTGGAGTAGAAAGGGGTGATAGAACAAAATTGTTTCTGTATCTTCCGTGTACTTATTTTAGGTCCTCCCCCAAAGGGATTTCTTATCTGCTTAGAAAGGAGTGGAAGAATACTGGGAATAGAAGCTGACTTGCTCAACTCTCTTCATTGGCTCTGATGCATGGTTTTGTATTTTCTTTCCTGCTTTGTCTTCTACCTTAATTGAAAGGCCATATGACTGCATCTCTAAAGTCAGCAACGCTGTTCAGTGGGTATGATCCTGATCCAGGAGGGCTGTCCCCAGGTCAGCATCTGTTCTGATCTCTTGGTGCCTGTAATACCTAGAGTCTGTTTATTTAAAATACCAGTCCTGGACCAGAAGAATCTTTACGAGAGGAATGTTTCATCTCATCCTCCTTAAAATGTTAATAATAGTTATCATTTAAAGAGTAGCTAAGGCACCGTGCTAGGCATTTTCTACATGTTTGGTTTTTGCAGTACCTCTTAAGAAATAGGTGTTGTTATGCATATTTAGCCAATAAATACTGAACCATAGAATGTTTCCGAGAAGGCCCTAAAGTCACAAAATTAATAAGTGACTGTGATTCAAATCAGGTGTGACTGACTGATCCTAAATCTGCTCCTTTTCCTGAGCCTTGTGAAGAGCTTTGGAGAGGGAAAATAGCATGGTTGGCACTAAGGATCTAGAATGTTAGGTAGACAGATAAAAAGAGGCTCTTTTCTCTGTAGTTCCTTCTCGCACCAGACGTTGGCATTGGTGAATGTTTGGGGTAAGGAGGAGACAAAAGTGAAAGTCACTTGTTAATTGCATATGAATTTCTCAGGGCCTCGTTGAGCAAGCTGGGAATAGAGATCCTTCTCATTTACTCCTTGCCTTTCTTTCCAGTCCCAGGTGGTGCTAGTGGTTAAAGAACCTGCCTGCCAATGAAGGAGACATAAGAGACACAGGTTTGATCCTTGGGTTGGGAAGATCCCCTGGAGGAGAGCATGGCAACCCACTCCAGCATTTCTTCCTTGGAGAATCCTATGTACAGAGGTGCCTGGCAGGCTACAGTCCATACGGTTGCAGAGAGTTCGACACAACTGAGGCGACTTAGCCTGCACGCACATGCTCACTGGTTCAGTTTTGAGGAACCCTAAAATTCTGACTAAAGCTGTTTCTAGTCTCTATGCTTTTGGAGATATTCTGCCAAAAGTTTAAAGTTATATAACACAGGAAAAGTATAGGATGTATAGGAAAAGAAGAAGCAATAAAAAAGAGTGAAGTGGAAAAGGAACAAAAGAGGTTTCACCTCAGCCAGTTTTTTCAAATGAAATTGTCCATTAGCTGTCAAGTAAGATCCAGATGTATAGTTGTGTTCTTGAATATATGCAGAGACATTTAGGAACCCTGTTCTTTTTAAATTAAATGTGTTGTTTTTAAAAGTGCTGATGCATTGACATGAATCCACCACGGGTGTACATGCGATCCCAAACATGTATGGCAAAACCAATACAGTATTATAAAGTAAAATAAAGTAAAAATAAAAAGTTAAAAAATAAATATAAATAAATAAATAAATAAATTAAACACACACACACATACGCACGCACACACACAAAATGTCACACCTGAAAGCTGCAATTGAATCAGGCTTTTCACATGGAAAAAAAAAAAGTGCTGATGCAGTGAACATCTAGGGTTTCATTTAAGTTAATACACATGCTAGAACCCCAGGCTGCTGAGGATCAGGAGATCTGATCTTTATTTTAAAACCACACATACAGTTGATAGTTTTGTGCTCACTACCATTAATTAGGGACTAAGGTACGTGACTGAGTTACTGGGGCAATAAAGCCATGTTTAGGAGCCAGACTGACTGGGTTCCATCTCAACGTCTTCTTCTCACTAATTAAAGGATCTTGAGCAAGTTCCTGGAACTCACTGTAATTCGGTTTCACCATCAGCAAAGTGTTTGTAAAGTAATATTTTAACTGATCTGAAATATTTAGTGCATGTATAACAGTGCTTAACATGTAAGTAGCCGTATGGAAAGATTATTATTTTTATTACACAAAATGAAATGACGCTCTGTAGAAACATACCTTTTTTAGCCAGAAAAGAACTCAGACTGCTCTCCACTCCACAGGAGAGTTCTAGAGGAAGAATCTCCCAATGGGAAGGAGTCTTGTGGTCCCTGGATCTAACATTTTACTTTGACATTCACTTTCCCCTAGGACTTTCTCCCTGATTGAGTAGCAGCAGCATCTCACTGGCCTCAGGGGACACAGCTTCCTTGGTAACACTACTTCAAAACCAGTCAGTGAGAGTTTGTGAGGGTGCTCTTATCTTGTGACCTAACCTGAAAGGTGGATCCTACCACAAGTAGATATTACGAGGCTACTGGTAAAAAGAGGTGAGTGAGCACATATTATCTATTTCTGTGCTGCAACATGTGGCTGTCGAGCATTTGAAATGTGGCTAGTCTGAATTAAGCTGTGATGTAAGTGTAAGACACTGAATTTCAAAGACATAGTCTAAAACAAGAATGTAAAATACCGTATTAATAATTTTTATATTTTACATGTGGGAATGATACTCTTGGATTTATTGGACTAAGTGAAATGTACTTTTGAAATTGTTTCCTTTTTTAGAAATATGGCTACTAAGAAATTAAAAATGACATATGTGACTCAGATTTTTGACTCACTTTACTTTTCTATTTGACAGCACCAATATAGATAACCTGATTTAGTAATAAATCTGCTTGCTTTCCAAGTTTGCTGGTATCTTTCTATTTCTGTGCCTTTTTCCCTCTTCTTTCCTTCCAAGCTTGTCATCTCCCTCCATGTGATGGCCAGCAGCAAATCCACTGCCCAGGATATTATTACTTGACAGCTAGTGGAAAACCAAGGGAATGTCAGAATTCACTCTATGTCCCAAGGAGATGAGCACCAAAACCAAACAGCCCTGAGGTTAAGCCCTGTTGAACAAAGGGCTGCATCCTTACTCTTGGAGTCCTTGCTAGACTCACCACTTTGTAATACAGCATAAACAACTCTGATTTTTATAGAACAAAGAGTGATTATAAAAGGCACACCTATGATAATCAGATTTCCATTGGTATACTTAAATGAATTGCAACTTAGCATGCTAAACACATACAGGTTACTTTTTATAAATTATACTGTATGTATGATAGTCATAAAACTATTATGAAATAGATAATGTTTGCATATTAGAAAACTAAGATTTGGAACTATTAAATACTATTCCTAAAGCCACATAACTAGTGTTTGTTGAAGTTGATTTAAATTCCAGTGTATGTATCTTAAAACCCATTTTTGTTTGGGTAAAGCACTGTGTTATTCCTTCTTAGTTAAGTTCCCTGAAAAATTCAGAAATTTCAGCACAGATTTTGAATTTCACCACTTGGATTTTACTTCTGTACTCCAGATCTTCTTCCCCATTTTCCAAGTCAGAGTATGCATTCTTTCCCTTCAAAGATATCTAGAAGGAGGCCATAAGGGATTGTTGGTTTTCAGTTTTGTAAGACTAGGGGTTAGCTTCTCCAAAAAACCAAGAATTCTGAGAACATGGGACAGAGTAAAATATAATGTCATGATAATATTTTCCTTCCATTCAAGTATGAGGGGGAAAGCTTAGAAGTAGGAGTGAAAATTGAAAGTGAAAGTTGCTTGGTAGTGTCTGACTCTTTGTGACCTCATGGATTGTAGCCTGCCAGGCTTCTTTGTCCATGGAGTTCTCCAGGCCAGAATACTAGAATGGGTTGCCTTTCCCTTCTCCAGGGAATCTCATGGAATTCTCCAGGCCTTAATATTGGAATGGGTTGCCATATGCCCTTCTCCAGGGGATCTTCTCAACCCAGGAACTGAACCCAGGTCTTCCACATTGTAGGCAGATTCTTTACCATCTGAGCCACCAGGGAAACCCAGAAGTAGGGGTATGAAAATATATAGCAGCCTTCTCCTGGTGTGAATACTCTTGAAAAGTGGAGGAAATGTTATTGCCATGGAGTGTTTTTGTAGATATGGTTGTGTGCAGTGGTTTTGGAGCCAGCCTGACTTAGAAAATGAGACTCTGATCCTTACAGGCATTGTAACCCTGGTCAGGCTACTTGATCACTATGAACTCTAGCTGGTTCTTTGGGCAAATGGCATTAGGAACAGTGCCTACTCACAGAGTTGTAGGATTAAAATCTGATGAGGCATATAGAGCACTCAGCCTAGTATGGGACATTGTATGTATTTAGTAAATGTTAACTTTTGTTTCTGTGACTTTCCATGCATTAATGCAGACTATGACCAGACCAAAAGCAGGCTTTGCTATTTCTCAGTCCTTGCTAATGTGTCCTGTGATTTATTTTTCAACATGGTAAAATTGTCTCATATTTTCATGGAGAAACTAGTAAAATGTCCATGGTTCCCAGAAGGAAATAAAGACACACTGTGCCAAGCCCCTTGACTGGGCATCATAGCAAGCATACAGAGAGACCCAGCACACTCCTGGGTGTTTTCTCCAAGCAGCAGGGAAAATTATAAGCTCCAGCAGCCATTTAGATTGCTAACTTGGAGAACGAATTTCTCTTCTCTTCTCATTTGGGCAAAATATTTTTTTCTCTTTTTCTTTCTGGCACTCCTGATTCTTTGATGGACAGAAATGGGAAGGGATTTGGAGCTCCAAAGGGATGTGTAGTAATTCTCTTCATAAGGTTATGATTGATTATTTCATCATGTAATTTCACTTTAATTGTGTTCGTTTCATATACCTGGCTGATATAAATACATATTGTGGTATGTAATGTATCCCCAATGTATATAAAATCAGAGCTATTATTCCATTCTGGGTTCTGGTGCTAATAAACAAGCTATTCAGGCTTTGCTCAGGTAGTTTACAACGTCGCTGCAATGCTTTGATGGAATTATAGCATTATCCATATACAGTTGGGGGCATATGATTCCTTTTATGTAATATAATACCTTATAATATAATGAGTATCATTAATAAAGTGACAAAATAAAGCTTGAATTACCACTTCAGGATGTGCTTTATTCAACCAGTAATACACTTTTTGGTCCTTTGTAGTTTCTCTCCTTTGAATTCATAGCTTGCTGCATTCAGACTGTGATATTAACACACCAACCAAGCATACCCTGTTGTGTCATAAAGCCATGGTATGAGATGTCAAAGGGGAAAAAAACAAACATTATTCTAAAACAGAAACTGGGGAGTGTTGCTCTGATGTTTTACAAGACGATACGGCTCACATGAATAAGCAAATTTATTTACTAACCAAAAGCAACATTTCTGTTTTTGTTTTGGAAAGGCAAGTATTCTTTACACAGAAAACATCTTTATGTGAATTCTGTATTTCAGAAATGGAGCTAAGTGATAAAGTCTTAAATTAATATTGGCCAAGTTTAGATAATAAAGGACTGCACAGATTTCTCTGAGAATACTGAATAATATAGAAGGCATTAAAAAAAAAACAAACTTTGCTTCTCTTTTCTTTGGTTTCACTTGATACTACTAGTTGATTAGTCCAAGGTAATTCTTGGAAAGACAGCATCAGGGGTTTTTCTGTGGATAGCTCAGTCATCCCCAAAGCATAAAGGATTTAAACATTTGATTGTGGTACCAAGGATATCAGTTATAAAGGAAGTTTTTCCTGCAGGTACAGTTAAGCTGAGCACAGATTTCCACAAAGCACAGTGACATATTCAGAAGGTGCTCAGAGTCTTAGAAATTGGTTTCTAATTCTAGATAGCAGGAAGCCTATATGTTCATACAAGGTAGGAGATGAAAAGATTTGAGATTCCTTGATATCCAACAGCAGGATGAATTACATAAGTAAGAGTGTAAGAATTACTAGATTTAAGAAGAGGTTCCCTACAGAAGGACAAGATATAAGTAATAAACCTTTAAAGTTATAGAAGGCCTATTATCCCAGTGTCCAGAATTGTATTTTCCTGACCTTTCTGGTTGATATATCAAGTACAGAAATGTGACCTCTTTCAAGTCCAGGGAAGAATAGTTTGCAAAAGCTATATGAATAAGCATGGTTCAAAGCAAAAGCTGAGTTAGATAATTGAAGGCTGTGAAGAGATAAATGAATTATCACAATTCATCTGAGAAACTAAGATTAACATTAGGTCAAGAATTAGTGATAGTTTCTTCTTTCCAAATTTTCTGGCATTAATTTTGCATGATTAAAGACATTTTTATCTGTAATATTGTCATACTTAACTATGAATTTTCAAGAAACATGCAAAATGTGATGTTAGAAACAAGCTATAAACCATGATTCATTTTATCTTCAGGATTCTGATGCTCATTCATTGAGGAAAAGATCTAGTGTGAATTTGGTGATGTCACCATTAATCATGGAACTTGAAATTCAAGAAGTAGAAATCTGCAAGTGCTTAAATTTACATCATAAAATTATTCCAATACATACAGGCCAAAGTAATCTGTAAACTTTTAGAAAAAACAAAAGAGAATACTGACACTTAGAAGTTGATCTGCAGAATGGCTGACTTCAGTCCTCTTCTCCATTGACCTAGTAGTATTCTGTAACCTAAATTCCTTTGTGGTCACATATCTTTAAAACTGACTGACTGGGATTGTCATGCAGCCCTGGAACACGCCCTTTCCTTGAATTTCATCAACTGGCGCAACTGCGAAATCAAACCTACATATTTGTTCTCAATAACACCATATGCCAACTATTCCAAGTTAAACTTTGTATTTACTGCTATGTAATTCACATGCTAGCAGGTCTAGGAGGTCTCTGCACATTATATTTTTACTGTTACACTAGTGCACACTATGAATATTTACTCAGTATTTATACCTTTTAAAAATATGCATATAATTAAAGTTATGAGACTTTCTAGTTCGCCACAGTCGCCTGAGTTTCAGAATACCTAACAAACCTTAATATGAGTGGATATATATAATACAAATCTTTCTTTACATTGGGCTCAGGTTCTGACTCTGATGTTTTACCAACTGATGAACCGTGGCCAATGCACTGAGCTGCATTTGCAATCAGTTTTCTTATATAAAAAGTGGTTTTGGATCTTTCCTGCCCCTGGATGGCTATCTTAATAGTATCATCCAGTTGAAAAATCGGGGATATTTATAGAATGCACAGAGCATCAGACATAAGCTATTACTCTTATCCCAATAGAGCAAAAGAAAAGGAAGAGTGATGATGTGTCCTGTTTAGGAAACATGAACTTTTCCACCTGCTCTAACCCATCACTCATCTCTGGCTTGAAAGAAACTCATAGGTTATAAAATAGTTCAGTAGTTCTCATGAACAAAACACGAAAGTGTAAAGGTGACATGAAGCTTCCACAGTTTGTGTCACGCGACACAACCGAGTGAAAATGTCCATGTTTACTCACATCAAGCCATTCCTGAATAAACACTCTGAAGCTTCAGGTTGAGAGCAAACTACCAGAAATATTAGAAAATATCACCATGTCTCTAAAATAATGTCCCCTTTGGCTGGAGAGCAATCATTAATTCCAGGTTTTCTTATAGAGAAAGGAAGTTATAACTTAAGCTGATCCTGGAAACTGGCATAACTTTGAAAGTTCTTTGGGAATGCTCAGACCATTGCTCACTGGGGAGTGCTGTTGGAGAGATTGTCAGTCTGGAGTGGACTCTCCAGATTTACTCTTGCTCTGGTTCTGACTTGTTCCAATTTAGGGTAGATTGGGTAATGCTGAAGAGGCTGGAATTAGATTGAGGCAGAGAAGTTAGGATAGATTTATTCATTTAATGCTGTACCCCAGAACTCGTGGAAAACCTTTAACCTCTTCACCCATTTGTTTTTAATTCAGTAAATGGGCTGCCAGATATTCAGAAAGTTAATGAAAGGAAAAGAGATTATATTGACTTTTCATTTTTAAATGAAGAGTATATTTTTGATTCTGTTTAAAATATTTTAGCAAGAATAAATGCACATCCAGTATTATTTGACTAAAATAGTATATTAAGTTGAGTTAACCAAAAGAAATCTGTTGTAACAATATTCATATAGCATAGAATTAAAAAGACAGTAATTTTTCTGTTTACAAGGCTTATATTCTGTGATTTTATTTTTTCCAGGCATTTTCAGATATGCAGAGATGAGGGACATATTGACTGAAACAGCAGTTCTGTTATGATTGAAGCTGTATGTTCAGAAGGTCATTCATATCTTGTATTTGTTAGTTAAGTATACAAGGCATCCTGTTTTTAAAATAGAAAAAGAAAATATAGCTCCTGATGTGTTTAGTTGCTGAATTTTGCAAAAGATTTATAAATGTTGCCTGAGATTACTGAAATCTTTTATCTCTTTCAAAGTTCAAGCTCTGTGATGAATGTAATCTGTACAGTTACCACCAAAACTGGTTGGCAAACTGAAGTGGTTTCTCATATATTCCCAAAAAGAAGATATAGGTTTTCCTAAAATAGTCTATAATATGCAATTTAAACAAATGTATTTGAATATTTTTCACCTTTCAATTAAGAGTTCAATGCTGGCTGTTATGAAATGCTTCTTGCAAAGACTTTGCAGAGTAAGTATAAAGATAAGAAACTGATTATTTCAATTAAGAATACTGTTTTTCTGTGGAGAGGAGAATTTTCAGTCCTTTAAACAATTATATTTTTCTGGTGTTGCTGTTATGTACTCTGAAAATATAGCCAATCTCTCTCTCTTTTAGGTTCTCATATAAAATATTATGGAACTAGAAACAAGATACCATACAAATGTCCAAATCTTGGCTTTTGGAATGTTTGTAAAGTTAACACACATTTGACGGTATGTCTTGTCTCTCTTGGGACCACTAAGGTGACGTTTATAGCAGTCCTAATGTGCTGCAAACTGCCAAGTATTTGTTCAGCCGAGGGGACCATGTTGGTAAGAGTGAGGGGTGGGGGCGGGGTCTGAGAGAAAAGGTACAGCTACAGCAGCAGCAGCAGCAGCGGTGGCGGGAGCAGCAACTGGGCAACTGTCCAGGGTTCTGAACCATCTGTCTGCTTTGAGGCAAGGTGTTTTCTCTCAAACTTGAGACCCTGGCCATACCCGTCCAGCTTTTCTTAGGCTCTATATTATTTTTACCTTTATGGTAAGATATATATTAATTTAAAACAATTGTCCAAATAAACAGGAGTTTATATTTTCCAGTCTAAGTTAAAATGTTTCTTTACAATATTATTCTATTCTTGAAATATTTGCATATCCTTTCTCTTACCCAGAGTGGGGAAGTGGAAAAGGTTACATACTCCTCTAGTATCATACTTATGATTGAAAAAATTTTTAAATGCAAAGAAAGGTCCAACCTGTTCTGGTAACTGTAAAGGCTGTACAAGCTTTGCAACTGTGTACTCCCAATGATTTGTTTCATACACAACCTCTTTGAGATGTGCTAATAATATCCCAACTAATTATTCTTCTTGAAAATTTCCACAAATCCAGATCCAAATATAGCTGAGCAGAACTTAGTGTGTTACTTATGGTGATGTCATTATGGTGATTTGGGGATTTCTTGCTCCAGGAACCACAATTTGGAAGATGTATTAACCCAATCCAAAGAATAACTCTAATAGCACTGAGAATCCAAAAAGATAGTCTTTCTTGGACTGAGCCATCCATAAGAGATGACTCAAGGGCATGCAATTAATCCTTCGCTAAACGAATATGGCAGAATTCAAATTTCTCCACAATATGTAATGAAATATCATCACCCTAGTTGTGTTCTGTGACCTTTATGGGCATCAGCTTTACTATCTTTAAATGAGAAGTTTGGGTTTGATGATATTAATAGTACCTTCAGATTCCAAGGTTTTATACTTTGTAGTCTAGACAGGTGAGTTGCCATAAATACCATTCAATATTCCAACTCTGACACCATTTTTTTTTTTTTACTATGCTGGAGTTCCCCTGAGTATTATGTATCTAAAGATATGAATAATAACTTCTTTTTGCTCTCTTGTGTGGTGAACCATGTAAGAAAGCAGCACTTAATTTGTTGATAGGATAAAAAGTCAAACTCTCAATAAACCTGTGTGTTCATGTACGTGTGTATTTGAGAAACTACATTTGTGTGTGTGTGTGTGTGTGTGTGTGTGTGTCTGTGATTGTAAGAGAGAGAAGAAGACAGAGACAAACAGTGATTATTCAGTAATAGGAGGAAGGAATTATCTGGTGTAGGGGAAAGTAAGTTGAGAATGACGCAAGAAGGAAATTCAACAAGAGGTTGAATAATGAAGAATGTTTCTATGGGGTTTCATAATGTACCAAATTCAGGCACATCCTTTCCCTAGTACATAGATTCAATGCTAGACCTTCTCTCTAAACAGTTATAAGAGTTTCAGTTTATCTGTGGAATGAGTAATTCCCGATAATATTTTGGAGCTGCCATGGTAGAATCTTTATTGCACTTTTTGTCTTTGTGTTTATCCTTGTGGCATTACTGTTACATTGATATCAGTGATTGCAGGCAGTTATAATCTTAAAGAGTTATAAAATGTCTTATATAATTTGAAGCAAACTATTTTTTCTTAGAAAATATAATGTTGGTTAAGAAGATAAGTTAATTTTTGCTTTGTAAGTCTGTTGTTATGTAGTATAAGTGTATTTGTAACATAAGGACAGATCCAGAAAATTAAAGAATAGGATAAATTGCAAAATCCTGTAATGGAAAGTTCAGTTCAGTTCAGTTCAGTTCAGTCACTCAGTCATGTCCAACTCTTTGCAACCCCATGAATCACAGCACGCCAGGCCTCCCTGTCCATCACCATCTGGAATTTACTCAAACTCACGTCCATCGAGTCAGTGATGCCATCCAGCCATCTCATCCTCGGTCGTCCCCTTTTCCTCCTGCCCCCAATCCCTCCCAGCATCAGGGTCTTTTCCAATGAGTCAACTCTTCGCATGAGGTGGCCAAAGTACTGGAGTTTCAGCTTTAGCATCATTCCTTCCAAAGAACACCCAGGGCTGATCTCCTTCAGAATGGACTGGTTGGATCTCCTTGCAGTCCAAGGGACTCTCAAGAGTCTTCTCCAACACCACAGTTCAAAAGCATCAATTCTTTGGTGCTCAGCTTTCTTCACAGTCCAACTCTCACATCCATACATGACCACTGGAAAAACCATAGCCTTGACTAGACAGACCTTTGTTGGCAAAGTAATGTCTCTGCTTTTCAATATGCTATCTAGGTTGGTCATAACTTTTCTTCCAAGGAGTAAACGTCTTTTAATTTCATGGCTGCAGTCACCATCTGCAGTGATTTTGGAGCCCCCCAAAATAAAGTCTGACACTGTTTCCACTGTTTCCCCATCTATTTCCCATGAAGTGATGGGACCAGATGACATGATCTTCGTTTTCTGAGTGTTGAGCTTTAAGCCAACTTTTTCACTCTCTTCTTTCACTCTCATCAAGAGACTTTTTAGTTCCTCAGATTTTATGAAAAAATTAAGCCAGTAACATCTAAAGAGCATTTTAAACTCATAGTTGGAGAGTCAGTCTTGGTTGACCATGTTGTACAGGATCCATTTCACTTTGGGCACATGTAGGTGGTTGATCTGGCATTTTGTGATCACCTTGAGCACATAGAAGTAGAATGAGATGACTCTGGGCATTTTTGCAGTTTGCCACCTCTTTTAAGATCATATATATATCTGTTACTAACATTTGCATAAGAAACTAAATACCTCCAGGAGCAAGGTAAATTAGATGTTTGTGTTTCTCTGCTTTCTTTTTTTTAATTTTTGTTTTATATTGGAATATATTTGATTAGCAATGATGTGTAGTTTGCTGATGTACAGCACAGTGATTCAGTTATACCATACAAATATCCATTCTTTTTCATATTATTTTACCATTTAGGTTATTACAAAATATTGAGCTGAGTTCCCTGTGTTGTACAGTAGGTTCTTGTTGGTTATCTATTTTAAATATGTATATACATGTCAATCCCCAACTTACAATATATTCCTCCTCTCCCCCATTCTTGCCCCTTGGCAACCATAAGTTTGTTTTCTAAATCTGTTGAATGTTTCTGTTTTGTAAATAAAGTTCATTTATATCATTTCTTTTAGATTTTGTGTATAAGTGATATCATATGCTATTTGTATTTCTCTGTCCGACTTAATTCACTTAGTATGGTAATCTTCTTTCTAGCACTGTTCATCATCTCTTTCAGTTCATTTGCTACTGAAACTCCATATATCTCTTTGTTCTCCATTCCTGTGAGAATCCATCTCTTTTGGAACCCATGTTTCTGACAAAAGAGGTTCAACAATTTGGGGCACAATTTAGGGTATTTGTAAAGTCACACAAGTAAAAATGATTGTGATTTCCCAAAGAGATTAATTAAGGGGAAAAAATCAGCATTGAGTCTTGCTTTGATACTTCATGTCAATAATTTCCTTAGAAGTTTCTCCACAGACTTTCAATTATTGAGTAAACTAAGTAGGGTTTTTGTTGTTGTTTTAATGTACAATGCTGGAAGGACCGACAACTTAAAATAAATGCCGTTTATCAAAATGCATTGAATTATGGTAAGTTGCAGCGTGTGATGTGACATTCTCTGAGTGGTGAGAATTTGTAGATAGACATTCATGAGACACTAGGAGAAACCTGAACTGTCTCTGCTTGTGAGAGTTACTGAGGCTTTCCAGAGGAGGTGGCTTTGGAGCTACCCTTTAGAGAAAGAAAGGCAGTATTTGCTTTTTGGATACATGGATATGCATGTGTACTGCTCAGCACAATCAATATTTTTGTATTTTATAGTCATTTTTATTTCCTATCCCTCCCTACTAAGCTTTTAAAGCAGTGAATTCTCTGTGGTCTAAAATTAAATTTAAATTTTATTTTCAAGAGAGGTTTTTACTAGTACAAATAACATGTTGGGGTGAATATTTTCTCCTCTCTTGGACCATATAATCCTCTATCAAGAACACTGTGAAAACAAACAAAAACCAAAACAAAACCCCAAAAAAGTATTAGCATCTAGTGCATGGAAGCTGAGTCTGTGTTTACAGCCTCAGCTTTGGGCTTTCTTTAGATTTTTGCATGTTTATCATACATCTATCTCACTATTGCACAGTGAATGCATGGAAATTCTAAACCAAGTCTTAAGTGTGCACATGTAAAATACACAAATTATGTGCTCATTGATTTCCTAAATGGAAACTAAATGTTACTGATTTTTTTCAAATTGTTGCTCCCCCTATATATACTTTCCAGTCTGAAGTAAATCTCATATTGCCAAGACAATAAGACTTAATTCTGGTCCCATCCTTGGGATCCCTCGAATCCTCCTGGAACTTTAATAACTATATTCCTTTGTAAGGAGTCAAGATATACAGGTCTTCTGTTAAATCTATTTAATTTTGTTAAATCTATTCTCTTATAATTTTAACAGAACTCATTGCATATGTAAGTAGAAGAATATTACCATTTAGGTGTTTTTATTTGCTTTTTATTCATTTTGTAATGATAGTAGAACCATAGGCAGAGGTGTGAATCAAGCCATATTTGTCTGTACCTTCCTTTAAGCTGTTACCATATCTTATCATAGACTCATTCCCAGCTGATGCAATTTTTATAGTTTCCTCTCCCTGACAGACTTTCATTTCAGTAAAGTGCTCTTGAAAAGGAGAACCAAAAGAGTGAATTTATAATGATGGATTTTAGATAGTATGACTGAGTAATGACCAGTATGTAGAGGAACTTGAAAATTAATCATGGGGAAAACTATAAGGAACGAAATCTGAAGATTAATTAAAGAGGAATTGACTGAAGAAGAGGGTAGAAATGACACAGTGATTATTGGTAAAGAGACAGAATGTATGATACCAGGGAAAAGGAGAGAAAAAGGAGGTGTTTTCAAGTACAGGAAAAAATTTCAATGAACTGAGACAGCCAGTGGTTAATACAACTACCTAAAGATTCTTGAAGTTGACAAGCATGTATGAAAAATATTATTGAACTAGGAGGCCAGTTTCTTAGCCATATTTTAAAACTGTATATGTATCCATATATATTCATATGCATACCGTATGTGTGTGTGTGCGTGTGTGTGTATAATGAACTAAATGGTTAAACTGTCAAACTTTTAAGTTTCTATCACCAAAGATGTTATTCCATGATACTACGCAAGTAATATTCACTAAAGCCTTTAACTGTGAATCACAACAAACTGTGAAGAACTCTTAAAGAGATGGAAATCTCAGACCACCTTACTTGTCTCCTGAGAAATCTGTATGCAGGTCAAGAAGCAACAGTTAGAACCGGACATAGAACCATGGACTGGTTTGAAATTGGGAAAGAAGTATGTCAAGGTTGTGTATTGTCACCCTGCTTATTTAACTTACATGCAGAGTACTTTATGTGAAATGCCAAGCTGGATGAACACAAGCTGGAATCATTATTGTCGGGAGAAATATCAGCAACCTCAGATATGCAGATGATACTATTGTAATGCGGAGAAAGCGATGGCACCCCACTCCAGTACTCTTGCCTGGAAAATCCCATGGACAGAGGAGCCTGGTAGGCTGCAGCCCACGGGGTCGCGAAGAGTTGGACACGACTGAGCGACTTCCCTTTCACTTTTCACTTTCATGCATTGGAGAAGGAAATGGCAACCCACTCCAGTGTACTTGCCTGGAGAATCCCAGGGACAGGGGAGCCTGATGACAGAAAACAAACAGGAACTAAAGAGCCTCTTGAAGAGTGTGAAAGAGGGTAGTGAAAGAGAAGAGTGAAAAAGCTACATTAAAACTCAACATTCAGAAAACTAAGATCTTGGAAACCGGTCCCATCACTTCATGGCAAATAGATAGGGAAAAAGTGGAAACAGTGGCAAATTTTATTTTCTTAGGCTCAAAATCACTGCTGATGGTGACTAAATATTCATGGAAAGACTGATGCTGAAGCTATAGCTCCAATACTTTGGCCACCTGATGCGAAGAACTGACTCACTGGGAAAGACCCTGATGTTGGGAAAGATTGAGGCAAGAAGGAGAAGGGGGAGATGGAGGATGAGATGGTTGGATGGCATCACCGAATTAATGGATGTGATTGTGAGGGTTAATAAATAGAAAATAATTATAGAATATATTGAGGGAGTCAGACTTCCAAATAAGTATGGTTGAAGAAAGTGGAATGTCTATCCTGGTACAGATAAACATCTATGGGGCAATTATCACATACTTCAAGAATCATGAAGTAGAAAATAAGTTATGTTAATTTGGCTATATTTATGACAAAAGTGTGGAATCTAGTGAAGAAACCAGGCTGGAGGTTCTAGGATTTTCATTCCCAACACATAAAACTCAGTCATTACCTAATAGAATAGAACTAGAATTAATGGGAGGGCTTCCCAGATAGCTTAGTGATAAAAAGATCTGCTTGCCAATGCAAGAGAGGCAAGAGATGTGGGTTTGATCCCTAGGTGGGGAAGATCCTTTCAAGGTGGAAATAGCAACCCACTCCAGTATTCTTGCCTGGGAAATCCCATGGCTAGAGGAGAATTAAATTGCTTCTTCAGGGAAGAAGCAATAGTTAAAAGATTTCTGCTTAATAAAGTAGGAACCTTCCAAAAGTTCCTGCTGCCTAAAGATGGTGTATGCCACTTCCAGCACTTGGAAGTTTATCATCAGAAGAGAAGTTCAGCTCTTGGCTGAATCATCATAGTTAGGAGATGTTGTAAAGTAATGGAAATCTTCGATCTTGATTGGACCATGGTTACTTGACTTCTGATTTCTCATTTTCCTCATCTGCAAAATGGGATAGCAATAGCACTAACCAAGGCACAGTTTTGATGAGAGGAGGAGCTGGGATTTGAACCAAGACCATCCCACACCTGAGCAGATATCTTAAATATTTTGTAATATTACTTTTGTAAATTCTTTTTCTAAATTTTTATTTTCGACTGTGCTGGCTCTTCACTGCTGGGCGTTTAGTGTTGCCACAGTTGGGATGGGCAGGGGCCACTCCTTGTGGCAGTGCTTGGACCTCTCACCATGGGTGACCTCTCCTGTTGTGAAGCACAGGCTCTTGGCACGTGGGTTTCAGTAGTTGCAGCATGCTGGCTCAGCAGTTGTGGCTTGCAGGCTCCAGAACACACATCAGCAGCTGTGGCTCACGGGCTCACAGCTCCCTGGCATCAGGAATCCTCCCAGGCCAGGGATTAAACCTGTGTCCCCTGAACTGGCAGGTGGACTCCCATTCATTGTACCATCTGGGCAGTCCAACTTTTATAAATTCTTGGAAAAATTTCTTGTAATAGTCCTAGGCATATACAAAATTATTAAAGTTTTAGCCATTATTTTTATTTATTTAAACAATACTTAGAATGTCATGAGTGCTGTCAGTTTTACTGGCTAAGAGTGAAGGACTCAAATTTTCAAATCCTGGCTCTATCATTTACTAACTGTAGGGCTATAATCAGTACATTAGTATCTTCAACTGTAGAATGTGGATAATAATAACCTAGTTCAAAAGTTGATTGTAAGCATTCACTGAAATAATAATATAAAGTCCTTAAAACATTACCTGACCACAGAATGTGTGTGTATATTCAGTTGCTCAGTTGTGTCCGACTCTTTGTGGCTTCATGGACTGTAGTCCATCAGGCTCCTCTGCCCATGGAATTTTTCAAGCAAGAAAACTGGAGCGGGGTGCCATTCCCTACTTCAGGGGATCTCCCCAGCCAACCCAGGGATCAAACCCACATCTCTTGCATCTCCTGCTTTGGCAGGTAGGTTCTTTACCACTAGCATCACCTGAGAAGTCTGGCCACATAATAAGTACTCAAAAAGCATCACGTGACTGATTACTAATTCTTTACCAAAGATGGAGTTGAGTGGAGGCAGGGTAGAAACAAACTATCAAAGACAAATATGACACAGAAAAGTCCTCAAAGATGCTTGCATTTCATAAGGAGACAAACACATGCAAAATAATGTAGATAACTGATCTATGTCATTGGTCTATGTTTTAAGGTGATTATCAGGGTAGATGTCAAGTATGTATATGCTAAATATGAGGGTTAATATGCCAAATTGGAACATTGGTGTTAGGATGAGGAAAACTGGTATTGCAAAGACCCACTGTGTCTTAGGGAGTGTGAGGAGAAGAGGGCAGGCCAGGTGGAAAGGGTGTCTTTAAAATCTGCTCCAACAACATGATTGATGGTCAACCTTCTGGTTTTGAGACATTTTATTTTTGTCTTTGCTTTGGGTTCTCATTTGTGAACACACACACTCCTCTCTGCAAAAAAAAAAAAAAATCACTAATATCAAACTCTTACCACACATTTTCATTATGGAAGACTCAAGAAGTTTCACAGGAAAATACTAACCTCAAAGACTGAGAGGTGATCAATATGTTAAAACAATTAATATCTAATAGTTAGCAAAAGATGCATAATTTCACCAATGGAAACTGTTAGATATAAATAGTCAGTAGACGGTTGCCAGAGAAATGCTCCTTGGCATGTGAAATAATCAAGTAAAATTCTTGAAAGATGAATTACTTTCTTGATTTGCATATCTTGGATTCAATACATTTACACAATATTTGCATTGGAAACATATCTAAAGCCAACCAATGGAAAGAATACATGATTTTACCAACATGCTTATACATTAATAACATTACTTGGCAATCTGATGTTTCAAGACCCAGGGTGAATTACTTATTAAAAACCCATATACAGCTATCTGTCTTTATCTTTCTTTCTGTATGAGCCATAATGGCTCTGATTGTTTTCAAAATTCTATTTGGACAGGATGTGACTGTTACATGAGACCTCTCAAACCAATATCATTTCCCTCACTCATAAAATACATTATACTTCTGTGTGCATTGAGCCAAATCATTAATGAAGGAAGCATAACCTAACCTTTATGCCTCTGATTTGACCAGCAGTTACACTGTAGCAAGCTAACATCTTAGAGATTGTTTAAAAAGTGAAGCTAACATGATTTTGAATATTTATGGTAGATTCACTTATTTCTTAAAAATTTGTTCTGCCATCTGAACCATTTCATTATTCTTAACTATTTTCTAAGAGGCTTAACTTTAATATGGAAAAACAGTAGCTGATTTTTAGATTATTTGTGAAATCAAATAACTATATTCCTGGAGTATATTCCTTCTCTGTATTTATTTCAACATGCAATAGCTACAATAACTAATCAAAAATCTGTGAAATATGCAAATTAAGAAGTACATTAACATAGTCCTCACCCTTTCAGCTTTAAAAAAAATATTTGGAAGGCAACCATTGACTTGTTATTACTATCATAAAGGATAGTAATAGCTGCTGAAATTTCAATTTAGCAGGTGAAATGAACACTTACTAGCAAACTGCTTTATGTGTAGTAATTATTTGCATTTTTTGGACAAGGTAAATCTAGACATCTGAACTTATCAAGGATTAGAATTTTTTGCATACTCATGTGATGAAGAAGTTCATACTTGAGAATAAATGACCTCAAGTTATAGATTAGTTAAAAATAATTCTATTTAATTACTATTTTTACCATTTCCCCAAACAGTTTTGCAAAAATGGGAATATAGTAGGACTTCTGCTTCACAGGTGTGAATGAATGAACATAACCTGTTTTTCAGATGTAGATGAATGAACATAACCTGACTTTTAGAGAGTACCTCTGGTTTGGAAAAAGGAAATAAGAATGAATTTAATTTAGAAGTTGCAAACAGGTGTAGCAGGGAGTAAAACAAGGCCTTGGATTGTGATGTAGGAAGGCTCCCAGTAGGCTAGCAGCACCCCTGAGATGGGGCCTGCAGTTGTGTTTATTTGGACTTTCAGAATCTTTTCATCCTTTTTTTCTTAAATACATCTTGAGAGGTGATGTGTATTTGGGACTCCATTTAAGTTTCACTAGAGTGTGTTCTTCTCCTTATTGTTCCCACTGGTTTATGACCTCTGTCTGGTTGCCATTTGACTTGGCTACCCTTGATTTCAATAGTGTTCGGAGAACAAAGGACTCTGCCTTGAAGAAAACTACCCTCAAAGCATTCCAAGATACATGATTTTTGATCCTCTGTTTAGAAAACAAGGGCATCCATGCCACAGATGCTTTGATGGTGAGCAAATTACCCTACTTACTAAGGTGCTTTTCATAGAAATCTCTGCAACCTTATTCTAGAAAACACACTATTTCCATTATCTGATGTAATCCTGAATGAATTAAGGCTTGGTGTTTGTCATCTTGCCGGTTATCACTTTATCCTACATATGCCATCCTTTGTAATTGAGATTGCTTTAAGTATACAAATGTGTGCTTAGTAACACAATAGTCATTTGCAGGGTCCTTACCAATGTTTTCAAATTGGATCCTGATTTTCAGGGCCCACTCACAAAACACTCAGGCATCCATCATACAAAATTATGGAATTTAGACTCTATCGAAGGTGATTCACTCATGGGAAAATAACACATTAGTACAGTCCTCTCTTCTGCTGGATGAATTTCTGCAATTCTAAAGACAGGATTCATTAGGAATAGGCAAACAGACCTGCACTAAACAGTGATTCAGTCATAAGAGATGTCTGGGTAATGGTTCCAGCTGTGACCGTTATCTTCAGAGCAGACACAAGCATCACAATGCCTTAAATATTTTTGGAAGGAAGTTGTTGCTTCCTGACTGGGGAAAAAAAAAAAAGGAATAACAGGTAGACTGATTTCCCTTTTGCCATCTTTTCCAGTGCTCCTTTTTGTTGAAGAACACTCTCCATTTAAGCATAGTGTTGACAGAACATAAAACAAGATTGTGTCTAAGTGATCCTCTGGGCTGGTACCACCGTCTCAGGTGCTTTGATATGTATGGAGTCAATAAGAATGTTTCAAGAATTGTTTTAGTGCAGATGCTTTCAGCACATCAGAGTTTGGAGAGGTGCACAAGTTTGGGTGGTTTTCTCCCCCTTCTGGAGAGCTGACCCTGCAGCTCTCAGTTAAATGTAAAACGTTCATTTACACAACTGGGACAAGGAATGAGGTCACTTGGTGTTGTTTGGTACTAGTAGGGTACTCCTGGGATTTTTTCCTGAAGTGTTGGGAAGCACTTCCTTAAAAATGAAAAGCAGTTTCTCACAGAGGATACTAGAGACTCCATCAGTGACAGAGAGACTTCTTAGGGCAAGAGTTGCCATAGATAAGGAACATCAAAGGAATTGATGCCATTAGCATCCATAAACTATCCTGGGTCCATAGAAATATCTGTGATGGTGGCTAAATTTAGGAATACAAACCAACCCATTTGGCAATGTAATGTAATCTCCTGTGGATCCACCACAGGCAGGTAAAGTCCTAGAACATTTGAGTTATGCCTGTGGCTAATATTAATGCAAAAGTTCCATTATTCACTTTGTTTGGCTGTGACATGAAGTCACATGGCACTGCATAATAAAAAATAAATAAATAAATAAACATAAAATAAACGTAATAAATAAATAAAAAAAAATAAACAAACAAAAAAAAATAAAGTAAACTACAGAAAGTGCATTCGAGTGATGCTGAGAGTCTGCCTCAAATTGTGAAAATGTTGAGTGGAAAGCTGAAAACCTGCCAATGCCCATCTATGGTTTATAGTAGATAAGCCATTAGTCTTGGCTAGGTATGTTACTTCCTACATTACCATACATACAAAATGTGGACTCCTGAGACCTGTAGGGTGTTTATCATCCAGTAGTGATATGCCTTTAAGAAAGAGTCTGGATAAGGTCACTGTCTTAGAAACAGATATGGTTTTGGGAGACTGCTAATCATTTGGGAAAGAATGGATTGGAGGCATAAACTTTATTAGATTAAAAACCAATGAATGCTCTCCCCCCTATAAACTGGCAAATAACCTACAACTAACCTACTAAATTCTTTTGCAAATGATTGAGATTCTAAGAGTTTGGAATGGAGAATTCTAATAGCTAAGATTGTTTCAGTAAAAATTTAATTGGGTTATATCACACAAAGATATCCCCTGACATGCAAACTGACATGGAAAACCAGCTTCTATACAAAATTGGAAAATGAGCTAACTATATTGATTATTTCAAGGAAAATAGAGAGAGAAAAGCTTTAAATCAAATCAAGAAAAGCCTGTCTTATGTCAAGGTTAAACCAGAAACTGAAAACTCTGATATAAATTAAACCAGTGTTCTGTGAACCCTTAGGACTAAGATCCAGCTTGGGGTTTTAAAGAATAATTTAGCTAAACCACTTTCTTCCCTTTTGTAAGATATTATTAAAATAATGAATTTGAACATCACATACATTAACTTGAGTTAAATATCTGATAAACTTCTTTATGATCTAACTGCAGATAATTTGCAGAACTATATATGTATACAGTTTTATAGATTTGTAATTGCTTAAATAGAGTCCCCAAAGACTTTGATTCAAACAACAAGGTAGGTATAGAGGGAGATCATAGTGATGTGTCATCAAGCTCTCTCCCCAAGGTACCAAGATAGGACACTGTCTAAGGTGTATACCAGTTACCATGGTGATAAGAGAATTTACTGATCACACTTCATTAGGGCTCATTGACCAGAGCAGCTTACTGATTGTCTGGTCCACAGAGGTATAAGGAAGCAACTCTGTCTATTAATCCACAAGCAGTGGAAACAGTATTGCCTGAAGAAAATGGCTCAAATGGCAGTCAACATATCCAGCATAAGTATTCTTTCAAAATATATACCAATAAAGAAAAGCAAGTTATTAGAGAAAAATAGTAATTGATTCCAGATAGCCAGAAAGACTCTTGTAGTTCTAAAACAGGGGAAAACACCCATAACCAAATCTATTTCAGAAAGAGTGACTCTTAATAGTTAACTCTCAGGTAAAAAAAAAAAAAAATTCAGTAATTAGAAATAGCTTAAAAGAGCCTACCAGGAAAAATATTTTCAGTAGGATTCTTACAGGAAATTAGAAATGCCATAACTGAAAATAGTTGAGCTGGATAATTTTGTCCATTTGGGAACTAATTAAGGGAATGGAATTATGGACAAAGAAACTTCAAAGGTGGACACGAGAAAAAAGATGTGAGCCCGGTAAGGAGTTAAAAATTAGGAATTCTTGGACATAATTTTTCCCCCAATTTTTCAGAGAGGCAAAGCTGTTTTAGTTATCTCTTATCAAAAGTATATACACTTAAATGATGGAAATTTTCTAAGAGTGGAAACGTTGTTCAGTTAGGTTCAACTTTAAGTTATAAGGTTACAAAAACTAGCAGAGTTTTATTTGTGATTGCATAATGCAGGGGTTGGTTTGATATTTTATCCAAGTAGGTTTAAGGCTTTTAACCCTTCTAGGGAGGAACTGCTGTGGCCACTGCCAGATCATCCATGGAGAGCTTCTGCACATGGCTAAGGGTCACTGGGGATGTTGCTCAGAGTTCAGGATCTGGAGCCTCCTAGAGAAGCAAGTCAGGACTACGAGGGCTTTACCTTAGAACAGGTAGGTAAACAGCTAGAGAAAAATTGAATTCTTTTATGAGGGCAGGGACTAATTCACTGTTTTGTTCTCCATCACCTAGCACAATGGCTGACAAATAAATAGGCATTCAATAAACGCTTGTGTTCAATAAATACAATAATTGGCAAATTTCAATGAGAAAGGAGGCAAGAAAAAAAGATAGGTGATAGATAAATTGGTAGATTTTGGTCTGATGGAAAGAAATGCAGAAAAGAGTAACTAGCAGAATTTTGTACCTATATGCCACCACTATACTGTGCTTCTTTTTTTATGTGTATTATCATTTTTAAAAATTTTCTTGCAAACCAGAGGCTCTGAGAAATTACAGATTATCCCAAGGTCATTTTGCTGGTAAGTAGTGGTATTACAATTTTAAATTGTATCTTTTGGGCTCCAGAGGTGCCTTATTCTTTCAACTACACCAAGTTGTTAGAAAAGTTCAGTGGTTTCCAAATAGATGAGATTTCCTCACACAAAGTATCTAACTTTCTCTCTCTTGAAGTTATAGTATCTTTTAGGGCTGGAAGGGACTTTAGAGATGGAATTTTTCAGCTTCTTCATGTTTGGATGAGGAATTGAAGCCAAAAGAAGTAAGGAGGCATGTTCAAATACTCAGTAAGAATGGGGCAACGCCAATTTGTTCCTCCTCTTTTGAACTCCCAGCGCACTCTTGACTGTTTGCCAAAATATCTATCTTTCACACAAAATGTAAAAGATATAGATAGATAAAATCTACCCATTAAGTCAGGGGCCTTGATTGTAAGGCCTAACATCCATAACATGATTTGTTTGTGTTATGACATGTAGAGTGAATAGGACCAGAGCTTGAACTCATGTTTTCTAAGCTGCAGTGTTAAAACAGTTAGTGATAATTGATCAGCGGTGTTCTGGTTTAGAAGTGAGTGTATTTGCTTGTTGTACAGATAGTCACTATGGTCCTTTTCAGCATCTGTAAGAGGAAACCAGCTCAGGTGTTCCTCATTTCTCTGCCTGCTACATCCCGTCTAGATTCCTATTTTAGCATTTACCATGTTGCACTGAAAAACTGTATACATCCCTGTCTTTCCCATCAGATAAAAATTATGTGAGCATTTAGGTGACTATGTCCTTATTAGTTTCCAGCACTTAATCTGAAGCCCTGTATCTCATAGGTACACAATACATCTTCATTGACCTGAACTGCAATGCAGTCAGCTAGGATTCTTGGAATGTATTTAGATATCTATCACTTTGCTTCATGTGGTAGGTATTTCTGGTTGAGCGTATCTCTGTGGGAAGGTGTTTATTGAATTGATTGGCTTTCGAACTTGGTTTTTATTTGAACAAAGTTAGATAGAAGTGAGATTGAGCATTAAAAAGAAATATGTGATCCCCTTGGCTTGCCTGACACAAGGCTCTTCACAGACCCTGGTTTCCCTTTGAATTCAGTGTGAATTCTACATTTATAGAAAGATCTAGTGCCCAGGATTAGCTTCATTAGGCAGTTGGGCTTTAACGGAGGCAGTGGGAGAACAGGAAGGGTTCTTTTAGGAATGGGCAAAGGAAGACAGGCATCGTGTGCATAGATGAATTCTCCTTTAAATAAAAACTGAGTCAGATTTTAGAATGAAATTCTGTAGTGCTGTCAAACTGTTTGAAACTAGATTTGGCAGTTGTCCTTTCAAACTGTTATTTCAGAGCACGTGTCCCAGAAGGGACAGCTAAGAATGTTTGTCATATTTGAACTCTTTCCAGAGCCATTCAGCAGGATACTGGCAGTCCACTTTCTGTGTTAATTATTTCTGCCCTGATTGCCTGGCAACACATAACATGGGAAGTATTATACTTTGCTATTTGTGAATGCTTCCAGCTGAATGTAGGAAGAAAATGGAATACAAAGTCAGCTGGAGATGCAACTTAATAAGTTAGGTGTTTTTTGATTGAAAATTTGTTATGGATGAAGTGGTTTGTAATACCATGATTGAATGTGGTAACCACAGTTTCAGAAAGTTTGAGGGTATCACAGTAGGCCTTGGTGGAAAGAAAACACTGATTGATCTTCAGGGCCACTGGACTAGAATCTATGAACATGAATGATTTCTATAGAAAGAGTGGACTTGCTGTAAGCCCACATTATTTTATCCTTCAAGGATTTCCTTGGGGGAATTGTTGTTGTTGTTTCACATTGTTAGAATCTAAAAATTTGAATTCAGTTATGAGAAAGCTAAGAATCCAGTGGGATGGGCAAAAATGTCTTCACTGCAACAATAGCAAAGATTGCTATACACGGGAAGGAATGAAGATTTTGATCAGTGACTCAGGCACAATAGGAGCTTCTCACCATGTCACTCTGAGAAAGCTTTGCCTGGGACTGGGGTTCTATTAAAACCTGTTTGTAGAACTAAAAACAATAGATCCACCCTTAGCATTGGGAAACAATGACACATTTCTGAATTATCTCTACAGCTTAAATAAATTAAAAAAAAAATCCTCTGAAGTGTGTCTTCTTGCGGTGCACATGGAAGTCACCCACGAGCAATAGCTTCAAAGATGGCAGTGTTGCGCTCTGTCTGCTATGTAATGTGAGATGATAATCCGAAGGAAATCAATTCCAAAAATGAATTGTAAAATGCAATCATTAATATGTTTAGAGAGACTTTTCTTTTTTATTGAGGAAGTAAGTACTGAATTGTAAGTGCTCAGTTACCAACTCATACTTTAAATTTTTTGTATGAAGTTGAGGAGGGATGGTGTGGAGGAGGAGGTCGGAGGGGGGTTCTGGATTGGGAACACATGTACACCTGTGGTGGATTCATGTTGATGTGTGGCAAAACCAATACAATATTGTAAAGGAAAAAATAATAATAATAAATTTTAAAAAGGAGAAAAAAAGTAATTTTTCCATAGTAAGTGGCACTTCAAACACTTATTCAGTTGCCTTCTCAATTAGACTAGGTGAAAAAAAAAAAAAAAAACGTAAAAACAAACAAACCCCAAGCACATTTTTGGGGCAGATACATTCAGTTCCTCACATAAAAATCCCATAAAAAATTGTACCAACTTAGGGTATGGACAAAATAGGTGGATGTGGAATATATTCCCTTCAGACCTGCTGCTTCCGCCATTTTTAGTAAGCCTCAATTCTGTGAGAAATAGCTTAGGGCCCAAAGGAGGCTTGGTGTCTCATGATTATTGTAAAAGTTAAATTAACTGAGAAATTCTACAGTTCTATAGGCAAACGGGTTAAAAATGAGATTACTTTGATCATAGCCATATTTGCCACTTCTTTTTCTCCCTTTGTGCCATCTGCCAGTTCCCAGGGCCAGCCTCTTCCCTCACCTTCCAGGGAAGGCCTGCCCTTTCTCCAGAGAGTCCTCATGCATGCTTCTATGCCAGCACAGTCATTTCCGTCATCTATGGAGGTAAGTAAGGTCTTTCCTTCTGTTCATTTTATCATTCTGCATCCTACCCACTGTGGGCTGCAGTTTTGTGGGGCTGTAACATTGCCACAGTGATTTGGGAGTCCTTAAAGTGGCAGATGGAGAAGGCAATAGCACCCCACTCCAGTACTCTTGCCTGGAAAATCCCATGGACGGAGGAGCCTGGTGCGCTGCAGTCCATGGAGTCGCAAAGAGTCGGACTCAACTGAGCAACTTAACTTTCACTTTTCACTTTCATGCATTGGAGAAGAAAATGGCAACCCACTCCAGTGTTCTTGCCTGGAGAATCCCAGGGATGGAGAAGTCTGGTGGGCTGCCAACTATGGGGTCACACAGAGTCAGACATGACTGAAGCGACTTAGCAGCAGCAGCAGCAGCAGCAGCAGCAAAGTGCCAAATATGGTGGGAAGTGGACGTAAATGCTGACCTCATCTTGTCGTGTAAACTCTTAGGCAGCAGAACAATGCTGCTTCCACTCTGATGTCTTACAGAGTTCTTAGGGGAAAAACGGCTTGTTTAAACATTTAAGCTTAAACCTTTCCTGAGAATTTCAGACACAAGTTCGTAGAGGTTAACCTATGAGGCAAACCCATGTCCACGTATTAATATATTAAAAAAATATTGTGTTGAAGTCAGTTCCCTCTACCCTTAGACTAGCTTGTCTGTCCAATTCTTTTTTCTTTTCTTTGGAAGAAATTCTCCATGATAAAGCTTCTCAATATCTGATGCAAATAGACTGCTGGAAAGATAGCTTCTTTCTGTCTTACAGAACATCTTTAAAATGCCTTAATTCTAACAGTAGATACAGCAGAAAAAAAGATGACAGTTGTGTTCTAGAAGTCAAACCTGTCCTGATGCTTGTGTTTGTATGTTCTGCTAGATAATTGGCTTTTATATTATTAAGGGGTTGGAAAAATAATATCAAAAGGAAAATACTTTAGGATACATTAAAATTCTGTGTCAAACAATAAAGTTTTATTGGAACACAGCCTTACCCATTTGTTTACAGTTTGTGGCTGCTTTCACACTACAATGGCAGAGCTCAGTAGTTGGGTTACCATATGGCCTGCCAAGCAAAATATTTACTATCTGGGCCTTTAGGGAAAATTTTTACCTGCTTCTGATCCCAAGTAAAGATGGAACCACTGATTTGGATAAAGGTTTATATTGCAGAGACTGACACTTCCTGATAAAATGCTTAGTAAGCATTAGGCTCATATATCCTGTACACATTACAGTGCAGTGATTCCCAGTCTGTTTCCTTTCACTCTCTCTTTTCCTCTCTCATCCCTCTCCCCTCCCCTACCTCCTTCCTTCCCTCCATCTCATGTCTCTTTCTTTCTCTTTTTCTTCTTCCTTCCCTCCTTCTCTTCCTTTCTTCCTCCAACCTCCCTCACTTCCTTCCTTCACTTAACTTACAGTAGCTCATTTCGTATGAATATTTCTTATTCCTAACTTTTTCAACATGTCAACTGATTTTAAACTGTTTTATGTCAGATCAGTATCTTTTCAAGATTCCATTATAAAGTGCATTTTAATACACTCTAATCATAGCCAAATCGTATAAAGTCATTTTGAATTTTCAATTAAATGTCAAACATGGTTGTTTGATAAATTGCACCAGGAAAAGCACTTATGGATAAATGCATTTTGAAATGTTGATTTGAGGGCCAAAAGTATATTAAAGTGTATATGACAATTTCACTGTGTATTTATAGTGTTAAACACAGGCAGCGATTGTTTTTATGAGCTGATGTTTGGTTGGTGTTCTTACACTTTTGTGTTTAAAAATGTGTTCTGCAATTTTGTTACTTTATATAAATTAAATGTTCTATATAAGCTTAAGTATTTTATATAATATTAAGTTGATATACTTTTGTTATTTAATGTTTGTTTTCTAAATGATGAAATAAGAGTTTTCAGGCTTCTATTTTCTTTACTAAAAATAGCACATTATATATATGTATATTATAAAGGAAAAGGCGGAGTGAATGATCACCATTATTATTTTTTAATATGTGTTTATTTATTTGGCTGTACTGGGTCTTAGTTATGGCATGCTGGATCTTTGATCTTCATTGTGGATGTGGGATCTCTCAGTTGTGGCATGTGAGATCTAGTTCCCTGACCAGGGATGGAACCCATGCCCCCTGCATTGGAAATGCAGAGTCTTGGTCACTAGACCTCCAGAGAAGTCCTGATCACCATTATTTTTTTCACCTTTAATTTTTGTTTTAAAGCTATAGATATATCTTGATATTATGAAAAAATTTTATTTAGGCAAACTTCCTTGACCTTTTCATTTTGAAGATAAGGATGTATCATCTTCATTTTCACATTTCAGGGACTAGCAAAATGAGTACCTTTTGAGTGAGTTCATTAAGGAATGGCTAGATGAAATAATCATCTCTACACACTCCAGTACCCTTGCCTGGAAACTCTTATGGACGGAGAAGCCTGGTAGGCTGCAGTCCATGGGGTTGAGAAGAGTCGGACACAACTGAGCAACTTCACTTTCACTTTTCACTTTCATGCATTGGAGAAGGAAATGGCAACCCACTCCAATGTTCTTGCCTGGAGAGTCCCAGGGTCGGCAGAGCCTGATAGGCTGCCGTCTATGGGGTCGCACAGAGTCAGACACGACTGAAGCGACTTAGCAGCAGCAGCAACAACTTTTATGCCACTACCATGATCACCCAGCAAAAATATCTTTATTTTTTCATTGATGAGATGTCTTACTCTTCTTCATCTTCACTCAGCATATAGCTTCCAGGTCCCTTGAGTGCTCCTATTCTTTCTAGAGGAAGATACTACTTCCTAAGTATTAAAATCACATCTCCTGACAGTCAATGCTGTGGCAACACTGAAGTATGGAAAATATGCTTTACTCATTTGTTTGGAAGGACAGCATATGGCTACAAGGAAGAAAAAGCTTGTGCTGTTTGTTTGCTATAATGATGGTCTTCAAACATTTTACCTTTATACCTCATTTATACACTTTTGAACATCCTTCTTAGATAATTATATAAATAGGTGGATAGATTGATGATAATAGGTGGATGTGAATAAATAAATTTAGGTAAATATATAAATAAATAGGGCTTCCAGGGTGGTGCTAGTGGTAAAGAACCTGTCTGTAATTGAAGGAGATGCAGGAGACTTGGGTTTGATGCCTGAGCCTGGAGGAGGGCATGGCAACCCACTCCAGTATTTGTGCCTGGAGAATCCCATGGACAGAAGAGCCTGGTGGACTATAGCCCATAGGGTCGCAAGGAGTCACATGACTGAATCAACTTAGCATGTGTGCATGCATAAACAAGTAACCTTTGATTTTGACAAATTCTTAAAATACATTGTTTTGAGGTAGCTAGTGTACATATAAATTGTAAAAAGCTTGACATACACTCCCCATCTTCAAATAATTGTGCACATTCATTATAGAAGACAATGTAACCCATAAATGAATTTAAAATGTAGTAAATCATAGTATGTTGAAAGCTAGCAAATGTTGGGCTACTTGCATTTGCTTGTGATTTGAGATTGATGACTTATGGCCATAGCATGAGTTTTAGTATTCAGATGTATAATAAAATTGTTAAAAATAGACTTTCTTTTATTTTATTTAAAAAGTATAAGTAGGAATTCTATAACACTCTATTACATTCTAGTGGATTGTTTTACATATCCCCTGGATGAGAGATGCTCACTTGGGACAATTATTATTTTCTTGCACCTGTAAAGGTATGACTTTTTCAGTTCTTTACATTTCCTCCTCCTAATGCTATTGTTCCTAAAAATTTTTGCAAGAAGACAAATTATGAATGCATTCTAGTACCCTCCTTTCAATATTCTTTATCTCCTCTATCATCTAACTCTAATCCAGGTTATTTTGACTCTACCCCTAAAATAATACCCTTTTTCATTTAGACCATGGCCTGCAAGACTGCAGAATAGCAGTCAGTCCTCAATAACTCAGCAGCCTAGGCATATGTTGGATGTTTTATCCATTTCTCTTTTGGAGGTATCAGATTCTCCTTCAGTTCAAACAAATTTAATTTTACGCTGCTCACTTCCTGAAGCACTGCTGTTGTTTTCATTAGTTTTGAGGGTTGGAGTTCATTTTGGGACTCCAGATAAACTTGCTGGAGTCTCCTTCTTGGAGAATTGAAAGCAGTTAGCAGGTAGGAGATAGGGGTAGATAATGGGTAGGGGTTATCTCACCCACATGCTACTTTCAGCTATTTTCTGAATGTTTAGTCATAGATGGGCATAATGGAAAGGGTTGTGAAGTAATATGTCAAACTTTTGAAGGGATGCTTTGATTTCAAGGTTAATATTAAATTTTACATTCAAATACTACCCTATAGTGAGGCAGAAATAGAAGCTACAAGAATATTACTAATCTACTAAAAATGCATAAATTTCTGCGATTAGAATCATTCTCTTGGGCTAAGAGTTAGGCTGGAAAAATTGATCTTAGAAGAAAAATTTATTCATTCATTTATTCAAAAATTTATGTTTGCGGGGGGAGGAATAGGAGAATGTTGAGTTTGCCTTCCCTCACAAGTATTAATACATCAAGAAGGCATCTACAAATGGAGCAGTTCTCAGAGATGACCTGCTGAAAACTGGCACAGGACCTCTTACACTGAAAAGGGTAAGAAAAATCCCCACACAACCAAGTAAGATGAAACAAAAGGGGAAACAGAAAGAGACCAGCACCCATGTGGGAGAGCTGAAGGAACGAGCGGTTCCCTCACTTGGAGAGGCCCCCTTACGGTGCGGGGATTGGCTGGGACAGAGAGGGACCTTTGGGGAACTGGAGGGGAGCACAGCAGCTGATCTGTGGAAGTAAGACAGAGTAGGACCTGTGCGAATGGTCCATGCCGCACCCTGTGTACCCCAGCTTGAGTTATGTGTCTCCTGGTGAGGAGGGGCGTTGACTGCTGCAAGTGGACTTTGGAGCAATTTGTACAGCATATGGTGAAGGCGCTGGGACTGATCGAACATGTCAAAAGTGGGTTACAAAGTTTCATGCTGCAGATTTATCTTTGGATGATGCTCATTGATAGGGTAGAGCAGTTGAAGTTGATAGCAAATCAACACCTTAATTGAGAACAATAAATGTTATACCATGTCAGAGATAGCTAGCATATTCAAATTATGGAAATCAAGCATTGAAAATCATTTGTACCAGCTTGGTTATGTTCATCACCTTGATGTTTGGACTCCACATAAGTTAAGCAAAAAAAAATCCAAGAAGACTATGTTTCCACATGCAATTCTCAACTGAAACGTAATGAAAACATTATGTTTTTAAAAGATATTGTGAGAAGAGCTGCGGCTGGGGTTAGGGAGACTGCGGGGGGGGGGGGGGGAAGAGATATTGTGAAGGGTGATGAAAGTGGATATTGTACAATAATGTGGAATGGAAGAGACTGTGAAGCAAGCAAAATGAACCACCAACAACCGCACAAAGGCTGGTCTGCATCCAAAGAAGGTGATCTCGTGTATATGGTAGGATTAGAAGTTCAGTTCTGTTCAGTAGCTCAGTCATGTCTGACTCTTTGCGACCCCATGGACTGCAGCACACCAGGCTTCCCTGTCCATCACCAACTCCTGGCACTTACTCAAACTCATGTCCACAGATTCGGTGATGCCATTCAGCCATCTCATCCTCTGTTGTCCCCTTCTCCTGCTGCCTTCAATCTTTCCCAGCATCAGGGTCTTTTCCACCGAATCAGTTCTTTGCATCAGGTGGCCAAAGTATTGGAGTTTCAGCTTAAACATCAGTCCTTCTAATGAATATTCAGGACTGATTTCCTTAAGGATGGACTGGTTGGATCCTCTTGCAGTCCAAGAGACACTCAAGAGTCTTCTCCACCACCATAGTTCAAAATCATTAATTCTTTTGTGCTCAGCTTTCTTTATAGTCCAACTCTCATTCCATACATGACCACTGGAAAAACCATTCCTTTGACCAGATAGACCTTTGCTGGCAAAGTAATGTCTCTGCTTTTTAATATGCTATCTAGGTTGGTCATAACTTTTCTTCCAAGGAGCAAGTCTCTTTTAATTTCACGGCTGCAGCCACCATCTGCAGTGATTTTGGAGCCCTCCAAAATAAAGTCTGTTACTGTTTCCATTGTTTCCCTATCTGCCATGAAGTGATGTGACCAGATGCTATTATCTTTGTTTTCTGAATGTTGAGCTTTAAGCCAACTTTTTCACTCTCCTCTTTCACTTTCATCAAGAGGATCTTTAGCTCTTCTTCACTTTGTGCCATAAGAGTGGTGTCATCTACATATCTGAAGTGATTGATATTTCTCCTGGCAATCTTGATTCCAGCTTATGTTTCATCCAGCCCAGCATTTCTCATGATGTACTTTGCATATAAGTTAAATAAGCAGGGTGACAATATACAGGCTTGACACAATCCTTTCCTGATTTGAAACCAGTCTGTTGTTCCATGTTCAGTTCTAACTGTTGCTTCCTGACCTGCATACAGATTTCTCAAGAGGCAGGTCAGATGGTCTGGTATTTCCATCTCTTGAAGAATGTTCCACAGTTTGTTGTGATCCACACAGTCAAAGGCTTTTGTGTAGTCAATAAAGCAGAAGTAGATGTTTTTCTGGTACTCTCTTTCTTTTTCGATGATCCAGCAGGTGTTGGCAATTTCATCTCTGGTTCCTCTGCCTTTTCTAAAACCAGCTTGAACATCTGGAAGTTCACGGTTCATGTACTGCTGAAGCCTGGCTTGGAGATTTTTGAGCATTACTTTCCTAGTGTGTGAGATGACTGCAATTGTGCAGTAGTTTAAACATTCTTTGGCACTGCCTTTCTTTGGGGTTGGAATGAAAACTGACCTTTTCCAGTCCTGTGGCCACTGCTGAGTTTTCCAAATTCGCTGGCATATTGAGTGCAGCAATTTCACAGCATCATCTTTTAGGAATTGAAATAGCTCAACTGGCATTCTATCACCTCCGCTAGCTTTGTTTGTAGTGATGCTTCCTAAGGCCCACTTGACTTCACATTCCAGGATGTCTGGCTCTAGGTGAGTGATCACACCATCATGGTTATCTAGGTCATGAAGATATTTTTGGTATAATTCTTCTGTGTATTCTTGCCACCTCTTCTTAATATCTTCTGCTTCTGTTAGGTCTATACCATTTCTATCCTTTACTGTGACTGTCTTTGCATGAAATGTTTCCTTGGAATCTCTACTTTTCTTGAAGAGATCTCTAGTCTTTCCCATTCTGTTGTTTTCCTCTATTTCTTTGCATTGATCCCTGAGGAAGGTTGTTGTTTTTTTTTTTTTTTTAAATCTCTCCTTGCTATTCTCTGGAACTCTGCATTCAGATGCTTATATCTTTCCTTTTCTCCTTTGCCTTTCATGTCTTTTCTTAGCTATTTGTAAGGTGTTAGACAACCATTTTGCCTTTTTGCATTTCTTTTTCTTGAGGATGGTCTTATCACTGACATTGTACAATGTCACAAACCTCTGTCCTTAGTTCTTCAGGCACTCTGTCCTATCAGACCTAATCCCTTGAATCTATTTGTCACTTCCATTGTATAATCATAAAGGATTTGACTTAGGTCATACTGGAATGATCCAGTGGTTTTCCCTGCTTCCTTCAATTTAAGTCTGAATTTGGCAATAAGGAGCTCATGGTCTGAGCCACAGTCAGCCCTCAGTCTTATTTTTGCTGACTGTATAGAGCTTCTCTATCTTTGGCTGCAAAGAATATAATCAATCTAATTTTCATATTAACCATCTGTTCATGTCCATGTATAGAGTCTTCTCTTGTGTTCTGAAAGAGGGTGTTTGCTATGACCAGTGCATTCTCTTGGCAAAACTTTGTTAGCCTTTGGCCTGCTTCGTTTTGTACTCCAAGACCAAATTTGCCTGTTATTCCAGGTATCTCTTGACTTCTGGCTTTCACATTTCAGTCCCCTATAATGAAAAAGGTCTTCTAGGTCTTCATAGAACCGTTCAACTTTAGCTTCTTCAGCATTACTGGTCAGGTCATAGACTTGGATTACTGTGATACTGAATGGTTTGCCTTGGAAGCGAACAGAGATCATTCTGTCATTTTTGAGATTGCATCCAAGTACTGCATTTTGGACTATTTTGTTGACTATGATGGCTACTCCATTTCTTCTAAGGGATTCTTGCCCACAGTAGTAGATATAATGTTCATCTGAGTTAAATTCACCCATTCCAGTCCATTTTAGTTTGCTGATTCCTAGAATGTCGATGTTCACTGTTGCCATCTCCTGTTTGACCACTTCCAATTTGCCTTGATTCATGGACCTAATATTCTAGGTTCCTATGCAATATTGCTCTTTACAGCATTGAACTTTACTTCCATCACCAGTCATATCCACAACTGGGTGTTTTTTGTTTTTTGTATTTTTTTTTGCTCTGGCTCCATCTCTTTATTCTTTCTGCAGCTCTTTCTAATCTAGGAAGTAGTGGTAGAGTAGCAGGACGTGCACTCTTCTCCTGTGAGAACTCCAAAATTACAACTTGCTGCTGAACAACGGTCAACAGGAGCATGTTCAATCCCACCAAAAAAGATACTGTACCTCCAAGTGCAAAGGAGAAGTCCCAGCAAGATGGTAGTGGGGGCAAAATCGTGTTTAGTATTGTCATGCGAGTGTATGTTCCTCGGTTCTTTGTCTCATCACAACAAAGATTTGGAGTGATGGACATTAAAGCCCTCGGCGCGTCACAGCTCTCGGGTCTTGGACAAACCGTGTTATAGCTCTTAGGCAAATCAGTGTTACAGCTCTATTTTATTTAGAAGATAGCAGGAGAATCCATCCTCGAAGCATGAGGGCATGCCAACCCAAAGATTTGAAGGGAAGAGAGTAGAGGAGCACGTGGGAGAGGGGAAGGGAGAGGGGGAGAGAGAGAGAGCACACGCATGCGGGAGAGAAAGAGAGAGAGCACACACACGTGGGGGAGAGAGAGAGCACACACACGTGGGAGACAGAGAGAGAGAGAGCACACGCACGTGGGAGAGAAAGAGTGCTTTGGCTCCTCCTTTTATATGTTTTTGCCTCCACCTGGGCCTGCCCTGTGCAAATTGGTCTTAGCCAGGAGTGCTGTTCGTTCTACCTGAAGTCTTCACTCTGGTCCTCAGACCTTCCTTTGACCTTCCTTGTTTTTTAGCCACCGCCATTTTGGACTCCGTTTCCCTATTCTACTTACCTAACAGTATCAAACCCTATACCCACCAGAGACACTTGGATAGCTCAAGCAAACCTCTGCACACCAGGACCCAGCGACCCCAGAGAGACTGAGCCAGAACTGTGCTTGAGTGTTTCCTTTGGAGGTGCGGGTCAACAGTAGGCTGATGCAGGGCCAGGGGCTCTGGTTGCAGTAGACCTGGGTATGGCATAAGCCCTCTTGGAGGAGGTCACCATTAATCCCACCATAGAGCCACCAGAACTTACACAGGACTGGGGAAACAGACTCTTGGAGGGCACAAAAAAAACCTTGGGTGCACCAGGACCTAGGAGAAAGGAGCAGTGACCCCACAAGAGACAGACCCAGACTTACCTGTGAGTGTCCCAGAGTCTCTGGCAGAAGTGTGGGTTGGTGGTGGCCTACTGCATTGTTGGAGGCCCTGAGTGCAACAGTGCCTGCATGAGACCTTGAAGGAGGTCATCATTATCTTCTTTACCTCCTCAGGTCAAACAACAGGGAGGGAACACAGCCCTGCCCATCAACAGAAAATTGGATTAAAGATTTACTGAGCATGGCCCCATTTCTTCTAAGGGATTCCTGCCCACAGTAGTAGATATAATGGTCATCTGAGTTAAATTCACCCATTCCAGTCCATTTTAGTTCACTGATTCCTAGAATGTCGACATTCACTCTTGCCATCTCCTGTTTGACCACATCCAATTTGCCTTGATTCAAGGACCTAACATTCCAGGTTCCTATGCAATATTGCTCTTTATAGCATTGGACCTTGCTTCTATCACCAGTCACATGTACAACTGGGTATTGTTTTTGCTTTGGCTCCATCCCTTCATTCTTTCTTGAGTTATTTCTCCACAATCTCCAGTAGCATATTGGGCACCTACCGACCTGGGGAGTTCCTCTTTCAGTATACTATCATTTTGCCTTTTCATACTGTTCATGGGCATATCAAGGCAAGAATACTGAAGTGGTTTGCCATTCCCTTCTCCAGTGGACCACATTCTGTCAGACCTCTCCACCATGACCTGCCTGTCTTGGGTGGCCGCACATGGCATGGCTTAGTTTCATTGAGTTAGACCAGGGTGTGGTCCGTGTGATTAGATTGAGTGGTTTTCTGTGATTATGGTTTCAGTGTGTCTGCCCTCTGATGCCCTCTCACAACACTTACCATCTTACTTGAGTTTCTCTTACCTTGGACATGGGGTATCTCTTCACGGCTGCTCCAGCAAAGCGCAGCTGCTGCTCCTTACCTTGGATGAGGGGTATCTCCTTACTGCCGCCCCTCCTGACCTTGAACATGGAGTGGCTCCTCTCAGCCTTCTTGTAAGGGCCTTAGAAGAAATCTAGTAGACATCTTGGTCAACAAAAGAGTCGAAAATGTAGTACCTGGATGCAATCTCAAAAATGACAGAATGATTTCTGTTCACTTCCAAGGCAAACCATTCAATATCACAGTGTCCAAGTCTATGCCCCAACCAATAATGCTGAAGAAGCTTAAGTTGAACAATTCTATGAATACCTACAAGACCTTTTAGAACTAACACCCAAAAGGATGTCCTTTTCATTACAGGGGACTGGAATACAAAATTAGGAAGTCAAGAAACACCTGGAGTAACAGACAAATTTGGCCTTGGAATACGGAATGAAGCAGGGCAAAGACTAATAGAGTTTTGCCAAGAAAATGCACTGGTCATAGCAAACACCCTCTTCCAACAACACAAGAGAAGACTCTACACGTGGACATCACCAGATGGTCAACACTAAAATCAGATTGACTATATTCTTTGCAGCCAAAGATGGAGAAACTCTATACAGTCAGCAAAAACAAGACCAGGAGCTGACTGTGGCTCAGATCATGAACTCCTTATTGCCAAATTCAGACTTAAATTGAAGAAAGTAGGGAAAACCACTAGACCATTCAGGTATGACCTAAACCAAATCCCTTATGATTATAGAGTGGAAGTCAGAAATAGATTTAAGGGACTAGATCTGATAGACAGAGTGCCTGGTGAACTATGGACAGAGGTTCGTGACATTGTACAGGAGACAGGGATCAAGAGCATCCCCATGGAAAAGAAATGTAAAAAAGCAAAATGGCTGTCTGGGGAAGCCTTACAAATAGCTGTGGAAAGAAGAGAAGTGAAAAACCAAGGAGAAAAGGAAAGATATAAGCATCTGAATGCAGAGTTCCAGAGAATAGCAAGGAGAGATAAGAAAGCCTTCCTCAGCAATCAATGCAAAGAAATAGAGGAAAACAACAGAATGGGAAAGACTAGAGATCTCTTCAAGAAAATTAGAGATACCAAGAGAGCATTTCATGCAAAGATGGGCTCGATAAAGGACAGAAATGGTATGGACCTAACAGAAGCAGAAGATATTAAGAAGAGGTGGCAAGAATACACAGAAGAACTGTACAAAAAAGATCTTCATGACCCGGATAATCACGATGGTGTGCTCACTCACCTAGAGCCAGACATCCTGGAATGTGAAGTCAAGTGGGCCTCAGAAAGCATCACTATGAACAAAGCTAGTGGAGATGATGGAATTCCAGTTGAGCTGTTTCAAATCCTGAAAGATGATGCTGTGAAAGTGCTGCACTCAATATGCCAGCCAATTTGGAAAACTCAGCAGTGGCCACAGGACTGGAAAAGGTCAGTTTTCATTCTAATCCCAAAGAAAAGCAATGCCAAAGAATGCTCAAACTACCACACAATTGTATTCATTTCACACGCTAGTAAAATAATGGTCAAAATTCTCCAAGCCAAGCTTCAGCAATATGTGAACCATGAACTCCCTGATGTTCAAGCTGGTTTTAGAAAAGGCAGAGGAACCAGAGATCAAATTGCCAACATCCCCTGGATCATCAAAAAGGTAAGACAGTTCTAGAAAAACATCTATTTCTTCTTTATTGACTATGCCAAAGCCTTTGACTGTGTGGATCACAATAAACTATGGAGAATTCTGAGAGAGATGGGAATACCAGACCACCTGACCTGCCTCTTGAGACATCTGTATGCAGGTCAGGAAGCAACAGTTAGAACTGGACATGGAACAACAGACTGGTTCCAAATAGGAAAAGGAGTATGTCAAGGCTGTATATTGTCACCCTGCTTATATAACTTATATGCAGAGTACATCATGAGAAACGCTGGACTGGAAGAAGCACAAGCTGGAATCAAGATTGCTGGGAGAAATCTCAATTTCCTCAGATATGCAGATGACACCACCCTTATGGCAGAAAGTGAAGAGGAACTAAAAAGCCTCTCAATGAAAGTGAAAGAGGAGAGTGAAAGTGTTGGCTTGAAGCTCAACATTCAGAAAATGACGATCATAGCATCTGGTCCCATCACTTCATGGAAATAGATGGGGAAACAGGGTAAACAGTGTCAGACTTTATTTTCTGGGGCTCCCAAATCGCTGCAGATTGTGACTGCAGCCATGAAATTAAAAGACGCTTACTCCTTGGAAGGCCAACCTAGATAGCATATTCAAAAACAGAGACATTACTTTGCCAACAAAGGTCTATCAGTCAAGGGTATGGTTTTTCCAGTGGTCATGTATGGACGTGAGAGTTGGATGGTGAAGAAAGCTGAGCGCCAAACAATTGATGCTTTTGAACTGTGTTGTTGGGGAATACTTTTGAGAGTCCTTTCGACTGCAAGGAGATCCAACCAGTCCATCCTAAAGGAGATCAGTCCTGGGTGTTCTTTGGAAGAAGGATGCTAAAGCTGAAACTCCAGTACTTTGGCCACATCATGCAAAGAGTTGACTCATTGGAAAAGACTCTGATGCTGGGAAGGATTGGGGGCAGGAGGAGAAGGGGATGACAGAGGATGAGATGGCTGGATGGCATCACCGATTCGATGGACATGAGTTTGAGTGAACTCCGGAAGTTGGTGATGGACAGGGAGGCCTGGTGTACTGTAATTCATGGGGTCACAAAGAGTTGGACACGACTGAACAACTGAACTGAACTGAACTGAGCATCGCAGAACAAGACCCAGTTTTCCCCTGTCAGTCTTTTGCATCAGGAAGCTTCAATAAGCCTGTTATCCTTCTCCATCAGAGTGCAGACAGAATGAAAACCACAATCACAGATATTAATAAATCTGATCACATGGATCACAGCCTTGTCTAACTCAGTGAACCTATGAGCCATGCCATGTAGGGCCACCCAAGATGGACAAGTCAGGCTCGAGAGTTCTTAGAAAATATGGTCCACTGGAAAAGGGAATGGCAAACGAGTATTCTTGCCTTGCAAACTGCATGAACAGTATGAAAGGTGAAAAGATACGAAACTGAAAGATGAACTGCACAGGTCGGTAGGTGCTCAATGTGCTACTGGAGATCAGTAGAGAAATAACTCCAGAAAGACTGAAGTGGGATTGGAAGGTAGTCTTCTATGCTGAGCTCCTTTCAGAAAACCAAATGATTAATTCCAACAAAAATTGCTTCCAGTTAGACCAACTGAGAGCAGCACTTGATGAAAATCATCTAGAGTTAGTCAACAGAAAATGCATCATCTTCCATCAGGATAACTCAAGATCATAAGTTTCTTTAATGCCCAGTCGAGGGCTGTTACAGCTTTCCTGGGAGTTCTATTCATCCACTATGTTCATCAGAACTTGTGTCTCTGGATTTCTATTTATTTAAGGTCTTTACAGAATTCTCTTAATGAAAATTTTCAATTCCCAAGTAGAATTTAAAAGACACTTGGAACAGCTCTTTGCTCAAAGGAAGAAAAAGTTTTTGGGAAGATAGAATTATGAAGTTGCCTGGAAAATGGCAGAAAGTAGTGGAACAAAATGTGAACATGTTTTTCTATAATGTTCCTGGTGAAAATTGGCCAATCCAATACCTAGGCCAAACAAAGATACCAGAATGAGACAAAGATATCACACACACACACACACACACACACACACACACACACAATTACAGGCCAATATCACTGATGAGATATGCTGGACTGGATGAAGCACAAGCTGAAATCAGTATTGCCCGGAGAAATATCAATAACTTCAGATACACAGATGACACCACATTTATGGCAGAAAGTGAAGAAGAACTAAAGAGCCTCTTGATGAAAGTGAAAGAGGAGAGTGAATAAGTTGGCTTAAAGCTCAACATTCAGAAAATGAAGATCATGGCATCTGGTCCCATCACTTCATGGCAAAGAAATGGGAAGCGATGGAAACAATGGCAGACTTTATTTTTTGGTCTCTAAAATCATTGCATATGGTGACTGCAGCCATGAAATTAAAAGATGCTTACTCCTTGGAAGAAAAGCTATGACCGACCTAGACAGCATATTAAAAAGCAGAGACATTACTTTGCCAACAAAGGTCCAGCTATTCAAAGCTATGGTTTTCTAAGTATGGATGTGAGAGTTGGACTATAAGGAAAGCTGAGCGCCAAAGAATTGATGCTTTTGAACTGTGGTGTTGGAGAAGACTCTTGAGAGTCCCTTGGACTGCAAGGAGATCCAGCTAGTCCATCCTTAGGGAAATCAGTCCTGACTGTGCTTTGAAAGGACAGCTGGTGAAGCTGAAACTCCAATAGTTTGGCCAACTGATGTGAAGAGCTGACTCATTGGTAAAGACCCTGATTCTGGGAAAGATTGAAGGCAGGAGAAGGGGACAACAGAGGATGAGATGATTGGATGGCTTTACTGACTCAATGGACATGTGTTTGAGTAAGCTCTGGGAGTTGGTGATGGACAGGGAGGCCTGGCATCCTGCAGTCCATGGGGTTGCAAAAGTCGGACATGACTGAGCAACTCAGCTGAACTGAACACTGATGTATATCGATGCCAAAATCCTCAACAACATACTAGGAAGCTGAATCCAACAACACGTTAAAAGGTTCATACACCATGATCAAGTGGGATTTATCTCAGGGATACAAGGATTCTTCAGAATATGCAAATCAGTCAGTGTGACCCACCACATTAACAAACTGAAGGTGAAAAACCATTTGATCATCTCAACATACGCAGAAAAAGCTTTTAACAAAATTCACCCATTTATGATAAAAACTACCTGGAAAGTGGACTTAGAGGAAACCTACCTCAACATAATAAAGGCCGTAAACAATAAACCTAGAGTTGACATCATACTCAATGGTGAAAATGTGCAATCATTTCCTCTAAGATGAGGAATAAAACAAGGGTGTTCACTCTCACCACTTTTATTCAACAGAGTTTTGGAAGTCCTAGCCACATCTATCAGATAAGTAAAAGAAAAATAAGAAATGCAAATTGGAAAAGAATAAGTTAAACTGTCAACTTTTTGCAAATGATATGATACTATACATAGAAAATCCTAAAGATGCTATTGGAAAACTATTAGGGTTCATTAGTAAATTTAGTGAAGTTGGAGGTTACAAAATTAACACACAAAAATCTCTCGGATCTGTATACACTAACAATGAAAGATCTGAAAGCAATCTTAAGTAAACAATCCCATTTACCACTGCATCGAAAAGAATAAAATATCTATCTAGGAATAAACCTACTTAAGGAGGCAAAAAACATGTACTCAGAAAACTACAAGATACTGATGAAAAAAATCAAAGATGACACAGAGAGACATATCTTGTTCTTGGACTGGGACAATCAATATTGTGAAAATGTGAATATTGTGAATATACTACTCAAAGTAATCTACAGATTCAATGCAAGTGCTATCAAATTACCAAGGACATTTTTCATAGAATTAGAACAACAAGTTTTAATTTTGTATGGAATCACACACACAAAAAAAACCCTGAATAGCAAAAGCAATTTTGAGAAAGAAGAATGGAGCTGGAGTTATTAGGCTCACTGACTTCAGACTATATTACAAAACAACGGTAATAAAGATGATATGGTAATGACTCAAAAACGGAAATATAGATCAATGGAACATGATAGAAAGTCCAGAGAGAAACTTATATAACCATGGCCACCTAATCTATGACGAAGAAGGCAAGAATACACAGTGGAAAAAAGACAGTCTCTCCAATATGTGGTACTGTGAAAACTGGACAACTACATTCAAAAGAGGGCTTCCAAGTTGGCTCAGTGATAAAGAATCTGCCTGCCAATGCAGGAAATGTGGGTTCAGTCCTTGGGTCATGAAGATCCTCTGGAGGAGGCAATTGCAACCCACTCCAGTATTCCTGCCTTGGAAATCTCATGGACAGAGGAGTCTGGCTGGCTGCAGTCCATGAGTCACAAACAGTCAGACTCAACCTCGTGAGTAAACAACAAGCATACAAAAGAATGAAATCAGAACACTCTCTAATACCATACATAAAGATAAAATGAAAATTGCTTAAAGCCCTGACTGTAAGGTCGGATACTATAAAATTCTTAGAGGGAAGTACAGGCAGAAGACACTCTAACATAAATCACAGTGAGATCTTTTTCTATCCACAACCTAGAGTATGAAAATAAAAACAAAAACAAATGAGACCTAATTAAACTTAAAAGCTTTTGCATCGGAGAAGGCAATGGCAACCCACTCCAGTACTCTTGCCTGGAAAATCCCATGAACGGAGGAGCCTGGTAGGGTGCTGTCCATGGGGTCGCAAAGAGTCGGACCCCTCAGAGCTACTTCACTTTCACTTTTCACTTTCATGCATTGGAGAAGGAAATGGCAACCCACTCCAGTGTTCTTGCTTGGAGAACCCCAGGGATAGGGGAGCCTGGTGGGCTGCCGTCTATGGGGTCGCACAGAGTCAGACATGACTGAAGTGACTTAGCAGCAGCAGCAGCAGCTTTTGCATAGCAAAGGAGATCATAAACAAAATGAAAAGACAATCATCAGGATGGGAGAAAATATTTGCAATTGAAGCATCCAACAAAGCATTAATCTCTCAAATAGGCAAACAACTCATGCAACTCAATCTAAAAAAAACACCAACAACCCAATTAAAAAATGGGTGGAAGACCTAAATAGTCATTTTTCTAAAGAAGAGATATAGATAGCCTACAAACACATGAAAAGATGTTCAACATCACTAATTATGAGACAAATGAAGATCAGCTACATTGAGGTACCACCTCCCACCAGTCAGAGTGGTCATCGTCAAAAATTCTAAACACAATAAATGGTGGAGAGGGTATGTAGAAAAGGGAACTGTCTTACACTGTTTGTGGGAATGTAAATTGGTACAACCCTATGGAGAACAAAACTAAAAGTAGAGCTACCATATGACCCAGTAGTCCCAGTCGTATGCATGTGTCTGGAAAACCATAATTTGAAAGGATGAAGGCAGTCATGTTAATTGCAGCACTACTTAAAATAGCCAGCACTTGGAAGCAACCTAAATGTCCATGAATAGAGGAATGGATAAAGAAAATGTGGTACATATATACAGTAGAATATTACTCAGTCATAAAAAGGAATGAACTAGTAACATTTGCAGAGACATGGATGGACCTAGAGACTGTTATACAGAGTGAAGTAAGGCAGAAAGAGAAAAACAAATATCATATCATATCCCTTATATGCAGAATCTAGAAGAATCGTAGAGATGAACTTATTTGCAAAGGAGAAATAAGAGTCACAGATTCAGAGAACAAACTTATGGTTACTAAGGGGGGAAGGGGGTTTGGAATGAATTGAGAGGTTGGGACTGACATATATACACTATTATGTATAAAATAGATAACTAATGAGAAGGAAATGGAAACTGACCCCAATATTCTTGCCTGGAAAATACCATGGACAGAGGAGCCTGGTGGACTACAGTCCATGGGGTTGTATAGAGTCAGACACGACTGAATTGACTGAGTAAGCAATGAGAAACTACTGAATACCACAGGGAACTCTCCTCAGTGCTCTGTGGTGACCTAAGCGGGAAGAAAATCTAAAAAAGCATGGATATATGTTTACCCATGACTGATTTACTTTCCTGAACAGCAAGAAACTAACACAACATTGTAAAGCAACTATACTCCAGTAAAAATTAATAAAAATACTATATATATATATATATATATATATATATATCTTTGATACCTACTTACCTACTGTGAATTCATTGCTTGGCCCTGGATGTAAAAAGAGGGCAATGCCAAAGAGACAAAATCCCCAAAGGTCTCAGATTTCAAATTAAATATTGAATGCTAGGTGCTGTGCTGTGCTGTGCTTGGTTGCTCAGTCGTGTCTGAGTGTCTGAGTCGTGTTCTTCGTAACCCCGTGGACTGTAGCCCACCAGACTCTTCTGTCCATGGGGATTCTCCAGGCAAGAATATGGGAGTGGGTTGCCATGCCCTCCTCCAGGGATCTTCTCAATCCAGGGATTGAACCCAGGTCTCCCACATTGCAGGTGGATTCTTTCCCATCTTAGCAACCAGGAAAGTCCAAATACTGACTAATCACTGTGTATTCAATAACCTCAGATATGCAGATGACACCACCCTTATGATAGAAAGTGAAGAGTAACTAAAAAGCATCTTGATGAAAGTGAAAGAGGAGAGTGAAAAAGTTGGCTTAAAGCTCAACATTCAGAAAACAAAGATCATGGCATCTGGTCCCATCACTTCATGGGAAATAGATGGGGAAACAGTGGAAACAGTGGCAGACTTTATTTTTGGGGGCTCCAAAATCACTGCAGATGGTGATTGCAGCCATGAAATTAAAAAGACACTTACTTCTTGGAAGGAAAGTTATGACCAACCTAGATAGCATATTCGAAAGCAGAGATATTACTTTGCCAAGAAAGGTCCATCTAGTCAAGGCTATGGTTTTTCCAGTAGTCGTGTATGGATGTGAGAGTTGGACAGTGAAGAAAGCTGAGGGCTGAAGAATTGATGCTTTTGAACTGTGGTGTTGGAGAAGACTCTTGAGAGTCCCTTGGACTGCAAGGAGATCCAACAAGTCCATCTTAAAGAAGACCAGTCCTGGGTGTTCATTGGAAGGACTGATGCTGAAGCTGAACCTCCAATACTTTGGCCACCTCATGTGAAGAGTTGACTCATTGGAAGAGGCTCTGATGCTGGGAAGGATTAGGGGCAGGAGGAGAAGGGGATGACAGAGGGTGAGATGGTTGGATGGCATCACCGACTCGATGCACATGAGTTTGGGTGAACTTTGGGAGTCGGTGATGAACAGGGAAGCCTGGTGTGCTGCAATTCATGGGTTCACAAAAGAGTCAGACATGACTGAGCAACTGAACTGAACTGAACTGATTTAGAATTGTGCTTAGATGTTGTGTAGAAGCAAAAGACATAAAAGAAGGTTACGAGACCTATTCTATTTAGTAGAATAAGTCCTGACAGAGAACACTCACTTCCCTAGAAAAATCTCACTGTCCTTTTTATACTTTGGGGCATCCATGTAAAAATTTGTCATAATAGCTGCATTACAAATGTTAAAATTCTGTTCATTTATTCTGATAAGATCTATAATTCAGAGGCTTTCTTGACTAAGGGGATCACTTAAGTGTCATAATTAGAGAATATAATTGCATTCATGATCCTATATTGAATAAAGTCTACCTGGCAAAGATCGACTGAGTTTCATTAAGACAAAGTATTTAGATTCTGTGCTCTCAGATACCATTTTCTCAAGTATGCATTTGCTTTTACAAGCTCACAATCTTGCTTTTGAGAAGAGTTGCCAGTGACATGTTTAAGAGACCCATTTTAACAGAAAAAGTTACAAAGCCAAGTAAGTTTAATTGCATGTCACCTCTTGGTTTTGACAAAATATAATGGCACAAGTTGCTAGTAAACTTAATTATGTAGATTTATTTTAGCTTAACAAAATACATGCTATATAGAGTAAGTGGTTAGCTACAAGCCAAGTTTTAACTTGATACTTTTATTTTATGGTGAAAATGCTCATGAAAAAAATGATTTAAATTAATGAACTTTACCAGTATTGTTGTCAAAAGAGGTTTTATACTGGAAAAAAATACCTTACTGTGGTTCAAGGGAAAACATTAACTATGTCTTTTCAATGTTTAGGCCAAAATTTGCTGAAGATACTACAACTCCTTGTTTGGCTTTGTTTCTCTGCCAAGATGCCTCAGAATTGCCACAGTTACCCTCTAACTTCTAGACCTCAAGTTTTTCCAAATCCTTTTTTAGAGTGATATATTCTATAGGGACAGAGTTTGTTAGCTAAATGAAGATTCATGATGTTTGATGACACCCCAGCCTCTGTTTCTTCCCAAAGTTAATTTTTGCCATTTCCTTAGGTTCATTACCCTTTCTTCATGCACCCCCCCCCTCAAAAAAAAACCTTGGAGGTATATTTGGCTTTTCATTGTCTTTTAGTAACTCCAAGTCACCAGACCGTACATAGTCTTTCTTAAATATTTTCTGCTATCAGTGATTTTTGTTCATTCTTATTTCTGTCACCTTAGTCCAGTTTTTTGTATCCAGACAGATGCAACTGACTTTTCATGTATTTCCTGCTCCTTCCTCTCTTCAACCAACCCATTACATATGATTAATATTATTAAGTTATATATTTTATTATTGCCCTGCTCCATGTTCCTATATAGTCTAGGAAAAATTCAAACCCTTATCATGGTGTGAAACCTCTTCCAATCTTTATCAATCCAGCTTCATTTTCCTTCTAGCCCAGCTTGTCATCATCTCCTGACCGTGGCATATTCAGCTTTGAGTTCATAGTGTTCTTATTTCCCATTATTTCTTCTCCCTAATCATATCTTTCTTAACTTTCATGACTCAGATGAAATCCTAACTTCTTTACACAGCTTCTTTAAGTCTCCAAGCTCCAATTTATCAATTGTTCAAGCTGAAAGTAATCTCAGAAACTGTGTAAACACACCTTGGCATTGTACACAAGAAATTGAGTTCCAGAAAGGTTAACTAACTAGTTGGAGGCAAAATTGTGATTTGAGCCCATTCATGTTCCTTCCTTTCTATTTTGTTTCCTGGCTTCCCTGATAGCTCAGATGGTAAAGCGTCTGATGCAATGCGGGAGACCCGGGTTCGATCCCTGGTAGGGAAAGATCCCCTGGAGAAGGAAATGGCAACCCACTAGAGTACTTTTGCCTGGAAAATTCCATGGACAGAGGAGCCTTGTAGGCTACAATCTATGGTGTCGGCAAGGAGTCGGACACGACTGAGCGACTTCACTTCTAGTGAAATTTTAGTATTTAAGAATTATGTATCTTTTTATTTGTTGAGTAGCAGTGTAGTCTTTTGCATTATTGCCGAGCTATATTTCATCTGTATATATTTGTTCTTACTTTCTATTGTATAACCTCTGACAAATAAAGGACTGCCTGTCACATGTATTTCCCTGCTAAGCATATCTGAGCAACTGTGTATACTTACTGGTTGAAAGATTTAGTGTACTCTTTAAAATAGATGTAAACTTATTTCTAATGAGGGCCCCCTTTTGTTGTTGTTGTTATCATGTTTAAGTTGAACATTAAATCATATTTTATTCCTAAAGAAAAACTAACCATTTAGATATTAAGCATTTAGCTAAGCAGTGTAGCAAAGGGAATGGAGATTAAATTAGGGCTAGAGGTAAAATTCAGATATTTAGACTAAGAAATAAAGCCCTATACCTTCAGTCAGTTCAGTTGCATAGTCGTGTCCAACTATTTGTGACCCCATGGACTGCAGCACGCCAGGCTTCCCAGTCCATCACCAACTCCCGGAGCTTGCCCAAACTCATGTCCATTGAACCAGTATGCCACTCAGCCATGTCATCCTCTGTTGTTCCTTTCTGTTCCTGCCTTCAGTCTTTCCCAGCATCAGGGTCTTTTCCAATGAGTCAGTCCTTCACATCAGGTGGCCAAAGTATTGGACCTTCAGCTTCAGCATCAGTCTTTTCAATGAATAGTCAGGACTGATTTTCTTTAGGGTTGATTGGTTTAATCTCTTTGCAGTCCAGGGGACTCTCAAGAGACTTCTCCAGCACCACAGTTCAAAAGCATCAATTCTTCAGCACTCAGCTTTCTTTACAGTCCAACTCTCACATCCATACATGACTACTGTAAAAACCATAGCTTTGACTAGATGGACCTTTGTTGGCAAAGTAATGTTTCTGCTTTTTAATATGCTTTCTAGGTTGGTCATAGCAATTAAAAGATAATTGCTAAAATAAAATTAAGATGAAATGTTTTGTCAGATTGTTTCCCCAATCATTTTTATATATTTGATTAACATTGTTGGATTAGAAGGAAATATATATATATATATATATATATATATATATATATATATATATATAGCAATGGTATTATTCCTTTGATAAGTAAGAGAGATTTTACCTTTATTTTTCTCTCTGTAAGGCTGGTTTGTGGTTACACCTTTTGAGGAATCAGGAATATTTAACTACCTGGCCAAGCTTTTGAACTCTAGAGACATAGTTAATATCTAGCTAATCTGAAATGAAAGATATTCTTCTTGACCTATTAGATGCCAACTCTTCATATTATTTCCATGTTGAGGCAAGTCAGAATTTATCTATAAATTAGTAAAATTTAAATTTAGCAACACAGCATACATTTTAAATTTAGTACGAAACATTTTCTCTCATTAAGTACCACCTTTCTGATGAGCAACAGTGATGGTAATGCAAAGTCAGTGGGACAAAAGTTAATTTTTTAAAATGCCATTTACCATCCTGAAAAAGTCGGCATGCAGCATTACATTTCTCACTTTCTGTAAGTCTTGGAAAGACATGATATTTTCCTGGTTTCGTCAACAGTGAAAATGCCTTCACACAGACCTGTGAAGCTGATGACATTGTAGTGAAAGCTCTCTAAACACTAATTGGAAATTAAAAGAAAATCTTGACAACACCTCACTACATCATAGTTATATTTCATCACCTTAGACATTCATTATCACTCACCACATACACATATTTTAATGGGGAAGGTTATTTAGAATTGCTTTATATTGCAGAGTCAAGATATTTCACTTTTTTATAATATTGTTGAATTATTTATGCATGACTAACAACTTGTGATATCAAGTTGTAATTTTATACATATCTTATTGTGCAAAACAAATGGAAGCCCCTATTTTTTAAAGAAATTCTTCAAAGAAGATTCTTCCCAAAAATAAATAAACAAAAGGCGTACATTTCCTTATAACATTAAGAGAAAAAAATCTGAAGTTTTTTCAGATTTATGTAATTTATTAGAAGATCAACTCTATCCACATGAGTTTAACTTTCTTACTATTTAAAAAATAGAAATATTTGTGGACATTTTAGTAGTTATCTGATGATTAATGTGGGCTTCCTGGGTGGCTTAGCAGGTAAAAAACCTGCTTGCAAATGTAGGCGTCTCAGGAGACACGGGGTTGATCCCTGAGTAGGGAAAATCCCCAAGAGGAGGGCATGGCAACCAACTCCAGTATTCTTGCTGGGGGAAATCCCATGAACAGAGGAGCCTGGCAAACTATGGTCCATGGGGTTGCAAAGAGTCTGACATGACTGACACAGCTGAACACATGATGATTAATGGAAACTTTTGAAAGAGATACATAGAATGCATTTCAATATTTGAATTCAAAGAATAACAACAAGACAGAAATAATGCTTTAGTTTGTACAAGGAACTATAAGGAATTTGGAATATGCTAAGGAAAACTAAGATCACTTCATGACAAATAGAGGAGGAAAAATTGGAAACAGTGACAGATTTTATTTTCTCGTGCTCCAAAATCACTGCGGACGGTGTCTGTAGCCATGAAATTAAAAGACACTTGCTCCTTGGAGGGAAAGCTATGACAAAATTAGACAGCATATGAAAAAGCAGAGATAGCACTTCACCAAATAAGATCTGTACAGTCAAAGCTATGATTTTTCCAGTAGTCATGTACAGGTGTGAGAATTGGACCATAAAGAAGGCTGAGCACCAAAGAATTTATCCTTTTGCACTGTGGTGCTGGAGAAGACTCCTGTGAGTCCCTTGGACTGCAAGATCAAACCAGTCTGTCCTGAAGGAAAGCAATCCTGAATATTCATTGGAAGGACTGATGCTGAAGTTGAGGTTCTAATACTGTGGGTTCCTAATGTGAAGAGCTGACTCACTGGAAAAGATTCTGATGCTGGGAAAGATTCCGAGCAGGAGGAGAAGGATGCAACAGAGGACAAGTTGGTTAGATAGCGTCATTGACTCAATGGACATGAATTTGAACAAACTCTGGAAGATACTGAAGGAAAGGGAAGCCTGGCATGCTACAGTCCAGGGGATCACAAAGAGTTGGACACAACTTAGTGACTGAACAACCGCAACAGTAACAAAACTTTAGTTAACTTTCCTCTGCTTAATTTTACCTTTTAACCCATAAAGCATTATATCAAGTGCTCTTGCAACATTGTAAACAAGACAGAGAAAGCCTCAATTTGTACATGATTCATAGACTAAAGTTTATAATAAATATTAAATGCTAAATACACATTATAATGCAATTAAATGTCAAATATATGCAATAGAGTGTACATATTAGTATGGGCAATATATTTAGCTTCAGTATTTGCTCTTTAGCTTTTTTTTCTGGCTTCATAGAATCCTTTCCTTTGGATAACTTTAGAATAACCATATTGTATATGGAGACTAAAGGAAATCACTTCCCTGGTCTTCTCATAAAGTACATGTAGAAGATATCACATAGACATGATATGACATGTTCTAATCCATAATACTGCTTACCCAGGCTAATATTCCATCTCTTCTGCTCATTCATTTGTATAGCCACGCACTTCTTCACAACAACTGTAGCTGTATCAATGTGTGGGACTACTACCCTTCTTAAAATGTTGGAAGTGTCTAAGTCAGGCTCCTAATTCTTCACTTCTACCTATGCAATTAGAAATTTGTGACCTGGAAGTAAAGTGCTAAAGAAGCATTGTCTCCAACTATTTTGTTAACCAAATCAAGTTAGAAATACCACATAATGGTAGCTATTGTTCTTTGAGTGCTTTCTATGTACATGGCATCTAGTTCAGTTGCTCAGTCTGTCTGACTCTTTGCGACCCCCACGAATTGCAGCACGCCAGGCCTCCCTGTCCATCACCATCTCCCGGAGTTCACTCAAACTCACTTCCATCGAGTCGATGACGCCATCCAGCCATCTCATCCTCTGTCATCCCCTTCTCCTCCTGCCCCCAATCCCTCCCAGCATCAGAGTCTTTTCCAATGAGTCAACTCTTCACATGAGGTGGCCAAAGTACTGGAGTTTCAGCTTTAGCATCATTCCTTCCAAAGAATACCAGGACCAATCTCCTTTAGAATGGACTGGTTGGATCTCCTTGTAGTCCAAGGGACTCTCAAGAGTCTTCTCCAACACCACAGTTCAAAAGCATCAATTCTTCAGCACTCAGCTTTTTTCACAGTCCAACTCTCACATCCATACATGACCACTGGAAAAACCATAGCCTTGACTAGATGGACCTTTCTTGGCAAAGTAATGTCTCTGCTTTTGAATATGCTATCTAGGTTGGTCATAACTTTCCTTCCAAGGAGTAAGCATCTTCTAATTTCATGGCTGCAGTCGCCATCTGCAGTGATTTTGGAGCCCCCAAAAATAAAGTCTGCCACTGTTTCCACTGTTTCCCCATCTATTTCCCATGAAGTGATGGGACCAGATGCCATGATCTTTGTTTTCTGAATGTTGAGCTTTAAGCCAACTTTTTCACTCTCCTCTTTCACTTTCATCAAGAGGCTCTTTAGTTCCTCTTCACTTTCTGCCATAAGGGTGGTGTCATCTGCATATCTGAGGTTATTGATATTTCTCCTGCCAATCTTGATTCCAGCTTGTGCTTCTTCTAGTTCAGCATTTCTCATGATGTACTCTGCATAGAAGTTAAATAAGCAGGGTACAATATGCAGCCTTGACATACTCCTTTTCCTATTTGGAACCAGTCTGTTGTTCCATGTTCAGTTCTAACTGTTGCTTCCTGACCTGCATATAGGTTTCTCAAGAGGTCGGTCAGGTGGTCTGGTATTCCCATCTCTTGAAGAATTTTCCACAGTTTATTGTGATCCACACAGTCAAAGGCTTTGGCGTAGTCAAGAAAGCAGAAGTAGATGTTTTTCTGGAACTCTCTTGCTTTTTCAATGATCCAGCGGATGTTGGCAGTTAAATCTCTGGTTCTTCTGCCTTTTTTAAAATCAGCTTGAACATCTGAGTAATGAATAATTCCTCAAGCGTGTGGGAAAAAAACTGACAGCCTAACCATGGTAACAAGTAAAATGAGAATTGGTTTTAAACTTATTTAATCAATAAATGACAATTTGTTTCAGTTAACATTTCTTTGAAAGCCAGCCAACTAGTGGCAATGTTACACCTTCAAAGTTAGCTAGTTGGTGGTAGACTTATCCTGGTGAATTTATTAATTTTTTTAAAATTTTTTGTTGGAATGTAGTTGATGTTATGTTAGTTTCAGGTATATAACAAAGTGATTCAGTTATACATATACATGTATGTATTCTTTTTCAAATTATTTCCCCAATTAGATTATTACAGAATACTGAGCAGTGTTCCCTGTGCCATACAGTATAGGTCCTTGTTAGTTATCCATTTTAAATAAAGCAGTGTGTACATCTGAATAGATATTTAAAGTTGATATTGACTCTTACCCAGATAACACAAACGACACTTCCAAGGCTGATGTTGATAGCTCTTGCCTCAAAAACTAAAGCATCCTCTAATCAAGAATTTCTCAAATATCCTGAAAAGATTCAACAGTTTGCTTTACTCATTGAGTGTGTATCTGGCCAGCATAGACCTTCCTCATTTCATGATAAAATATATTATTCAGCTTTTCCATTTCTGATAGTGAGTGGTGTTCTCTTCCTATGACGAAGTGTTAAATAATGTAATTCTCTTATTAGTTCTGTGAAGTAGATTCCATTATTATCTCCATTTTAGAAGTAGGAAACTGAGATACAAGAAACTTAAAGAATTTTCTTCAGACTACAACTACTCAAGTGTCATACAGCTGGTAAGAGTCCAAGCAATCTGACTCAGAGCCTAGACTTCTAACAACATTGCTGTTCTGCCTTTTACACTTTGTTAAAGAGGCCTAGAAAAGTTCCTGTAGTCTTTCACAGACTAGAAAAAGAAGTTAAATTTTAGAAAAGTGAGTGCTGTGTTTTTCTCCTTCAATTTTAGCAGTTTGAAACAAGAATGACATACCAGGATGTGGATAAAAAGTGAAGCATTTTAACTTATTATTTGGTGGCTTGTAAAATATGAACTCATCAAAATATGGATTATGTGTACCTGAAGAGCTACTTGGGGAATAGCCTCATGCTCCATTTGTGAAACTTTCTTTCTTATAGAAAAAAATCTCCTATGATTGCTGCAGACACAAACCTTAATTCTACTGTGCTTTTTTTCTTTTTCAGGGCTGTTTGGCTGGAAGTATGTGGTACCTGAGTACTACCTGTTCAGCCAAAATTGTATAGGCTAAACAGTATTTCCTCAGTGGAGAAGTGAACATTTATTAGAAGAGGCCAGGGAGTTTAGTACTTCATAATTGAGTGACTAGCAATTAAAATAATGTTAGTACATACTGAAGTACTACTAGAAGTTTCTTGGTGGTAGGTGCATAATATTAAGCTATTAATGATGCAAAAAAACACAACACCATGTAGTTACAGAGCGGGAGGCTGTGATTACTGTGTTTCTCCAGTAGGCATCAAAATATTATTAAAATTAAAAAAACAACTGTTATAAAGAAGTCTTAAAACTCAATGATAAAAAGCAAACAACCTAATTATTAAATGAGCAAAACTCTAAAATGATGCTTCATCAAAGGAGATATACAGATAGCATAAAAGCATATGAAAAGATGCTCAACATCATTTGTCATTAGGGAATTGTGAAAATTACTCAGTGTCTGACATTCAAGAAAATTTAATTGGTTTAATTGCTTCGTGTGTTTCTAAATCATTTTCCCCTTTATGTAGTTCCCAGCTGAATTTTACATTCTCTGAGTGATAATGTTAATATACCTTTTTTGAGATGTAAATGCGTTGCAGAGTACTCCGTACATCATAGGTATGTAATAAATATCGGCTTAAAGTATATTTCTTGTAGAAAATATATAGTTTCTTTTATTCAGCCTGAAAGTCTCTGACTTAGGTTGAATTGTTCAGTTCATTTACATTTAATGTAATTATTAGTATGGTTGGGTTTAAGTTTATCATCTTTGCTTTCTATCTCTTATTTTTTCTGATTTTTTGTTTACATTTTATATTTTTTGTATTCTGCTTTCTCTTTTTACTTTTTAACCAATGTAATGCTCTAAGCATTACAGTATACATTCCTAATTCACTAAAGTGTGACTAATATGAATATTTTACCAGTTACTCTAAAACGTGAATACTGGGCTTCCCTGGTGGCTCAGATGGTAAATAATCTGCCTGCAATGTGGGAGACCTGAGTTATATCCCTGGGTTGGGATGATGCCCTGGAGAAGGAAATGGCAACCCACTCCAGTATTCTTGCCTGGAAAATCTCATGGCAGAGGTTTCTGGTGGGCTACAGTCCATGGGATCAAAAAGAGCTGGACATGACTGAGACTGAGCGCCTAACACTTTCCCTAATAATAGTATCAATATTTTCCATTTACCCTCATTCATTATGTTAACAGTTCTCATATTGTTGTTGAACCCAAGTTTGTGTGCCCTGAGTACAGTGAGGCTGAACAAGCAGAAATGTCAGAGTTTGAGCAGAGAAAGGTTTATTGCAAGGGCAAAACAGAGAATGGGCTGTTCATGCTCAAAAGACTAAGGAAGCTCTAAGTAAGTGAAGTCAGTCAGTCATGTCCGACTCTTTGTGACCCCATGGACTGTAGCCTACCAGGCTCCTCAGTCCATGGAATTTTCCAGGCAAAAGTACTGGAGTGGCTTGCCATTTCCTTCTCCAGGGGATCTTCCCAACCCAGGGATTGAACCTAGGTCTCCTGCATTGCAGGCAGACGCTTTCCCCTAGGAGGCTGAAAATATTTTCCCCACAAACAAGAAATAGGGGTCCTCAGAAAGGCTTTTTTACCTAGAATGACCCCTCGGTATCTTGCTTGGTTTCAATATATTTTACTTTTTCAATATGTTTTACATATCTCCATTGAGCTGTTAGTTTCATAACAGCCTCTCTGTAATCTTATGTTAGATATCAGCTGAGAACCCTCAGTCCTCAATGACATGTGAGAAACCCTCAATCAAACTTCTCAGGCTCCTTTTTACACAGCTTCTACCTCTCTGAAATTCTAGTCATTTCAGTAGCCCTGAAGTATAATCTCTGCTGGCTCAGCTCAGCAAGACCACTGTCTTAACGCAGGCATCATTTTCTTGCACTGTGGTTTGAAAAGTGCTTTCAGGTAGAAAGTCTGACCACTCACATGGATGGGCAAATCTTAAAAGTGCATTTTAAATGAGACTATGTTTTAATGGTGAAAGGTCAATGAAATGCAAACTTCTGATAAAAATGCCACCACCAGTCATGTTAATGTTCTCTTCATTGTGAAATGGGATAAGTTTTAGGTTTCATAAATTACTTTTTCTCTCTTGGTGCTGGTGTGGGATCATAAGTCACAAGGTAGATAAAATTCAACACAAGTAATAAAGTTTTGTGCTTTCGGTAACATAAACTTAATAGAGAAATTTTGAAAAGTTTAAATAGGAGCCAGAAAATAGAAACCCAAGGAAATGTTAAAAAGTTAGAAATATTAGAAATAATATTGCACATAATTCCTTGCACATAATTTCCCATCAAAGTATATTATTCAGCTCTTGATGAGCTGAGATCTTTTTAGTACTTAGAAATAGTACTGTTAAATTAATTGAAAACTAAAACATAATAACACTAAATTTTAAAAAATATCTTTATCGTCTGATCATGATCAAAAATACTGTGGGGATTTCTGTGGATTTTACATAGAGGTAGAAGAATTATTTCCACAGAAAGAGTTTGAGATGGAAATATTGGGAGACAAAAAAAATGTGTTTGTAATTGCACCTTAAGAGTTCTGTTTACTCAATATGAGACTTACATAAGAAATCAATAATGTACTTTTATTAGAAGTAGTAGCAGTAGTATTATCGAACTCAAATTTAGCTACTTGCCACTCAAAAGCCAATACTTGAGAGGCAAGTGTTGGTTGGAAAAAGACCTCTCTATCCAGGAGGTCAGCAACTTAGGGGGAAGGTGGACTCATGTCCAGAAAGCAACTCCAAAGATTCTGCTCAACCATGAAAGCTTTTAGAGGGAGAATCATGTGGAGAGTGGAGGGGGTTCAGAATCTTCGTTATCTTCTACTGTATGCAGTCTTTCTTCTGATGGTGGTGAGGTGTGCCACCTGGGTGGGGTGCTTAGTTTCTACCAAAGAACTTAAAGGCATTATTCTGTGTATTCCTTAGCAAGGAACCAGGACCCTTCCCGATGTCAGCACTGATATTGCTTGACTTCTCCCCCTTTGTTTCTGCATTCCCTCCCTTACTTGATAAGCAGCTGTTTGAATCTGCCTCTTGGAACTCAGAGGAGGTCAAAGAGGCTAAGAGAAGTCTGTATCCTATAAACAGAAAACAGGAGACACAGAAAAGATGATACTTAGGAGGGTCCCACAGTGTCCTTCTGTCTTTCAGTAATGGTACTAGTAGTAGTAATGAGAGTAGTATTTGATAAACCTGGTTGATGTTCCTAAGGAGGAGATTAAAGTATGAACTTCAGATTAAAAAAAATATATACTAAAGTTGAAATACTTTTCAAATAAAGTGACCTTTTTCTTAGTTTCTGTCTAATACTCAATGATGCCCTCACTAATCCTGACATTTATAAAACAGTACAGATTTACTCTTGATATTACCATAAATATTTGAAACTGACATGGAATGGACTGCTTCAATCTCACTTTTTAGACAGACTGTGATTGCATACATTTTTAAAGTTCCCAACATACTTTCACGTTCACTTTCCAACAATTGTATATAAATTACTAATTTCTTCTGCTGAGATCCCTTCCTCTCCACCTCAAAATGAAATCTGTTATTTGACCACAATATTTTTTCTAATGGAACCAGTGGCCATTCATAAGTGTTAAGTGTTAATGATCAAGGTGGGACCCTTTTCCATGTAAATGCCTATTGATCATTACATTTCATATGTTAGTCAATTGCTATTAAACAAGGAAACTCATACTCAAAGTTCTCTGCTTTTAAGTAGTTGTAAATTTTTGGATTAGGGAAGTTCTATTTAGTAGAATCAAGGTCTGCCAACTTTTAATTTTATCGAGGTAAACAGTTGGTTTATAATATTGTGTTATTTCCACTGCACAGCAAAGTAATCCAGTTATACATATATATTTTTTTCATATTCTTTTCCATTATGATTTGTCATAGGATATAAATACAGTTACCTGTATTATATAACAGGACCTTGTTTTTTTCATCCTGTATATTAGTTTGCATCTGCGATTCTCATTCTTTCCCTCCTACCCCCTTCCTTCGCAAACCAAAAGTCTGTTCTCTGTGTCTGTAAGTCTGTTTCTGTTTTGCAGATATGTTCATTTGTGTCATATTTTAGATTCCACATATGAGTGATATCATATGGTATTTGTCAAGATCTGCCAACTTTAATAATATTTTTTCATCAGGAAAATGGGGCCAAGATGGTATAAAGAAACTATACATAGAATTTTCACAGTAAATTAAAGTATCAGCAGGATTAACTCATTGAGAAATCTCTAATAAGCTATATTGTTTAATATCATAAATGGTTAAAAGCACAGATATATTTTTTAAATGATGGAAAACACTACATCTACAGTGTGTACCTTCATTAGGACTTAAAAACCGAGGAACTTTAGACTTTAGTGCTTCCTTTATTTCATCTTCCTTCTGGATATTCTTTTTTTCAATTGTTAGTCTCTGCAAAGTACATCATACAAAAAAACCTAGTAAGAACATGCAAGTATTCATTAGATGTCTGGAGGAGTAAATACAAAGAAATGTTTTCAATGAATACAAATTAGGAAATGTTGCTTTTGTTTTCCTTATTTCACTGTAAGGAACCCACACCACTGAACAAGTTTTAAATGCTGTTTATCTTCATGTTTCAGAGCTCCAAACGGAAAAATTTTTAAAAAAATTTTCAATCTGACTGACAGGTGTAATCAATAATAATAGGTTTGCTTTGATTTTAACTTCACATTAAACGATACATTCTTTACTTGATGTATCCTTTAGCCTTCTGTTACCTAGTACTCTGTTAAAACAGGAACTGTGCAAGCAATTTCAGTGGATACAGGAAGTTGCTGTGCTTTTATTATATTTGGCATGGTTTCTGCATTCATAACTGAAACCTTTGCTACTATTTCCATGCATTATATCATCTAAAGTGCTCAGTCCTCTGCCTGTTCCGTTTCTCATATTTTGTCGCTTTTTCTAGTTATTTTCTAAGAAAACAAACATCAACTTTGCCTTTGCCTCGGAAACTCAAAAGCATAACTCTTGGTGTCAAATGCCTGATGTACAATCTGGCCTTGGGTTATTCATGTTACATCTTCTAATGTCCATTGTCATCGCATTGAAACATGTATATTACTATATGTGAAATAGATTGCCAATCCAGGTTTGATGCATGGAGACAGGTTGCTCAGGGCTGGTGCGCTGGGATGACCCTGAGGGATGGGATGTGGAGGGAGGTGGGAGGAGGGTTCAGGATGGGAAACACATGTACACCCATGGCTGATTCATGTCAATGTATGGCAAAAACCACTACAATATTGTAAAGTAATTAGCCTCCAATTAAAATAAATTGATTTTAAAAAATGGTGTATACCAGTTACTATTAGGGGATTGTGTAAATATGCAGTAGATAATGAGTACGGATGTATAAAACATTCAGTGCAGCGTATGGCACATGACGAGCTGCTTTCTTTCTCATAAACTTCTAAATGGCTGCTGAAACTCTCCACTATTCTATATGTTCTACATCCATAGCAACCTTGAGAAACAGGTGGTTTTATTTACATGAAAAGCATCTCTTAAGATTTCCAGCTCCAATCATCTTAAACTTCCATTTGTCATATAATATAAACAGATATGCTCATCAATACACAGTAAGATGGCATCCTTTCAAATTTGTGGTACAAGTGAGGTTTACATTTCCAACTTGTGATTTAATAATTTAATACATATATCTATGTATATACATTGACTATATGCATTTATGCAGGTAAAATTGACATCCACTGGGTAGCATTTAATAACACTACTTTGAATAAGACATCTAAGATATTAGAATCTTTACAAGCCCAAAGAGCCAAACTATAACTTCCAAATGGAATTTTTTACTGTCATTGATTTACATGATTATAAAGCTAGCAAGAAAAAACTGCATGCTTCACCAAAGTAAACCAGAATTATGACTTCAAATATCTTCAAGAATAATATTAAACTGGATATTATATTTGAATTTCATTTTTTATGTCATAAATGTAGATACTACCAATAATAATTGATCTGCTGTGCTCATTTTATATTGTTCTGCTTTAAGTATCACAACACATTTGGTCTGATTTTGTTTTCTATTTCACAAATTTAAAACATTTATTTTTACTTAATTTTATTTAATGCTATTTAAACAATAAAACATCAACAAGTCACTCTTCTAAATGTTATTGCAGATATACACATGAGTATGATATGTTCCCTACTTGCAAGGAAACATGAAAATCAATAAGAGAGATAGATGTACCCAATAATGTGTATAAATGAAAAATGGGGGTGGGAGGTAAGTGGACTTATCCTCAAGATTGGTTACTTTTTACCCTGCTGCTGCCAAGTCGTTTCAGTCGTGTCTGACTCTGTGTGACCCCATAGATGGCAGCCCACCAGGCTCCCCCGTCCCTGGGATTCTCCAGGCAAGAACACTGGAGTAGGTTGTCATTTCCTTCTCCAGTGCATGAAGGTGAAAAGTGAAAGTGAAGTCGCTTAGTCATGTCCGACTCTTAGTGATGCCATGGACTGCAGCCCATCAGGCTCCTTCATCCATGGGATTTTCCAGGCAAGAGTACTGGAGTGGGGTGCCATTGCCTTCTCCACTTTTTACCCCGCCCAATAGTAACTCCTTGAATTACTGAGGTCATCTTTATAAAATATAAAGCATTTTGCTACTTTAGTCTTTTTTTAATCATGCTCCAGCCTTAATGAACAATCAGTATTATTCCAAAATAAGTAATCTGTTTGAAAAATGTGAGTAGTGGAATCTATATACTCATCAAATTAAGTGCATGGATGTAATTTCTCTCAGGTACAATAAATTTAGACTTTTTTTTGCTGCCTTCGCTTTCTTTTCTGGCTCATAAGATGCATATTTTAGATAAAATAAATTCATTTTTCTCCAGAAAGAGCTCATATTTAAAACTAAGCTTAAACAAAGCATAATGACCCAGCTCTAAAATTCTATATTTCTTTGCCAGTAGAAACTTCTCTCCCAATGATCAAATCCAAAACAGCCTGTGATACTATCATGAAATTCAATAAAAGGGACCCAGAGGAACTTAAGTTTTAAAAAAAGAATATTGTTTGTCGTATCATGTAGTATATGACATTTGAAAAAATACACGTATGCTTGATGGTGAAGACAAGATTCTCTCCCCTCAACGACCAAGAAATTATGTAGTCACATTCCATCTCTGTTCAGACAGCACTTTACTTGTTTGATTAAGGGCAATGTTACCCATAAATTCTACAACTTTATTCCACATCTTTAAGAGCATATGATGATAAATTTAACTCAAACACTCCATATTTCTCCCAAAGAGTTCTTTGATTTAGTTTGACTCTTGAGACTTGCTTTATTGGACAGGGGTCTTTAATTCTTTTATGTAGATTTATATATACTTATAAATGTTTAATTATGGCAAAATTCCTTGACATATCTTTTTCAAGACAAGAGAATACTCATTCTTAACATGGATGCCAAAATGATCCATTTTATTTGCATGGGAATAGGAAAACACAATCAAAGATAATAGCTTTTAGTCCAGATCTTAGTAAATCAAAGGAAAAAGCACTCTCAGAGGGATGGCTTTGTTAATTATATTATATGTATAAAATATAAATGTAATATACATGTATTTACACATATACATGTATCCCCCAAGATCACTTTGAAAATGATTATCCTCATATCTTGAATCAGATAGCAGATACAGGTCAGTGAAGTTTATCAATATATTATTTTACAGGATAATAACACAATTAATAACAATAGTCTGGGCTGCATGCATGCTCAGTTGTGTTCCACTCTATGACCTCGCGGATTGTAGCCCGCCAGGCTCTTCTGCCCATGGGATTCTTCGGGCAAGGATACTGGAGTGGGTTGCCATTTCCTCCTGCAGAGGATCTTCCTGATCCAGGGATCAAACCCGTGTCTCCTGCATCTCCTGCATTGCAGGCGGATTCTTTACCATTGAGCCACCTGGGAGCCCCCAATACGAGCTGCACTAGTTCAGTATTTCCCCTCCAAATCTCAGCCTTATGTAAGAGCAGCCATAGGCTGTAGTAGGCTACAACTTTAGCAGTTCTGAGTTCTGGGGAAAAACTTTTCTAATGATTATGACCAACAATCTGAAAGAAACTTTAAAATCATGTTGTTTACCATGATTTCTTCAGCGTTTAGCAAAATAGTCTATTATGTGTTATATTTATAAATGCTTTGAAACCTTGTCCTATTAATTCTCTGTGATGCTTGATAATAAACACATCTCCTGTTCTCAGAATTCCCAGATGGTGATATTAAAGGTTCGTAAGTATAGCTGTAGTCCTTTTCAGAGGTCCTGCCATGAGAACCCAAAAACGCAGAACTAGGTTCCCCCACAGAGCAGGCTGAATGGTAAGAATACCAGGATTAGCAAACTATGATTCAAGGCAGGCTGATTTGAGGACACAGAGAAAGATCTTGTCCTTCAAATCATGTCTCTTGATTCCCAATAAACCAAATTCTAATTTGGTATCCAAAAAGTACTGTTCTAGGCATGCCTCAAAATTTTAGAAAGCAAATTGCAAAGTGGAACCTGGCGTATTGAACCCCTTTCTGCAGGAATTTTAAATTTCTGTAAAATTTTCACACTGCATGTAGTTCCTCAGTGATAATGGAACAGTGGTGCTCACATTTATTCACACCTGTGGAAAGCACTTGGGGAGAATGGAGTAGTGTAAGGCTTTTAAATGCTTCCCCCACGGCTCAGCAGTAAAGAATCTACCTGCAGTGCCGGAGACCTAGGAGATGTGGGTTCAATCCTTGGTCAGGATGATTCCCTGAAGAAGGAAATGGCAACCTATTCCAGTATTCTTGCCTGAAAACTCCCAGGGACAGAGGAGCCTGGAAGCTATAGTCCAAGGGGTCGCAAATAATTGGACACAACTGAGAGCACACACACACACACACACACACACACACACACACACACACACACAAGGCTTCTAAAGTCTGCTCATCTGAGGTTCATGTTAATTCTTGCTCTGTGTTATTACTCTGTATTCCCACCTGTAAAATGGCATGAGGCTTTGTGTTTTACAAAATTGTTGTGAGGATCAACAGAGATAAATTTGCAATTGTCTACAGGGCAGAAGGAATAAGAATATTACCAATTATACCTTTTGTCCATGGGACATATTTGAAAAGGTAATACGCAGTATAGGAAGTCCCACTGATTTTTTTTTTCTCAACATAAAAAGGGGGGAAAAAAAACCTCCACATGTTCTTCTGCAAATTATCTTAAAAGCTATATCCTTTTCTTTTTATGTCAGTGGTAATGGAAGCTAGGTGGCCTAACGTGGTATTCTGTCACTGAAATCATATAGAAAGCCTAAGGATTACTCTACTGCAGAAATTTAAGGGAATTAAGCTGCCATGCTCTTACGTGTGATACTTGTTTGTAGGAGTATTGTTCTAGAGTAGTTGTTTTCCAAATAGGGTCCTTTGAAACTTGCCTCAGAATCATCTGGGGTGCTTTTTGAAAATGTAGATTCAAAGTCTAACCCCAAACTGACTGAACTGAAACATAGAGCATTTCAATTCATACCATTCCCCAGGGAGCTACATGTTAAACTCTACCCATTGGTGGTACATGTGTACCTTAAATCTGAAAAATCACCACCTAGAGAAGCAGCCTCCAAACACTTAAATCAACCATCCAATTAGTAAACTTATGACATATCACCACACATGTGGTTTCTGTTCTATTCATTGTCTTGATTATGGACATTGTGAAACAAAATTTTTGGAAGCCGTACTAAGGGTTGAAAATATAAATATAATTGAAAATTAAATATTTGCTTTCTTTCTTTATATTGGTCTTATAAACTGCTTGGGATGCAAGAATTATAGTTTGTACCTCTGGCCCAAAGTATAGATTGACTTCAAATGTGAGGATAACAAGCATTAGAGATAGATATGCAACTCTCAATTCTGTGAGTTATTTATTTGAAAAAATATCTATTGCAAAATAAGAGCTCTGCCTCTCATCCAATTTTAAAAAAATCTAGTGTTTTGCCAAATTCACTTCAGAATTTTTTAAATAATTAAAAATTTACAGAAATATTTAAAATCCTCTCTGTATCCCTCCTTGTCCCTTGTTCCTTCCCTTTTACTCCAGGTAACATATCATTCCAAAATACAAGTGTATGATTCTTACCCATGATTTTATACTGTAACTGCAGAGATATATATCCACAAACAGTTTTCTTCCTCTTTCTCCCTGAGAGAATTGTTATATGTGATTTATCATTATGTAAGTACTTAACTTAGTTTAGTATTGTGGTCTTAAGGTTTATCCATATTGAAATACAGAACATTAGTTTATTTAACTACTGTAATACTTAATTGTATAAATACATGTATCATTGTGCATACATGAAAAAGTTTTTCATGAGTTGTATACTACAACCAGAATTTCTGGCTTATACACTTAGTAGATGTGTTGATACAATTTCATATTTCAGATATCATAGAGAGTTATGTTAGGGAGGTAATAAAGGTTTAAAAATGTATCTTGCTTTGAATTGTATTTAGCTCATGATTAGTGGGATGGCTATATTTTCATGTTTGTGGCCATTTAGTTCCATTTGCTGTGACTTGCCTACTTATTTTGTTTCTTTTCTGTTGGGCTCTTTGGTTTTTCCTTATTGATTTATAGATTTTTTTGTAAATATATTTTGGATATGAACCTTTTATTTATATATAGATACTGCAAATATTTTCTCTCAGTGAATCACTTGACTTTTAACTTTTTTATTGCACAAAAGTTATAAATTTTTTAAGTAATTAAATTTATACTTTTTTCTTTAGTGGTTCAGAATTTTTGAGTCATCAAAACCATTATGTCATAAAGATATACTACTTTAGCTTCTTCTTCTAAGTATTTAGTGCTGATATCAAAATGGAGATAACTGGCTCATCTACAATTTTTGCAGAAGGCAGTTTTAATTCCCATGAAATAAAGTTGTTATTATTACCTTTTCTGAACAGTTTTATGACATTTGGCCAGTACATACACTTGTGTAGCCACCACCACAATCAAGACACAGAACAGTCGCATCGCCCCAACAATTCATCTTGTTATCCTTATGTAGTTAAAATCTCCACCCATTTCTAAATCCTGGCAGTCACTGATCTGTTCTTTCTGCCTATAGTTTTTATTTTTCCAGAAAGTCATAGAAATGAAATCATATGATGATTGGTTTCTCTTACGTTTCATTTTAGCCATATTGAAATTCAACCATGTTGTGTGTATTGCTAATTTGTTCTTATAATTGCTGAAGTGTTCCATTGTGTGTCCCACACATTGTTTATCCATTAAGCCAGTGAAAGTGAAAGACGTTTAGGTTGTTTCCACTTTGGGGTGAGAATGAATATGGTGCTATAAACATTCTTGACAGATTTTTATGTGAATATATGTTTTCATTTCTCTTGAGCAAATATCAAGGATAAATTTATTTTGATGCTGAAGTGTTTTCCACTGTGGCTGTTTTCATTCTGCAATGTATGAGTTCCAGTCACTCCGCAGCCTTCTCAGCACTGGACATTATTTGTTTTTTCCTATTAGCCGTTTAAATTGAATTGTTGTGATATTTCATTCTGGTCTGAATTTGCATTTTCTCAGTGATTCTCAGAAGCTCAGTGATCTTGAGCTTCTTTTCATGTGCTTGTTTGTCATCCATATATCTTCTCTGGGGAAAGATATTTTCCACCATTTGCCTATTTTGTGGAAGAGTTGTTGTTTTCTTATTATTGAGTTTCAAAACTCCTTTGCATGTTCTCTAAGTTACTTGTTAGATAAATGTAAATATTTTCCCCTGGTCTATAGCTTGTTACTTTGGAAGAATCATGGCGAGTTATTTTGTAGACTGACCTTCAGCTTGGATTGTTCTGATGATGTTATGATTAAATTCAGGTTATGCATTTGAAACAAGAATGTCATAGAAGTAAGTGATCCTGTACTCATCTCTGTGTATTGTATCAGGTGATATATCATGTTGATAGATCTCATTGTTGTGGTGATCTCTTGTTTAAAGTCTGCTTGACTTACCAGATTCTGATATTAGTGCATTAAAATCTATCATTTATAGGTGTGTTCTGATCAGTTTCTTCTTGTTATTCTGCCAGTCTTTGAGGTAGACATTTTGAGGCTGTGTTTTTATGACATGATAATTAGATCTTCAGGGTGAATTTCTTTTTTCTATTCGTTTTTATTGCTATGATGGTGTTTGGTTTTAAATTATATGTTAATATTGTTAATAATAATTAACATTTAATTATCCCTACTCACCTCCTTTTGACTTTAAAGTAGTTTTTAGCTCAGTTTTGATTTTTTGAAACTATTTTAACTTTCTCTTTTAAAAAATGCATTCATATTTATTATAAATATTAACATGTTTAGACTTATTTATGTCATCTTATTTTATAGTTTCTTCTTGGTATTATTTCCTTTCCCATCCTTCTCTCTTCTGTTGCATTAAGAAACTTTTAAATTCCTTTTTGTTTCTTCTGGTTGGCAGGATTTGTATTCAATTTATGTTTTAAGGGAGGTTTCCCATAATTATTTTTATATTCATGATTATATATAAACATTTTTAACAAAGCCTAAGGTTATTCAGTATTTCTCTTTTCCCCAAACACACTGCAAAGTTTGTAGTACACGTTCACTCCCTTTTAACATCTTACCAAGTACCACATGCACAGGTATATACATCCATATTTGCTATCGTTCTATAGAACAGTGCTTTTACAGTTATTTATATAATACTTAACAAAGTATTTCATCTAACAAATCAATAGTTAATTATACTTTGAGATTAATTTTTATTAATTTATCCATTCACTGTTGTGTTTAGTATCTCATCCTCTCTTCAGGGAACAGTTCTGTTTGATTCTGTGTAACTTTAAGAGTTCCAAACTGGTGTGCCTCAGCACACTGGGAGACCAGCGCATGGGTCTCCTCAGTGGTCAGGGTTGTCCAGTGGGCCTGAGGTGACCATGTGTTCCCAGCTGAGGGTAGCTTTGTTTGCCACCATGAGACATACAGTTATTATGATGTTCTGAGCATGCCGTCACATGAAAAATTTTGTGGGATATGCCACTCCAACAGCTTTTTTAGTGGGAATATATAACTTACACTCTTGTTGTCTTTGAATGTCTGAAAGTTTTCATAATCTAGCTTTAAAATTTGAGGTTAACAGCTATTTTTCTCCATCACTTTAGTGATACTAATTTATTATCTCTTGCTGCTAATGAGGAAATATTCTGTCAGGTTATGTCTGACAAATTACACTCATAATCTGCCTTTTCCTTCTGATAGATTTTGAGATTATTTCTTTATCATTGATATTTTAAGTATAGTTTTATTTTCACTTATCTTGCCAGGACACTTTGAATTTGAGGACTGATGTTTCCTTTCTTTTTCAGTTTGGAAAAATTCTTACTATTACCTTTTCAAACTTTGTGTCTCCATAACTTAATACGTGAACCGTGAACTTCCAGATGTTCCAGCTGGTTTTAGAAAAGGCAGAGGAACCAGAGATCAAATTGCCAACATCTGCCAGATCATCGAAAAAGCAAGAGAGTTCCAGAAAAACATCTATTTCTGCTTTATTGGCTATGCGAAAGCCTCTGACTGTGTGAATCACAATAAACTGTGGAAAATTCTTCAAGAGATGGAAATACCAGACCACCTGACCAGCCTCTTGAGAAACCTATATGCAGGTCAGGAAGCAACAGTAAGAACTGGACATGGAACAACAGACTGGTTCCAAATAAGAAAAGGAGTACATCAAGGCTGTATATTGTCACCCTGCTTATTTAACTTCTATGCGGAGTACATCATGAGAAACGCTGGGCTGGAAGAAGCACAAACTAGAATCAAGACTGCCAGGAGAAATCTCAATATCCTCAGATATGCAGATGATATCACCCTTATGGGAGAAAGTGAAGTAGAACTAAAAAGCCTCTTGATGAAAGTGAAAGTGGAGAGTGAAAAAGTTGGCTTAAAGCTCAACATTCAGAAAATGAAGATCGTGGCATCTGGTCCCACTACTTCATGGGAAATAGATAGGGAAACAGGGGAAACAGTGTCAGACTTTATTTTGGGGGGCTCCAAAATCACTGCAGATGGTGACTGCAACCATGAAATTAAAAGACGCTTACTCCTTGCAAGAAAAGTTATGACCAACCTAGATAGCATATTCAAAAGCAGAGACATTACTTTGCCAACAAAGGTCCATCTAGTCAAGGCTATGGTTTTTCCAGTACTCATGTATGGATGTGAGAGTTGAACTCTGAAGAAAGCTGAGCACCGAAGAATTCATGCTTTTGAACTGTGGTGTTGGACAAGACTCCTGAGAGTCCCTTGGACTGCAAGGAGATCCAACCAGTCCATTCTAAAGGAGATCAGTCCTGGGTGTTCTTTGGAAGGAATGATGCTAAAGCTGAAGCTCCAGTACTTTGGCCACCTCATGCAAAGAGTTGACTCATTGGAAAAGACTCTGATGCTGGGAGGGATTGGAGGCAGGAGGAGAAGGGGGCGACAGAGCATGAGATGGCTGGATGGCATCACCAACCTGATGGACGTGAGTTTGAGTGAACTCCGGGAGTTGGTGATGGACAGGGAGGCCTGGTGTGCTGTGATTCATGGGGTCGCAAAGACTTGGACATGACTGAGTGATTGAACTGAACTGTACTTTTAAAAAAAAATTAGAACTCTTATTAGGAACCCCTATATCCTTAACTGCCCTTTCATTTTGTTGTTCTTTTTTTTTTTTAATTTTTAATCATTTTAATAATGCCATTCTCCCAAACCATCCCACCCTCTCCCTCTCCCACAGGGACTTTGTGCCACTTTCTCGATGAAGACTTCAGTGGTGTCATCCACTTCACCTGTTCTCTCATCTGTGTCCCTGTCCCATGGTGTCCTGGCTTATTTTATCCCATGTTTTTGATATTTTATCCCCTCACAGTGGCTATATGTTAAATTCAAATTTTCTATTTCTCTATTTATTTTTGTAGTGTGATAGTCAAAATTTTAGGTTAGCCCTCACTGACTCATGCCCTTATATAAGCCCTTCCCCTTGAGTGTAGGTGAGACCTATCTGTTCTAAACAGTTGAGCCATTTAAAAAGGGTTCAGAGGTCAAAGATAGGAGCAGTAGATGTGCCCGCCTCATGACCTTAAAGAAGCAAGTTATCTTGATTTCTGTAGCTACAAAGAAATTAATTTTTCCAGCAATTACAAAAGCTTTGAAGAGGTTCTCAAGACTCATGAGACCAAAATCCAGGACGACACTTTAATTTTAATCTGTGGGACACACCAAGGGACATAGATAAGCTGTACCTGGCCTACTGACCCAAAGAAACTGTGGGGTGATAAGTGTATGTTGTATCCAGCCATAAGGATGATAATCTGTTACTCAAAGATGGGAAACTAATATGTATACTTTGTGTATTTATCAAGTTGTATTTAATCATTTGATTTTTTGATTTCAGGATTTCTTGTTCTTTTTCAAAAGTTAGTCTTGCTTTATTTCTCTGTTCTACTCATTCATTAAGAAAAAAAGAAACTTTGTTATATTATTTTTATTGCCTCTTGGCTGCATTAAATTTTGAGTTGATTTTGTTGACTCAAAGTTATTTCTAAGAACTATATTTTTTGTTCATGTAATTATAGGTTTTCAGTGCATTTAAATAGGAAATTCTCTTTCCCTTTATTTCTCACTACCCTCTTTCTCTAAATCTCAATCTCCCATACCTATTGCTTTGTACTGTTCTCATAGGCTCATCAATTCAGAAGGCCGCCTCATGTCACCAGTCTTTAAGTCAGCAGGAGTATTTTTTTAGATTCTGTCATGGGGATATTTCTGTCTGTCCTCTCTCCTCCTTAGGTGACATGTTCATGGAATATCTAACCCAGGAAGCAGAATTTTTAAAGATTTCTTTGTAGAACAGGGAAGCTCCATATCAACCATTGGTTTTAAGCAGTTAGTCTGTTCTCTCTCTTAACAGAAGACACTTTGGGTACTCATTGTCCTCCAGAAACTTCCAGCCCTATGTCTTTTTCTGAATCAAAAACTCATTTGGCTTGCAGCTTCAGTTCCGGGCACCTCTGTATCCCATTTTGGAATCTCAGGTGTGTTTTTCTTAATTTAGAGTGCAACTATCTTTTTCTCTCTTAATTCATACAAATATTTGTTATTGCCATCTCGGTATAAAAGGGAGCACAGAATGTATACTATTTATTTTTCAGAAAGAAACTACAGAGAAGTTCATAACATGCTATTTTATCAGATATATAAATGCTATCCCAGGTATACAGTATTCACACCTGCATTTACATATTAATATGTACTCATATACCATTTTTAGATACTTATCACATTTCATTTATCATTTTCTGAGTACTGTCTGTTCCTTTTGTACATGAGAATAGCCGTAGGTTCGTGGCATCTATTTGATTTAATGAACCCTCTTCAGTGATCTGGATTGCTTGGATTAATGGTTCAGTTCAGTTCAGTCGCTCAGTTGTGTCTGACTCTTTGCGACCCCATGAATCACGGCACGCTAGGCCTCGCTGTCCATCACCAACTCCTGGAGTTCACTTAAACTCATGTGCATCGAGTCGGTGATGCCATCCAGCCATCTCATCCTCTGTCGTCCCCTTGTCCTCCTGCCCCAATCCCTCCCAGCATCAGGGTCTTTTCCAGTGAGTCAACTCTTCACATGAGGTGGCCAAAGTATTGGAGTTTCAGCTTCAGCATCAGTCTTTCCAATGAACACCCAAGACTGATCTCCTTTAGGATGAACTGGTTGGTTAGTATGTAGATAATATGGGTAAATCCAAAGATGCTTCCTTAAGAATTTGAAATTGAGAAGGAAGTGGAAGAGAGGAAAGGAGAGGTCCACTGCTTTTCATGTGGCTTACCTATATGAGACAAATTCAGATTAAGCTTACCACTGTAGGAAAGGAAAAGTACAAGACGCTCTTTTGCAAAAAGAGAAACAGAGAGATGGTCAGAGGGCTTTCTGGTTCATTATATCTAATCTCTCCTACTTTTGTCTTTCAAGAAAATGTCTGTATCCTTTACAATTTATGTATCTCTAGAGATACTCTATTGAGTTTCTTTCACTACAGGTAAAATGGGACCTAATTAACTGTGAGGTATCACTCTGTTGTTCACTTGGTTAAGCTGGGTTTATGCTTCACAGAACCTCCTTCTCTTGTGGTTCTGGGTGAGAGCTGGATAAAAATGATGCATGAGATTTAGGTGATAGAAGGATGTTGGTGTCCAGGGTTCTCTGAAAGTTGTGATGGTCAGTTGTGGATTCAGACTAAGTGAGAACAAAGTTAGTTGGGTCCAGATTGTCTATAAACACTCTTCGTGATTCAGGTCCAGCTCTCTTGCCAACTGCTGACCTTATGGACCAGTAGGGCTCATCACCAAATAATTTCCAGAAACTCTTCCATCATCTTCCTCTACTTGGGTCCACTTAGATATCTGGGCATGCTTGATTTCTGAGATTGACTAGTTTGTAACTTGTCTGGTATCTTAATTTTCCTTTTTAGACATTCATTTCCCCACTGCCCCCACAGTTATAAAGGTCTGATTCCTATGATAAGTCTCTTGTCCCACATTTTGTAGTCATTTTGTTTCTCTGATTGAACAGTGACTGATATACTAATGTAATTGTCATGTCAAAATGCTGTCTCACAGGTGTGATTTCTGGCCAGTTTTCTCAATATAGTTCCTCACTGAAGGTCTAGCTCCTATGCCTTCTTTATTACTCCGTTGGGAACTTTTTTGTTCTAATAAAAACTTTTCATTATAAATATTAAAGTCATCAACTATTATAAATATCAATAACCTCAGATAGACAGGTGATACCACCCTTATGGCAGAAAGTGAAGAGGAACTAAAGAGCTTCTTGATTAAAGTGAAAGAAGAGAGTGAAAAAGCTGGCTTAAATCTCAGAATTCAAAAAACTAAGATCATGGCATCTGGTTCCATCACTTCATGACAAATAGCCAGGGAAACAATGGAAACAGTAAGAGACTTTATTTTCCTGGGCTCCAAAATCACTGCAGATGGTGACTGCAGCTATGAAATTAAAAGACGCTTGCTCCTTGGAAGAAAAGCTGTGACCAACCTAGACAGCATATTAAAAAGCAGAGACATTATTTGCTGACAAATGTCCGTCTAGTCAAAGCTATTTGTAAGGCCTCCTCAGACAACCATTTTGCCTTTTAGCATTTCTTTTTCTTGATGGTCTTGATTACTGCCTCTTGTACAATGTCATGAACCTCCATCCATAGTCCTTCAGGTACTCTGTCTAACATATCTAATCCTTTGAATCTATGTGTCACTTCCACTGTATAATCGTAAGGGATTTGATTTAGGTCATACCTGAATGGCCCAGTGGTTTTCCCTACTTTCCTCAATTTATGTCTAAATTTGGCAGTAAGGAGTTCATGATCTGAGCCAGAGTCAGCTCCCAGTCTTGTTTTTGCTGACTGTATAGAGCTTCTTCATCTTTGACTGCAAAGAATAGAATCAGTCTGATTTTGGTATTGACCATCTGGTGATGTCTATATGTAGAGTCTTGTGTTGTTGGAAGAGGGTGTTTGCTATGACCAGTGCATTCTCTTGGCAAAACTTTGTTAACCTTTGGCCTGCTTTGTTTTGTACCCCAAGGCCAAATTTGCCTGTTACTCCACGTAGCTCTTGACTTCCTACTTTTGAATTCCAGTCCTCTATAATGGAAAGGACATCTTTTTGAGTGTTACTTCTAGAAAGTCTAGTAGGCTTCCCTGGTGGCTCAAATGGTAAAAACTCTCCTGCAATGCAGGATCCCTGGGTCAGGAAGACCCCCTGGAAAAGGAAATGGCAACCCACTCCAGTAATCTTGCCTGGAGAATTCCATGAACAGAGGAGCCTGGCAGGCTACAGTCCATGGGATTGCAAAGAGTCAGGCATGACTGAGCAACTATCACTCTAGAAAGTCTTATAGGTCTTCATAGAACTGTTCAACTATAGCTTCTTCAGCATTACTGGTTGGGTCATAGACTTGGATTGCTGTGATAGTGAATGATTTGCCCTGGAAATGAACAGAGATCATTCTGTCATTTTTGAGGTTGCATCCAAATACCGCATTTCAGACTCTTGTTGATTATGATGGCTGCTCCATTTCTTCTAAGGGATTCTTGCCCACAGTGGTGGATATAATGGTCATCTGAGTTAAATTTACCCATTCCAGTCCATTTTATTTCACTAACTCCTAAAATATCGATGTTCACTCTTGCCATCTCCTGTTTGACCACTTCTAAGTTGCCTTCATTCATGGACCTAACATTCCAGGTTCCTATGCAATATTGCTCTTTACAGCCTCAAACTTTACTTCCATCACCAGTCACATCCACAGCTGGGTGTTGTTTTTACTTTGGCTTTCTCTCTTCATTCTTTCTGGAATTATTTCTCCACTGATCTCCCGTAGCATATTGGGCACCTACCGACCTGGGGAGGTCATCTTTCAGTGTCCTGTCTTTTTGCATTTTCAACCCCAATTCATGGGGTTCTCAAGGCAAGAATACTGAAGTGGTTTGCCATTCCCTACTCCAGTGGACCACGTTTTGTCAGAACTCTCCACCATGACCCGTCCATCTTGGGTGGCCCTACATGGCAAGGCTTATAGTTTCATTGAGTTAGACAAGGCTGTGGTTCATGTGATCAGTTTGATTAGTTTCCTTGATTGTGGCATAGGAAAGCTACCTTATGTCAGAAAGCAAAGAACTAAAGAGCCCCTGATGAAAGTGAAAGAGGACAGTGAAAAAGTTGACTTAAAACTCAATATTCGGAATACTAAGATCATGGCATCCAGTCACATCACTTCATGGCAAATAGCTGGGAAAAATGGAAACAGTGAGAGACTTTATTTTCTTGGGCTCCAAAATCACTGCAGATGGTGACAGCAGCCATGAAATTAAAAGATACTGCTCCTTGGAAGAAAAGCTATGACCAACCTAGACAACATATTAAAAAGCAGAGACATTACTTTGCCAACCAAGGTCTGTCTAGTCAAAGCTGTGGTTTTTCCAGTGGTCATATATGGATGTGAGAGTTGGAATATAAAGAAAGCTGAGAGCTGAAGAATTGATGCTTTTAAAATATAGTGTTGGAGAAGACTCCTGGGAGTCCCTTGGACTGTAAGGAGATCCAACCAGTCCATCCTAAAGGAAATCAGTCCTGAACATTCATTGGAAGAACGGATGCTGAAGCTGAAACTCCAATACTTTGGCCACCTGATGCGAAGAACTGACTCATTGGAAAAGACCCTGATGCTGGGAAAGATTGAAGGCAGGAGGAGAAAGGGATGACAGAGAATGAGATGGTTGGGTGGCATTACCGACTCAATGGACATGAGTTTGAGTAACTTCCGGGAGTTGATGAAGGACAGGGAGGCCTAGCGTGCTGAAGTCCTTGGGGTTACAAATGTCAGATACAACTGAGCGACTGAACTGAACTAAAGTCAAAGCTATCATGTTTCCAGTAGTCACATATGAATGTGAGAGTTGGACAACAAAGAAAGCTGAGCGCAAAAATTCGATGCTCTTGAACTGTCGTGTTGGAGAAGACTCTTGAGTCCCTTGGACTTCAAGGATATCAAAGCAATCAATCTTAATGGAAATCAGTCCTGAATATTCATTGGAATGACTGATAATGAAGCTGAAGTTCCAATACTTTGGCCATCTGATATGAAGAACTGACTCATTGGAAAAGTCCCTGATGATGGGAAAGATTGAAGGCAGGAGAAGGTGATGACATAGGATGAGATGGTTGAATGCCATCACTGACTCGATGGGCAAGAGTTTGAGCAAGCTCTGGGAGTTGGTTGTGGACAGGGCAGCCTGGCCTGCTGCAGTCCATAGGGTTGCAGAGTTGGACACAACCTAGTGACTGAAGTGGTAAATATTATTAAATACAATATAACATATTTGACATCAAAATATTTTTTACATAATATGTATTGTGGAGAAGGAAATGGCAACCCACTCCACTATTCTTGCCTGGAAAATCCTATGGACAGAAGGGCCTGGTGGTTGCAGTCTATAGGGTCACACAGAGTTGGACATGACTGAAGTGACCAAGCAGCAATATGTATTGAGCACTTACTGTGTACTAGGCAAAGCTCTAGTACTCAGAACGCAGCAGTAATCAAGATAAAAATATCACTGATTTTATAGATTTTTGCATCTATTCAGAGGTGGGGAGGCACAAGAAACAAATGAATAGTATAATTTCAAATAGTCATTGAACTATGAAGGAAGATATGAAATTGGATGATTTCATAACTGTTTGTGGCAGTTTCTTAGCCTGAGTGGTTAACAAAAGGCACTCTGAGAAGTCTTTCAAACAGAGAGGCCAAATGTCATGGAAGACTTTTAAAGAGATATTGAGAGAAAGCATTCCAGGCAGAGGAAACCACAAGTGCAAAGGCATAGGTGGAGAGGGAACTTAGCAAGTTCTAGGAATGAAAGAAAGAAGTGGTAGAATATGAGAGCAGAGATAAGTAGGGGTGAAATAATGCTTGGTTTTATGGGCAACAGAAAAAAGTTTGAACATGATTTTAAGAGTAGTGAATTGCCAGTCCTGAATTTAAGTTTAACATGGCTTGTCTTTTTTATTTTAAATCTCACTGATAACTGCGTGAAGGATGGATGGTAAGGGGCAAGAATGAAAACAGAGAGACTACTGTAGTTAGTATGCTGGAGAGGCAGGACACAAGGATGTAGTCATGTAGTATGTTTCTTATTTCTCTCCTTGTCTTTTTATTAGTTATTTTGGTAAGAGAAGTTCTTCCCCTCACTTTCATTGCAAATTTGAGTCAATGTCTTTTCTAATTACTTTTAGATAATACATGTTAGAGTCACTTTAAATTACTTCAGAAATTAGCATGTGCTTTCCCAAGGAGTCGTCAACACTTCAGTGTTCATTCAAAGTTTAAGCCTGCTGCAGTGGGAAGCCTACATTTTGGGCCATGAACATGGTTGGTTTCTTTCTTGGCTTCTGCTCTGTAGTTTCTATGTCTTTGGAAGGGAGTTGAAAGGAGGGATGAAAGATGAGAGGATCTGGGTCAGGAGAGTTCTGACTGGGCTGGCACCATCACTCTGTGTCTAAGGAAACACTTAGAGCTTATCCTTCCTAGTGTACCTCTGTGGATGAATCAGAGAACTCAGCTCCACACACCCCCCCCCCCCACCGCCCCAGCTCTGTGGATCATTCCTGTGCAGTTTCATTGACAGGTGATGCTTGCTTTGCTTCTTCAGTCAGCTCCTTCTGGAGTCTCTTTGAATGGTTTATGAGGCGTGCTATGTGCCAGCCTGACATAGAGCGTGTAGACTTCATTTGATACACAAGAAACATTTAGGCAAAAGTGCTCTGAAAAACTCTAGAACGTTGTGACAAATTTAACCATGTCTCCTTTTCTCCTTTCTCTCTGCTTTTGAACTTTCCAGTCAGGAGTCAGATATCAGTTGATTGTTTGGTTTTCACTGACACAAACCGTCATCTTCCCCTAGTCCCCAGTACACTTAGTTTAATATCTCATGTATTTTTACATACTGTTAACCCTTTTGCACTCTAACACAACCCTTGAGTCATTCCTCACTTGTTCTGTGAAGCTTATTGAGTGGTTAAGAATATAATTAGGGATCTAGACTGCGTGGGATCAAATAAGAGTTCAACTGATCAGTTACATGACCTTCAGTGAATTACTTAAGTCATTTTTACCCAGATTTCTTGGGTTGAAAATAATGGTAATAAGAGTAGCTCATAGAGTTTCGTGAGGCTTAAAAGAGTCAATATTTGTACAGATTAGTGTCTAGCTCACTGTAAGCATTCAATAGCTGTTGCCTATTCTTCCCTGAAGATTCCGATCACAGCATCTCTTTCTTTCTCCTCAATACTGCTGTGCTCTTGGTTCTTGATCTAAGAGAATGTGAACATATTATTTTAGTGCCTTGGCTTCTCTCTTCTTTAATGACCTCTTCTTCAGTGGAATTGTCTCCTGTCTTACCTCAGGAATTTCCTCACTTATATCCTAGAGTTGTCATTAAAACAGGTATAAACCCTCTATAACCTCAATTTTCATTATCCAGTCTCTGATTACAGCCAACCCTGACTGCTTCTCCTCAGATACCCCACAGTCAACCCTCAACATAGCAGTGGAGTGATCCTGGTAAACTCTGTGGCATGATGACCAATTTGGGAGAAATTTAAAAACAAAATAGAACTGAAATATTGGATGTCAATAACGTGGAACAGAAGTGATAGGAATTAGAACATTCTAAATTTCTTCTATTAGAAAACCACTAATTAAATCCATGTATGAGGGGTTATGAGGGAGGGATTTTCTATGTCACGAAGCAATGTTCTGCGAAACTAATTCCCTAATATAAATTTTCAATAAATCTGATGAAAGTGCTATATGCTAATTAGTCTTAAAATGGAAAGAGAATTTTTAAACTTAATTAACACTATGTTGTTTTGTGTAGCCTGATGACAGAGACCAAGTTGTGTGGGAAACTTCTTTTAAGAATAATACACTTACTATACATGTTAAGTGTGGTCTTTTACATTCGGAACCCATATTTTCCACTGGAAGAGTTTATTGGAAGTCAGATTTTCTTTTAATGAGAAAACATTGTTAGTGAGGAAAGAAGGAAACTTAAGTTGAGATTGCCTAGGCCCAGAGGGTATACATTCTTTTAACATAAGTACATGAGGAGACCTTTTATAAAGTTATAACTGTCAGTCTTTTGTTCATGTGGTAAGTACTTAATGATACCCATTTTAGCTATGTTGGAAATATAAAAATCACGTAAGATATGTGACATCAGTCTGAAAAATATCCAACTATGTTAATTACTACCTGTGGAGAAGAATGTTTCCTTTCCATCACTCGTGGGGCAGCTGGGATCGCTGGCATACTTCATCTTACTTTTATGTCCTATAGCTCAAGGTTCTGTTAATACCGTTGCCACAATGTGCTGTTTCAGTTTCAGGAAAGAGGCAGACAGGGTATGAAACTAGTGTAGGCACCAGATGCACTATTTGAGAAGAGATTCAGGTCACTCCTCTCTATTCTGAGCCTCCTTAATTTCTCTGCTCCCTCCCTGTCACCCAGATTCAGTAATTTAGGTAAAGCTTCATGTATAAAGTATTCTTAAATGGAAAGGTCAAGAGACTTGACTTCCCTTGACTGTGATATGGGATATCATCATATTTGCAGTTTGCTCAGTGTTTAACCGCTTGCATCATTCATGTGGGGTTTTTATTTGACCAATCATTTCTTAGCTTTTATACTTGTCAATGCTGAATCAGGGTTGTAGGGTTTTTATTTTTAATTTTTAACCCTTTGACTATAAGGGAATAGGAATGTGTTCATAAATCATATACTTCCTGGAATCTTATCCTTCTGTGGCATACTTTAAGTAGAAATTTCTATTAATGATATGCTCCCAATTCAGAATCCCCTGTCAAAAAAGGGGGCTTTTTTTTTTCTTTTTTCAATTTTCAGTTATTAAAAATGGCAAAATAAAAATGTCCCCCCCCAAAAAAACTTTCAGTTTACTCTAAATGCTTGATCTTGCCAAGTTTTGACAGGTTGCAAATTGTGTAATTCAAGTTCTTGAATTTCCTATTAGTTAGCTTGACTTAAGAGTGGGAGCAACATCCTCTCCTCTTTGCTGACATGGTCACATGGGTGATGGGGATTAATATGTTCTCTATCTGTTCAGCTCCAGTAATAACACATTCGCTTGCAGTTTTACAAGCTGGCCAGCTCAGTGTTTCCTTTGTTTATCACTACACTTATAACACAAAAGACTAAGCTGAATAAAAGTATTTGCAATGTGAGAAGCAAAGAGTATATCAAAAATTTTTATTGGAAGATTTACAAATTCCATGGAAAATAGAAGAGTTTATGAACACCTGCTAAGTTTACCCATGCCATCACAATTTTACTTGGTATGTTTAATTTTCACCCTAAATCATTAAGAAAGTGCAAAGGTTAGAGAATGGCATTCATGCCAGTTTCCTTTGGCCATTTTTTAGTGAAGAGGCATGTAAATATTTTGTTTCCTTGAGGAACAACAGAAAATTTCCAATTTGCATAATCTCAATTTCTTTGTTATCTACTGCAGTGAAATATCTCTATATTTTTTGCGTGATTTGCTACATAGATTAAAGTGAAATCACTAGGAGAGGCAGAGTATATATTGTAATAGAATGAACAAATATAGCCGTGAACACTGGGCAAGGACTCTTGGCAGCTCTTTCCTGAAAGCTGTGGAGGACCTGCTGTGCGGAGCCCTAAGGCATTCTGACAGTGAAAAAGCACACTGATAAATAATGTTTTAAAACATTTAATTAATAACTAAGGCCACAGTATGTATCCCTTCAAGCTTAGACAAGAGGTTTTTTTTTTTTTTTTTCCTTTACTTTGCAGTATTAGCAACTTTCCAAGAGGTAATATACAAAAGATATTGGGAAGTGCCTGTCTGTTTAATTAGTGTTTTTGCACAGAAATACACCTTATAAGCATTCCAAAATAAATTATGGGAAAATAAAATGACAACTTACCTAATAATAATGATGGTGATAGCAGTAACAGTATGAGACTACTGCATGGAGACAGTAGAGTGTTCAAAAGCTCAGACTCCTGAGTCATAGACATCTTGGGTCAAATATAACTCTGCCAATGGGTGACCTTAAGAAAATTAGGTAACCGTCATGTGCCTCTCTGTAAAATAGGGATATTTATTGGACCAAATACACCCTGCGATTAGGGTTAAAATAGAGAATATATGTAAAATACTTAGTGCCTAATGTGTATTAACTACACAGTATATCTTAAGCATAACTACAAGTGTTGGTATTTTATATAGTTCATCCTGAATGAAAGAGTGATAGAGTGTGCTGTGCACAAATACAAGGAATGTTTCAGTTCTGAACTATTAAATATTCTCTGGGGCAGAAAATTCTGTAGCGCTGGTATCCAAAGAGGAACTTACAAGAGGTTCATGGTCACTATAGCTCTTCACATTTTCCTCACCGATCCCTTGGGATTATTAAGAGACAGAGAGTGGGAGGGAGAGAGACAGAAACAGAGGCAGCAGAAAACTAGACATTCTTAAGTCCTGCTCATCCTGCTAACATGCCCATTTGCTTATAAATTCCATAGTGGGTACCCTCTTCCTTGTTCTTTCAGATGGTGATTTCTTTTCACTTATTCATGTATTCTTTTTTTTTCTTAATATATAAAGTAGGTAACATTGGTTTATAACCTTTTATGTATAGGATAGTTAAGTGTCGACTTTTAAATCCAGTCAGTTTCCTCAAGAAAGCCTTTCTGACCACCAAAGTCTAGGCTTGGTGTGCCTCCTGTGTGCTCCCAGATCACCCTGTATTTCTCATATCGTGGAACCACACCCTGTGACAATTTCATTTTTTCTTGTCTTGTTTTTCCTTCCAGTCTGTAAGCTCTGAAAGAACAGGCAGCATTGCTTGCCTAGTGCCTAGCACAATGCCTAGCACACAGTGGCTGCTCAGTGATTTTCACGTGGTGGTTGTTAATGAGCGAGTGAGCTGGCTGTGCATGTAGCTATCTCCCAATGCTTGTGTTCTTAAGAACATATGTTCTTCTCCGATAGACATGCAGGCTTAAGGGATATGAAGTGAAAGGTGACATATGGCAGTGATAATAAAATAAATAAATTGGATGGCGTATACACCTTATATACAGTTGCCCCCTTTTAATTTGCCCAAAGTTGTTTAGGAGACAAAAGAAGGTATGAAAATATGGGCCTTGTCCACACACCCTCATGTGTGTGTGTTCAGTCACTCCATCATGTCTGACTCTTTGCGACCCTATAGACTGTAGCCTGCCAGGCTCCTCTGTCCATGGGATTCTCCAAGCAAGAATGCTGGGGTGGGTTGCCATTTCCTCCTCCAGGGGATCTTCCTGACCCAGGGATCGAACCCTCATCTCCTGTGTCTCCTGCGTTGCAGGCAGATTCTTACACCACGGAGCCACCGGGGAAGCCGTTGATTTGTAAATTTGTTTAATTGTATTATATTCTTGAAAAATGATGAATCCATTTAGCATGAGGTAGTATAATTGTAAAAGGATTATACTGTACATTGTTTGCATAGTAAAATAACTAGAAGTAAAATCTGTACAAGGTTTTTTATTTTACAGAGCATTCTCATATCTATTGTTTCACACTAACTAGTCTTAATGTTTATTTGATCTGGATTTTCCCTTAGGTTTTCAGTTCCTTAGCCCTATGAATTTTGATAACTGACTTCAAAATCCAGAGATCTACCTAAACTTCCCTTGTAACCTTGACTCTATGGATCTGACAGAAATTCTTTTGTTTCTACCAAAGAACAACTCAGAGCTCTGTGATATTTTGTTCCCGTTTGACCCCAGCTATTTTCCAATTAGTGGCAACAAGTTCTGTTTTTTTTAAATTCAAGGTTCAGTCACATATCTGAACATACCCTCACATCTTTCTATCTTACTAATTATCAGTCTTAAAATTCTATTTTCCTCTTTAATCTTCTACTAATTTGGCAAGAACTGCCTGATACCATCTAGGTTTTTCACCCTATTTCAATATCCTTGCATTGTGATTGGAAGGCTAATTTGTTCAGGACTTGTACAATGATGAGCTTTTCTCAAAACAGAAGCAGCAAGCTGCTTCACACCAACGTATACTTGGCCCCTCTCCTGTCAATCCATATGTAGCAGATGCAGATAGAATCTGTTGGTTGGCACAAGAAGCTCTGTGCACATGGCTCCTATTTTTAAGCCTCTGTTGGTGTCCATGTGCAGAGAATGCAGCTTGTTACTGACGGACTCTGAATCACTCCAAAAGGAACCAGACTTAGACATCCATGCAAGCAGCCTAAAAATGAAGAACTTCCGTGTAAGTGTGTGCGTGTGTGTATGTATATTGACCAGGAAAATATGAATAATTCAAACCTCTCATATCCAGCCACTGAGATCACAGTACTCTAAATAGAACTGCAATGATTCCATATAAATCATATCAGTCGGGAAAGGTCCAATGATTTTATTGACAGATTTTCTCTCATGCTCTACCTTTTAAAACAATACTGTAACCAAAGTACAGATATATGAATTAATCGCTCTTTGATTTTAAATAATGATGCAAAAGTCCATAAGAGTGGCTTGCTATAGTATATCATTGTATGGAGAATAAAGACCCCCCCAAAAATAATTTCAAAAACATATTGTGTTCTGTCATTAGTGATAAAAGTTAATTGATTCAGCTATCATTGAAACAAGAAATGTTAGATATGAAATTTTCAAATTGATTCCTTGAAAGTGAGAACCGAGTGATTACTTGAAATATTTTGATTGGTAGTTATAGTAATTCCTTATTTTAATTTATATTTTATTGCAAGATACCTTTCAAAGTATGCTAAAATGCCTATCAAGAACTTTTAGTGATGAAAAGGATTGTTATTACAAAAGTATTTCTTTTTTAAAAATTCCCTTTCCATTTCTGAGCTGACACTGTGTACTTTTATCTTTATCCCATTCTCATCCATTCTGACAGTACCCACTCTTCACGCTTTACACTTCCTGCTATCCTGTAATACCTGGAATACATTAAGGAAGACCTAAGGTATTTCAGAACTAGTGAGGGAGATGGTGAAATAGAAAGATATTTGGGGGATAAAGGACTCAAGAAAGGCTAGAGGGAGGCAAACATGATGAAGGAGGGCTTTTAAAGATGATATGCTCTATTCACAAAAGATGCATCCTAGAGGGTCCCAAAACATGTTGTATTATCCTTAATCTCAGACACTGTCTTGTCTCAGACTTTGATTTATAGTTTGTATCTCAGTTTGGAAAGATAACTTCCCTGTCCCCTTGACTTCTGCATCCATCTGTCAACCACCAGTCCTTCCCAAAGGACTTTACCTAAGATTTTATCATCTGATTAGTAAAGCAATAGGTTTTCAAGTTATGAGTGGCTCATAATAGAAAATTAATGGATTTTTGACCTGTGTTTTTTTAAATAAAGTAGAATAATGTATAAACATCAGCTTGTATATACAAAATAAGGAAAGTGTTAGTTCTGTAAAATATTTGTTTTGGTTATAGTATGTGTATGTGTGTTTGTGTGTGTGTGTATGTGTGTATCAGTGTGTTTACTGGGTCAAATGATCTAAATGTATTTATTACCATGGGCGGTTGTCAAAAAAGTTTGAAAGTCAACATGGCTAATCCATCCATCAAGCTGCTTAAGAATTGGCTAATAACAACCAGCTTAATCCTCCCACCCAGAACCTTGCACTTAATTGACTTCCCAGTATGGCAAACACTTTGAACCTGACCAAGTGCAGGACCAATGACTCTTTAAGTCGAGGCTCTTGAGATTCTTTCTATTGCACTAAGGAGTGATAAAGAATGTTCCTACCTTAGGTCATCTAAGAGGAAGGGACATGATGATGGCCTGCTCTTGTCTCAGTCTAAGCACAGCTCTGCACAGCAAGGAGGAAAGATCATACTTCCTACACAAACTCCTACCCAGAACCACCTGTCAAAGGTAACCTGTAGTCAATTCTGTCTCTCTGTAATTGTACCCTACCCCTTTCCCATGCAGTTGAGAATAAAAGTTCGGGCACACCAGTGTGTATTCTGAATCAAGAGCACAAGAGCATGCTAGAGTGTTTGGGTAAGTAACCATCATAAAAACCTGGCTCTGTGTCCCTCGTATCATACTACAGAAGATAAAAAGAAAATGAAAGTGTTAGTTGCTCAGTCGTGTCCAACTCTTTGTGATCCCGTGGACAGTAGCCCTCCAGGCTCCTCTGTCCATGGAATTCTCCAGGAAAGAATACTGGAGTGGATGAGAAATATGTAAAAACTTTTTCACTGTCCTGATTCACTTTTCTTCCAGAACACCTCTGGTTCAATGTAACTAAATTTTTGTTACATAGTTTTAGGCTGTATGACTCACTGTGGCACTGCTCTTTGGCTCCAGTTCTTGTGTCAGATTCCATCACTAAGTATCTTATTTGAACATGTTTTCTAACCTGACCCTGTGCCCCCTCTTTAGAACAGAACTCAGTATTTCATTTCTGTCTCTCTCTATGTTCCACCTTAACAGTGCATCACCCAGATCAGTTGGATTACCCCATGCAGCTGTTCTGGAAGAGTAAAGGGGTTACCTATGCCTCTTTCTTGCCACTAACTTGCCCACACATACCCCAACTCTCTTAGCCTATGCCCCTCACTACCTGTGTACTGGTTGACAATTTTCAAAGAAAAAGTAATTGACTGTATGAAATAGGAATGGAGGAGAGAATTGAACTCACTGATGACTCTGCATTTGTTGCTTTTCCCAAATTGGAATATATATTCTCTTTCCTATTCTGCTCTCTCCTGTTATTTTTTTTCTCAAGATAATCCCAAATTAAGGCCTTCTGAGATTAGGTTCTTCTAGAAGTAGTCCCTGAGCCAAGGATTGAGGTGCAAGCCATTTTATTTCTTGGGCAAAATCATTAAGGAAATGAAGCAATAGGAAAGAGGAGGGAAGAAGCCAAACCAGGGGCAGTTTATTCAGCCTAGTCCTGAGAGTTTGCCAGCTGTAAAAAAAGGAGAACTTTTGGTACCTTCACACCAGTTGGGGCATTGAGAAGTGCACTGGGACAGGAAGAGCCTGGAAACCGGAGTGCTAACTCCTGGCACTTCTGCTTCTCCGAGGTGCCGGAGGACAATCCTCTGAAGTAGAGCTGGTGTTCAGGGAGGGGCCCAGGGAACACAGAAGGGGATTCTAGGGGATCTGGGCAAGGCACCATGAGTGAGAAGTACAAAGGGCACATGCCTCTTCCTTTAGTCTGAAAGTTTGATGCTGTTTTCTTAAATCATGTAAGAATATTGACTAGAATTCTCTTTCAACCAAAGGGAATCTTGTTTTCCAGTTACTAGTGTCAGGATTAGACAGAATGGTATTACCTAGAATATGATCAACTCAGCCAAGGTGGGATGAAGTGACCCCAAATTGCCTAATACCACTGAGTGCTAATTATGGCCTAGGCTTTTAAGACTGAATGTATGTTACTTCTTTTAATCTCATTTAATTCTTTCATCAACCCAATACAATACATATGAGTATGTGGTTGAGCCAGGCAGCCTGACATTGGGGCCTATACTTCCCTTCACAAAGAGGCTAATTGGGTTCTACAATATTAGAAAGAAAAAACTCATGACTCCTGGGCCTAATTTCTGCACATAACACCTCCATTTTTTCCCACCCGCCCAAAAATGATGAAGAAAAAAAAAAAAAAAGAATACCAACTCAATGGAATGAGAGCCCCAAGCCTGACCTCATTAAGCTGAATTCTATCTAATGTGTGTCATCCATGACTGCACACATAGTTTTCCTGCCTTGGGGATGTCATATCAGAACATGATCTCTGGTGTTCTGGGTTGAAGCTTTTCCCACCAAGGGAATATGTTGTTTTCTTACTAGGCTTCAGAGCTAAGACACAGACCTTCAGAAGCCCTAAGCCTTATAAAAGTTATGACAAAATAAAAACAATACCAAACTATGTATAAATATAATGAGACCTCTGTACTATACAGTAGGTCCTTGTTGATTATCCATTTTAAATATAGCAGTGTATACATGTCCGTCCCAAATTCCCTATCTGTCCCTTCCCCTTACCTTTACCCCTGGCAACCATAAGTTCAGTCTTTAAGTCTGTGAGTCTCTTTCTGTTCTGTTAGTTCAATTGTATCATTTTTTAGATTCCAAATATAAGGGATGTCATAGGATATTTCTCCTTTTCTATCTGACTTACTGTGGAACTCTGCTCAATGTTATGTGCCACCTGGATGGAAGGGGAGTCTGGGGGAGAATGGATACATGTATTTGTATGGCTGAGTCCCTCTGCTGTCCACCTGAAACTATCACAGCATTGTTTGTGATAAAAAGTTTTAAAAAAAGAGAGGCCTAGCAATTCTCAGAATTTATCTTGATGATTTCTTCTTTCCTTATCTGAAATATATCCAATTCTTTCAGAAATTTATTTTCTCTTCTGTTTTGTAAGGAAGGTGCTCCAGCTCTTTTGCTGTCTTCAGTACTAGCAAGAGTCTGACTATTGAATAATCCACCACATCACCCTCCTCTTTCCTCCCTTCACCCCACACTCTAGCATACACATACCCACAATCAGCCTTACATACACACACTTATTTTCACACCAAAGTTTCTTGGCTTTTTTAGCATGTAGTTCACAGTACTCAGAAATCTCACAGATAAGAAATGTTTCCCTTGTGCTCAGTCGTTCAGTTGTATCCAAATCTGCGACCATAGCCCACAGACCATAGCCCACCAGTCGCCCATGTCCATGGGATTTTTCAGGCAAGAATACTGTATAGAATTTATCTTTGAGGAATAAGATTTTAAAGCACGTACATTTTTCCTTCAGTCAACTGCCATTCTTTACAAACAGGAAACATGCTCCTTCTCCCCTTACCATGAGTTGTTCTGTCCCCCAAATGATGCTCTACGATATTGCTGCAATTTAGACTACAAACTGCATTTCCCCCTGTTACCTCTGGTTTATATTGTTCTCCCCTGCAGAGTTCCTTACCTGGTTTACTTCCATCAACAGCAGTTTGTGAGTCTCAGATGCTTTGCTGTTTATATTAAACTGAATTTGTGTCAAAGCAGCTGTGAATTCATTACGAGAAGACTGTGATTCCGTCCTGAAATTTTGTCTTAGTTACCTGGTTTGTCCTCCGTTGTTAGTCAGTTATTTTAGAATTGTATTACATTAGCTATTTTATTTAGCTGTCTTCCTACATGCCATTTTAGAAAAAAAAAAAAAGGAATATAATCCTTTAACAAAAATACCTGTATGGATGTAATTCTTTATCTTTTATTTAAAAATTGTTCTTCCAAACGTGGAGTATATGTTCTTTCCAGGTCTCCATTTTAGGTATGCTTGTTTCTGAATTAATGAATTCCCCAGGTTTTAGATAACTATTGATAATATTTTATATTGGTTCTCTTTACTAACATATCAAATTAATTTTGAATCACTAGCATCTAGTAATATTATCATGGAAAGTAAGATTGCGTTTTCTCTCTGAGATTCTCTTCTAGCAGTAACATTTTGCTGCATGAGGGGAAAATCTATTAAAGTCTTACCATCTTTGTCTTCCTAAGCCTTAGTTTCCCCAAGTGCTTAGTGAGAAATAGCATAAAGGGCCCCCTTAGTGCTGTGTAGACTAATGACAAAAATTATTGGATTAATGTTTGGAAAGTGTTTCAGAATTCTCTCAAGAAAGCTATTATGTAAGTAGCAAGTACTATTATTATTTTGCTATTTCAGCTTCCTTATTTTTCATCTCTCAAAGTCATTTGGGTCATTTACTATGGAATTTTCTGATTCCTTGACAATTTTTAATGGCTCTTTGGAGAGCCTTTTGAGGGCTGTTTAATCCCTTTGTTGATGATCCGTCTGCTTATGGAGTTCATGCTTTTTTCACAACACATTAATATTCAGGATTTAAGAAAATAGTTGTGGCTGTTTTGTACCTAGATGAAATTACTTATCTTGAGAAGACATTTATTATCTTGGTTTTCAGATGGGATTTTTTATTTTTTGTAGACTTATTTTGTGGGGAGGAAGAAATAGAACTCAGCAATGCCAATTATTAATGATGCTATTTGGAAGAAATATAAATTAAGGCATGGTCTCCCAATCATTCTCTGAAGCCACTTCAATGCTTTCTTCCTAATGTATGGTGATCGTTATGCTCTCTAGATTATAATCGCAAATTAACAATGCCAATTCTATGAGTAAGGAGCCCATGCTATGAATTTCCATACATATATTATAAATATTTACATTTTCTCACGATTTCTACAATTGAAGAAGAGAAGGGGACAACATATTTTCTGACGTCCTTATCCTCTAAGCTCTTGTGAACAGGAAGTAGGACCAGAAGCTGATTTTTCCCCATAGAAATCATTATGTAAATTCTAGAGTGGGAGAGTAAGGTAAAACTGGTGATTAGGTGCTTACTGTTGTTTAGTGACAAAATTATATCTATAAAATGGTTTAGAGTGTTATTCAGGGTTTTTATCTATATGTAATTCCACTAAATCTGGTTCCAAATAGTTTTAGCAGATGTAAGTTTTACCTTAGGAGTGTCAAATATAGAAAGGGAAAATATTGAAAATCAAGTTTTCTTGTTTTGGTAGCATTCTGAAAGTAATTTTTTTCTTTTTTTTAAGCAGTTTTTTTCTGACAGTATATAAAGTGATTCTGTTTTTAAAAAGTGAATAGTTGTAATTTCTTATTCTGGTAATAGCGATTTGAAAGGAAATAATTAAGCATTTTTCTACCTTCACTAACTATATTTTAGGGTAGGCAAATAGCTCCAACTGATGAGGATTATTATTATTATTACTTTTTTTGCTGAAGAATGCCAACTAATGATTGTAGAAAGAATTAGAAAATCATAAACTTTTTCCCCCAATGAAATAATTGCTTGAGACAGTGATCTTCAATAGAATAGACAATTAGGTGAAAGGTTGTTGGGGAACTTTACAGTGAGAGTTAAGCTGTTGCCACCTGAACTAATGATTAGCTAAGTGTCACTCGTGGAGGGGGACCAGCCAATGTGTGCTCCTGAGGGAGCATCCCTGAATGAGTGTTGTTGCTACAAAACAAGTTGACTCTGCATTTAATCAAGCCTCCAGAGCTAACTTCCATTTACAAGAGAAATGGAAAATATTAATAGAAATAATGTCATATAGAAGTGCAGATAAATCCAAACTGTGAGCCATTTTACAGGACAAATAACCAGTTTCTGTAATAAACCCATGATATAGGGCCAGCAGGTATAAGGGTGAATGGACTGCTTTATTTTAAAACAGCTATATGTGATGAGCAAATTTTGCCTGAATCCTGATTCAGATAAACCTATGCTTAGAAGGACATGTTTTGAGACGTTCAGGGAAATTTAATTATGGAGCATACATTGTATGATGACAGTGAGTTACCGTTGTTTTTTAGGTGTGATAATGTCATCATAGTTCAGTTCATTTCAGTTCAGTCACTCAGTCGTGTCTGACTCTTTGCGACCCCATGAATTGCAGCACGCCAGGCCTCCCTGTCCATCACCAACTCCCGGAGTTCACTCAGAATCGTGTCCATCGGGTCAGTGATGCCATCCAGCCATCTCATCCTCTGTCATCCCCTTCTCCTCCTGCACCCAATCCCTCCCAGCATCAGAGTCTTTTCCAATGAGTCAACTCTTCACATGAGGTGGCCAAAGTACTGGAGTTTCAGCTTTAGCATCATTCCTTCCAAAGAACACCCAGGGCTGATCTCCTTTACAAGGGGTTGATTTGATCTCCTTGTAGTCCAAGGGACTCTCAAGAGTCTTCTCCAACACCACAGTTCAAAAGCATCAATTCTTTGGTGCCCAGCTCTCTTCACAGTCCAACTCTCACATCCATACATGACCACTGGAAACACCATAGCCTTGACTAGATGGACCTTTGTTGGCAAAGTAATGGACTTGATAAAGGACAGAAATGGTATGGACCTAACAGAAGCAGAAGATATTGAGAAGAGGTGGCAAGAATACACAGAAGAACTGTACAAAAAAGATCTTCACGACCAAGATAATCACGGTGGTGTGATCACTCACCTAGAGCCAGACATCCTGGAATGTGAAGGCAAGTGGGCTTTAGAAAGCATCACTACAAACAAAGCTAGTGGAGGTGATGGAATTCCAGTTGAGCTATTTCAAATCCTGAAAGATGATGCTGTGAAACTGCTGCACTCAGTATGCCAGCAAATTTGGAAAACTCAGCAGTGGCCACAGGACTGGAAAAGGTCAGTTTTCATTCTAATCCCAAAGAAAGGCAATGCCAAAGAATGCTCAAACTACCACACAATTGCACTCATCTCACATGCTAGTAAAGTAATGTCATCATAATTGCTGAAGAAAATACCATATTTTTAAGACTATATAAACTGAAATATATGAGTGAAGTGAAAGGAGTTCTAGAGTTTAAAATTAATTCAGCAAAGAATAAAAAACCCAGCACTATCAAATGGAGCAAAAGCTTGATGGTTACATGGAGAATCATTATACTTTCTTCCTTTGAGTGTGTTTTAAGTCTTTCTGGATAAAGTAATTTTTTAACTGAGAAAAAGGGCACGTGCTTTAGAATGTGCTTCATATTTCTTATTCTTTCACTGGTATAACAACAATGTCATTGAATTCTTAAGCATTGTCACTGTTAATTAGTTTCGTGAAAAACTGATGAGTTGAATAATCTTTTTTTTTTCTCCTCCTTGGGACCCTTAGAACCACAGAATAGCTTGTTTATGTATTTACTTATTTTTTACTACAGTCACATTAGACTTTTAATGGCTGTAAATCAGCATGCACTTAATAGATGTAATGAGAAACTGACAAACACTCGTTTCCTTCATTCTGCTGAAGGCTTGGTCTTTTCCCATAGCTCTGAATTCCTGTCTTCTTCATCTGTACTGGGATGGCCAGGCAGTGTCTTCTTTCTGTACTTTGGTAGATGCTACTCCCTTTGGTTAAAATGTAATCACAGTTCTCAACAACTAAACACATTAAAGTCTCAGTACAGCTCCTGTATTGTCTGTGAAAGACAACTTGACTCCTTCAGTCTGTTTTGTCAGTCTTCAGTGTTCTTTAGAACAATTTATTTTCCTAACTTCATGCGTGTGTTCCTCACTGAAGGGTAAGATCCTTGAGGAAAGCTACCATGATTTTTCATCTTTGTGACTTTACCTAGCACAATGCCTCACATATGTTAGAAATTCTAAATGTTTGTTGAATGTGTAAATGAAGGAGAGTTTGTGAGTGTAAATCAGCAGCATGTATGGGAAGCCCTATCACTGAGATGTCCTTATTTCCTGAATTGTCTTTGTTTCTTTCCATGCAGTTCCTGGGAACTGCACTTTTGGTGTCTTAGGCAGGAGCAGTAGAATTTGGCCAGCTCAGATGTCTGGGGACTGGCTTTGGATGCTTTTAAATTAGTGGCCCTCTTTCTTTTGAAACTCAACAATTTTGCCTTTAGGATGGGAGACATATTTTCATTGTTTCCATTCCGTTGCAGCCATCTTCTTTTCTTCTACCAGTTTTTACTACCTGTAAGATTATCACTTCCCAACAACCTTCCTTCCCAGTGGGCTTTCCAGAACTCATTTCTGTTTATTGTTGTATTATGTTAGTATGGAATGGAGGGTGAGCTTCATATTATTTCTCTCACCATGCCATGTTATGTACATATCAAAGGCAAGTTTCCCTGAAGCTGTGTCTGGCATCTGGGGACCATGCTTTGTAGAATCCCTCTTTGCAGAGTCAAAGATCTGAGCCCAGTGCCTATTCACAGACTATTTTCATTGCTGCTGAATTCCTACAGGGAAAACAGTGGAGAGATATTGAAACTTACAGGCAAGTTCTTAAAATTTGCCCTCTTGGCTTGTTGCTGTTTCCCCACAGCGTGCTATATATTTTTCTGAAATGTAAGCAGAAGAATCAGTCTCCCTTTGTGCAAGAGAGGAAATTTTTGTGATTTTCTTTCCCCTTAGATTAACAGATGGGGCCCTGTTTACCTGGGAAACATAATTTCATTCACATGGGATAATTTAACACTCAGAAAGTCCATATACTTTGAGAATGGTCTGATAATGGTTCCTTACTTCAATTCATATTTCAGATGATTCTACAACTCTGACTTGTGTCTTTCTCTCCAAGAAGAACAGCACCAAACTTACGCAAAGGAGGATCCAGAGACAAACCATTTGAGTGAAAAGCCATAGAAAATTTTAAGGAACCCCCAGGAAGTGAATCTGCCTCATTCGCAAGGCCTTTGACAAAATAAACTAGGATTATTTTCAATTAGAAACTAAGAAAGTTGTTTTTGAGTTTAAGTAGATAAGATGAAAATGTATACTAAAAGGAAATAAAAATAGGCTTCAGACAGCATGAGAACAAGAAGAGGCTGTGAGAAGGGAAAAAGAATTGTGTCCAATGCCCTCTGCAGTACAGAGGCCAGATAGGGAACCACCAATTTGTTTTCATTACAAGTGCCAGAGAGTGAGTCTAGTAGATAAAGCACGTGTTACTCAATTTTTGGAAGTGATGCCAAGTTCCTTTCAAACAAAAACTTGAATCACTGCAGATGACCATGGAAACATTTAGAACAATAAACACTATTTTCTCAAAGCAATTTAGTGCTAGAATTCACAAGAACAAAGAAATGATATTAGAAACAAAAAGCAAAGTCCTGGCATAACGACCAAAGGAGGAATACATATGAAAGTCACACTCCCAGTACTCTTCTAGTGATTAACAGGGTGTCTCTGTTGCACGATCCAACCATTTTTGGAGCTACACTGACATATTTTCTACGATGAAACTAAAGTAAAAAAGTAAAGCTATAGTTAGTTTTTACATCACACTATGTGTGAAGTATCAAGCTCATCGCCCCTGGAGAGAAAGAAGAAATACTGTGATTTACTCACCTTATGTCCTAGAGACAGCATAGTCAGGAAAGGTGGAAAAGCTGCTGCCCAAGATGTTGCCCCGCGTTTTTGTTCTTCATACACATGAGAAGAACAATCCACCAAGGAATATCTCTATATTTATAGTTATAATGATAGACTTCAGATTTTTTTCTACAATGTTTTTCTCTTTGCAGTAAAATCGGACATTGCAAAACTCAACCATTGTTTTGCCAATTCTGTGGGAGATCCTTACTTCTCATGAGACAGGGAGAAACTGATGCTTCTGTGAGCAAGAGCAAGTAGAGGAGAGTAAAATAAAATATAATCTAAAAAATTTTTTTAGACAATGGAGATATGATTGGCAAAGGCCATGGAGGCACCTTGGAATTTTGGATTGGTCTAATGATGGACCACATCACTGTAACTCTTGAGATAATTAGGTTGGTACAAAAGTAATTGCAATTTCAGACCATGAATTTTAAGTCATTGTAACTAAGCTCAAATACATCTTTATTGATCAAAATAAGAACCATTGCAATCCAAACATTTTTGCCAATGAGAAATATGTTTGTTTATTCCTGTAGTGTATTAGGTTGGTGCAAAAGTAATTGCGATTTCACATGGTTGAACTTTGCTATTTGATATTGGAATACATTCTCAAGTAAATGTGGTTATGTTATGTATCACTTTAATGTGCATTTCATGCTTTATGTTTTTTTGCTAATGACTTATTACTTGCTATTTATTTTATATTTAGACTATGGAAGTAATATTAGACAAAAAGCACCTTTGAGTGATTTTTTTTAATTCAAGTTCAAAATGGGTTGTAAAGCAGTGGAGGCAACCTGAAACATCCGTGATGCATTTGGCTCAGAACTGTTAATGAACGTACAGTGCAGTGGTGGTTCAAGAAGTTTTGCAAAAGAGATGAGCACCGTGAAGCACAGTGGCCAGCCATCAGAAGTTGACAACAACCAATTAAGAGCAATCATCGAAGCTAATCCTCTTACAACTACACAAGAAGTTGCTGAATAATTCAGTGTTAACCTTTCTATGGTCATTCTACATTGGAAGCAAATTGGAAAGGTGAAAAAGCTCGATAAGTGGGTGCCTCATGAGCTAACCGGAAATTAAAAAACAAAAAACAAAATGTCGTTTTGAAGTGTCATCTCTTATTCTACACAACAATAATGAACCATTTCTCAATCAGATTGTGACGTGCAATGAAAAGTGGATTTTATATGATAACCGGCAATGATCAGCTAAGTGATTGGACTGCAAAGAAGCTCCAAAGCATTTCCTAAAGCCAAACTTGTTCCAAAAAAAGGTCATAGTCACTTTTCGGTGATGCTCTTCTGGTCTGATCCACTACAGTTTTCTGAGTCCTAGTGAAACCATAACATCTGAGAAATATGCTCAGCAAATCAGTGAGATGCACCAAAAACTGCAATGCCTTCGGCCAGCATTGGTCAACAGTAAAGGTCCAGTTCTTCTCCATGATAATGCCCAACCACACAAGGTCACATAACCAATGCTTCAAAAGTTTAAACGAACTGGGCTACAAAGTTTTACCTCATGCGCCATATTCACCTCATGTTTCGCCAACCGACTACCACTTCTTCAAGCTTCTCGACAATCTTTTGCAGACAAAACTCTTCCGCAACCAGCAGGAGGCAGAAATGCCTCCCAAGAGTTCATCAAATTCCAAGGCATGGATTTTTATTCATAGAAAGATACTTGACACTTGGCTAGTAAGATATATGGGTTTGTTAATCAAATGAAACCTAAAATTAAGTAAAAGTGGTCTCTGATCATGGCTTTGTAGAGGAAATAATAAACCTTAATTTATTTAAATTTTATTCTTTTAAATTTATTCAGATTTCATATCTATATTAATACATACCTTTAAGATAACACATTAATCTATGTATATAACTTATAAATTGTAGGGACTGTTTCTTCTATTTTGTGTGCTGGGTTACAACAATAATTTAACAACTACTATTCTAGATTGACTTTGTAAAACTGAAACGTATTATACAGGAATATTTTATGACAGTCATGTTCTTCCATGACTGAAGTTAATTGATTTAGCTTGTCTTATCCATTTTTAGGATTATGTTCTAGAGACTCTGAACCTCACAGGGCCTTTCTAAGGGAAAACCTGATGTACCATGTGATTACTCTCAGTTATCTTTCATTGAATAATAAACAGGTTGGTCACTCACACAGCAATAAATCAGATTCTCTTTCATAAAATGTGAAACTAAGAGATGGAAACTTTTATCAGCCATTGGTCAGATCCTTAGCTTAAATGTGATATAACATTGCAACCTGTGTTAATATCACAGCTATGCAAAATCATGTGCAAGTTCAAGTTAGAGAGAAGCAAATATTAAATGTTAGAAATTGTTTGTTATGACAACCCTCTCTACTTATCTTCCCAAGTTAACTTTCATGGTATCTGTTCTTTGCAACCTAATATTTCCAGGTTAGAATATATTTTGTGGATTGGGTGTTGCAAAGAAAATTATCAATAAAAATGACTAAGACTGGAGATTAATAAAGGAGCAATTATACCCATTGAGGTAGTAGGAAAACTGCAGAAAATAATTTGTTATGGTTTGTATTCCTATGAATTACAGTTACATATTGTGGAAACATTAATTGTCATTTTAAAATTGAAATTAGTTATAAGTCTTTTTCTCAAACGTAATGGATAGGGTATAATCCTTTAAATTATTTTCAGATAATATCAGGAGACTCATAAAAGTCTATAAATGTTTTTATTTTATTTTATTTTTTACTAAATGGGATTTCCAAAATTCTCATGTATTCTACTCAAGCATAAAGATTTATAGGGCTTCAAAAAGATTTCCATAGAATTGGGCAGATGCTCACATTTATTTATATGCATCCTTAAATAAATATACTTTATTGTACTCTATCTGTTTTGTACTTTCAACTCTTTCTGGAAATGACATCTCAAAGACTTTAGGAGCCTTACATGCACACATACACAATAATACTTCAGATTTCTTTCACCGTGAAATAAAAGCATAGTTGCCTAGGCAGTACAGCTTAAAATGTATCTTTTATTAAGATTAAAACATTTTGTAGAATAACACCATAATGTATTTAGGATCATTTTTCTTGTTTACTTGTGTTGTTCTGTCTTTCTCGATGTCTTTGGTTATAAAAATGTCCTATTATGTTTTAAATATTACAGACATCAGAGGGGAAAACAACAATGATTTGTGCTTATTACTGAACAAAGTCCGGTAAAGGTTAATGAACCTCTGCTACTACATAAATTAAATATTCAGTTTAAACTCAGGCCAGGTAAAGAATATAGTGAATTCTTTAATATCAACTATAATTATACCCAGATATTTCACTTTGGTCTTATTTGGGGTGTTAGGGGGTAAACAGAACATGCTGATAAGGTGGTCTTGACTGAGCTATAGTCATTTAGTATTCATCTAGTAAATTTCATTCATCATCACTTTCAGAGAGTGTACAGGTCAGGATTTTGTGCACGATAAAAAAGAGCAAATAGCTTTGTGCAGCTGTTTGATAGAGACTACAAGATCACTAAAAATAAAATGATTTTCAGTCTGAAACTGAAACTGATGTGGAATAAAGGATTTGACTTCCATGATATGTAATATGCTAGAGCTTAAACTGTAGGACTAGGAAGTTGAAAAATAACACTGTCTCATGAAAATTACGCTTTCCTTTACTAAGTCATGCAACACAAAACTGAATTTATGAGAAATTCTTTATATAAAATCATGACAATTTACCTACTTAAAAGTTGGGCTTATATTGGGTTAGCATTTTAAATGGGATTCTAAATTAGGATATCTCAGTTAAGTTCCTGTAAATTAGAATAAGATTGACAGCCTTATTTTGTCTAAAAAATACCAGTTTTGTGTTTCCTAGGAAATATCTCCCATATTGAACGTCTTCCATAGAAAGCATGGACATCTGGAGAGGAAAGGATGCTCCCTGGGGAAAAATTCACAGATTATTCTTATAATTTTATTTTAAATAGAATAGACACCAAACCAGAATACATATTCACTGATGTATTCATTTAATAAATATTTATTTACTAAATATCTCCTCCGTCAGACACTTTAAGAATCTTGTCATACAGCTCTGAATAATACAGATGAAGTACTTGCCTTCCTGGAGCTTTTCTTCTCATAGAAAGTGGTAGTAAATGAAGATGTAATTTCAGCATACTTGTGAATAGAGCCTCTGTCACTCTCAGTGTTCCAGTAGAGGCGATGCCTTATAAGGTCCCTGTTTTTATGCATCAGGGGATAAGTACTGTTGAAATAATACACAGGGTAAAGAAAAAGAGAATATGGGAGAGGGTAGACTGTTACTATTGATATAGAATGTCAGGGAAAGCCTCTAATGAGAAATGAGGGAGCAAGTGGCCCCAGGCAAATGTTACAGCAAGTGCAAACTCTGAGGCAGGAGTGCATTTGGACCAATCAAGAACTAACAAAGAGACTGGTGTGGGTTGAGTAGAATGATAAAGAGCAGGAGGTAGGAGAGAATTCAGTGAGCCCTTTAAAGACATGAGATATTACATTGAGTAAATAGAATTTATTATAGAAATTTGAACAGAGTGATATGATTTGACTTATGTTTTAAAAGGATCACTTGTGTTATAAGCTGAAAGAGAGCAGGGATAAAGTAAAGAGAACACGGCTACTTGGATAGTCCACGCAAAGGGGATGAGTGCTCAGAAGAGGTTGGTAGTGATTTTATACAGAAAGAAATGGTTCAATTTTGAATTATACAGGCACATCCAATGTGAAACTCTACCTAATAAATATTTTCCCACTGGAACACCTTTTAGTTTTTTAATACCCACATTTCATGCTATGTACATATCTCCTAATACATTTTTAAGTCTATGCTAATATAGGAAAAGTTAATATTTATGTCCCCAAACTGAATAAAGCATTAAAAAATATATGCAGGAAAAATCTCAACTGGAAACTAAAAAACAGTTGGCAGAGCATTAGAATCATGTGTAGATACTAGGATAACAACCAAATATCAAAAAGAGGATACTCATCTAAGATGTTTTTGATGCTAAGAGGCATTACAGAGTCATGTTTAGAAGCAGTGAAACGTTAACCTTAAGCACGAGTATAATAGGATAAAAAACTTTACTTTGGCCCATCCCTTATAACTCTATTCAGAAAAGATTGGAAATATAAGGAATACTCCATTTTAGATGCTTTATTCAAACACATCAAATGTTTTTCATGTTTTAACTCTTCAAAGGTCTTTACAAATACCCAAACGACAGAGAATTTCTATTAGTTGCTCTGAGTCTGAATTGCCCGTTCATCACCCAAATTGTCAAACATCATCACCTACCACAGGAAGTGACAAACACAGCTCTAACCTTTTCCCCCTCTTCCTTCTCAACCTTTGCCAAGTCTCAGGTATCCACTTCACTTGGTAAGTAAATGTACGATTGGGAGGTGTCTGATTTGTATTGTAAACTTTTGCTTCCGTTTTTTTCTGACCAATATTATTTAGCATGAAATAAAAAAAAAAACACTTTACAACCCAACTTTTAATGTTATAAACACACTTTAAAATTTTAATTGGCAGCTTTTGGTTTCAGATAGTCATAATATATATTTTTACATAAAATAGACCCCTGATTGACTGTTTTTGTACAGAACACCTAATGCTCAGAAACACTAATGTCAAGTGGAAAATATCTGTTTTTGAAGGTAGGGACTTTAGGGAAGGACTGCATCAAGGGTGACTCCAGGGTTTTTAGCCTAAGTTAACTGAAACATAAAGTTACATTTACTACAATGCATATGATTGCAGGAAGAACGGGTCATGTAGGAAAATCAGAAATCTATTTTAGACCATTTGAGATTCCTTTTAGATGTAAAGTACGTAGTTCAATATATGAGTCTGTTATTCAAGAGAGGGAGAGCCAGGTTAGAGGTATCATCTTGGAAGTTATCAATATGCAGATTTATAGTTCTGAGGTTGGGTATAATCACATAGGAAGCAAGTATGGATAAAACAATGGTTTAAAGAAAAAGCCAAGGGAGCTTTCATTATTCGAGACTAAGGAGATTAAAAAAAAAAAATAGCCAAAGAGGGAGGTAAATAGGAGTAGACAGTGAGGAAGAGGAGATCCACAGTAGAGAAGTCTTAAAAGCCCTGAGTCCAAAATTCCCTTCTTCAGGAATCAATTTTGTCGAATGCTGCAGATTGATGGAGTGAACAAAGAGCTGAGACTTGACCACTGAGTTTAGCAACCTGTAGGTCACTGGTCGTTTGGTAAGGACTATTTCAGGGGAGTAGAGGGGATAAAAATCTGGACCCAAGACAAAACAAAAGGAGAATAATTGGCAACAATAAATGTAGACAATTTTTGAGGAGTTTCATTGAAGGAGGTGTTATGCCCAGTGTCCGAGTCCCCAAAACTGAGAGAATAAGACATCCACAGCAATGCAAAAGCATAAAGGGGTTTATTGCTAGCTCTAGCTGGGGCTCCCATCTCATCCAGCACAGTGGAGTCTTGACGAAAGAGCCCTGAGCTCTGACTCCCAGCTGCTTTTATACAGGCGGTTCTTAGTACAGCTGGCAGGTAATGATTGGCTGAGTACGCGTGCACAATTTCCAAATTCCGCATCCCTATTTGGATTGGCTCAGGTTTGGTGCCATCGGGGACTTTCCCAGGGTGTGGTTCCCTGGAATCATGACTCAGGTTTTAATCTGGTTTGGCACCAGCAGGAACTCTCCTAGGATGGGGCTTCCTAGAATTATGACTCATGCTTACAAGAACCTGAGGCTTAGGCCTAGTGTGGCCTGTTGAGCCTGTCATGGCTCAGGTTAGGTCCCAACAGAGGAACAAGAAATGAAACTGTAGCTAGAAAGGCATAAAGGGTCAGAAAAACCTTTTGTTGTTTTTCTATTATGATTCAATATCATGTCTATAATGCTGGAAGGAATACAAAAATGGTTGAACATTCCCATCACTTCATGGGAAATAGATGGGGAAACAATGGAAACAATGTCAGACTTTATTTTGGGGAGCTCCAAAATCACTGCTGATGGTGATTGCAGCCATGAAATTAAAAGACGCTTACTCCTTGAGAGAAAAGTTATGACCAACCTAGATAGCATATTCAAAAGCAGAGACATTATTTTGCCGACTAAGGTCCGTCTAGTCAAGGCTATGGTTTTTCCAGTGGTCATGTATGGATCTGAGAGTTGGACTCTGAAGAAAGCTGAGCGCTGAAGAATTGATGCTTTTGAACTGTGGTATTGGAGAAGACTCTTGAGAGTCCCTTGGACTACAAGGAGATCCAACCAGTCCATTCTAAAGGAGATCAGTCCTGGATGTTCCTTGGAAGGAATGATGCTAAAGCTGAAACTCCAGTACTTTGGCCACCTCATGCGAAGAGTTGACTTATTGGAACAGACTCTGATGCTGGGAGGGATTGGGGGCAGGAGGAGAAGGGGATGACAGAGGATGAGATGGCTGGATGGCATCACCGACTCAATGGTCATGAGTTTGAGTGAACTCCGGGAGTTGGTGATGGACAGGGAGGCCTGGTGTGCAGCAATTCATGGGGTCGCAAAGAGTCGGACATGACTGAGTGACTGAACTGAACTGAACTGAAACCTTGAATGAATGAGGGAACAGATCTAGAGAAAAAGTATGCGTGTGTGTGTGTGTGCATGCACACTCATGTTTGGAAGAGGGGATTGATTGGCCTTGATAGGAGCATTACCAATTCATCTCTCATACTGGAGGAAATGTCAAAGAATCTGGCCACAGATGTAGTAAATAGGTAGGTGTAGTGGTGGGAGCCTATTGAAAGACTTTCTAATCGCTTTGCTTTTTCTTGGTGTACAATAAACCCAATTCCTTAGTTGAGTACTGAAATAGTAGAATAGGTTTGAGGTTAAGAAAATATGCTTTCTGTAGATCAGGAACTATTAGTGATGCCAAGATCCAAGATTGACAAAGGTGACATGAAAACAGAAATTATTGGGAACAAAGAGGTAATATAAGTGTGAGGCAAAGTTGTTATAAAAGACACAAACATAGAAATGAATATTTCTACAGAAATTTTCCATAGTAAGCAGAAGAGTACAAGTTTAACCAAGATGCCAAAAGCCTTCCAAAGAGTGCTACCAAATGGTTATCAGTGTTTACAGTGCCTTTAGATCAGATAAGTTGATAAAATGGGACTTTTCTGTCTCTATTTTAGTCAAGGTCCCAAAGGCTGAGAACAATACAAAAGGTACCGAGTTGCCTCATGTCCTAAATCAAAGAACTGGTCCACTTAATCAAGATTTGCTAAAAGGTTGTGATACTAATTTAGACAACCTTAGCCATCTCTCACCTCTAGTGTCTATAAGCCGAGGAGGTTAGAGTGTAATGAGAATGCTGTGGCAAGAGTTTGTGCAGTTCCATAGAATTTTACCTCCTCCCTCAAGTGAAACAGGCTTCAAGGAGCCTTGGGAGGTTGGAATGTGTCCCCCCCGGGGTTTGGCCTGGAATGGAAGAGCAAAGAGAAAGAAAGCTTCTCTGGGATCAAGCTGTACTTCCACCCCTGCAACACAAGGGTACATGAGTTTCCCAAAGGCTATGTGGTCTTTGGGAGAAGGCTGACCCAGTATAATTTTAAAAGGGACACTGAAGGTCTTCCAGCCTAGGCAAGATAACCTGAATAGGGAAAAAAAAAAAAAAATCTTGTAATAACCTATAGTGGAAAAGAATCTTTAAAAGATATATGTATGTGTGTGTGTGTGTGTATCATATCACTTTGCTGTATGCTTCAAACTAATACAACATTGTAAATCAACTACATTTTAATAAAAATTAAACATAACAAAAATGAAAGAAAAAACTAGCCAAACAAGCAAAAAAAGACACAGCGAACTTGTGAGGTTAACAGTAGGTGGCAGAAGGATTGTTATTTAGTCAGAGGAGCAGTCCTGCCTATAACCAGGCGTTCTGGATAGGGGTTTCTGGGAGAAGATTCTCAAGAAGAATCTACAAGGCCCTGGTTAAGATGGAAAGAGTTGTATCCAGAGAGTCCTGACACCGCTACACCAAGTAAGACTGTATGTTGCTGTTGTTCAGTCACTCAGTTGTGTCCAACTCTTCACCACCCTATGGACTGCAGCACGCTAGGCCTCCCTGTCCTTCACTATCTCCTGGAGTTTGCCCAAGTTCACATCCATCGCATCAGTGATGCCATCCAGTCATCTCATCCTCTGACGCCCTCTTGTTCTGCCTTCAATCTTTCCCAGTGTAAGGGTCTTTTCAAATGAGTCAGCTGTTTACTTTCCTTCAAATGCCTTCTCCCTCCGGGCTGGAACTGGATGGGTCCGAATCTCTTACTACTAGAATAAGAGATAGAGTGGAATAGATAAGAGAATACCAGTGTTCCCCTCCCATCATGGTTTTTCAGGCTTGAGATAGGCTTAGCTGGGGGAAGGTAAAAGATCTTACTTGGATATAAGTATCAAATTAGGGTATTGCATTGAAAGAGACTGGCCATTTTAATACCTGTCCTTTATTTGAGTAGAGTGGTTATCACCAAGCCACTCATATATGGCCTAGTTTATAATACTGTAGTGAAGATTACATTAGATAATGTATATAAAGGAATATTAAATTCTTGCCCCTTCCTTAAGGTCAGGAAACACCTTTTCATGTTTGCTGTCTCAGAATATTAGAGTAGGCTCTCAGTAAGTGATATGTTGACTGCTGTCATTTCAAATTCATGACCACTAACCTCAAGAAGGGCATCCTATGACTTTATCCTGGCCCATTTACTCTCCCACTGTTGTAAGGAGCCATTCTTTCCCTTTTCTTTCTCCATAAATATCTAACAACTTCTCCCATGTCTTAACCGTTTGTGAATATTCCCATAACCTTGGTCACTCCTCCTTCCTTATCACTGGAAAAGTTTGCCCACGAGTTCATCCCTTCCTCCTAAGCTGGTGAACTTCAGAGTGCTTTTAGCAGCAGAGCCTCATGTTTTTCCCTAATGAGATCTTACATAGAACACGTAGTCGAACTGTCCAAGCACAGGGTGGAGTTGGAATGAGTTGAGATGTCAGAGTTCTGATTGTTCAACCATTCTTTCTTATCACTTTCTGTCACCCAACATGAAGGCTGACAGCCCAGGAAGTATTCCTAAAGAAAGTTCTCCCTTCTTGGTATGGAATTTTTCCTGCCTTCCAAGCCAATTCATTCTCTGTGTGGATATATATATATATATATATAAAACACCTAGATTCATGCCTCAGACATAGTAAATGCTTGATAAGTGTTAGCCATCATTGCTATTTCACAGCCTGGAGTGCCTATTTTTCTTCCCTTCTTTCTCTTAAACATAGACTTGCCATAAAGTTTCTGGTCTTTAATTTTTATTTTACACTCCTGCCCTGATACTATCATCTCATCTAGTGCCACCTGTCACTTTTTCACGGACGACTCCTCTGTAACACAACTCAACTCTCCTGTCTTGTCTCTTCTGCCAGAGAGTCATCGCTCCTTAATCTGGCCCAAATTTCTCCGTGTCTAGTTTCTTTTCCCTCTTTCTGTTCATGGTCAGATCATCTTCTGAGGCTTGACACATCACAGTTATCTTTGAATTCTTCGTCTTCCTAATACCAGTCAGTTGTCACCTATAGATTCAGCCTCTGAAGTTCACCTAATACCTCCTTCCTTTCCATTCCCAACACCAGCAACCCAGTTCAGTTCCTCACTGCAATCTGTTTGAGCTGATGCCATAAATACTAAGTTCCACTCCCTCCAGCCTTCCCAGCCCAGATCCATTACACTCTCCAGTTGCCAGACTGAACTTTCCAGAGCCCTACTCCACTTTGTCCCCCATCCCAAATCCTTGAATGACTTCCCTTCAGTTGAACTGAGAACACACTCTTCTGCTTAAGATAACCTAACTCTCTACAATGTGTCTCCAACCAACCTATATTTTAAAACTTTATCTTACTTAGTATTCCATACAATGTCTATATTAAAGCCAAATTAGGAAATTAGCTCTTCTCCAAACATATTCACATTAGAAATACATTCCTTTGTACTTTCTATTTCTGCATCTAGAAATCATGCCTGAATCTATTACATTTCTAGATGTTCTTCAAGGCAGCGTATTGTGGCAATTTCCAGCACTTGCTTTGGATTCAGAGTTTTGGGTTCAAGTGCTACCATGTAAAGGCTCTATGACTTTACTTAGTTACTTAACCTCTCTAGATCTAAATTCTACATTTGTAAAGTGGAAATGATAGTATTTCATATATCATAATGAATCTTCAGTTCAGTTGCTCAGTCATGTCTGACTTTTTGCACCCCCATGAATCGCAGCACGCCAGGCCTCCCTGTCCATCACCAACTCCCAGAGTTCACTCAGACTCACATCCATTGAGTCCATGATGCCATCCAGCCATCTCATCCTCTGTCGTCCCCTTTTCCTCCTGCCCCAATCCCTCCCAGCATCAGGGTCTTTTCCAATGAGTCAACTCTTCGCATGAGGTGGCCAAAGTACTGGAGCTTCAGCTTTAGCATCATTCCTTCCAAAGAAATCCCAGGGCTGATCTCCTTCAGAATGGACTGGTTGGATCTCCTTGTAGTCCAAGGGACTCTCAAGAGTCTTCTCCAACACCACAGTTCAAAAGCATCAATTCTTTGGCACTCAGCTTTCTTCACAGTCCAGCTCTCACATCCATACATGACCACTGGAAAAACCATGGCCTTGACTAGATGGACCTCTGTTGGCAAAATAATGTCTCTGCTTTTCAACATGCTATCTACATTGGTCATGCCTTTTCTTCCAAGGAGTAAGTGTCTTTTAATTTCATGGCTGCAGTCACCATCAGCAGTGATTTTGGAGCCCAAAAAATAAAGTCTGCCACTGTTTCCACTGTTTCCCCATCTATTTCCCATGAAGTGATGGGACTGGATGCCATGATCTTTGTTTTTGAATGTTGAGCTTTAAGCCAACTTTTTGACTGTCCACTTTCACTTTCATCAAGAGGCTTTTGAGTTCCTCTTCACTTTCTGCCATAAGGGTGGTGTCATCTGCATTTATCTGAGCTTATTGATATTTCTCCCAGCAGTCTTGATTCCAGCTTGTGCTTCTTCCAGCCCAGCGTTTCTGATGATGTACTCTGCATAGAAGTTAAATAAGCAGGGTGACAATATACAGCCTTGTCATACTCCTTTTCCTATTTGGAACCAGTCTGTTGTTCCATGCCCATTTCTAACTGTTGCTTCCTGATCTGCAGAATGTTACTGAGAGAATTAAAGGTGATACTGTACTCTTAAAGCTGTTTAGCAATGGTACAACATATTGAGTACCAGAAAGTAACTTTTCTTTAACATATCAGGCACAGCCTTGACTCAGGACCTCTGTGCCTACTGTTTTTCTGGCTGGAATAGTCTTTCACCAAACATGTGCATGGCTTACTCCCTTGCGTGCATGCATGCTTGGTCGCTTCAGTGGTGTCCAACTCTGTGCAACCTTATGGACTATAGCCTTCCAGGTTCCTCTGTCCATGGGATTCTCCAAGGAAAGAACACTGGAGTGGGTTGCCGCCATGCCCTCCTCCAGGGGATCTTACCAACCCAGGGATCAAACCTGTGGCATCTCCAGCTTCTTCGGCATTGCAGGCGGATTCTTTATCTCTGAGTCACTGGGGAAGCCCTGGCTTACTCCCTCAGTTTCCTACTAAAACATCACATCTTCAAAGAAATCTTCCCTAACCATCCTAAGAGTACCCACCATCTCCACTGTTCTCCATCTTTTTATCTTTTTTCTTTAATGCCATTGACATTACATTACATAGTGATCTATTTGTACATTGCCTGCCTCACCAGAATGTAAGCCTCATTAGAAGAAGGTCTTCATTTATTCTGTTTGTTGCCAAATTCCAAGTACCTAAAACAATACTCTTGAGAGTCCCTTGTATGCAAGGAGATCCAACCAGTCCATTCTGAAGGAAATCAGCCCTGGGTGTTCTTTGGAAGGAATGATGCTAAAGCTGAAACTCCAGTACTTTGGCCACCTCATGTGAAGAGTTGACTCATTGGAAAAGACCCTGATGCTGGGAGGGATTGGGGGCAGGAGGAGAAGGGGACGACCGAGTATGAGAGGGCTGGATGGTATCACTGACTCGATGGACGTGAGTCTGAGTGAACTCTGGGAGTTGGTGATGGACAGGGAGGCCTGGCATGCTGTGATTCATGGGGTCACAAAGAGTCAGACATGACTAAGCGACTGAACTGAACTGAACTGAAAACAATACCTGACATATTCAAGGCTATTAACAGATATTTATCGAATGAGCAAATAACCAAATGAAATTACATAATAAACCTTAGCTTTAATAAAAGGTGGTTCTAAATGCAACTACTATAATAAATTCTTTTTGTAATAAATTCTTTAAGGATTAACACAACTGAATTAGATACCTCCATCTATGAAATTTGTATATATTACTGTATATACTGAAATGTGTATTCTGGCTCAGATATTTATGTTTGTTTAGCACAGTTTGCCAGGTCAAAAACTTCTCTAAGATAGGAATACTCTAACATAGGGGTTGGCAAACATTTTCTGTAAAGGACTATATAGTAAATGCTTCAGATTTTACCAGCCACTCGGACTGTCATAACGACTCAACTCTGCTGCTGCAGTGCAAGAGCAGCATAGGAAATACATAGAATAAGTGTGGCTGCATTCTGATAAAACTGAGCTTACAAAAAGCTGTAGCAGGCTAGACTTGGCCTGCCAAACATAGTTTGCCAGCAACTGCTCTGTTACCAGTATACACTCAGTAGCTTGTAGCACAGTGACTTTTTATATAGAAGTCATTCAATAATGTGAAATTGTCATTCAGGAGTTATATTCAGTCCTATGTATAGTAATGTCATGTATTATGCGTATGTATTGAGATAAATATATAGTAGAGACACAAAGATAGTGTGTGTGTTAGTTGCTCAGTTGAGTCTGACTCTTTGCGACCCCATGGACTGTAGCCCATCAGGCTCCTCTGCCCAAGGAATTTTCCAGGCAAAAATACTGGAGTGGGTTGCCATTCCCTTCTCCAGGGGATCTTCCCAATCCAGGGATGGAACTCGAGTCTTCTGCATTGCAGGAAGTTTCTTTACTGACTGAGTTATAAGGAAGCCCAACGATAGTAATAAAATGTAATAAAATAATGGAAATAGCCATAATCTATTGATCACCTGCTGCTGTTGCTGCTAAGTCATTTCAGTTGTGTCCGACTCTGTGCTACGCCATAGACAGCAGCCCACCAGGCTCCCCCATCCCTGGGATTCTCCAGGCCAGAACACTGGAGTGGGTTGCCATTTCCTTCTCCAATGCGTGCAAGTAAAAATGAAAGTGAAGTCACTCAGTCGTGTCTGACCCTCAGCGACCCCATGGACTGCAGCCTTCCAGGCTCCTCCGTCCATTGATTTTCCAGGCAAGAGTACTGGAGTGGGGTTCCATTGCCTTCTCCGATTGATCACCTAGGAATGTTCAAAGTTATTTCTCTTGATTTTGACAATAGCCGAAAGAAATGAGTACTTGAAGTTCTAAGAAATTAGGTAGCTTCTGCAGAATTACTGAGAGGAAATAGCCACCATAGCAACAATACCAACCAGCATTTATTGATACTGCCTTGTGAACTTTATATGTAGTATATAAAATTCTGGTCACTGATTCCGGTGGGCGGCGGGATGGGGGCGGACAAGAGGTTGTATGTGGTTTCCACATATATCCAAGCAATTCCCAGAGACTAGCTGGGTATCCTACAGTTCAGCTCAGTACTGACACTATCTGGAAATGCATGCATCAGATTCCACAGGTTAAGAGTTCAGTCCTATAAGAAAGTCCCCGCACTCCACCCCCCCCAGTTCAGATGTGAGGCTCAAGACCAGGTTGACACGTGTGCTTCTGACTAGCTAAGGATTGGATGTTCCAAGGATCCCCTCCTTGGGCTCAATTAGTTTGATAGAGTGGCTCCCAGAGCTCACAGAAACATTTTACTTACTAGATCCCTGGTTTTATTGTAGAAAGATGTAGCTCAGGATCAGTCAGATGGAATTGCAGCACAGGGTATGGGGGAGAGGTGTGGTGCCTCCATGCTCACTCCACGAGTCCCAGTCTTCCTGTATCACCACGTGTACGCCAACCTGAAAGATCTCCAAAACCCTTCTTTGGGGAGTTTTTATTCAGGCTTCATTAGATATGGATGATTGACTAAGTCATTGGTCATTGAGTAATTAATTCCACCTCAGCCACCTCTCATCCCTGAAAATCAGAGGGTAGGCTGAAAGTTCCAACCTTCCATTCAAAGTTGATTCCTCTGGAAACCAGCCCTAGCCTCTCTTTACCTAAAGGCTTTCCTAAAGTAACATCATTAACATTACAAAAGACATCTTTTATTGCTCTCCTGTCTTAGAGAAATTTGATGGTTTTAAGAATTCTGCCAGAAACTGGAAGATCAAGTATGTATTTCATTTTATAAATCAGTATCACAGCATTGTATAATTTAATTTGATCTTTATAACATCCTTTGAAATAAATAGTACAGTCTCCATTTTATAGATATATAAAATGAGATTCAGCAAATTTAAGTCATTTGCCTGATATTGTCTAACTTGTAAGTAGTAAAAAATAGAACGAGATTTGCCTGATTCCAAACCCTAACAGGGTGATTGCTCTATTCTACTCTGAAGCATTTATAATTGCGCATGACACCTCCAACGATAGAGTCTCACAGTAGAAGAATGAAATATTTATGCTGAGAGGTTGGGATTATTTGATTTATTCAGTAAAATTTAAAATAATTCAATATTAGAAGTCCTTTATATTCTGGTCTTTTCTATCTATCAACCTGTCTGACAACTGTTTTCTCCAAAATCTCCCAGGTCACCCCAGGTGGAGGGGAACTCATGACCTTTTGTGCAAGTCATATGAATTTTCTTTCTTTTGCTTTTACTTCATGGCACCGCCCTGCCCTTCTAATCCCTCAGAGTACACTTACCTGTCTTTTCCACTTAGTTGATGCTTGATCTGCTCAGATATCTTCACGCCATGAATTCTTCTTGCTTCTATTGACTTGCAATGAAATCTACATTCTGTATAATCCTGGTGGAAGAATCATTTTGGTGCTTTTTAACACAGCACTTGATAATGATATTAAAACGTTTATATACATCTTTTCTTTCTCCTCACTGAAATGTTTTAAGCACCAAGTTGTCATATCTTCTGTTTCTCCATCATAACAAATAGTACATTTAAAAATAAATGGCTATTTAACTGAGTTGAAGATACCAATAATAAATAATGCTGTAAAAATTTTTAAAAACTGTGCCTGGTAAATTGATGTATTCCTGTGATCTCCTGGAGGCATACATTTAATGAGATGGAAGAGTCTATGGAAATACAATGGAACAGGGATGCTTAACACAAGAGTCAAGTAAGTATAAAAAAGAATCTCAGGACCAGGATTCATTTTCTGCTTTTTGTATATTAAATGAAAAAGTTCAGTAGTAAAATAAGTTATTGAGTTATGTCACTGCTTTAGAGATCCAAATACCAAGGTACAAAGCATGCATTCATTGTTCACTCATAAAACTGTTATTTAGCAGTCGTCCCAGCCAGAACTGAATCAATTAATATTAAGATCTCCTTGTGCATATGGCACTGTGCTAGGCATTTATAAGGGGGCTGGAGGTACTTATTTGTATTTAATTTCTGTTCTTAGGAAGCTTACAGTTAAGATAAATGCGTTGTAAGAGGCATACATTTCCATGTATTAATGAGAGGTCTAAATGATAGGATACAGAATGTGGGGGAAGAGAAGTACAAACCACTTGAAAGCGTTTTCTTGGTATTCTCTATTTTGATGCCACTTTGAATTGATTTGTAGAAAGGAGAGAAGATGAGTGGGACTGGAAAAGCTGAAAAGAGGAGAATAGAATGTAAATGTCCTTGGTGGGAGGGCTCAGATCTTGAACTTCTTTTGTATTCTTTTGCATCACCAGCACATACCTAGAGCAATCAATAGGTGCTTCATAATACGCTATTAATTTTCCTTGAAATAAACACACTGTTCACTAAAGGCTCTGCATCCTATTTCACTGACCCTGCTGCCTCTTCAGGCTTGCTTTCCTTTCACTTTTCTCTCCCTCTTCTGTCAAGATAGAATCTTCATGATTCCTCATTTCTCCTATGATCACTCAGGTAACCTCATTGGCTTGTTGAGATTTCATGCTCTTCCTGACTCTTTTTGTGTTCTGAAAGCCCAGCTGCATTTTCTCAACCTACAAAGAGGGACATAAAATGCAACTAACAGTCGACAAGCCAAGACTCCCAATATACTGATGGCTGACTTAACTGACTGCCCCAAAATACTGGGTCATTGCTACTGATCTACAGGATTTGGCATAAGCAGTGAAGATTTCCAAACCCACACAAAGAAGAATCGATTCTGTTGGGAATTTGGCTTTGACACTCAAAGGATTTATTTCAATATATAAAATATTGTTGGCATTTGTTTAGGCTTAAAAGCAAGAAAGCTAAACAAAAGCTATAGATTGTGCATGTGTGTGTTTGTCACTCAGTTGGGTCTGAATCTGTGACTCCATGGACTGCAGCCCACCAGGCTCCTCTGTCCATGGAATTCTCCAGGCAAGAATACTGGGATAGGTTGCCATTCCCTTCTCTAGGAGAATCGTCCCAACTCAAGGATCGAACTCAGGTCTCTCGCATTGCAGGCATATGCTTTACCACCTGAGCCACCAGGGAAGCCCTGAATTGAATTGGTATTAAACCTAAATTGTTACTGTTATCCAGTCCATTTTAGTTTGCTGAGTCCTAAAATGTCTATATTCACTCTAGCCATCTCCTGTTTGATCACTTCCAATTTGCCTTGATTCATGGACTTAACAGTCCAGGTTCCTATGCAGTATTGCTCTTTACAGCCTTAGACTTTACTTCCATCACCAGTCACATCCACATCTGGGTGTTGTTTTTGCTTTGGTTCCATCTCTTCATTCTTTCTGGAGTTGTTTCTCCACTGATCTCCAGTAGCATATGGGCCACCTACTGACTTGGGGAATTCATCTTTCAGGGTCCTATCTTTTTGCCTATTCATATGTTCATGGGGTTCTCAAGGCAAGAATACTGTAAGAAATGGAGTAGTCATCATAGTCAACAAAAGAGTCTGAAATGCAGTACTTGGATACAATCTCAAAAATGACAGAATGATCTCTGTTCATTTCCAAGGCAAACCATTCAATATCACGGTGATCCAAGTCTATGCCCCAACCAGTAATGCTGAAGAAGCTGAAGTTGAATGGTTCTATGAAGACCTACAAGACCTTCTAGAACTAACACCCCAAAAAGATGTCCTTATCATTATAGGGGACTGGAATGCAAATGGAGGAAGTCAAGAAACACCTGGAGTAACAGGCAAATTTGGCCTTGGAGTACAGAATAAAGCAGGGAAAAGGCTAATATGGTTTTGCCAAGAGAACGCACCGGTCATAGCAAAACCTGCTTCCAACAACACAAGAGAAGACTCTACACATGGACATCACCAGATAGATAATAACAAAATCAGATTGATTATATTCTTTACAGCCAAAGATGGAGAAGCTCTATACAGTCAGCAAAAACAAGACCAGGAGCTGACTGTGGCTCAGATCATGAACTCCTTATTGCCAAATTCAGACTTAAATTGAAGAAAGTAGGGAAAACCACTAGACCATTCAAGTATGACCTAAGTTAAATCCCTAACAATTATACAGTATAAGTGAGAAATAGATTTAGGGGACTAGATCTGATAGAGTGCCTGATGAACTATGGATGGAGGTTTGTGACATTGTACAGGAGACAGGGATCAAGACCATCCCCAAGAAAAAGAAATGCAAAAAAACAAAATGCTGTTTAGAGACCTTACAAATAGCTATGAAAAGAAGAGAAGCAAAAAGCAAAGGAGAAAAGGAAAGCTAAACCCATTTGAATGCAGAGTTCCAAAGAATAGTAAGGAGAGATAAGAAAGCCTTCCTCAGTGATCAGTGCAAAGAAATAGAGGAAAACAGTAAAGACTAGAGATCTTGTCAAGAAAATTAGAGATACCAAGGGAACATTTCATGCAAAGATGGGCACAATAAAGGACAGAAATGGTATGGACCCAACAGAAGCAGAAGATATTAAGAAGAGATAGCAAAAATACACAGAAGAACTATACAAAAAGATCTTCATAACCCAGATAATCACAATGGTGTGATCACTCACCTAGAGCCAGACATCCTGGAGTGTGAAGTCAGGTGGGCCTTAGGAAGCATCACTACAAACAAAGCTAGTGGAAGTGATGGAATTCCAGTTGAGCTATGTCAAATCCTAAAAAATGATGCTGTGAAAGTTCTGCACTCAATATGCCAGCAAATTTGGAAAACTCAGCAATGGCCACACGACTAGAAAAGGTCAGTTTTCATCCCAATCTCCAATCAAGGCAATGCTAAAGAATGTTCAAACTACAGCACAATTGTACTTATCTCACACGCTAGTAAAGTAATGCTCAAAATTCTCCAAGCCAAGCTTCAACAGTACATGAACCATGAACTTCCAGATGTTCAAGCTGGTTTTAGAAAAGGCAGAGGAACCAGAGATCAAATTGCCAACATCCGCTGGATCATCATACATGCAAGAGAGTTCTAGAAAACATCTACTTCTACTTTATTGACTAAGGCAAAGCCTTTGACTGTGTGGATCACAATAAACTGTGGAAAATTCTTCAAGAGTTGACAATACAAGACCACCTGACCTGCCTCTTGAGAAATCTGTATGCAAGTCAGGAAGCAACTCTTAGAGTTAGAAATGTACTTGGAACAACAGACTGGTTCCAAATAGGACAAGGAGTATGTTAAGGCTGTATATTGTCACCCTGCTTATTTAACTCATATGCAGAGTACATCATGAGAAACGCTGGGTTGGATGAAGCCCAAACTGGAATCAAGATTGCCAGAAGAAATATCAGTAACCTCAGATGTGCAGATGACACCACCCTTATGGCAGAAAGCGAAGAAAAACTAAAGAGCCTCTTGATGAAAGTGAAAGAGGAGAGTGAAAAAGTTGGCTTAAAGCTCAACATTCAGAAAACGAAGATCATGGCATCTGGTTTCATCACTTCATGGCAAATAGATGGGGAAACAGTGGAAACAGTGGCAGACTTTATTTTGGAGGTTCAAAAATCCCTGTAGTTGGTGACTGCAACCATGAAATTAAAAGACTCTGATCCTTGAAAGAAAAGTTATGACCAACCCAGACAGCATATTAAAAAGCAGAAAGATTACTGTGCCAACAAAGGTCTGTCTACTCAAGGGTACGGTTTTTCCAGTAGTCATGTATGGATATGAGAATTGGACTATGAAGAAAGCTGAGTGCTGAACAATTGATGCTCTTGAACTGTGGTGTTGGAGGAGACTCTTGGGAGTCCCTTAGACTGCAAGGATATCCAACGAGTCCATCCTAAAGGAGACCAGTGCTGAATATTCATTGGAAGGACTGATGTTGAAGCTGAAACTCCAATAGTTTGGCCGCCTGATGCCACGTGAGGATGTGAGGCTGGCATTTCAACCAGAAGTTGATCCTGTGCAAGCCAGGAAGAGAATTCTCTGGAGAACCTGACAATGCTGGCACTCTGGTCTGGGAATTCTAGCCTCCAGAACTGTGAGCAAATAAATTTCTGTTTTTTAAACTACCCAGTATATATCTTTGGTTGTGGCAGCCTTAGCAGACTAAGAGCTTCCTACAAAATAAACTTTAGTGCTGCTTTCTTGATTATAAACCTTTGCTTTGTCAGGGTATGTTTCATATTTCTAAGACACTGAGTACAAAGCTCTTGACAGATTAATCCCATTGTACCTATGAACGTTGACTGTGGCATCATACCTGTGCTCTCAGAGACGCATTCACACTGTACTTCCTACACCAGCTGCAGTAAACAGCTTTTGCCCTATTACTCCTCTAGGCATTTACATGCATTAGACGAGGTGTCCTAGGTGGGACAGTGGTAAAGAATCTGCCTGCCAAATGCAGGAGACTCAGGTTTGATCCCTGGATTGGGAAGATCCCTTGGTGTAGGAAATGGCAACCTACTCCAGCATTCTTGCCTGGAAAATTCCATGGACAGAGGAGCCTGGAGTACTACAGTCCATGGGATTGCAAAAAGACTTGGACACGACTAAGCATACATGCACTATTACCTTTGCCTTTCTTTGCGTCTTATCTTAAAAAACTCCATGCAGGTCAGATTTCGTTGTCTTAATGAAGTGTAATAGGTGATCACTGTGTTGCCACAGTGTTTTGTTCCCCCAAGTTATAGCAGTTGTTAGACTGCAGGGGTACATCATTACTGTCAGTGGTCATAACTGTCTGCCCCTCTTTGCTATAAGGGCTGAAAGCCAAAGTGCCTTTTCTTACTCATCTTTATGTTTACAACCCCCAGGAAAATTCCTGATGTATTTTAGATATTCAATAAATATTTATAGATGGATAGATGAAAGAAAGGAAGAAAATATGGAAAGAAGTATTGAATACATGGAAGGAAGAAAGAAAAGGATTAAAGGTTGGCAGTTCAATGACCTATGTTAATTGATTTGTCCTTTTCTCTCCTGGGAAGCCCCAAGCAATGTTGCTTTCTAAATGAAGAGAGGAAAATGCTTTACTACCTTAGTATCCCAACCAATTGTCATCCTCAGTCCCACTCTCCTAGTTCCATAATTTTGGGTAACTGTTGACAAAATGATTTTTCACTCCCATTGTTTTCTACACACTGGTGAAATGCATAAGAAACTGCATTCTTAAATGAAACAAGCCCAGTGAATAATTATTAGAGAAAAAAGACACTAATACATGATAACAACCCACTCACTTTGACCTCTGGAGGTTTTTTAGTTAGAACAGAACTTGGATATTGTTATGAACAAAAACGCAGAGTCCATGTGTCAGGAGAAAATTGAGGAAAGAATCAAAAGGCATTTTTCTTCCTTCATATTTTAACAATTGCTTCTTCTCACATCATGTATATAAGGCTACCTATATGATTTTTTTGTTTAGTTTAAGATAAAATATAGGAGGAAGGAAAAATTATATTTAAAACTCTTACCACCTGTAGTGTGTCTGCCCTCTAATAGAGATGATGTAACTTGTCCCAGTGGGGAGATAGAGCAGTTTCTCCCCTTGGCAAAAAGTAGTGAAGGAAGTAGGAGGTGTGAGATTCCTAGTGCAAGATTCATTTAAGTTTACCAGCGAATCCAAAGTCTTTAAAATGCAAAAAAATGAAAAAAAAAAAATGTTCAGGGCTCAGAGACTAAAGAAACCAAAATTTGTTGACATAAAATAGAAGGAGGTTTTGTTTGTTTGTGGATTGTTTCCATGTTGGTTTTGTTTTTTGTTGATGAGCAGTGGAGCTAATAAAATAAAAAGGAGCTAAGTGAATGGCTGGATGGAAGAGGCAGAAGTCTAATCTGGTGGAAGTATCTAACAGAATGGTTTAAGAACAGACCATGGGGTATAAAATGACAAATTGAGCATGTGGGTCTACCATCCCTCTCCCTCAAGTTCCAGTACAATGAAAGAAAATATGTATATACACATATGATTAATACTGTAATAGTGCTCTCAAGTGGCTTCTCCGGTGGCTCAGTGGTAAAGAGTCTGCAGTGCAGGAGCCAAAGGGACATGGGTTCAATCCTCGGGTCAGGAAGATCCCCTGGAGGCAGACATGGCAACCCACTCCAGTATTCTTGCCTGGGAAATTCCATGGACAGAAGAGCCTGGAGGGCTCCAGTCCATAGTGTCAGAAAGAGTTGGACACAACTGAGGTGACTTAGCACACATGCATGCTGGCAAGTGAGAAAGAAAGCAGGCAGTGCTTGAGGGCTTTAAGGAAGTCTTGGAGACTGAAAGGAGAGTCGTGAAGAAAAGGGAGAAGAGTGATCCATTGGCCCAAAACAGCAGAGTAAGATCAGTCATGGAGTCCCAGAGAGGCTCCAATCTTCTTCGGTTCAGAGTCAAACTAGAAAGAGCCAGAGCAGGCTGCTGGGCAGTCAGAGATGTTAGCCAAGCATTCCCAGGGTGGAGCAGAACCGCAGAACTGACAGTGGGAGAGAGAAGATAGAGATAAAAAGTGGGATAACTGACATAAGAGGGAAGAGATAAGTCAAAACACAGAAGAGAATTCTGTTGAGACCAGGGGAAATGTATTGGAGGATATAAGGGAGGAGATTGGTCAATGTGATCAGGACATTTGTGTTTGCAGCTCGGTGCTTGTGAAAGTTAGGTTCCTGTGCTGTCTTACAGACTGGAAAATCTGGGCACTGTTTCCTTTGGTGATTACATTTCAAAGGCCTTTGAAAAAGACATTTTGGGAGTGTGAAACTGGTAAGAGGCTAGGAGAAGATTTACATCTCATTGTGACAGAAAGAATTTACAATTGCAAGTTTTCTAAAGTTAAGTGGAAGTCACTCAGTCATGTCCAACTCTTTGTGACCCCAGGGACTATACAGTCCACAGTATTCTCCAGGCCAGAATACTGGAATGGGTAGCCTTTCCCTTCTCCAGGGAATATTCCCAACCCAGGGATCGAACCCAGGTCTCCCGCATTGCAGGAAATTTCTTTACCAGCTGAGCCACAAGGGAAGCTTGTGGAAGGGAGCATGTCTAAAGCAAATGAAGGGAGCATCCCTGGGAGCACTCCAGAATACTGGAGTGGGTAACCTTTCCCTTCTCCAGGGGATCTTCCCAACCCAGGGAAGGGAGCATTTCTAAAGTAAATACTCTAAGAAAAGCGAAGTCAGGAAGAAACATGGCTAAGGCCATCTTGGTCATCACTATGCATTGAAAATGGGCACTAAGTAAAGGTTCTTTATGGAATGTAAATTGCCTTTCTTTAAATTGCAATAAAATATCTGTATTAATTTCCTGTTGCTGCTGTAACAAATTTCCACAAGCTTGTAGTAATAGTTCTGAAATTCGGATGTCTCACTGGCAAGAAAATCAAGACTTTAACAGGACTGATTCTTTTAGCAGGCTATGGTGGACAATCACTGCTTTGTCTTTTCCAGATTCTAGAGGCTGTGTACATTCCTTGGCTTGTTGCCCCTTCCATTTTCAAAGGCAGCAGCATACCATCTTCTCTTTTCTCTGAGTCTGCTTCCGTTGTTAATTTGCTTCGCTGACCTTGATTTTCCTTCCTCTCTCTTTAGAGACCTGTTTGTTGTGTCCCCCTGCCCCAGGTAATCCAGGATAATCCCCCCACCTCAAGATCCTCAAATTACTTATATTTGCAATGTCCTTTTTGCCATGAAAGGTGCCATATTCACAAGTTTTGAGATAAGCATGTGCACTCTTCAGGGGTCCACTTTTCTGCCTTCCCCTACTTTTGTAGCATGGTACTCATTTCCTGCTGTCAATTCAGGATTGCTGATTTCATCTCTCACCCCCATTGCCCCCCAAAGGTCTAGGAAAGAGGCCTGGGAAATAACATTTATACATGCATATGCATGTGAGCATACATCACAGGGCACTAACAGCAGCTTTCACCAAACCTGACAGTTCTCTTCTACTGTACTCCTGAATCTGTCTGCAGGCCCCAGGGGCATGATTTCTCTCAGGCTGGGGACTTGCTGGCCTCTCTTCTCCTCCATAGATTGGCCCAGGGTATCCAATGCCGGTGCCTATCCAGACGTGTTTCTCATGAGGATGCTGGTTTCACCTGCAAATTTCCATGCAATGCCAAGGCCTCTGGTTTTGGGATTTTAATTTCACTAGATAATGATCTTGGTGATTTTAAACATTTCATGTTTCTTGTTAAACTGCCTGCCTGATTCAGCTCCAAATAACAGCTTGTAGTATACAAGTGAAAATTTAGCTCCTAGTATTTAACAACTACTATAATTTTAAAATCTACTTTCAATTAAGTAACCTTGTAATTCTGAAAAGTGGTTGTGTTCCAAAGAAATGCTGAAATGCCAACTGAATACAAGTCCACTTTATGTCTAGCAGAAACTATAGAGTTGTCATGTGGCTTAGCAATGAAAATTTCATTCAGTAGTGCTACTGACATGACTGGTATAGTGCGGCATTTAATATTTGTCTTTATACATCCCCCCATGATGTCAGAACAATCTCCAGTAATCAAAAGAAATGAGAGCTAGAATAAAGTATTTGTTAAATCTAAATATATACAGTTGACATTTTAAGAAAATGTGCATAAGAGATATATTGATTTAGGAAATGAAGATCATTTATGAATCTGGAAGCAGGGTAGCTTTTGAGACTATGACAATAATTTCCTTTCTGTAGCCAAAATTCTTCATGGAGTCAGTTTTCCGAAAAGAAGTATAGTCTCTAAGGCAGTACCCCATTAGGGATTTATTCTAATAGGTCATTAAAAGTCAAGTCCAAGTTTCATAGCAAAAAAAAATTATTTCATATTTAAAAACTATGTTTTCTTAGGTGAAACTGGTGTAGATAGTTGACCATAGAAGTGAGGTGAAGAACTGAGTGCTTGGAGATGTTATCTGCATTATAATAAACTTGAAATTCATTCATTTAACCCTTACTGGACATTGACTAGCTCCAGATGATTGCAGTCATTAGAAAAGAGAAAATTGCTTTAAAAAGAATACAAATCTATCATAGTTTCATATATTAAAGGTGAACCACATCTGTCTTTTAAAATGAAATAAAGAACAAGTTTGTGGTAAACATATAGCTTTTGTTCCCCTAGCAATATTTATCTCATAATTGTTTTTTTTAAAATAAACATCATTGAAATTATTTTTAAAAAGCTTCATATTTTTGCTTATTTATTTGTAAGATTATATTTCAACAGATGTAAGTCAAAAATGTGCAAGCTTGATTTTTTTCTCTTTGTTATTTTCTCTTAGTTTTTTTTTTTTTTTTTTCAGATCATCGCTCAGCCTTGGAGAATTGTTTTGATAAGAGAGAGGTCTTTGAGAGGGTTTGCAGTGCTTCATGGCTTGTGCAAGCAGGCAGGCAGTTTTCTTTTTGTCTTTTTATCTGGTCAAGGACATTTACATATTATGTCAATAAGCACACAGAAATTTATAGACTGGGGCTGAGCAAAAATGGCTTTTTCTCAATAGACACAGAACTAAAAATATGAAATCGAACACATTCATATTTGAGGAGGCTCAGCCTGCGTTGTGCACATTCTCCTTTTTAATACATATTTTTTTTAATGCCAGTGGAAATTTAAACAGTATTTATCAAAACAGAAATGCATTGATGGCATGTGTTGATTTCATTTCAACCCTTCAAGTTCTACAATGGACAGAGCTGTGGGTTACATCTAGCCCATGGGGCCAGGTTTGCCACTAACCTGATTGTTGACTCCCTGGGGATTATACTTTTCATCAGTAATATGGTTCTGTTGTCCCCAATAAAAGAAACATACTTAATTCAAACTTTTAAAGAGTGTCTGAAAACATATATTTAAACACATTTATCACATATTACAAAGAATTTTTTGAGGTAATCAAAAAAGATTTCAAGAGAAAGAAAAAAAACCCTTTAAAAAAAACCAACGTACTAATGCTCAATGATATTGTTTTGATATAGTGTGGTAAAGTCTGTTAGCTGACTATCTTTAATCTATCAATTTGAATTTATTTTTCCAATAATTAACTCAATACTAAACAAAAGCAATTCCAAATTCCGACATAAAGTTGTAATACCAAGCCTGGTGTGGGTACATCCAGGCTAACTCCTCATAGCTAACAGGTTTCTGAATGTGGCTTTTCCTTTTATGCAGAGAATGGACTGATTAGTTTCTCAAGCAATAAACATTTTTTTGGTTTCTGAAACTGATTACTCTATTACCTCTATTACACACAGATCAGCAGGCTGTGTTTGGAAACAAAGGTAGGAGCTAAACTCGTCATAGTTGTTGCCAACAATTTATGAAGGAGTAATCCAGTTCATAGGAAATGAGGTACTTCAAGTATCCGATGAATAGAAGGTTTTTCTCTGTCGGTATGGATTCAGCTTCAAACATGTCTCATACTGATCTCTAGACTATTGCTGTATGCCATGTTGATCCATGCAGGAATAATTGTAAAGAGTTTCCAGGATTTCTTTTACTATCAGAAAAATCACCCTGGAATAACTTTCCTTGTGGCTTATAGTGAAAAACATCGGTCTGAGCATTTTGAGCTTACAGCCATGGATAAGGTGTTTAATTTGTTTGGTGCTGGCTTCTGTGACATGAAAAGTAAATTGCTATTGGGAGAAGTAGTGGGAAGAGGGATCTTATTATAGGAAAAAAAAAGATGTTTTCAGCAGCAAAGATTTTTAAGGTTTAAGTGTTTCTTTTTAGACTTGCTGGCTTGACCCTCCTAATCAGCCCCCTTATTGCCATCCCATGAAAGCGTGGGGTTTTTAAACTGATGAATTAGGTAAACACAGGTGATGTCTTTTCTCTGTTGATGTTATGAGAATATCCCAGTTCACTGGAAGAATTGCCAATAGTTTAAAATTAATGTCATAATTTTTATTTAAATTGAATGGTGAATGCATATAAAACATTTTAAAATTGTACATACCCTTTAAGCCAGAGAATTCACTTTTAAGAACATGGATTAATCATGAGTCTGAGCCAAGATTTTGCTGGCAGATTAGGTGTTAGTTGCTTGGTCATGTCCAGCTCTTTGCTACCCCATGGACTATAGTCCACCATCTCCTCTCTCCATGAACTTCTCCAGGCACGAATATTGTAGTGGGTTGCCATTCCATTCTCCATGGTGGCAGGTTTAAAATAGGCAAAAGAAAGAACAATTTGAATATCCAACTGTGGTCTGAATAAGCATATTGAGGTTTATATAACCTAGCAAAGATTTAAGTAAGGAAGATTCATTCTTTGCAGCAATGATAAATTCATATAGTCAGTAAAAATGTATCAAGCACCTCCTATATGTCAGTCATTTAAGTACTGAATATAAAGCGATAAGAAGGAAGACAAAGTTGTAATCTCACTGAATTTCCATTATGTATAGAGGATTCACATCCTCTCATTGTGTACAGAGGATTTATGTATAAAGGACAGAAATGGTATAGACCTATCAGAAGCAGAAGATATTAAGAAAAGATGGCAAAAATACACAGAAGAACTATACAAAAAAGATCTTAACAATTCAAATAACCATGATGGTATGACAACTCATCTAGAGCCAGACATCCTGGAATGCGAAGTCGAGTAGGCCTTAGGAAGTGTCACTATAAGCAGTGCTAGTGGAGGTGATGGAATTCCATTGAGCTATTTCAAATTCTAAAAGATGATGCTGTGAAAGTGCTGCACTCAATATGCCAGCAAATTTGGAAAATGCAGCAGTAGCCACAGGACTGGAAAAGGTCCACTTTCATTCTAATCCCAAAGCAAGGCAATGCCAAAGAATGTTCAAACTACCACACAATTGCACTCATCTCACATGCTAGCAAAGTAATGCTCAAAATTCTCCAAGCCGGGCTTCAACAGTGCATGAACTGAGAACTTCCAGATGTTCAAGCTGGATTTAGAAAAGGCAGAGGAACCAGAGATCAAATTGCCAACCTCTGTTGGATCATCAAAAAAGCAAGAGAGTTCCAGGAAAACATCTATTTCTGGTTTATTGACTATGCCAAAGCCTTTGACTGTGTGGATCACAACAAACTGTGGATAATTCTGAAAGAGATGGGAATATCAGACCACCTGACTTGCCTCCTGAGAAATCTGTGTGCAAGTCAAGAAGCAAAAGTTAGAGCTGGACATGGAACAATAGACTGGTTCCAAATTGGGAAAGAACGGCAAGGCTATATATTGTCACCCTGCTTATTTAACTTATATGCAGAGTATATCATGCGAAATGCCAGGCTGGATGAAGCACAAGCTGGAATCAAGATTGCCAGGAGAAATATCAATAACCTCACATATGCAAATGACACCACCATTATGGCAGAAAGTGAAGAAGAACTAAAGAGTCTCTGATGAAAGTGAAAGAGGAGAGTGAAAACGTTGGCTTAAAATTCAGCATTCAAAAACCGAAGATATGGCATCTAGTTCCATCACTTCATGGCAAATAGATGGGGAAACAATGGAAACAGTGAGAGACTTTATTTTCTTGGGCTCCAAAATTACTGCAGATGGTGACTGAGCAAAGAAGATGCTTGCTCCTTGCAAGAAAAGCTATGACCAACCTGGACAGCATATTAAAAAGCAGAGACATTACTTTGCCAACAAAGGTCCATCTAGTCAAGGCTATAGTTTTTCCAGTAGTCATGTATGGATGTGAGAGTTGGACTATAAAGAAAACAGAGTGCTGAAAAATTGATGCTTTTGAACTGTGGTGTTAGAGAAGACTCTTGAGAGTCCTTTGGACTGCAAGGAGATCCAACCAGTCCATCCTAAAGGAAATCAATCCTGAATATTCATTGGAAGGACTGATGCTGAAGCTGAAATTTGGCCACCTGATGTGAAGAAGTGACTCAATGGAAAAGACCCTGATGCTGGGAATGATTGAAGGCAGGAGGAGAAGGGGATGACAGAGGATGATGTTGGATGGTATCACCTACTCGATGGACATGAGTTTGAGCAAGCTCCGGGAGTTGGTGATGGACAGAGAAGCCTAGCGTGCTACAGTCCATGGGGTCGCAGAGAGTCGGACATGACTGAGTGACAGAACTGAACTGATAGAGGATTGACAGTGATAGGACAGGATATTTAACATATATTTTAATGGAAAAAGTGAGTGGTCTTAGCATGAGTTCCCTGGGAAGCAAATCCATCAGCTGATGGCTTATATGCTATTATTTAGTTATTACGGTATATAAGCCCAAGCAAAAGCAAGGGTCAGGGAGAGTGAAGCAGGGAAGAAAGGAGAGTCAACAGAAGATGGCATTATTCTCCAGGCAAGAATCCTGGAGGGGGTTGCCATTTCCTTCTCCAGGGGATCTTCCTAACCCAGGGATTGAACCCGTGTCTTTTGCACTGCTTGCGGATTATTTACCAAAAGAGCCACTGGGGAAGCCCCATCCATTATTGATCTGCTGCTGCTGCTAAGTCGCTTCAGTCGTGTTCGACTCTGTGTGACCCCGACGGCAGCCCACCAGGCTCCCCCGTCCCTGGGATTCTCCAGGCAAGAACACTGGAGTGGGTTGCCATTCCCTTCTCCAATGCATGAAAGTGGAAAGTGAAAGTGAAGTCGCTCAGTCGTGTCTGACCCTCAGCGACCCCATGGACTACAGCCTTCCAGGCTCCTCTGTCCATGGGATTTTCGAGGCAAGAGTACTAGAGTGGGGTGCCATTGCCTTCTCGGATTATTGATTATTGATCTGGTCACTACTAAATGAAATCAAGGACTAGATCAGTGAGACTGAATTCTCTCTGTTATATTATCTGGACTCTGGAGGTGAGTGTTGAGAGTAGAAATAAAATGTATCTACTGCTTTCTGTCTCCCACTGGCCAGTTCTTTCCTGTAGGAAGTTAACTTATGCTCTTACTCTAGTGGTTTCATCTGTGAGCATCCCTGTGGCATGTCAGGTGTGCCTGTGTGAAGAAGGTCTTAGCGCGCCCAAAAGATGCCTGAGCATCTGGTACCTGTTGGACATTGACTGAATAGTTTAAATAGTTCTAAAATTAGTATAATGTCTGGTAGAGAATTTGTTTTCAGAATTAATTAATTTGCAGAGTTAATTAATTAATGAATTCTCTTATCTTTGTTTTCTCTAAAATGCTAACATATAGTTTAGAAATATTTTATAATTTCAAAATTTTATATATTGGTATCTGCTGTGCTTTATTGGACTTCCTGTTAGATGATAAGTTTTGTGAGGGCAAGATTATGTATGCTTATTCATTACTCTATTGCCAGCCTGGCACATGCCTCTTCTGAAAGAATGACTTGCTACCTTTCTAGCAGGAATTTCAGGAAAAAGTATATTCTAAGCTATAAATATGAAAATTAGCTAGCAGTTAAATTCACTTTAAAAATGAACCTAATTTTTAGAATTCTAAGCAGAAATATTTTGAGACAAATTAGGGAAAGGGGAGGGGAAGCCTTGTCAAAATTGTCAAAATGACTGCAGGATGGAAGCCTCTCCTCCCTGGCTCCAAATTAGTTTCAAAGATACACTGAGCTGGCAACAGTGGCCAGTTTATTGTGAACTGGACAATGCTTTTCTTCATAGCTTCCTTCACTCGGTGCATATTTCACTCAAATATGTAGAATGAAAATAAACACATTTTAAAGAAATGCAGAATGCGAGCCTGACCTTCCATATTCAAACTCTGTGCCTCAAGGCTTTCAAGTAGAATTGTTCTTTCTTTGACTGTTTTTCTCATCACCTCTTCTTTTGCCAGCTAGCCAACTCAGTTTTCAGGTTTTGGAACAAATGCCATTTCCTCTGAGAAGCCCTCCTGTCTCCAAGATTATTTCGGATCTGCCTTTTTCTATGATCTCTTAGCACCATGATTTCTCCAGGATACCTTTCAACTGTCCTGTAAATAAATAACAAATATGAAATCAGCTGTTCAGACTCTGCCTTCCCTATAGAAATGTATGGTCTACTAGTTGAGATGTTGTCTCCCTTCGTCATCTCCCTGTCTCTAATGCTTGGTACATCTTTGAAACATAGGATGCACTCAAATTTATAGGTATTAAAAATTATGGTCACAGAAAAAAATTCAATCTTAGCTACTTTTCAGAAGCGTCTTTATTTAAAATTATAAACTGAATCAGGTAACTCAAAATTTAAGTATTTGTAAATGGGAGGAAAACAAGTTAATTTCTGGCAGCTAGAGATACTTCTAGTTACACTAAAAATATCCCCCAGTATCTTATTAATACCCTGTCATGCAGATATGATCGAGTTAACTTACCTCACAAGAATAATGAAAATCTGTCATATATCAGCTTCTGCTTCAAGTTATGCTCTGATGCCAACTGTGTGTCTCTTTTTAAAGACTGTAATTCTTTAGTTTTTATATTGGTTCAGCACAAACTTATAGCAAACTACAGAATTCTGCTACAATTACCAAACACTGCATAATTTCTGTCTAATTATACAGAACTAATGTGCAACCTCTCTGTATTAATAATAAAGCAATTAACCTGAAATATCAAACTGGTGTGAGTTCCTTGACTATTTTCTCATTACCACAGTCTGTTTTTGGTTTTGCACAATTGTACATTGTACTTTATAAATGTTAGTTCCAGATAAAATTTATTGTTGCATCTATCTCAATAGCCTTAACACTTATTACCTCCAATTTTCTCACCTTTTCCCTTCCCCAAATTTGTGGGTGTGAAAGGTAATGAGTTCATTATAAATCAGATGAATTATGGACAATTAGGAATATTAAGAGACATAATATTATATTATCATAGCCCTTTGCATTTACTCTTTTTTTTTTAATACCAATAGATCTTATGGGAGGCACTTCCATTGTGTCTGACACTTCTGATGTTATGGTGTCAATGAAAGTATGTGTGAAAACCATTAGCTTGTCAATTTCATGATGTCAAACGCAACTTGATGTCAATGAAAATGTATAAGGTTCTTCCATTATCGCTGTAACAGCTTCTCTAGTCTTCAATATATGAAAAGACACTAGTCTGTAAGAAAGACCAACTATCTGAAATTGCTGCCTGCATCTCTTGAAATTAAAGCTGAGATACTGCATTATGATTTCTCTTTACAGCTAGCATTAACAAAAATATATAGAATCACAGATAAATAAGTGGTTATTTTTATGACTAAGAGTGTAACATTACTTAACGGCTTTGAATTTTTAGAATTCAAATGACTGGTACACACAACAGGGAAAATTCTTGCTTGAAAGTAAGAATAGTGAAGAGAACTTCAGCTGTAGACAATGTTGCATTGAGAATACCCTATCAAACACTCACAAAAACAGGAAGGTCGCTGGAAGCAATTACTTTGCCTAAAATTATGCCCATAAAAAACAGCAGTGTCCTTCTTTTGATATTGAACTGTTTCATATAACGATTTTCTCAGATGAGAGTAGTCATGGTATATCACTCATCTTAGATAAATTCACACTTAGGGCCTTATGTAATAAAGTAAGTATGGATTGCCTTGTATTTTTCACACCATTCATGTTTTTTTCCCATATGTACAGTGTGATTCAACAAGTTTTCGTTAGTTTTTTAATGACTCTTTAGTCATAAATTTTGCCCCAGTTTGCTTTAGCAGATATCAAGTACTTGTGAAATTGTAGTACTTAAATGGGTACTTTTGCCATGAAGAACACACACACACACCTCAGATAGTGGCATCATTTGCTTTGTGTTCTAATAATTTGAGATGATAGGATTTGTGAATTTACACAATATTAAGAATATCATTACTTTCAACAATTTCCTATTTGGTCTGTGGCACATGGAGTTTTTAGAATGAGAAGGAATTAGTAAAATTTTGGAATATGTATTATATGTATTTGTGTGTGTGTGTACCTCTGCCTTCAAAAACCTGACATTATAAAGTGAAATAAAAGTATATAGGTAGATTACAATTTTAAGAGATGTGTTTTATTTATTTTTAAAGTGTTATATCTTGAAGTCTTGGGTGACTTCACAGAAAAGAGAGACGTCACTTGAGCTGTCTTAAAATAAGTATAGGGTTTCCTAGGTAAAGAGTGTATGGATTGCCATTACTGGCAGAACAAATGAATTGGTACATAATAAAAATGTTATCTATCGGGTAAATGATGTGTATTTGTGTGTATGTATAGATTCAGATAACCATATGATTTGATTCATAGCCATAAAACTTAAATCTCATTTTAAATTTAGGGTTAAATTGTGTTATGTCTATATAATCTTGATCTAAATTTAGCATTTTCCTCTTATCCTTTGTTGATTGTTTTTTAAGGGCATTTCAGTGTTTGCAAAAAGGACAGAAAGTCATCAAAGCTTTCAGACTTTAAATGAATCTGTTTGTTATTTGTAGCAGTTTTGATGGAAATTTGCTACAATAATTTAAATCAGTTGGACTAGATAACATTTTTTTAAGTATGTATGGATTTCAATAAATTGTGTGTACTCTGTGATTTCCTATTTACAGAATAATCAAGAGCTGGCTACATTTTGAAGCAGATTTCTGTGTGTGTGTGTAAGGATATTGAAGAGTATGAAAACTTTTCTAAAAACACCATTTTCTTTCTTATGCCATGAACCAAAATGAGATACCATTAAAAAGACAATCATCAAGCTTAATAGTCCCATTCAAAGACAGAATCCCTGTAGATTAATTCTGATGGATATATAATGTACTTATTATTTTTACCCATACTCAGGTTTGTATAAGGGGCTAAGAGTGAAAGAAGAGAGAAAAAGAGAATGAGAATCTTTCTATTTTATTTTCTATTTTGTCTTTATCATCATATATGTCTATCTATATGATATATATAATATGGATATATACAGACTTATTTAGACTTAATTATATATAATTATATATAAACATAAATTAATTGATTTAATATAAATTAATTAATATTAATATAATTAATATTAATATATAATAATTATATATATACAGACTTTATTAGACTTATTGTCTGTCTATGCTGCTGCTGCTAAGTTGCTTCAGCCGTGTCCAACTCTGTGCAACCCCATAGACGGCAGCCCACCAGGCTCCCCCATCCCTGGGATTCTCCAGACAACAACATTGGAGTGGATTGCCATTTCCTTCTGCAATGCATGAAAGTGAAAAGTGAAAAGTGAAAGTGAAGTCACTCAGTCGTGTCCAACTCTTAGTGATCCCATGGACTGCAGCCTACCAGGCTCCTCTATCCATGGGATTTTCCAGGCAAGAGTACTGGAGTGGGGTACCATTGCCTTCTCCTCCTTTCTATAAATATAGGTATAAATCTTATAGAGATCTTCAGATCTATCTGTATATTTAGAGATGGAAGAAGAAATTTTAAAAGCAATTAATAGAAAGGAAAGAGAAGAACAAGAAATTGTTGTAACTTGGAGGAAATAAAATTAAATATTAGGTTGAAAAGCTCTGCTCTCAACTATGGAATCTGGCATCTTTTCAGCTGGAGAAGACCCTTTCAGAAAACATGCTTTCCTCCTCACAGTGCTCTTCTTTCCCATTTGTGAGAATGAAAAGAGAAAGCACCACTAAGGGAGATGTTCTCCAAAGTATTTATGTTTTCCAATTCTGAATCAGGTACATCCTTACCCAGCTTGAATCACATGCCAACACCCCAAATCTGGGGTGTTGCAGGCAATTCAAATGGTACTTTCATTTGAAAGACAATAGTGATGCTGAAAAGAAATCAGAACTGCTCACCTCAAAACATGAATCAAACTGTAAAGATGGAGCGGCAGTTAAAAATATCCCCAAAGCCTGACTTGGGAAAGGAGGAGATTGTCATTCTTTGCCAAGCGTAAGTGGTTTGGGTAAAGCTAGGTGCCTTTTCTTGTATTAACTTATCATAAGCTTTCCTAATCTTTCTGTTTTATTAATATCAAAAGGCAAAGGTGCTGAAGGACAACACATTCCAAATGAAAAGTTGGCCTCCTCGGCTAAGACAAGCGTTATACTTGAGATCAAGGACTGTCTGAATCAATAGCACACTGTCCTGCATAGTCCAGTTTTAAATGGTAACTCAGTTCACAAAGTCCAGGTTCATGTCAGCTGCAAGAGAACTCTTTAAAAATACCTTGCTGTCATCCATTTCTTAAAACTGATTAGCAGCAAATTACTAGACACCTTTCTATCAATGAATCAATATATCTTGAAGCGCTAAGTGATTATGAGGGGGATGTTCTTCATATTTAGCTGTTTATCAAATATTTTTGATACATATTTACTTTCAAGCACAATTTAGAGTTGCTGCATCTACAGAAATTTTAAGCCACTTATTTTGTTTCCAATTAAACAAATGTATTTCAAAAGTGGTGAAAACTGATTAAAATATTCAATATCTGTCGCACAGCCAATTTATAATGAAAAATAATTTATCAGAAGTGAAATTCAAAATTTAAAAATAGAGTCTCTTTGCCAAGCATATAATAGTTAATAATGCCTTGACTTTTGTTTTTTAAAGAAGCATTTTCTTAAACTGCCATATTTAGCATGCTAAATTCCAACTTAAAAATAATTTTGTAGAGTACTGAATAATTCCACTCAGCCAAATATATCTAATCATGGTTTTCCCAAAATTTATCAAGAAGTATCAGTTCAGATCAGTTCAGTCACTCAGTCGTGTCCAACTCTTTGCGACCCCATGAATCACAGCATGCCAGGCCTCCCTGTCCATCACCAACTCCCAGAGTTTACCCAAACATATGTCCATTGAGTTGGTGATGCCATCTAGCCATCTCATCCTCTGTTGTCCTCTTCTCCTCCTGCCCCAAATCCCTCCCAGCATCAGAGTCTTTTCCAATGAGTCAACTCTTCGCATGAGGTGGCCAAAGTACTGGAGTTTCAGCTTTAGCATCATTCCTTCCAAAGAACACCCAGGACTGATCTCCTTTAGAATGGACTGGGTGGACCTCCTTGCAGTCCAAGGGACTCTCAAGAGTCTTCTCCAACACAACAGTTCAAAAGCATCAATTCTTCGGCACTCAGCCTTCTTCACAGTCCAACTCTCACATCCATACATGACCACAGGAAGAATCATAGGCTTGATTAGACAGACCTTAGTCGGCAAAGTAATGTCTCTGCTTTTGAATATGCTATCTAGGTTCATCATAACTTTTCTTTCAAGGAGTAAGCGTCTTTTAATTTCATGGCTGCAGTCACCATCTGCAGTGATTTTGGAGCCCCCAAAAATAAAGTCTGACACTGTTTCCACTGTTTCCCCATCTATTTGCCATGAAGTGATGGGACCGGATGCCATGATCTTCGTTTTCTGAATGTTGAGCTTTAAGCCAACATTTTCACTCTCCTCTTTCACTTTCATCAAGAGGCTTTTGAGTTCCTCTTCACTTTCTGCCATAAGGGTGGTGTCATCTGCATATCTGAGGTTATTGATATTTCCCCTGGCAATCTTGATTCCAGCTTGTGTTTCTTCCAGTCCATCGTTTCTCATGATGTACTCTGCATAGAAGTTAAATAAGCAGGGTGACAATATACAGCCTTGACATACTCCTTTTCCTATTTGGAACCAGTCTATTGTTCCATGTTCAGTTCTAACTGTTGCTTCCTGACCTGCATACAGGTTTCTCAAGAGGCAGGTTAGGTGGTCTGATAATCCCATCTTTTTCAGAATTTTCCACAGTTTATTGTGATCCACACAGTCAAAGGCTTTGGCATAGTCAATAAAGCAGAAATAGATGTTTTTCTGGAACTCTCTTGCTTTTTCCATGATCCAGCGGATGTTGGCAGTTTGATCTCTGGTTCCTCTGCCCTTTCTAAAACCAGCTTGAACATCAGGGATTTCACGGTTCACATATTGCTGAAGCCTGGCTTGGAGAATTTTGAGCATTACTTTACTAGCATGTGAAATGAATGCAACTGTGCGGTAGTTTGAGCATTCTTTGGCATTGCCTTTCTTTGGGACTGGAATGAAAACTGACCTTTTCCAGTCCTGTGGCCACTGCTGAGTTTTCCAAACTTGCTGGCATATTGAGTGCAGCACTTTCACAGCATCATCTTTCAGGATTTGAAACAGCTCAACTGGAATTCCATCACCTCCACTAGCTTTGTTCGTAGTGATGCTTTCTAAGGCCCACTTGACGTCACATTCCAAGATGTCTGGCTCTAGATTAGTGATCACATCATCATGATTATCTTGGTCATGAAGATCTTTTTTGTACAGTTCTTCTGTGTATTCTTGCCACCTCTTCTTAATATCTTCTGCTTCTGTTAGGTCCATACCATTTCTGTCCTTTATCAAGCCCATCTTTGCATTAAATGTTCCCTTGGTATCTCTAATTTTTTTTTATTATCTCCATTCTGTGGATGAGAAGACTGATAATAAGACTGAGTTACTTTTCCTAAAATTTGCCTGGCTATTAAGGTCTATAATTGGAATTTATACTTAGTTTGTGTAATTATACAACCAATGTGCATTCAACCATGCCATTCTTTGTTAGAAACATTGTAAAATCTAAAAAACACTCCTTGAAGTATTTTTGTATTCTATATAAGCCTGGTTCACGATGGGTAGAATTCTGTTTTCTAATTTTTAGTGTAAGCAGAGTACTACAATGTGGAAATCTAGGAGAAGTGGAAAGAGAGGTAAAGAAGCAGGTCAGCTAATGGCATCCGTGAATTTTAGGAGTAGAGATAATATTCTCAGTCCTTGTCACTTATGTATGGTCCAGGGCCCAGTGACTTGTCCCCACTCCAGACCTACCCAGTTAGGATCTGCATTGTAACCAGATCATCACAAGATCCATGGGCATGTTAACTTTTCAGAAGCACTGGTCAGGTGACTGGTTTTATCTAATATAGGCTGCGTTAGTATTTTCACTCACTTTGGAGAGTTTGAGTTGACCTGCTGTGCTGTCTGTAAACCTGAGGCTCTGTACTGGAATGAAAACAGAGATTGCTCAGGAGGGATTGCTGTGTGGTTTAGAAAGGCTAAGGCCCCAGCAATCTTTCCAGCCAGCCTCAGGGGAAATCACATCAAAATAGTAGTGACTTGGCAAGCTGCCAATATTATCAGAATAGCTTCTTTTTCGTTCTTTTTTCTCTTTTTTCCATACCTGTGTCTCATGTGCATGTATGCTTTCACTACAGTTCCAGTCTGGGCATGGAGGGAATACAGTTGGATGATGTCAAAAGTGCAAATGCAGAAACATAACTGGTGAGGCAAATTATTTTAAATAATGAATCTTGGTGAAGAAGAGAACAAGTATTTCAGAGAGGAAGACAGAGAGAGAGAGAGAGAAACACACTTGTGATATATGGGTGAAAATTTAAGGAAGTTAACCAAGATCTCTCAGAATTAGTATCTGTTTGGAATCCAAATTAAAACCTAGTTTGCCACACAAGCTGTATGATTATTTTTTATCTGAACATATAATTTTCACACTATTAAGAGAAAGAAAATCTTGGCTACATGTAAATCTTTACTAGTAAAAGATTTTGATATATTAATAACTTTTACTGAATTAAAAGGGTATGACATTAAATTATAACCTTAACTGTCATAATAATATGGCATAATAGCAAAATTATGATTAAATTATTATCAGTATGATATCTCTCACAGATGAATCTTCTAGCTAGATTAAAAAAAAACTAACTTGTTCATTATTTTGCCTTCCCAGCGAGTGTCCTACAGTCATGTCACAGATTTATATAATGTCCTTGAGAGCTGGATTTTCTGTTAGAAACTCAGTTACACTGAAGTATGTGAAAATTCACAGATGGCAAAGTGGAATTTCTACTGAATGTACATTTGATGTGATTATCTGTCTCATTTATTCTAGCCACAAATGAAATACTTTGCACTTGTGAACTGTTCCATAGTTAAACTTGTTTTGGTAGTAGAATGTGAATAATGATGAACTGGGTTGAAAACTTTAAAGCTTAGGGACACCTTGCCCTTTTTACTCTGTGAACATAGATATTCCACTGCCCCTTGAAACACACTACTCTTGATGAGGTGCCATCTCTTTTCCTTTTTACTTTTAAGTTTAGAGAATACATGTTATGATCAAATATATGCCAAGGTTATCATTAATGATTTAAAGAAAGGAAAGAAAAGAAAGCTTACATTTATATAGCATATACACAGTAAAACTTACTTCTATATTACATTTCATATAATCTTTATAATAATTTTTGAAATATATATTTTTACCATGACTTACGTATGAGGAAGTCAGACTTAGAGAAGTTTAAATGCTTTGCTCAAGGTCACATAGCTAGTAAGTAGTACAAGTAGCTAGGTAAGACTTCATCTAGGTTTCGAATGTTTAGTCTATTTTTGACTTGCTAACTCATTCATAAAATATGTATTAAACACCTATTATGTTCCAGGTACTGTGCTATGTACTGGTGTACAGTGATGAGCAAAGAGACAATGTTTGTCATTTCTTCCAGTTTACAGTCTAATAGTAGGGAAAGAAGGAATGTTGGGCATGCAGGCAATTGAGTGGGAAAATTGAGTAAGAGCTATAAAGAGAACTCAAGCCAGAGGACCTTAATGTACTGGAAGTCATCGATATCAAACTAAGTTTTTGAACTGGGATTTGAAAGAAAAGAAAAGGAGATAACTTTTGAAACACAAAGTGTGTGTGTAAAAGGGATGTGGGCTTCCCAAATGGCATGGTAGTAAAGAATCCGCTTGCCAATTTAGGAGATGCAGAAGATGTGGGTTCAATCCTTGGGTCCGAAAGATCCCCTGGAGGAGGAAATGGGAGCCCACTCCAGTATTCTTGCCTGGAGAATCCCATGGACGGAGGAGTCTGACATGCTACAGTCCATGAGGTGGCACAGAATCAGACACTACTGAGTTTGTACACCCTAAAGGAATGTGGAGTAATGGAATTTCCCAGGCGAAAACACTGAAGTGGATTGCGACTTCCTTCTCCAGAGGATCTTCCCAACCCAGGGATTGAAATTGCATTTCCTGAGTCTCTTGCATTGCAGGCAGATTCTTTACTGCTGAGCCACCGGGAGATCCCTTTCAAACACTGGAGCAGCATATATCAAAATCCCAGTGTGGCAAGAAGTTTGATAATTTCAGAGAAGTAAAACAATGGTTTTTCTTTATTTTACCTTTTTGTTGGTGTTGTTGGTAAAAAACAAAACAAAACAAATGGTCAGTGTAGCTGAAGCATAGAAGGCACAAAGAGTGGATTGATAAAGTGGAAGGACTGACAGACCTGGATGTATATGGCCTTCAGGACTCTGCAGAAGATTTGAGTCCAAGGGAATGGAATGCAGTCGAAGAACTCTATTATGGGTTTTCAGAGTTTGGTGAAAATGACGAGATTTGCATTATGTGCACTCCCTGGAGCTGACATGGGACAAGTAGATTGAAATGAAGGTAAGCAGTGATGGAGACCAAGAAAAATGAGATTTGAGACAGAGCTGGATTATTGACTTCTTAGAAGGAAATGGCAACCCACTCCAGTGTTCTTGCCTAGAGAATCCCAGGGATGGGGGAGCCTGGTGGGCTGCCGTCTATGGGGTCGCACAGAGACGGACACGACTGAAACGACTTAGCAGCAGCAGCAGCAGCAGCAGCAGCAGCAGCAGATATACACAACTCTTTATTTCTTTTTTAAAAAAAAGCTTACTGCTATATTTGTGAACATATTTGTATCCCACTAGTTCTTGATTTATCAGTTTCAGGCATTGTCTCCCTGCTGTGTTTTCTGAACATTTAAAAACTCCCCTTTTTATTTCCCACTATTTGCTCATTTTGATAATATTATAATGTTAGTTAAATCTGTGGTTACTTTATTACATTATTATGACTTTGTAAACATCATTTCCCGATGCTCATGTAAAGAATTATGATTAAAATTTTTGTTTCATGTTACTCCTTGTTTACCTGGGATAAATAATTGTCTTCATTTTTCACTTGCTTAGATTTCTGTAGATCTGCCCTTTTAGTTTGCCAAATGTTTCAATGTATAGCTTTAATTTTTTCAAATTCACAAGTACATCAAATGATCTATAAGTTCCACTTTTTCTCATAGAAACTTCCTTTTGACATACCTCTGTGTCTTCTTCCCACCTATACTAGTTGTTCTCCAGGTCAGCTGCTTAGCTGTTGAACTGGCATCCTTCTTATTATCATCACAGAATTTCTCTGTTCTCCTCTGAAAAGTCCCATGCCATTCTGACTTCTCCATATCATATATACTCATTTTCTTCTTGTCTTTAGGATATTTTAGTAATTCATCTGATCTCTATGTTGAGAGTATTTTGAGACTCTAGGATTATGCAACTGTGAGTATTAAACACATTATGATACATTTTAAAATAAATTTTGGATGCATTAAATGTATAGGTTCAAATTTTCCTAATATTTTTTAATAACTCTTCCCTCTGATCCCTCCTATCTCTGCTTTTAGATTGTTATTAATTAGATGTTGGCTCTCATGGGCTGAATACCAAGCTCCATTTTTCTCATCGAAGTCCCCCCTTTCTTTATCTCCTCACTTCTATTTTATATATGTCTTCATTTTTGTTCTTTCTATGAAAGCATCTGATTTTTTTCAATCTCATATTTTGTACTATTAATTTGATTACAATGTTTTTGATTTCAAGTATGTTTTTCTCCTATTTTCTGTGATTTATGTGTTATGCTATTTTATTTGGATACAATATCTCCTTATCTCTTTGTCTCAGAGAAAATTTTATAGCTTTAAGTAAAGAAGTATTTCTTTCTTTGTGTCTCTGTTTTCACTTTTGATTATTTTAACTCTATATTTCATACAAGAAGATTTCCTTAAATATCTTCTGCTCTGTGGACTTACATTCATATTTCAGTGGGTTCCATACCTGTAATGGTTAGCTTATATGATTTAGATCAACCCTCATATTGAGAAAAACTATGAGGAAAGATGGACTTCCCTGGTGGATCAGACGGTAAAGCATCTGCCTACAATGTGGGAGACCCGGGTTTGATCCCTCGGTCGAGAAGATCCCCTGAAGAAGGAAATGGCAACCCATTCCAGTACTCTTGCCTGGAGAATCCCATGGATGGAGGACCCTGGTGGGCTACAGCCCATGGGGGTCGCAAAGAGTTGGACATGACTGAGCGACTTCACTTTTACTTTCATGAGGAAAGACATTTCAAAGTAATAAAAATTTCAACTACAAGGAATTAGAGTAATTCCAAACTTATATTCACTTATTACCTCAAAACGCAGAAATGAAAAATTAAAATAAAATAATTACAAGGAAATAGATTAGCTCACAGTCATAGTGGTAAAATTTCTCCCCTTTCAGTAATTGATAGAAAAGGTAGACAAAAAATGAGAAATATTTACTTTAGGAGATTACAGATTTTTTAAAAGTACAGTTTACCTTTAAACAAGATAGGGGTTTGGGATGCCAACCCCCATGCAGTCAAAAATCTGCATACTGCCCTCTTGTCTCAAAAACGAAAACAAAATAATTGATAGATGACCTACCCAAGGGCAGGAAATTGAAACAGTTCAGATAGAATCAGGACTCAGACCCTAATTCTTTTGATTCTAGATGCTGTGATCTGTAATTGAACATGAACGTCCCCCCTTACCTATTTTACTTAAAGATCTGTAAAATGAGACTAAGGGCTTCCCAGTGGCACAGCAGTAAAGAATGCAGCTGCCAGTGCAAAAGATGCAAGAGACACGGGTTCGATCCCTAAGTTGAGAAGGTCCCTTGGAATAGGAAATGACCAACCACTCCGGTATTCTTGCCTGGAAAATTCCATGGACAGAGGAGCCTGGTGGGCTACAGTCCTTGAGGCTGCAAAGAGTCAGACATGGCTGAATACAAATGAATCTGTGCAGTTCAAACTTGTGTTTGTTCAAGAGTCAACTGTATATAGAATACGATTTCAATAACATGATTGAAAATGGACTCTATTATTAAAATAACATGAATAAATTTATCTTACATATATATGTGTGTATATAATTGTAACCCATGGGCACAAAATGCATTCTTTTCAAATATGCATAGAATACTTACAGAAACCTGCAACATGCTGAGCCATAATTGTAGTTTCAACAAAATTGAAATCATATAAGGAGATATAATATTAGCATAATGAAATTAAGCTAGAAATAAAGAATCAGATGTTAACTAGAGAAATTCCTGTTATTAAAACTTTCACAAAGTGAAAAAAATTGGTTTGAACTGAATGATAATGAAAATACTAAATATCAATACTTAAGGAATTCACTTTAAGTCAATGTCAAATAAATGTGTACAGCCTTAAATTCATAACATCAGTTCAGTTCAGTCTCTCAGTTGTGTCCGACTAATTGCGACACCATGAACCACAGCACGCCAGGCTTCCCTGTCCATCACCAACTCCCGGAGTCCATCTAAATCCGTGTCCATCGAGTCAGTGATGCCATCCAACCATCTCATCCTCTGTTGACCTCTACTTCTCCTGACCTCAATCTTTCCCAACGTCAGGGACTTTTCAAATAAGTCAGCTCTTCACATGAGGTGGCCAAAGTACCGGAATTTCAGCTTCAACATCAGTCCTTCCAATGAACACTCAGGATTGATCTCCTTAAGGATACACTGGTTGGATTTCCTTGCAGTCCAAGGGACTCTCAAGAGTCTTCTCCAACACCACAGTTCAAAAGCATCAATTCTTCGGCGCTCAGCTTTCTTCACAGTCCAACTTTCACATCCATACATGACCACAGGAAAAACCATAGCCTTGATTAGACGGACCTTTGTTGGCAAAGTAATGTCTCTGCTTTTGAATATGCTATCTAGGTTGGTCATAACTTTCCTTCCAAGGAGTAAGCGTCTTTTAATTTCATGGCTGCAGTCTCCATCTGCAGTGATTTTGGAGCCCCAAAAAATAAAGTCTGACACTGTTTCCATTGTTTCCCTATCTATTTTCCATGAAGTGATGGGACTGGATGCCATGATCTTCGTTTTCTGAATGTTGAGCTTTAAGCCAACTTTTTCACTCTCCTCTTTCACTTTCATCAAGAGGCTCTTTAGTTCATCTTCACTTTCTGCCATAAGGGTGGTGTCATCTGCATATCTGAGGTTATTGATATTTCTCCTGGCAATCTTCATTCCAGCTTGTGCTTCCTCTAGCCCAGCGTTTCTCATGATGTACTCTGCGTATAAATTAAATAAGCAGGATGACTATATACATCCTTGACATACTCCTTTTTCCAATTTGTAACCAGTCTGTTGTTCCATGTTCAGTTCTAACTGTTGCTTCCTGACCTGCATACAGGTTTCTCAAGATGCAGGTCAGGTGGTCTGGTATTTCCTTCTCTTTCAGAATTTTCCAGAGTTTATTTTGATCCACACAGTCAAAGGCTTTGCCACAGTCAATAAAGCAGAAATAGATGTTTTTCTGGAACTCTCTTGCTTTTTTGATGATCCGGTGGATGTTGGCAATTTGATCTCTGGTTCCTCTGCCTTTTCTAAAACCAGCTTGAACATCTGGAAGTTCACAGTTCACGTATTGCTGAAGCCTGGATTGGAGAATTTTAATTCATAAGATAGCAAACAAGAAAAAATAAAATAAGTGATATAAGCATCAAGTTCAAGAAATTGGCAAAGTAACTACAAATTAAACATAAAGAAAATTTTAAGAAGAAAAAAATAAAGAATAGAGATTGCAATAATAGAAACAAATGTACAGTAGAGTGCCAATAAACCTGAAAGTTAGGTAGCTTTTTTGGTTTTTGTTTTTTAAAAAATAAAATTAATAAATCCTTCTAACTGATGAAGGAAAAATTGAGAGAGAACACAAAATGTCAATATCAGGAATGATAAAGGTATATCACTACATATCACACAGACACTAAAAAGATCATTAGAAGTTTTTGTGAACAACTTTATAACAATCAGTGTAACTAAATAAAGTAACAGACATCTGCTTTTGTTCCAAAGGTCAGAATTTATTCTCTTACCTTAAGTAAGGAGGAAACAAAAAAAATCATAAAACAAGACACTGAAAAACAGATCATGCCAGACCATGATCCCTGAGAGAAGGGAAACACATGAATTGATCCCTGTACAATTGCCAGATTACTTGCCACAAGCAGGTTTCAGGTTTCAGTACAAGGAGAGGGAGTTCAAGTGTTCTTCCACATCACATATGGAAGAACAAACATGATTAAAACCACACTTTTGGACTTGGCTGGTGTTCCAGTAGTTAAGAATCCACCTGTCAATGCAGGGGACATGCGTTCTATCCCTGGTTTGGGAAGATTCCACTTCCTGCAGGCCAGCTAAGGCCATATACCACAACTACTGAGCCCACACTTTATAGGCCGTGCTCCAGAGCCTTTATACAGCAACTGCTGCTGCTGCTGCTAAGTCGCTTCAGTTGTGTCCGAGTCTGTGCGACCCCATAGACGGCAGCCCACCAGGCTCCCTCGTCCCTAGGATTCTCCAGGCAAGAACACTGGAGTGGGTTGCCTGAGCTGTGATTACTGAAGCCCACACACTAGTGTCTGTGCTCTGCAGCAAGAGAAGCCACTGCAATAAGAAGCCCAAGCACCACAATGAAGAGTAGTCCCTGCTCGCTGCAACCAGAGAAAGTCTGTGCACAGCAACGAAGACCCTGCACAACCAAAACTAAATAAATGATTTTAACAACAAAACCACACATGTTTTCAGAAATTATGCAAGGGAGATCATGGAGAGACATCTTCATGGTAAGGAAAGGAAATTGCCAACCAAAAATTATATATCCAGTGAAAAGATCTTTCAAATGAAGAAAAAATAAAGATTCTTTCAGAAAAATGAAATCTGAGACAATTTTTCAGTAGCAGATCTGCACTACAGTAAAAAATGTTAAGACAAAAACTATTCAAGGAGAAGGAAGATGATACAAGACAGATATTTGAATACATACACAAAAGAATAGCACCATGAATTGTCAATTTAAGATATGTGTTTTTCTAAATAAAAAATAATAATGTATTTTCAGGTTTAGAGCATAAATAGAAGTAAACTGCATGATAAGAGCACAGAGAAAAGAAGTAGGGAAGTGGAAATATTCAATAAGGTTTTCAGGCTGTATTTGAATTGCTATAGATATCATTTGAAGATATACTATGAGAAATTAAAAATGCACTTTGTGAAACTTAGATGGACTGCAAAATATAGAAAAAAATACAATAATGAAGATAAACTGGTTATAACAAATAATGTAGGGAAAGAAGGATAAAAGGAAAATTAACAAAAAACACTTGGGAGAAATAGAAAACAAATACCAGTATGGTAGATGTGAAAACAGGGCAGCATTTGTCAATTAGGATTAAAAAAGCTATACCTAACATTTCTGCATACACAATCTTCACAGTACATAGACATAGATAGGTTAAAAATTAAGAAATGGAAGAAGGAATACTCTCACATACTAATCACAAAGTTGGAATGCCTCTGTTAATGTCAGACAAAGAATACTTCAGAATGAAGAATACTACCAGAAATTTGAGGAAGGGGTTAATTCACCATAAGGACATAGAAGTTCTAAATGCATATTCACATAGTAACAGAGTTTTGAAATACATGAAAAAAAAACTGATCAAACTAAAAGAAATAATAAACACACACAATTTCAAGAGATTTCAATGACTAGTAGGAAAAGTTGATGGAAATTCAATAAAGAAATAGAATACTTCAGCTCTATTATCCAACTTGATGTCACTGAATTTATATAGCATCCCTTCCTTTCAACTACAGCATAATATATATTTCAAGTTCATAAAGAACATTCAATAAGACCAAACACCCATTAGACCCCCCCAAAAGTCTTAGTGATTTTAAAAGGGTTAAAATTATACAAATTATGTTTTCAGACCATGACAGAATTAGAGTAGAAACAATGGAAAAATATCTGCAAGGTTCCAATATTTATAAACTGAAAAATACATTCCCAAATAACCCAGAAGTAAAGGGAAATAGTCACAAATGAAATTAGAAAATATTTTTAACTCAATGAAAATATAAACAAAGTATGTCCAAATTTATGGAATATAGTTAAAGCTGTTCTATTAATAAAAAGAATGTTATAGAATTATATTTTTCTGTTACAAAAGTAGAAAGAACTCAAAAAATTTAGCTTACACCTTAAGAAATTATAAAAAGAGCAACTGAAACTCAGATGAAAGGGACAAAATCCTTAGAAAAACTGACGGAATAATAAATCTTAATAGTTCTATTTGATTTGTCATTTCAGACCTCCTCACACATAAACTCTGGTAAAGATGGCTTCACTAGTGAATTCTACCACATTTTCATAACCTTTCCTGGAGAAGGGAAAAAGAATGAGCATTTCCTAACTCAATCTACAAGGCAGGTTTTATCTTGATATGAAATCAGACAAGGACATTAAAGAAAGGAGAAATACAGGCTAATCTAACTGATATAGGTGCAAATAGCAAACACAATTACCAAAATATACACAGCAATTGAGTATATTAGGTAATGCACAAGCAATTTGAATTTTTCTAGGAATGAAAAGCTCAGTAGTGTCTGGCTCTTTGCGACCCCATGGACTGCAGCACACCACGCTTCCTTGTCCATCACCAACTCCTGGAGTTTACTCAAACTCATGTCCATCGAGTCAGTGGTGCCATCCAACTATTTCATCCTCTGTCGTCTCCTTCTCCTGCCTTTAAGCCTTCCCAGCATCAGGATCTTTTCCGGTGAGTCAGTTCTTTGAATCAGGTGGCCAAAGTATTGCAGCTTGAGCTTCAGCATCAGTCCTTCCAGTGAATATTCAGGACTGGTTTCCTTTAGGCTTAAATGCTTTGATGTCCTTGCAGTCCAAGAAGGAGAGGAATCAAGAGTATTCTCTAACACCCCAATTCAAAAGCATCAGTTCTTTGACACTAAGCTTTCTTTATGGTCCAACTCTCACATCCATACATGACTACTGGAAAAACCATAACTTTCCTTCCAAGGAGTTAGCATCTTTTCATTTCATGGCTGCAGTCACCATCTGCAGTGACTTTGGAGCCCCCAAAAATAAAGTCTGCCACTATTTCCACTGTTTCCCCATCTATCTGCCATGAAGTGATGGGACTGGATGCCATGATCTCAGTTTCCCAAATGTTGACCTTTAAGCCAACTTTTTCACTCTCCTCTTTCAATTTCATCAAGAGGCTTTTTAGTTGTTCCTCACTTTCTGCCATAAGGGTGGTGTCATCTGCATATCTGAGATTATTGATATTTCTCCCAGCAATCTTGATTCCAGCTTGTGCTTCATCCAACCCAGCGTTTCTCATGATGTACTCTGCATATAAGTTAAATACACAGGGTGACAATATACAGCCTTGATGTACTCTTTTTCTTATTTGGAACCAGTCTGTTGTTCCATGCTCAGTTCTAACTGTTGCTTCCTGGCCTGCATACAGGTTTCTCAAGAGGCAGGTCAGGTGGTCTGGTATTTCCATCTCTTGAAGAATTTTCCACAGTTTATTGTGATCCACACAATCAAAGGCTTTGACATAGTCAATAAAGCAGAAATGGATGTTCTTCTGGAACTTCTTTTCTGGAAAGTAGTGGTTTTCCCTAGTTTATTCAATTTAAGTCTGAATTTGGCAAAAGGAGTTCATCATCTGAGCCATAGACAACTCCTGGTCTTGTTTTTGCTAACTGTATAGAACCTCTCCATCTTTGGCTGCAAAGAATATAATCAATCTGATTTTGAAATTGACTATCTGGTGATGTCCATGGTTAGAGTCTTTTCTTGTGTTGTTGGAAGAGGGTGTTTGCTATGATAAGCGCATTGTCTTGGCAAAACTGTTAGCCTTTGCCTTGCTTCGTTTTGTACTTGAAGGCCAAATTTGCTTATTACTCCAGGTATCTCTTGACTTCCTAGTTTTACATTCCAGTCCCCTATAATGAAAAGGATATCTTTTTTGGATGTTAGTTCTAGAAGGTCTTGTAGGTCTTCATAGAACTGTTCAGCTTCTTCAGCATTACTGATTGGGACACAGACTTGGATTACTGTGATATTAGTGATTTGCCTTGGAAATGAACAGTTATCTTTCTGTCATTTTTGATATTGCACCCAAATACTGCATTTTGGACTCTTGTTGACTATCACAGATACTCCATTTCTTCTAAGGGATTCTTGCCCACAGTAATTGATATAATTGTCATATGAATTAAATTCATCCATTCTAGTCCATTTTAGTTCATTGATTCCTAAAATATTGATGATCAACTCTTGCCATCTCCTGTTTGACTGCTTCTAATTTACCTTGATTCATGGACCTAACATTCCAGGTTCCTATGCAATATTGCTCTTTAGAGTGTCCGACTTTACTTCCACCATCAGTCACATCCACAGTTGGGCGTTGTTTTCACTTTGGCTCTCTCTGTTCACTTTTTTGGAGTTATTTCTTCACTCTTTTCCAGTAGCATATTGGGCACCTACCAACCTGGGGAGTTCATCTTTTAGTGTCCTATCTTTTTGCCTTTTCGTACTGTCCATGGGGTTCTCAAGGCAAGAATACTGAAGTGGTTTGCTATTCCATTCTCCAGTATTCAACCTTAAAAAGCACGGAAATTCTGACACATGCTTTGACAAGCATGAACCTTGAAGACATTATGCTAAGTGAAATGAGCCAGACACAAAAGGACAAATGTTATGTGATTCCTCTTCTATGGGGTAATTGGAGTAGTGAAATTCATAGAGACAGAGAATAAAATGGTGGTTACCAGGTGCTAAGGGTAGGGAATGAGAGAGTTGTGTGTGCTCAGTCATGTCCAGCTCTTTGTAACCCTGTGGACTGTAGCCTGCTAGGCTTTATCCATGGGATTCTCCAGGCAAGAATACTGGAATGGGTTGCCATTTCCTCCTTCAGGTGTTCTTCCCAACCCGGAGATTGAACTGGCAGCTCCTGTGACTTCTGCATTGGCAGGTGGATTCTTTTACCACTGAGCCACCTGCATAGAACTGGAAAGTTGTTGCTTAGTGGGTATAGAGTTTCAGTTTGGAAAGATATAGAAAGTTCTGAGAAATGGTTAGTGGTGACGGTAGCACATACATGTCACTGAACTGTACACACTAAAAATGGTGAATTTTATGCTATGAATATTTTACCACAGTAAAAATATGAGGCAAATAGCATGAAATATTTATAACCATGTTTATAAATGAGGCAGTAGTTTTTCATTTGTTGTTTTTATTATTATTATATACCATTGTTTGATTGCAATTGCGTATGACAGTGTGGTTTGCCAAAAAGTATGACCAAATGTGTATATTCTTGGTACATGCCAGAATTTGTTATAAGAAACTGGGAATAGAATAGACAGTAATGTCTCTAGTTACATTTGCATTTTGCATGTGCTTGTTTGTACACACATATAATCAAACTCAAAAACATAATCTGGAGTTCAACTCAGTGAAAAAAAAAATTCAAATTTATTTGAACATGTCGATTAATCAGGCATACCTAAGATAATAGTGCCATAACTAAAAATATCTATTTGTGTCTATTTCAGATCATACAACTTCAGACAAAGGGACTAGAACCTACTGTTTCCTTTGTAAGTTCCTGTATATTGTAGAGTTTAATACTGCAAAGGCCAGAAGCTCTTTTTGTTATGTTTGCACTAAGCACTCTTGTTTTGAATTAGTCATCCTTAGTCTAAGCAGTAACTTTTACCAAGTGGAATATAATTAGGGGTGCTTTTGTCAATAGTTCAGCACCCTCTGCATCTCATTAGGTAATTTCTTTGTCGTCGGTTGTGTTTGTAACACTTTCCAGCCAGTCTCATCAATGTGTTCCATTAAGAACTCCTTTACTCCTCTTTTCAAATCATTGTAAAGTTGTTAAATAAAACCAAGCTAAACAAAGAACTCCTTGGCAGCCCATGAGACACCAAAACTGAATAGAAGATAGAACCATTTATCATTTCTCTACTCACAGACTTTTATCCAGTATTCAATCTATTTGATGGTGGGTAGTTGAAATTATTTTTGTTAGTTGTATTTTGTGATGTTTTAAATTCTCATCTCATTTAACACAATAATTTTCACACATAGGTCTCTAGTAAGTCACAGTGCAGAATGAGAGGAAATGACTCAGTTTAGAAAAGCTGTTAGGTTTCAATGCTAACCTAATCCTTTGTAGATAGGAGAAGCTTTGAAGGAATAGAGCCAACTTCAGGCCAAATACTGTGTTGAATAATTTGATGCAAAAATAAGAACATTACAGAGGTAGGAATAGGGAGAGGAATAACATTCGAAGAAAAGTGTCATTATTGTAAGTAGGTGCTTTTAGATAAGAAATTAGTTATTAGCTCCTGATCAGTGCTGACCAATACAATTTATTGTGGTAATGGAACAGTTCTACTGTCTGCACTGCCCAAGAGAGTAGGCCCTATTACCTGTGACTGGGCCTCCCTGGTGGCTCAGAGGTTAAAGCGTCTGCCTGCAATGTGGGAGACCTGGGTTCGATCCCTGGGTTGAGAAGATCCCCTGGAGAAGGAAATGGCAGCCCACTCCAGTATTCTTGGCTGGAGAATACCATGGGCAGAGGAGCCTGGTGAGCTATAGTCCACAGGGTCCCAAAGAGTAGGACATGACTGAGCAACTTACTTCACTTTCACTTTCACTTTGTTCCCTTAGCTTAGGGCTGATGTAACTGAAAAAATAAAATTTTAATTTTATTTCAAGTTAAGTAATTACATGTGGCTAGTGGTTACCATATTGGACAGCACAATTCTAGAATTATAAGGCACTCTTCTGAAGCCTGTGACTATGTGGATCACAATAACCTGTGAAAAATTCTGAAAGAGATGGGAATACCAGACACCTGACCTGCCTCTTGAGAAATCTATATGCAGGTCAGGAAGCAACAGTTAAAACTGGACATGGAACAACAGACTGATTCCAAATAGGAAAAGGAGTATGTCAAGGCTGTATATTGTCACCCTGCTTATTTAACTTCTATGCAGAGTACATCATGAGAAACACTGGGTGGCATGAAGCACAGGCTAGAATCAAGATTGCCAGGAGAAATATCAATAACCTCAGATATGTAGATGACACCACACTTATGGCAGAAAGTGAATAACAAAAGAGGAGAGTGAAAAAGTTGGCTTAAAGCGCAACATTCAGAAAACTACAGTCATAGCATCCAGTCCCATCACTTCATGGCAAATAGATGGGGAAACAGTGACAGACTATTTTTTTTCTGGGCTCCAAAGTCACTGCAGATGGTGACTGCAGCCATGAAATTAAAAGACACTTACTCCTTGGAAGAAAAGCTATGACCAACCTAGACAGCATATTGAAAAGCAGAGACATTACTTTGCCAACAAAGGTCCGTCTAATCAAGGCTAAGGTTTTTCCAGTGGTCATGTATGGATGTGAGAGTTGGACTATAAAGAAAGCTGAGTGCTGAAGAAATGATACTTTTGAACTGTGGTGTTGGAGAAGACTCTTGAGAGTCCCTTGGACTGCAAGAAGATCCAACCAGTTCATCCTAAAGGAAATCAGTCCTGGGTGTTCATTGGAAGGACTGATGTTGAAGCTGAAACTCTAATACTTTGGCCACCTGAAATGCAAAGAGCTGACTCATTTGAAAAGACCCTGATGCTGGGAAAGATTGAGGGCAGGAGAAGGGGATGACAGAGGATGAGATGGTTGGATGGCATCACCAACTCAAAGGACATATGTTTGGGTAAACTCTGGGAGTTGGTGATGGACAGGGAGGCCTGGCATGCTGAGGTCCATGGGGTCGCAAAAGTCGGACATGACTGAGCAACTGAACTGAACTGAACTGAACTGGAAGTGAATGAGGAGAAAGCAGAAACTTATAAAAGATTACTCTAATTCAGACCTTAGAACATGGGCAACCAGGTAGAGTTCTTTTGGTTTCTTGCATGGTATGACCAGAGTCACAAAATGGAAAAAAAGCAAGCACTCACTTTGTCCACAGTGCAATTAAGGGCAACTTCCTTTGCATCAAACCTATCAGAAACTGGAACATGGTAAATGGAAGAAAAGAGAGGATTTACCTTCAAGTACTATTTTAAAATATATAATTACTTCAAGGGTTTATCACCATCTTTTGCATGTACCAGTAATATTTTTATTATACTTACAAAAAATTTTCCCACTGTTACCTTCTATATTTGGAGAAGGAAATGGTAACCCACTCCAGTACTCTTGCCTGGAAAATTCCATGGACAGAGGAGCCTTGTAGGCTACAGTCCATGGGGTCGGCAAGGGGTCGGCAAGGAGTTGGATACGACTGAGCGACTTCACTTCTATCTTCTATATTATATTCATTCATTCATACTTACTGAAAAACTGCTGTATAGTAGAACATTAAATTTGTTGTAATTATTGCCTTTTTTCTTTCAGTTTTATTGAGATATAGTTGACATACAGCACCATTCACATTTGTATACAGGATAATGATTTGATTTACATACATCATGAAGTAATTTTGTCACAATAAGGTTAGTGGATGTCCATCTTCTTATAGAGACATAAAATTAAAGTAATAGAAAAAATTGTTGTGATGAGAATTCTTAGGATTTACTCTCTTAACAATATATAACATTATTAATATATAACATCCAGTAGTTGATTGTATTTATCATGTTGTACATTACATCCCTAATACTTATTTATCTTGTAATTAAAAGATAATTTTAAGAAATGCTGTTTTTTTTTAGCACTTAAGGATATCTCCTTAGAGAAGGCAATGGCACCCCACTCCAGTACTCCTGCCTGGAAACTCCCATGGACGGAGGAACCTGATGGGCTGCAGTCCATGGGGTCGCTAAGAGTCTGACATGACTGAGCGACTTCACTTTCACTTTTCACTGTCATGCATTGGAGAAGGAAATGGCAACCCACTCCAGTGTTCTTGCCTGGAGTATCCCAGAGACGGGGGAGCCTGGTGGGCTGCTGTCTATGGGGTCGCACAGAGTCGGACACGACTGGCGTGACTTAGCAGCAAGGGTATCTTCTAATAATTCTCTAATAATTTAGTTTCTTATTTTCTTTTTCTGTCCCAATGACTTTATTGATCAACATTTCCTTATGGTACTTTCATACCATCTAAAGCTTCTCAAACAGCAGGTTTTTAGGTTTTCTGTTTATTAATGGAGTACAGTAGGTATAATATGTGTGAGTTAAGAAAGACTTTCCATCTAACTGAAAGTTTATGGAAAAGTTTATGAAAAATGATTACCAATTTATAAGAGAACAAATCTTTTTCCATAAGAAATGATTTCAGGCCCAGTATTCTCAATATTTATATTTGTAGCCAGTAAAATAGAACTTAAAAGATATTAGCTTAAGAGACAATGAACAGTAAGTTGGGTTTGTAGCTGATTGTTTCTGCTGTTTCTGTAAACATGTACACACAGATTTTTACATGTTTTTAAGTTGTCTTTTGTTTTGGATAAATAGCAATGAAATTGCTGGGTCATATGTTAAATGTACGTTTAAATGTCTAAGAAACTACCAGATTGTTTTCCAAAATGGCTATACCATTTTTCATTCCTATGAGCTATGTGCGAGAGTTTCAGTGGTTCTATATTCTTGGTGGTATATGTGGTTATCAGACTTTTGTTTTAGATTATAAATATAATGCGATACCTTACTGTGGACTTAATTTGCAATTCCATATGACCAACAATGATGAGCATCTTTCTTGTGGTTAAATACCATCAATATCTGTTTAGTGATAGGTCTGTTAAATCTTTTGCCAACTTTTTAATAGGGCTGTTTGTTTTCTTATTATTATCAGTCCTTCATGTATTATGGATACAAGTTACTTTCCAAATATATGTTTTGCAAATATTTTCTCCTGATCTGTTATTTACCTTTTTATTTTCTTATTAATGTGTTTTGCAGATCAGAAATTTTTAATTTTGAAGATGTCCAATTTATAAAACTTCTATGGATTGCATTATTTCTACCCCATCTAAAATTTCTTTGCCTAATTCAAAATCATAAAGTTTTTCATCTGTATCTCCTTTTAAAAGTTTTGGGGTTTTCATCAACATATGTGATCCATGTTAAATTAATCTATAAAATATTGTATGAAGATTTAGGGTCTCTCTTTTTTTTAAGGTGTGTCTTACTGTTTCAGCATTATTTTTTGGAAAAGCTATGTTTTTATCCATTGAATTACTTTGGCAACTTGGTCAAAAATCAGTGGTTTACATATGTAGGAATTTTTTCATGCACTCTCCATTCTATCCCATTGTTATGTATGTCAGTAACTACAAACCTAGAAATCTGTGTTTATTTCTGGGCTGTCTATTCTGTTCAATTGATTCTTATGTCAAATTTTGTGTCAATACCATGATGTTTTGATTACTGTAGCTTTGGAAAGGTTAAGTCTGAAGCTTTGTTCTTTTTCCTTAGGATTGCTTTGGCAATTCTGGATTTTTCGTAATTCAAATATAAATTTTAGGATTATTTGTTCTAGTTCTCTGAAAAATGTCATGGGTAGTGGATAAGTATCACATTAAATTTGTAGATTGCTCTGAATAACATGCCCATTTTAACAATATTAATTCTTCCAAACAAAGAGCATGGGATATCTTTTCATTTCTTTAAATCATCTTCAATTTCCTTTATCAGTGTTTTAAAGTTCTCAGTGTGTAAGTCTTTGACCTCCTTGGTCAGGTTTATTCCTAATTATTTTATTTTTATTGAAGCTATTTAAAAAATATATCCCTTTCTAATATTTCATTGCTAGTGTAAAGAAATGCAGCCAATTTCTGTATGTTAATCTTGTGTCCAGCTGCATTGCTGAATTCATTTATCAAACATAGAACCTAAGATACCAGATGCTTTCTTTCCTCTATATTAATCAGATAGTTTAATGTTAGGTAGACCTACTTTAATTTGAATAAAGTTGTCAGTTTCTCTGAAGGTAGGCATATAATTTAAAGTGATTTTCACAAATTAGCTATGTGATCCCTGAAAGACAGAAATAAAAGCCAGATACTAAATAATGTGATAAAGATAAACTATACATATAGGAAATAAATTTCTAGGCTTTACTGCTTTGACTATGTGCTTAAAATGAGTCAGTAAGCGTACTCTTAGCCAAAAAATTCACTTGGTTCTGAGATATATTAACAGTAAAGTAACAAGAAATATCTGGAAAGTAATCCTCTCCAAATGGTCAACAACTACTCGAACACAGTTTCTATTTTTATGGCTTATAGTGTGAGAGGAATGGTATGAGAATTAGGTTGATTTAGAGAGAAACAAAAAATGGAAGAATTACTGAGGAGAAATGGAGTTGATTACTTCTGACTGAAGAAAATGATGCTAGGGCAAACTTAAATCAGCTCTTTTGAAGCTCACTACCATTTCAAAGTGACAACTTTAGATTTTAACAAGTTTTATTTTACAATATTTGAAAATGCAAATGAATGCATGTAAAAAGATGTAGGCTATGATGTAGAACATTAACATGAAAATACACGACCACAACTTAAAATCTAGAATAGTAAATTTTTATTTTGTTTGCTTTTGACCTTTATACAATCATGTATGTAATATTATGATTTTCTCCATATTTATTTTGATTCATCCATGTTGTTACATGTAGCTACAGGTCATATTTTTCATGACTGTATAGTATTCCTTTGTAGGAACATAGTACATTTTTTTCATCACTTCTGTGAATGAATATTTGACTTGTTTCCAGTTTCTCTAATATTAGCATTTTTGTAGATGTATCCAAATGTACATGTGCAAAAGTCCCTAGGAGTAGAATTGCTGGGTTCTAGATTATGTGAATCCCGAACTTTATGAGATAATGCCTAGTTGTTTTCATAGTGAATGCATTAATTTAAATACCCCTTATAAGAAGTTCCAATTATCCAAGATCTTTCTTTATGAAGGCTTTTGATAATTAATTTTTTATTACTAAAATTATTAATATTCTCCTTTAATATTTTTTACATCTTGATTAAAAGTTTTTTCTTTCATATTTAAGTTTTAACCCATTGTGAATTGATTTTACATATGATGAGAAATGGTAATCCTATTTCCATTCTTTCTTAAAGATAACTTTTTGTTCAGGCTCATTTATTTACGTGTAATGTGCTATGCTACCTTTCTCATATCAAATTTACTTATAGATGTGAGTCTGGTACTGGACTCTACAAACTGTACCAATATTGAAATTTTCTATGACTGCATCAGCAATACTGCTGCTGCTGATGCTGAGTTGCTTCAGTCGTGTCCGACTCTGTGTGACCCCATAGACAGCAGCCCACCAGGCTCCCCCATCCCTGGGATTCTCCAGGGAAGAACACTGGAGTGAGCTCCCATTTCCTTTTCCAGTGCATGAAAGTGAAAAGTGAAAATCAAGTTGCTCAGTCGTGTCCGACTCAGCGACGCCATGGACTGTAGCACACCAGGCTCCTCCATCCATGGGATTTTCCAGGCAAGAGTACTGGAGTGGGTCGCCATCAGCAATACTGCTGCTGCTGCTGCTAAGTCTCTTCAGTGGTGTCCGGCTCTGTGTGACCCCATGGACGGCAGCCCACCAGGCTCCCCCGTCCCTGGGATTCTCCAGGCAACAACGCTGGAGTGGGTTGCCATTTCCTTCTCCAATGCATGAAAGTGAAAAGTGAAAGTGAAGTCGCTCAGTCGTGTCTGACTCTTAGCGACCCCATGGACTGCAGCCTACCAGGCTCCTCCGTCCATGGGATTTTCCAGGCAAGAGTACTGGAGTGGGGTGCCATTGCCTTCTCCAATCAGCAATACTAGATAGTTCTAAATACTAGGCTATATAAGAAATCTTCAGGTATGAAAAGCCAAGTCCCCCTCTCTCTTATTTTTTGTCAAGATTCCTTATTATCCTTTGACATTTCCTCTTCTGTATCAGCTTGTATTAGTATCAGCTCGTCCAAGTACTTGAAAAGCTGTATCAGTTTTGTGGTTAAAATTGATTTAAAGTCATTGTTTGGAAAAACCTGGCATCTTAAAACACTAAATTATCCTATTCATTTAACTGGTGTCTCTCTAGGCATTCTCTAGTGATTTTTCATAAATTTCTTTTTTTTTCCCCTGGATGAGTATGAATAAAATTTTGCTATTAATTTAACTTACTCTTATAAGCTTATAAATATCCTTTAAAATTATATTTTCTAAATGTATAGTTGGTGAATATAAACATATTTGTATGTTGATTTTATATCCAGACAACTTACTAAACTCTCATATTATTTCTAAATAAATGTGTCCTTGGATATATATTCTGCCACTATTGAGCAGAGTGTTCTATAAATATCAGTTAGGTCAAGTTGGTTGACTGTCTTGTTCAAATCTTGTATATCCTTTCTTATTTTCTGCTACTTTTTCAATCAGGCATTAAGAAGAGTGTTGAAATCTTTCATTTTAACTGGATGTATCTATTTCTCCTCGTAGTTACATTAGTTTTTACTTCAAGTATTGGGAAGCTCTGTTATTAAATGTATAAAACTTTGGAGGATTTTCCTGATGAATTGACCCCTTATTCATTATGAAATGTTACTTTTTATCCTAGTAATACCTTTTGCTTTGAAATCTATTTTGCTTTCATTGAATTTGCCAAATATACCGATTCCATTCTGCTACTTTTAATCTATTTCTTTACTCTTAAAGTGGGCTACTTGTAGGCAGCACACAGTTGAATTTTTTTTTTTTTAATCCAGGCTGACAAATTTTCATTTTAATTGGTTTTTTTTACCATTTATATTTAATGTTTTTATAAATATGGTTGGATTTAAATCTGACATTTGCTAATTATTTTCCATTTTCCATTTTTATTTTTTGTTCTTCTGTTAGCCTTTTGTTTTCTTTTATATTGACTATTTTTTTACATTTTTATGATTGTACTCAATCTCTTATGTTTGTTTTTTATTATAATCTTTTTAGTGTTATTTCAAAAAATCTACATAGTATACATCTTTAAATATATAACTGCCCTTTAAGAGATATAAAACAACATTATACTTAAGAACTTTATATTATTATTGCTTTATTCCCAGTTTTTGTGCTGTTTATGTTATCTAATTTACTGTTATATATGCCATAGACCTTGCAATTCATTTTTTTTTTTGAATCTAGAGAGAATTTTATTTTTTTATTTTTTTTTAATTTTTTTTAAATTTTAAAATCTTTAATTCTTACATGCGTTCCCAAACATGAACCCCCCTCCCACCTCCCTCCCCATAACATCTCTGTGGGTCATCCCCATGCACCAGCCCCAAGCATGCTGTGTCCTGCGTCAGACATAGACTGGCGATTCAATTCTTGCAATTCATTTTTATTGTTTTTGTTTAAATATTCAATTATATTTTCAAAGTATTCTTAAATTTAAAATTTTAAAATTATTTACTCACTTATTTACAATTTCTAATGCTTTTTAGTCCTTTGGGTAGATTTATATTTACACCTGATATTATTTTCCTTCTCCCTGCAGGATTTTATTTAAAATTTCTTATAGATTTGCCAGTGGTGAATAATTTTTGCATTTGTATACCTTAAAATATTTTTATTTTGCTTTAATATTTGAAAGATATTTTCTTTCAAAAATAGGTTGACAGTTTTTTTTTTTTTTTTTCATTACCTTAAATATATTGGCCCATAGTCTTCTGGGCCATAGTCTTCACAAAACTTTGCATTGTTTCTAACAAGAAATCTGCTAGAATTCCTGCTAGAAATACACCTATCACAGGCATTAGCACTTGTCAAAGATGACTAGGCACATAAAGAAAAAGGCCTCATGTATTCTTGGAATAGAAGACTCAATAGAGAAAGGAAACATATATGCAAAACCTTGACATATTAGAATTTCAAACAGAATAAAATATGAAATATCAGATTATCACCAACTCAGTGGACATGAGATTGAGCAAGGAGGAGATGGTGAAGGACAGGCAAACCTGCCGTGCTGCAGTCCATGGGGCTGCAAAGAGTCAGACATGACTGCACAGCAACAATGAATGAAAAAATCCACATTTAAACATTCTAGCAGAAAACAGAAACTGTATACACTAAAATATCACATTTGAAAAAAAAATCCAAATTCCAGAATAAAAATAAAATAGCTAAAATGAAGAACCCAGTAGATAGTTTGAGCAGCAGTGCAGTATAGCCAAAAAGAGTATTAGTGAACTGAACAATAAATAGGAAGAAATGATGAAGAATGCAGGTAGAAAGACCAAAACAGGTAGAAAATTGAGAAGAATGTGAAAGATGTGGCTTTTTTTATTCCAGAAGAGAAGTTTTAGAACACCAAAAGTAAGACAAATAAGGAAAAACTGAATCTCATATCAAGGCATTCCCTGCAGGATAAATATATGATTTGGTTTCAGTCAATTTTACTATCAAGGAGGAACCAACCCTGACAGCAATCAGTTTTTCTCCTGCAGTGTCTCATTTCTCAGGTTCAAGAGGTAGAAGGTGATGGCAGCTGTTATCTAGGTTACAAAGGCAATAGTTGGTGATGTTAAGAATATGGGTCCACACAAAAAAAGGATATGTTAGCCCATGCAAGATGACAACCAAGAAATTCAGATTAAATTGAACACAGGTGAATTGTGAAAACCAGTGATGTGAATGGTGGTAGAACCAAGCTGAGTGTGGTAGTGATGCTATTGAAGTGAGATGGTGTGAAAAACCTCAGATATTTCCACCAACATTGCTGAAATCTCTGGAGAGTGTTCATGACTTTTGTCTTTTTTCTGAGGTTCATATGGCACATGGGTAGGCAACTTTCTTACTAGAAAAACCATTTTCTTTCAAGGAAATTCATGAGCAGAACTGGATAAGAGGCTAGATTACATCAAAGTTGCAAGCCAAGCGGTTAGAAATAATGTACCGTGTCCAAACAAAATAGCCACATTACAGCATCAACCTTTTAAGAATGACTTGCTCTGGACACAGGAAGCTTGAACAGTTATCAGGTGGGAGCCAGACACTTATTTGTAATAACACCTGAAGTGTTTCTTAAACTTGAAGTTTTATAAAGAGAATAGAGATGTTTAATTGATAGTGGAAGGATCAGAACTATAGGGTGAGTATTATATATGTGTGTGTTAGTCACTCGGTCATGTCCGGCGCTTTGAAACCCCATTGACTGTAGCTCACCCAGATCCTCTGTTCATGGAATTGTCCAGGCAAGAATACTGGAGTGGGTTGCCATTTCCTTCAACAGCGGCTCTTCCTGACCCAGGGATCGAACTCGGGTCTCCTGCTCTGCAGGCAGATTCTTTATTTACCATCTGAGCTACAGGGAAGTCCCATTATATTTATTATGATATTATAATTTACAGTTAATTTGAAGGAATAATTTTATTTTAACTTCCACTTCTGCATTAGGAAATGATAAAGTCTTTACCCAGATAAAGCTAAGGGAACTATTTCTGTTCTAGTTCTAATAAAATTTGTCTTCTTTGTTCACGGTTTTGCCTAAATTCTTTTCTTCATTCCACAAAGACCCTTTGTTTGATGGTTGTTTCCTTTTACTGGGCTATTATTAACAACACTCATTTACTCAAAATTATTTCTGGTTCCTTTATAATTGTCACAGAGTTCTGTTTTCTAATTCCAGTTATCATCTAAACAATCTATATGCCCTCCATGTTGGTCCATAGTTGTAAAGACCAGGAATTAAGAAATATATTGAGATAGTTCAGGGAATTCGTTCTATTATTGTCTGATCATATTAACTAGACCTTTTAATTATTTGATTACCATAAAAATGGATGCTAAGTATTTCTAGAATCAAAACTTCTTAAAGGTAGGGTCAGCTCTTTCTCATTCTCTTGTATTTGCAAGCACAGAGTGGCCCCAAGAGGAGCTACTCAATTAATGTAGGATAAATAAATGAATGAATAAGTGAAATAATGCCTTAAATTTAAAATGTATAATTAACATGTTCATGTATTCTCTTTTCAGCCACATGTATGCAATATGAAGCTTTAGTCAGTTTTTCTAAACACTAAATTATTAATAGTGTGCCCTAAATGAATACTTAGATATTAATTCATATTAAAATTCATACCATATACACACATGGTGGGTCAGAGGCATTTTAGGGAGTCATATCAGCAATCATTTTGTTGTGTCTCACTATATCCTGTATTCTGAGGATTTATAATTTCTAAAACTCTCATCTCTATTTTTATAGTTACACATATAGGATGTGGCTGGTGTTAACCTCATTTAATGCTATACTTTTGAACCTATGTAATTCTTTTCTTGAATTTAGTTCAGAAAGAATTTAAATAAAATAAAAAATACTGATTTGAATTCAGTTTTTTGTTTAAATTAAAGCTACTCCAAATCAGACTTCTGTTTTTGATTTGACTCACCTCCCAGCTCAAGGATAAGTATATTTTAGTTAGTAATTTTAAATTGAGTCTCAGATAGAAAGCAATCTCAAAATATTTACCTAAGGACTTTTTTTATATAAATGGGCTTTTTCCTTTTTTTCCAGTAGGCATAATAAAAATTTTATAATCTCCAATATGCCTTCATATTCCCATGAATTTCCCTCTGTTTAAAATATATACTGATTTCTTTGGAATATAGTTTTCAGCTTTTGCATGATCAGTAACGAAGATTCAACATTATGTTTAATAAAGGATATTTAGGTGTTAATAGAAAGGTCATATGTTGAAGATATGTTCTTGCACTTTGATCTGGAGGGAATTGAATATACAGCCTTTGTAGAGGTTCCTCTATAAAACATTGTCTCTGAAATTTCTGAAAAATATTTTAGAGAAATGGAATAAAATGGCAATCTTTGCTGAACAATTTTTCTGTAGTTCTCTAATAGATCATTCCTGAGGATTTTATAGAACGTTCTGTTACTTATTCTGTAGCTGTGCTATTTTATTTTAATTTAGTTCTGTCATGTGAATGATAAGCAGTCAGGGCTGAAAATTTCCTGCTCTGCAATTCTTTGGATGTTAATAATTATACTGATTAGCAATTCACAACAAACAGGTCTCAGTCACATTGTATCACTTTCTGCCACATTCGCCACTATTTTAACATGATGAGTAAATTTCAAGCAACTGTTGTCTTTTGTTGTCATGAAATGTTTTTTCATGAACCAAATTCCCCCCACTCCCCACCAAATCCTTTCAGGTCTAAAAGAAAGCACAGATCACTGAGAATGTAAACAAAAACACAAAAAAAATTATTTTTTTTTTAAAGAGTTCATTTCTATCCTCAATTCATGTCTTTTAATTATATATCTAATGAGTCAGGCCTCTTATCTTCTGTTGTAGTGCAGATAATTCAGCAATATAGCTCAGCATGAAACAACTTTGCCTGAAAAATTCAATTGCACATATTTGGAGGAGACAGTTCTCATGTGGCTGGAAAGCCTGAACAACTATGAAATTTAGTCTTTATTATCAATGGCTAAAAATCTAAATAGCTGTTATGGACACATTCCCCTTGTTTGCAAATCTGGATAACTCCTACTGGTTCTATGCAGAATAGCAATAATCTCCACTTTTTGAAAAAACTTACTTTACATTTAGCTAACTGCCCACTTTTTCTCCCCATTCATAAGTCACATAGTAAGTTATAGTAATGACTTTTTTAGCCCTTACTTCTCTGCTTTTGTAAATCTTGATTTTCTTTCTCTTTTGAGTACTGTGATCACTGTAAAATTGATCTGTGTATTCCCAGAACCCTATGTACATAGTAGGTGCTCAGTGGATATTACTGAATAAATGATTGAAAAACTGAACATAACTTTACAGTGCCTTCCATTAATTCATTATTATCATTGATTGTGCAAATATTTGAGTACCTACTGTGTGCCAGAATGATAGTATGCTAATGGAGAAACTAGCATGAATGACAGTATTTGTTAACTGAAATGTAAATTAAGAATGAGTCAGATTTCCGCTTCTAATCTTCCCCCTTCAACATTGTGCCCACCTGTACCCCTCAACCAACATGCACAAGTGAGTGAGTGTTAGTAGCTCAGTTGTATCCGACTTTTTGTAACCCCATGAACTGCAGCCTGCCAGTCTCCTCTGTCTATGGAATTCTCCAGGCAAGAATACTGGAATGGGTAGCCATTCTCATCTCCAGGGGATTTTCCCGACCTGAGTCTCCTGCATTGCAGGCAGATTCTTTACCATCTGAGGCACCAGGGAAGCCCCAGCCACCATGCATACTTTAGTCTTTTTTTTCTTTTTTGATGGGCAGAGTAGAACTAATTCCATGGTACATTTTAAATAGGGCTTCATGGTTGATTGAAAGTACCAATGCAGCACTTCCCATTCTTACCTCCCTATGCCATGAAGACCATTTATTTCATCTAGTTCTTTTTTTTTTTAATTGGCTGCACAACATAGCACACAGGATCTTAGATCCCCAATGAGGGATCGAACCCTCACCCCCTGCAGTGCAAGTGCATCCAGCATTTTAACCACTGGCCCACCAGGTAATTAATTGACAGACTATTGTTCAGCAACCAGCATGGATCAGACCTGACTGTGCCTAGTGCCTGGGACAGAACAGAGAACAAAGCAGATACTATTACTGTCTTATAAAAGTTATAGTCTAGTGGAAGAGGCAAGTATTTTACAAATGATTGTTTAATTACTATTGCAATTAAGGTTACAAAAAAGAATAAAATGTAATAAGAACATAAAATATAGAACTGGTATTATAAAGGAGTTAGGATCTTTGTGCTGTTCCCTACACCTGAGAAGCTCTTCCAACTCTCACTAATCTAGTTTTATTTTCAGATCTCAACCTAACTGCCACTTTTCAGAGAACTTCCATAATCTTCTCCCCTATATCACTACAGGCTCATCTAAATTAGATTCTCTTTTATTTTTCTCTCCTGTAGAATTATATTGGGTACCATCAAGCCAGTTGTCATAATTGTGTTATATGTCAGTTGGTGAAATTATTCATTGCTTTTCTTCCTCGTTGGACTCTAAACTCCATGAAAGTTAAGCCCTCCTCTCTTTTGTTCACATCAGTTCAGTTCCATTCAGTTCAGTCACTCAGTCGTGTCCACTCTTTGCAACCCCATGGACCACAGCATGCCAGGCCTCCCTGTCCATCACAAACTCCCAGAGTTTACCCAAATTCATCTCCATTGGGTCAGTGATGTCATCCAAACATCTCATCCTCTTTCATCCCCTTCTCCTCCTGCCTTCAATCTTAGCCAGCATCAGGGTCTTTTCAGATGAGTCAGTTCTTCCCATGAGGTGGCCAATGTGTTGGAGCTTCAGCTTCAAAATCAGTCCTTCCAATGAACACCCAGGACTGATCTCCTTTAGGATGGACTGGTTGGATCTCCTTGCAGTCCAAGGGACTCTCAAGAGTCTTCTCCAAAACCACAGTTCAAAAGCATCAATTCTTCAGTGCTCAGGTTTCTTTATAGTCCAAATCTCACATCCATACATGACTACTGGAAAAACATACCCTTGATGAGACGGAACTTTTCTTGGAAACGTAATGTCTCAGCTTTTTAATATGCTGTTTAGGATGGTCATAACTTTATTTCTATGGAGATAGCATCTTTCAGTTTCGTGGCTGCAGTCACCATCTGCAGTGACTTTGGAGCCCCAGAAATAAAGTCTGACACTGTTTCCACTGTTTCTTAATCTATCTGCCATGAAGTGATGGGACCGGATGCCATGATCTGAGTTTCCTGAATGTTGACCTTTAAGCCAACTTTTCACTTTCCTCTTTCACTTTCATTAAGAGGCTCTTTAGTTCTTCCTCACTTTCTGCCGTAAGGGTAGTGTCATCTGCATATCTGAGGATATTGATATTTCTCCCGGCAATCTTGATTCCAGTTTAAGCTTCATCCAACCCAGCGTTGCTCATGATATACTCTGCATATAAGTTAAATAAGCAGGTGACAATATACAGCCTTGACGTACTCCTTTTCCTATTTGAAACCAGACGTTGTTCCATGTCCAATTCTAACTGTTGCTTTCTGACCTGCATACAGGTTTCTCAAGAGGCAGGTCAGGTTGTCTGGTATTCCTATGTTTTTCAGAATTTTCCAAGTTTATTGTGATCCACACAATCAAAGGCTTTGGCGTAGTTAATAAAGCAGAAATAGATGTTTTTCTGGAACTTTCTTGCTTTTTTGATGACCCAGAGGATGTTGGCAATTTGATCTCTGGTTCCTCTGCCTTTTCTAAAACCAGCTTGAATATCTGGAAATTCACTGCTCCTGAACTGCTGAAGCCTGACTTGAAGAATTTTGAGCATTACTTTACTAGCATGTGAGAAGATTGCAGTTGTGCAATAGTTTGAGCATTCTTTGCATTGCTTTTCTTGGGACTGGAATGAAAACTGAACTTTTTCAGTCTTGTGTCCACTGCTAAGTTTTCCAAATTTGATGACATATTGAGTGCAGCACTTTCACAACATCATCTTTTAGGATTTTACATAGCTCAACTGGAATTCTATCACCTCCACTAGCTTTGTTCATAGTGATGCTTCCTAAGGCCCACTGACTTCACATTCCAGGATGTCTGGCCCTAGGTGGGTAATCACACCATCGTGATTATCTGGGTTGTGAAGATCTTTTTTGTATAGTTCTTCTGTGTATTCTTGCTACCTCTTCTTCTTATCTCTGCTTCTGTTAGGTCCATACCAGTTCTGTCCTTTATTGTGCCCATCTTTGCATGAAATGTTCCCTTGGAATCTCTACTTTTCTTGAAGAGATCTCTAGTCTTTCCCACTCTATTGTTTTCCTCTGTTTCATTGCACTGATCACTGAGGAAGGCTTTCTTATCTCTCCTTACTATTCTTTGGAACTTGCATTGAAATGGGTATATCGTTCCTTTTCTCCTTTGCTTTTCGCTTCTCTTCGTTTCACAGCTATTTGTATGGCCTCCTCAGATAGCCACTTTTCTTTTTTGCATTTCTTTTTCTTGGGGATGATCTTGATCTGTGTGCAATATCATGAACCTCTGTCCATAGTTCATCAGACACTCTGTCTGTCAAACCTAGTCCCTTAAATCTATTTCTGACTTCCACTGTATAATTGTAAGGGATTTGATTTAGGTCATACCTGAATGGTCTAGTGGTTTTCCCTGCTTTCTTCAATTTAAGACTGAATTTGGTAATAAGGAGTTCATGATCTGAGCCACAGTCAGCTCCCTGTCTTATTTTTGTTGACTGTATAGAGTTTATCCATCTTTGGCTGCAAAGAATATCATCAGTCTGATTTCAGTGTTGGCTATCTGGTGATGTCCATGTGTAGAGACTTCTCTTGCTTTGTTGGAAGAAAGTGTTTGCTATGAGCAGTGCGTTCTCTTGGCAAAACTCTATTAGTCTTTGCCCTGCTTCGTTCTGTACTCCAAGGCCAAATTTGCCTGTTACTCCAGGTGTTTCTTGACTTCCTCCTTTTGCATTCCTGTCCTCTATAATGAAAAGGACATCTTTTTGGGGCGTTAGTTCTAGAAGGTCTAGTAGGTCTTCATAGAACCGTTTAACTTCAGCTTCTTCGGCATTACTGGTTGGGGCATAGACTTGCATTACTGTGATATTGAATGGTTTGTCTTGGAAATGAACAGAGATCACTCTGTCGCTTTTGAGACTGCATCCAAGCACTGCATTTCAGACTCTGTTGTTGACTCTCATGGCTACTCCATTTCTTCTAAGGGATTCTTGACCACAGAAATAATGGTCATCTGAGTTAAATTCACCCATTCCAGTCCATCTTACTTCACTGATTCCTAAAATGTCAACATTCACTCTTGTCATCTCCTGTTTGACCATTTCCAATTTGCCTTGATTCATGGACCTAACATTCTAGGTTCCTATGCAATATTGCTCTTTGCAGCATCGGACCTTGCTTCTATCACCAGTCACATCCACATCTGGGTATTATTTTTGCTTTGGCTCCATCCCTTCATTCTTTCTGGAGTTATTTCTCCACTGATCTCCAGGAGCATATTGGCCACCTACCGACCTGGGGAGTTCATCTTTCAGTGTCCTTTCTTTTTGCCTTTTCATACTGTTCGTGGGGTTCTCAATCAAGAATACTGAAGTGGTTTGCCATTCCCTTCTCCAGCAGACCACATTTTGTAAGAACTCTCCACTAAGTCCTGTCCATCTCGCTTGCCCCTACACAGCATAGCTTAGTTTCACTGAGTTAGACAAGGCTGTGGTCCATGTAATTAGATTGGTTAGTTATCTATGATTGTGGTTTCAGTCTGTCTGCCCTCTTATGCCCTCTCTCAGCGCCTACTGTCTTCCTGGGGTTTCTCACATTCTCAACATCTAACACGCTTCTGAGCTTAGTATGTTTCAATAACACCTGACTCTTGAATGAATGAATAAATGAATGAGTAAAATGATATTTAAGCTAGGTCCTAAACAAAAATGAGTTGCAACTAGCCAGGTTTCCATCCAGATAGATGAAACAGCATTCATGGGAGTTTCTTACATTCCAGAAAGAGGACTGACCATTTTGAAGCAATTTATGAAGATAGGTTGGCTTGAAGACAAAGAGTGAAGAGGAGAGGGGCACAGGATGATATTGGGTGAGTCAGGACATGCCACATCTTCCACAGCCTTTTAAGCCTAGGCTGCTGCTGCTACTGCTACTAAGTTGCTTCAGTCGTGTCCAACTCTGTGCAACCCCAGATGGCAGCCCACCAGGCTCCCCCGTCCCTGGGATTCTCCAGGCAAGAACACTGTTATGGGTTGCAATTTTCTTCTCCAATGCATGAAAGTGAAAAGTGGAAGTGAAGTCGCTCAGTCATGTCCGACTCAGCGACCCCATAGACTGCAGCCTACCAGGTTCTTCTGTCCATGGGGTTTTCCAGGCAAGAGTACTGGAGTGGAGTGCCATTGCCTTCTCTGAAGCCCAGGCTGGGTACTCAGATTATATATAATATATGTAATGTATAATTATGCATATATTAATATTCATGGTACTTAATTATTATACAATATTGCAGTCCCACAGAGAGAGAAAACTTCGTGTTTCTATACCCCCAAATAGTCAAGATACATATTTCTTAATTCAAATATTTGGAACAGTATTTTAAAAAGCACAGTGCTACTGGAGATTATAGAATAGGAAAATGATTTAGTAAAGAGAAAAACATGGCACACAGCACATTCAAATTCAGTAAGACCCTCTGTGTGCCTGAAGAGCCTGTTGGGAAACAGCTGTATAATGAGAGGCTGGCTGCTCCCAGGTTTCCTCAAGTTTGCTTGAGATTTATGGCTTAGTGGCTTTTTTGTATATTTCCCCCTATGATTATCCAAAATCAGAAATGCTGCTAACAAATAGTAATGATATACTGGAAACAGAATTTCTACCTAAGGCTTCACCTAACCAGTTAGCCTCTTTTTCAGAAGGCTTGAGTGTACAGTATGCACATAGTCTGTACAATTACTTTCAAATACAAATGAGGTTTGAGATTACATTTTATTGTGTCTAGACCCTGATGTTCAAACTCAGAAAATTATACTTTGGAGTGTAAGTGACTCAGGGAATCAATGATGTTTACAAACACAAACGCATTTGGAGTTGGTTTTAGGCAGGGAATAGGCTGCATTTACACTCTCAGCTGCAACTGTGAATGGAGAAATAAACAAAGAAAGGTGATATAAACAAAGAAAGGACTGGCATTTCAGGTTTTCCTCTTCATACAAATCAGCTTATGAGTTCTCATAGGTCATTTTATTAAGCTGTGAACCTTGTGTTTCCTCCTTTTTAAATCAGAAAGAAAACAGAAAGTTTTCTGTTTGGTAACCCCTTGCCAAGAAGCAAACCCCTGGATGTCTAAAGCATCTCTCCTTACATTAGATACAGTCAGACAAAGATAGGTGTGTTCTCAGTGACCTAACTACCAGACTAGTGCCTCCTTGAGTGGTTCTTAAGTGGATTCCTTTCTGGGTTGTGGTCTTGGAGATGATAGACTCTCAACACATTCACTGAATATGTTAGAGAACCAGATCTTTACACGGGATTAGATTCTTGATTGTAAATAGATTGCACCCTCAAGGGAGAAGAGTAGTTGTTCCAAGGTCCTGGAAGACTTTCAATTTGTGGCATGATATTAGCTGATACCAGCTAGCATTCATAAAAGATTTGTTTTGTCCTAAATACTTTTGCTATATTAGATATCTTATGTCTCACAATAATCCTCAGAAATAAACGTAGATGAGGAAACCAAAGCACAGAAAGGTTACCCAAAATCACACAGTTTTGAGGAACTAGAATTTGAGTACAGGCAGGGTGACCCCAGGGCTCCCCATCTTAGTGTCTATGCTATGCTTCTACTGATGGGTATGATATGACTTTTCAGATGATGTGCTGATGAACATTTCAAATTTTAATGCTCGTATCTATTTTAATTGTATTAGAAAATGAAAATCACACATCAGAATTTTGATTTCATGGTTCTTATTGCTGAGATAAAGTTATAAAATTTCAAAAAGTGAATTAATTTAGATAGATTTTGTCAGGAGAATGTGTAATTTCCTTGATTCTGTCTTGTTGCAACAAATATTTGAAATGGCAGACCAGTGTTACAGCTCAGTTACAGCTCAGTTTTATTTGGCAAATGAAGGAGAGTATACCCTTGAGGTGTGAGGGTGGGCTGACCCCAAAAGAGAGTCTTGGCTCCATCTTTTTATATGTTTTGTCTCCTTCCTCCCACCCTCAAGCTTGCCCTATGCAAATTAGGGCTAGTCAGGAACAGGGGCGTGTTTGTTTCACCTGAGCTTCTCGCTCTGGTCCATGTATTTTTCCTTTGCTCCCATTTCATGGACTTTTCCCTCTCTTTGTCTTTAAGCCACTACCATTTTGGACTCCTTTTTCCTATTCTAAATACCTAACAATTTAAATACAAATATTTTGGAAGTATAATACAAAATAACACATAGATTTAAAAGATGCCTGTGACACTACAAATGATAAAAATTGTGTAATATGGTCCAAACCTACTGAAGTACAGAGACCCAGAGAGACTCTGTTCAGTTAGGAGTACATACCACATGGAAAAATTTGTGCTTGTCAACAGTTGAGGGGGCTGTTATTTAACATACCCTTGTGATTAGGCTTTGTGCTCTATTATTCCCCAACATAATGACAACTATAGATGCAAATATATGCTTTCCTAAATGCAAGAAAGGTAGAAAGCTTTTTCAGGTAGCGTAACTGTCTAATTTTCCACAGAAAACCATTCATCATTATTTTTTTTTAATATTTTCAGTAACTTAAAGCAATTTTATGAACAACATACAAATTACATTATAGATGACTGGATACTCCTTTGAGGCAAGGATTGCAGCTTATAAATCTTTGTGCCCCCACCCCCCACCTTGCAAAATGCCTGTGGATTGAATGAACACATGGGTTCCTTTTAAAAATCTGGCAGTACATAGAATTATTTCTTCTTTACTCAGAGAAGATATTAAATTCTTTCAAATCCCTATTCCTCCTTCTTTGTTGTTTTCTTTTAAGCTTCTGTCAAAGTGTTTCTAATTTATGACAACTCTTTTTCTCTAAGTTTAGAGCTGATGCCAGCCAGTAAAATAATAATTCATTTTCTACTTTGCTATAGTTGTTACGTAATGAGTGAATTAAAGGACAAAGTGTTACAAACTTTTTGATCATTATTCTTGCTAAAAAGCAGGGTGATGTTTATGCCTAAGAGAACCAAGTCTGATTTGAGGTCAGCAATATTTCCTACCTGGAAAAGGTCTCCAACTGTACCACCTGTTTCCACCTGGCTAGTTCATTTTCCTATCACATTTTTAAGCTTTGTTCCAAATTTCCTTCTTCAAGAAGCCTAAACATTGGATATAACTGTGATCCAGTTTGGGCTGTAAGAAAGATTTTGGAGATGTTTTTGGAAGCTCCTTCTAAAGAGTCTTCCCAAGTGATGGTGATGGAGTCAGAAATTTCTATAGTAGAGATTTATTTCTCTAAGCAATTATGTTTGCTAAAATTCCCTAACAAAATAAAAGTAATGTAAGTAACTATGCAACTCTATAAACAATGCTACACCTAGCTATTAAGGACTTCATATTATTGGCTGAGTAGCATAAACCCTTAAGGAAGCCGGTAAATTCTTTTTAAAAAATTCTTTTAAACAATTACTTTAAAAATATTGAGTATTTTAATAAACATTTAAATAAATAATAATTTTATTATATCTAGACTCTGATGTTCAGACTCAGAAAATTATACTTTGAGGTCTAAATGACTCAGTGAATCATGATGTTTACAAACACACACACATTTGGAGTGTGGCCTTAGGCAGGGAATATGCTGCAGTTACACAGTGAGCTAAAACTCTGAATGGAGAAGTAGACAATGAAAGGTGATGTAAACAAAGAAAAGATTGGCATTTCAGGTTGTGATAATTTCTTTAGAATAAATCATAACTAATTATCTATCAACCCATTGAAACAGAAATCTGAAATGTCTGCAGAGCTGAAGAATGAAATCCACGAACATGCACTCAAGTGAATGTAACAGGGGAATCAGTTCAGTTCAAGTCACTCAGTTGTGTTTGACTCTTTGCAACCCCATGGACTGCAGTACACCAGGCTTCCCTGTCCATCAACAGCTCTTGGAGCTTACTAAAACTCATGTCCATCAAGTCAGTGATGTCTCCAACCACCTCATCCACTGTCGTCCCTTCCCCTCCCACCTTCAATCTTTCCAGCATCAGGGTCTTTTCAGTGAGTCAGTTCATCATATCAGGTAGACAAAGTATTGGAGTTTCAGCTTCAGAATCAGTCCTTCCAATGAATATTCAGGACTGATCTCCCAGTGGAAACAGTGTCAGACTTTATTTTTGGGGGGGCTCCAAAATCACTGCAGAGGTGACTACAGCCATGAAATTAAAAGATGCTTACTCCTTAAAAAAAAAATGCATACTGCTTGGAAGAAAAGTTATGACCAACCTAGATAGCATATTCAAAAGCAGAGACATTACTTTGCTGACTAAGGTCCGTCTAGTCAAACTATGGTTTTTCCAGTGGTCATGTATGGATGTGAGAGTTGGACTGTGAAGAAGGCTGAGTGCCGAAGAATTGATGCTTTTGAACTGTTGTGTTGGAGAAGACTCCTGAGAGTCCCTTGGACTGCAGGAGATCCAACCAGTCCATTCTGAAGGAGATCAGCCCTGGGATTTCTTTGGAAGGAATGATGATAAAGCTGAAACCAGTACTTTGGCCACCTCATGCGAAGAGTTGACTCATTGGAAAAGACTCTGATGCTGGGAGGGATTGGGGGCAGGAGGAGAAGGGGACGACAGAGGATGAGATGGCTGGATGGCATCACTGACTCGATGAACGTGAGCCTGAGTGAACTCCGGGAGTTGGTGATGGACAGGGAGGCCTGGTGTGCTGCGATTCATGGGGTCGCAAAGAGTTGGACACAACTGAGCGACTGAACTGAACTGATCTCCTTAGGATGGACTGGTTGAATCTCCTTGCAGTCCAAGGGACTATCAAGAGTCTTCTCCAACACCACAGTTCAAAAGCATCAATTCTTCAGTGCTCAGTTCAGTTCAGTTGCTCAGTCATATCCTACTCTTTGTGACCCCATGACTTTCAGCACGCCATGCCTCCCTGTCCATCACCAACTCCTGGAGTTCACTCAAACTCATGTCCATCAAGTTGGTGATGCCATCCAGCCATCTCATCCTCTGTCATCCCCTGTTCCTCCTGTTCCCAATCCCTCCCAGTATCAGAGTCTTTTCCAATGAGTCAACTCTTCGCATGAGGTGGCCAAAGTACTGGAGTTTCAGCTTTAGCATCATTCCTTCCAAAGAACACCCAGGACAGATCTCCTTTAGAATGGACTGGTTGGATCTCCTTGCAGTCCAAGGGACTCTCCAGAGTCTTCTCCAACACCACAGTTCAAAAGCATTAATTCTTCGGTGCTCAGCTGTCTTCATAGTCCAACTCTCACATCCATACATGACCACAGGAAAAACCATAGCCTTGACTAGATGGACGTTTTTTGGCAAAGTAATGTCTCTACTTTTGAATATGCTATCTAGGTTGGTCATAACTTTCCTTCCAAGGAGTAGGTGTCTTTTAATTTCATGGCTGCAATAACCATCTGCAGTGATTTTGGAGCCCCAAAAAATAAAGTCTGACACTGTTTCCACTGTTTCCCCATCTATTTCCCATGAAGTGATGGGACCAGATGCCATGATCTTCGTTTTCTGAATGTTGAGCTTTAAGCCAACATTGTCACTCTCGTCTTTCACTTTCATCAAGAGGCTCTTTAGTTCTTCTTCACTTTCTGCCATAAGGGTGATGTCATCTGAATATCTGAGGTTATTCATATTTCTCCTGGCAATCTTGATTCCAGTTTGTGCTTCTTCCAGTCCATCGTTTCTCATGATGTACTCTGCATAGAAGTTAAATAAGCAGGGTGACAATGTACAGCCTTGACATACTCCTTTTCCTATTTGGAACCAGTCTGTTGTTCCCTGTCCAGTTCTTACTGTTGCTTCTGGCCTGCAAATGGGTTCCTCAAGAGGCCAGTAAGGTGGTCTAGTATTCCCATGTCTTGAAGAATTTTCCACAGTTTCTTGTGATCCACACAGTCAAAGGCTTTGGCATAGTCAATAAAGCAGAAATAGATGTTTTTCTGGGACTCTCTTGCTTTTTTCGATGATCCAGTGGATGTTGGCAATTTGATCTCTGGTTCTTCTGCCTTTTCTAAAACCAGCTTGAACATCAGGAAGTTCACGCTTCATGTATTGCTGTAGCCTGGCCTGGAGAATTTTGAGCATTACTTTACTAGCGTGTGAAATGAATACAATTGTGTGGTAGTTTGAGCATTCTTTGGCATTGCCTTTCTTTGGGACTGGAATGAAAACTGACCTTTTCCAGTCCTGTGGCCACTGCTGTTTTCCAAATTTGCTGGCATATTGAGTGCAGCACTATCACAGCATCATCCTTCAGGATTTGAAATAGCTCAACTGGAATTCCATCACCTGCACTAGCTTTGTGTGTAGTGATGCTTTCTAAGGCCCACTTGACTTCACATTCCAGGATGTCTGGCTCTAGATGAGTGATCACACCATCTTGATTATCCGGGTCATGAAGATCTCTTTTGTACAGTCCTTCTGTGTAATCTTACCACCTCTTCTTAATATCTTCTGCTCCTGTTAGGTCCATACCATTTCTGTCCTTGATCGAGCCCATCTTTGCATGGTATATTCCCTTGGTATGTCTAATTTTCTTGAAGAGATCTTTGGTGCTCAGCTTTCTTCATAGTCCAACTCTCACATCCATACACGACTACTGGAAAAACCAAAGCTTTTACTAGATAGACCACGACCAAAGAGGAGGAAGATACAAAGCTCTCAGCATAGACACTGAGAGGGGGTAAAGAGTTCCCCCCAAGGCAGGGCAGGACTGCTGTAAGCAGTTTTTATATCCTTCCTTAAAGCACATTATTTCTAACCAATCAATTTAAAGGCCAAGATACTTAACTTATTTATGACTTCCCTTGATCCTTGGATTAAGTCATTTTTCATGCCCCTCTGCCATTTTACCATGACCAGATGTATGAGCTTAAGATTAATTCTCACCAGTTGTTTTTCCCTCAGACATATGGAACAGAAGTTAATTCCTGCCCTTCCCTGGATCTGAGTGCTGACAATTTATCAGACTAAAGACAAGAATTCAGGACAATGAAATAGGGTCTTTACTGACAATAAGACTGAAGTCTCAGAGTTCTACACTGACTGCCTAGTAATTTCTACCTCATCATTACCCCCAAAAGCTAAGAGGTGCTAGTTAATTTTTTTCTTCTGGTTTTATTGAGATATAATTGACATATAGCACTTTACTAGTTTAAGGCATACAGCACAGTGATGATTTGACTTACATATTGATACATATTAAAATGATTGTCCTAAGTTTAGTGAACATCTACCATCTCATATAGAGACAAAATTAGAGAAAGAGAAAAAAAATTCTGTTTAGAGAAAGAAAAAGAAAGTTTTTTGTGTATATGTGATGAAAACTGTTAGAATTTACTCTCTTATATAACATTAGTTCAGTTCAGTCGCTCAGTTGTGTCTGACTCTTTGCGACCCCATGAATCTCAGCACGCCAGGCCTCCCTGTCCATCACCAACTCCCAGAGTTCACTCAGACTCACGTCCATTGAGTCCGTGATGCCATCCAGCCATCTCATTCTCTGTCGGCCCCTTCTCCTCCTGCCCCCAATCCCTCCCAGCATCAGAGTCTTTTCCAATGAGTCAACACTTTGCATGAGGTGGCCAAGGTACTGGAGTTTCAGCTTCAGCATCATTCCTTCCAAAGAAATCCCAGGGCTGATCTCCTTCAGAATGGACTGGTTGGATCTCCTTGCAGTCCAAGGGACTCTCAAGAGTCTTCTTCAACACCACAGTTCAAAAGCATCAATTCTTCGGCGCTCAGCCTTCTTCACAGTCCAACTCTCACATCCATACATGACCACAGGAAAAACCATAGCCTTGACTAGACGGACCTTTGTTGGCAAAGTAATGTCTCTGCTTTTGAATATGCTATCTAGGTTGGTCATAACATTTTTTTCCAAGGAGTAAGCGTCTTTTAATTTCATGGCTGCAGTCACCATCTGCAGTGATTTTGGAGCCCCAAAAAATAAAGTCTGACACTGTTTCCACTGTTTCCACTCTTTCTCCATCTATTTCCCATGAAGTGATGGGACTGGATGCCATGATCTTCGTTTTCTGAATGTTGAGCTTTAAGTCAACTCTTTCACTCTCCTCTTTCAGTTTCATCAAGAGGCTTTTTAGTTCCTCTTCACTTTCTGCCATAAGGGTGGTGTCATCTACATATCTGAAGTTATTGATATTTCTCCCAGCAACACAGCAGAGTTAATTATATTTGGCATGTTGTACATTACATCCTTAGTACTTATATATCTTGTAACTGCAAGTTTATACCTTTTGACTGCCTTCATCCAATTCTCTCTCCCCTGCCCCTTGCCTCTAATAACCACAAATCTGGTCTCTTTTTCTGTGGTTTGTTTGTATGCATGTTCGTTTGTTTTTGTTTTTGTTTTGTTTTTTTAAATTTTAAAATCTTTAATTCTTTTTTGACCTACAACACTATGTTAGTTCCTGTTATACAACTGAGTGATTTTTTTGAACATTTCAAACTGATCACCATGATAAGTCTAGATATGATATGTTGCCGTACAAAGATACTACTTAGTTTTTTCCTATATTCTTCATACTGTACATTTCATACCCATGATGCATATATTGTGCACCTTAAAGTTTGTAGGTACAGTAAGTTTTGAAGAGTGGCATACCTGGGTGGGACTTCAGCTTAAAAAGAGGAGGGGATGATTGATAGGATATATGAAATGATGTAAATGATAAACTATCTCATTGGCAGTTTTATCAAAAATTCTGTATCATTTATAGAGTGGTGTACAGAGTTGGAATTTGCTTGTTCTGCTAGACATTACTTTTTCATCTTCTTTTGACTACTCCTTAGTCATTTGCCTACTCTCTCCCATTGGACTGTAAGCAACTTGGTGGCCAAGGGCTATTACTAAATAAAGACAATGTTTTCAAAAAGGAAATGACATCAAATCTTTAAGTCAGAATGTTAATCTTACTAATATTCTTAATCAGCTTTTCTTTAAACTGAAGTGGCTTCATGCCAACAAACTGAATGATTTTTGTCTGCTGTTGACCCTACACTTGGCCCAGTACTAACTTTTAATAATCATTTCTGTCTTAAAAGGAAGGCCAATGTACTGTGATGGAAAAACACATGCAGAAACAAGTAATATGAATTGACATTTGTAAAAGGACTTTTGCTTCAATAAATATTTTCATGAAGATTTGCATTAAGACATATATTTTACAATAATAATATAAAATTACCAAAGGATGAAAAGAATGAATCTGAAAGTAGCTCTTTCTTATACATTAACAATAACTCAATAGAAATCTCTAACCATAATGCTGGCCCATTCTTTTAAATAAAATTAAACTGCTCTGAACACAGTGGATTTTTAAGCAGTGTTAAAAAGAGTTTGTTGCAACTAACCTGATAGTCATTCTCAATGGGAATTGGGAACCTTTGAGGTTTTAAGACATTGGCTAAAAACCTGCACATATATGTTGTATTCTTCAATGCAACTTGTTGGCATTGTCTGTCTTATTTTTGAGAGAAAGGAGATGCTAGGAAGCAACGTGTTTGTAACGTAGTCCCAAGGTACTGATTCAGTTCAATAATTCAAATCTATGAACAAAAAGCAGAGCTTTTTCTTGGTACATTAATTATACTTTCATAGGACTGTAAAATGAAGGAGTTACATAGACTTCTCTCCTTAATTCAACAATTTTCTAAGAGGTCACTGAGAGCTTTGTCTTTTCTACAGTATTTTTGTGGGAAAATGTGTTTTAATAAGTAAAATTATTTCTCAAGAGCTTGAGGACTTGACACTGATAGACCAGAGCTGAAGATGCTCAGCACTGCCGGAACCTTTTGCATTAGTTCATATCCTCAGGAGTTTTGGACTGTCAGTGTTGAAGGGTTTGAAATTGGGAAATATATTACTCAAGTTTGCCCATTAAAATATTGGAGAAAAAAAGTAAAAAAGTACCGAATTTGCAGCTGGTGTGACATGCAGTATATGACACTGGAAAAATGCTATGAATTTCAGAGGTTGTCTGAGCATAGAATTATGTGATGTGACAAGTGCAGGCAATACTTTTTTGGGGGTGGGGGGAGAACCACTGATTTAACAGGAAGAGAAAACTCCATGGAAAAGCATCAGTGCATAAATTGCTCCTGCCCTGGACTCAATGCTATTAATTCTTTGATGCCAAGAGTCAAATTTTGTCAGAGATGGAATCTGCTCTGACACTCTCTGCCAAATCAATAGACATGAAAAAAATGACATTAAATGATATTCATGTTCTGACCAACTTACTAAAACAAGGCTATTCAGAATTATTGTTGGCATGGGATTTTCCTGTTTAAAGTTCAGCCATCTTTATCACCACAGTCACATACTTTTGCTATTTTGACTATTCACTGTCATTTATATTGGACAAATCATTCTAACATACTATCCTATTTGATATCATAAATGGAAAAAAGAGGCTAAACTTTCAGAGAAGATGATGATAATGGTAATTTCACTTAAAAATGGAAGTGAAATCAATGAGAATAATAATCTTGTTTAAAGAGATTCAGTGACTTTTTAATGTACTTTATATATAATTTTAAAATAATAAGAACACAGTATTTATTGCCAGGAATCTTAAAATATTCTTAAAGACTAGGCTCAATTTCCTCCTATATGTTAGAAAAGGGTAAAGAGTTACCCCTTTTCTCTCTTGTATTTTCTTTTAATGTCTGGTTACCCTTAGGCTCTATGAAAAAATCACTAACAGGGCAACACCCAGCAAAAACCCTGTACAGTTGAGCCTTTGTTCACATTTGTTTAAATACTTCCTAAAAGATAAAGCAAAAAGTAATGTGAAAGGTCCTGAGAACATGCAATTCCATCCCTAAGAGCGTTCCCCAGGTAGATTCTTTTAGTTCTCTCTCATTTATGGTCAAGATAATGTCTTCTTCTGTGATATCCCTAGAAGAATGCCCTTGTTGAACTAGCAATTCCTTGTGATTGCAAAGTTCTATGACACTTGTAAAGAATGTTCATATATGTTATCTCATTTGATCTTCATAACAACTAATTAAATAGATTGAACAGGTAATAATACTCCAGTCAAACCCCTATGTTCTGATTCTGAGGATGGGACTTCCTGTCTCACCTCCAAACTTCATGTCAGAGAAATGGGAAAGGTTGTTTCTAATGTCATGGTAGTGCATCATGGTAGGACTCATCAGAGAGTATAATTCAGATTGTTTGCTATCCAGCTCTTGTCAAAGCCTGGCTGAGATGGTGACAGAATAAATTTCTAGAGATCAATTTTACAGTATGTGACAAAAGGTTTAAAAATGCTTCAACACTTTGACATAGCAATTCCACTTCTAGTAATTTATCATGAATTCATGCAAAGGTATATGTTCACCCTTACTACTTATAATAGGGGGAAATTATAAACAAGGAGTTTAAAATTAAGAAACTGGGTAAAACAATGATATATATCCATATAATGGAATATGAATGTGAAATTAAAAATCATGTTGTGTGGTGCTATTAATTGATTAGGGATAATGTTTCTAGTACATTAATAAAAGAAAAATCAGACACAAAGACAGCATATACAGTACAGTAGCATTTTTAGAAAGAAAAAAGTACTCATTTTATGCATGAAAAAATAAGGCTAGGTTCCTGCAAAAATGTGTAAACAGTTATCTATGGGTGGTAGGATTAGAGGTGGTTTATTTCTCTTTTCATTTCATCTGCTTCTGCGTGTGTGTATGTGTGTTCCCACTGGGCATGTATTACTTCTGTTATTAAAGCTCAAATGTCTGGATGAGAGAAGTGATGCCCACAGAAGATGATATAAGAAACATACTGCCCAGGCATTTCTTTAGTCATTCCAGGTTCTAACCTCATGTTGCATTATAGCACATAAATTATTTTTTAATTTTTAAAAATTTAATTATGGAAAAGAGTTTTTCTTGTAAATTTTGAATATTTCCTCTAAGTTCCAGAATATAAGTGAAGTTACATAAACCCATTTGGTTTTGGTTCTTTCTTCCCTTCAGGTGCCAAGATATATACAATATTTAAAAATTAATCTCAGTAATTTATAACCCTTTGGTTAGCTTTTTATTTCTCTTCTTGAACATATCTTTTTTATTTTTTCCTTAAATTTCAATTTGTACACATTATTAGGTATGTATCTTTTATTATAGTTCTTCTCATTGCTTTTGGAAAAAAAGTAGTATGAATTATGATATAATTAATATCCCCTCATGGGCTCACTAAGAGTCGGACACGACTGAGTGACTTCACTTTCACTTTTCACTTTCATGCATTGGAGAAGGAAATGGCAACCCACTCCAGTGTTCTTGCCTGGAGAATCCCAGGGATGGGGGAGCCTGGTGGGCTGCCTACTATGGGGTCCACAGAGTCAGACACGACTGAAGCGACAGCAGCAGCAGCAGCAGCCAGTGAATTTACGAACCATTCTTCTTGCTGTCCATCTGGAAAATTGAGAAACAATGCCTACTTATGCTTTTGTGATAGAAAAGAAATTTGAGAGGATAAGGACAAAAAACTTTAAAACCACTAGGACACTGAATGCTGTCTCTAGGACACTGGACAAGTCACAATGTCTCTGCATCTGTGACCCCATCTGAGAAATTTCTATAATAAAACACAAGAGTGGAAACTACTGTTGTCTCACTCCTAAGAGCTATTCCTAACCTCCTTCACCTTCTCCTGCCTCCCACTACAGAATCTGTGAAAAGTTAACTGTTTATCTTCATAGTCTCCTTTGTGGCTGGTTACGACCACGTGACTGATATGTCTCTAGGGAAGATTTTTTTTTCTCCTTTATAAAAGAAGTAAATTCTGTTTGCTTCTTTCCCTTGCCAGCATCTGCTCCAACTATCTGCTCCACTACCTGCTCCTGCCTTGTTTTGCCTGGAGCTATGAGAAACATTTTGCAAACACAGGATGACAAGCTTAAGATTGAAAAGTCAACATGCCTAGAATGGTGGAGGGAAAAGACGGAAGGATCCTGGGTTCTTGATGGTGTCACTGAGCCACTGAGGCAATGCCAGCAACCAGCTAAGTCTGGACTTACTCCTGGGTGCAAAAAATTAGCCTCTGTTTGATTAAACAACTGCCATCCAGGCTCTCTGTTACCTGCAGCTAAATGACCCTGATGGTCAATAGTATGCTGTTGTTGTGGGAATTAAATTAAATGATATAATATATTTGCAATTGCTTCGTAAGCTGCAGATAACTCCGGAGATTTGTTATTATTTAGAGAGGTGGTATAGAGCAATAGAAAAAGCTTTGGACTTGGACTCAGAAATATAGGCTTGCATTGTAGCCAGCCACCTTATTAGACCTTCTTCATAAAAAAAAATGACCTAATCTCTCTTTGCATTTATTGTATCATCTGTAAAATGGAGATAATGAATATCTGAGAAGGTTTTTGTGAAGGTTAAAGGAGATAAGATACAGAACTTGATACATCTTGTTCAGTACATTTTTTTTCTTTGAAAGAAAAATTAACAAGTAACAGTGATGTATGGTCTGCCTTAACTGAAAAGACTTTCTAAGTCAGATTGATGCCAAAATCTCAACTCTGTGCACTGGTGTCCAATTGAATCTTGGAGACAGAGTTTTTGGTAAAGTTGAAAAAGGTAATTTTATTGCTTTGCTAGGCAAAAGGGGACACAACAGGCTTATGCCCCTCAAGACTGTGTGTCTCAACCTGGGGGGATTTGGTGAGGAGTTTTATAGCAGTGGTTCGAGGGTGGAGCTGCTAATAAGGATGAGAGTATGTACAGGGTTTGCACTCTTTTAATCAGGTCTCAGGTGGTCTGATGAGCTTCTTGAGGTTATCAAACAGTGACCTTTTCTCTGGAACATCTTCCATTTGTTGGGAGTTTTAGTTCTGCAGAAGAACCCAAAGATCCTGTTCTGTGTTTACTTTGAACTAGGATTCTGTCCCCAGGCTGCACTGCTGTTTCTTGACTGCCCCTCCCTTGTCTCTGCATTTTCTCCCTTTCCTGACTAGCTACTGTTTGCATCTGCCCTTTGGAACTCAGGGAAGATCAAGAAATGGGGAACACAGAAAGGCTTTAGTGCTCAGGAGCCCCATAGGGTCCTGCTTAGTTTCAAGATCCCATCGCTCCTTGAACATTTATATCACTATGAAAAGTCTAGGACACTGAAAGATACCTCAGGATGCACTATTAATAAAAGTAGCAGTAAGAATTTTATTAGCTTACTAACTATTAGAGTCCATGGAGATTCTCCAGGCAAGAATATTAAAGTGGGCTGCCATGCCCTCCTCCAGGGGAATCTTCCCAACCCAGGGATGGAACCCAGGTCTCCTGCATTGCAGGCTGATTTTTTACCATGTTAGCCACCAGGATTCCAGGCACTATTCCAATATCTTCACATATATTGACTAATCATTACAGAAGTCCTTTGTGTTCTTTCACTTCCTTATAGAAATGAGGAAAATACAGAAGAAAAGGGTTAAGAAAGTCATCCCAGATTACACACCTGATCATGAAGTGGTCATTGAACTCAGGCAATCTGGCTACAGAACCTATGCCCTTAATGTCTGTTATGTTAAGTCTAAGGGAAAAAATTATTAAATATATTACACTGAGCCTTCTATGAGAACACGGAAATATTTTAATCTAAGCAATCTTTACTTGTAGGCTAGGAGTGTACACAAAAATAAGAGAAAGTCTTGTTGAGAGTTTGGATAAAGAAATTGGAGGCCATTCCATTCAAGAAATAGAGGAATGTTTCAGTCTCCAGGGAAGTGAAGTATCAGAAAACCTAAAATCTCTCTGGGGCTTCCTTCACATTAGGCCTTTCTGGGCAAAAGTACAAGCCCAAGCTTTCTTCAGTTCAGTTCAGTGGCTCAGTGATGTCTGACTCTTTGCCACCCCATGGACTGCAGTACGCCAGGCTTCCCTGTCCATCACCAGCTCCCAAAGCTTACTCAGACTCATGAACATCAAGTCAGTGATGCCATCCAACCATCTCATCGTTTGTCATCCCTTCTCCTCCTGCCTTCAATCTTTCCCAGCATCAGGGTCTTTTCCAAGGAGTCAGTTCTTACCAGGTGGCCAAAGTATTGGAGCCTCAGCTTCAGCATCAATCCTTCCAATGAATATTCAAGACTGATTTCCTTTAAGATGGACTGGTTGGATCCCCTTGCAGTCCAAGGGACTCACAAGAGTCTTCTCCAACACCATAGTTCAAAAGCATAAATTCTTTGGCGCTCAGCTTTCTTTATAGTCCAACTCTCACATCTATTCATGGCTACTGGAAAAACCATAACTTTGACTAGACAGACCTTTGTTGGCAAATTAATGTCTCTGCTTCTTAATATGCTGTCTAGGTTGGTCATAGCTTTGCTTCCAAGAGCCAGCATCTTTTAATTTCATGGCTGCAGTCACCATCTGCAGCAATTTTGGAGCCCTCAAAAGTAAAGTCTGACAGTGTTTTCACTGTTTCCCCATCTATTTGCCATGAAGTGATGGGATCAGATGCCATGATCTTAGTTTTCTGAATGTTGAATTTTAAGCCAACTTTTTCACTCTCCTCTTTCACTTTCATCAAGAGGCTCTTTAGTTCTTCTTTGCTTTCTTCCATGAGGGTAGTGTCATCTGCATATCTGAGGTTACTAATATTTCTCCCGGCAATCTTGATTCCAGCTTGTGCTTAATCCAGCCTGGCATTTCATATGATGTACTCTGCATGTAAGTTAAATAAGCAGAGTGACAATATACAGCCTTGACGTACTCCTTTTCCTATTTGGCACCAGTCTGTTGTTCCATGTCCAGTTCTAACTGTTGCTTCTTGACCTGCATATAGTTTTCTCAGGAAGCAGGTCGGGTGGTCTGGTATTCCCATCTCTTTAAGAATTTTCCACACTGCATTGTGATTCACACAATCGAAGGCTTTGGCATAGTCAATAAAGCAGAAATAGGTGTTTTTCTGGAACAATTTTTACTCTCAAACTTTCTTACTAAGCTTTTAAATAAAAGCATAAACCACTCCCTGAACAGATAAGGAAGGTTTGCTGCTTCTGCTGCTAAGTCGCTTCAGTTGTGTCTGACCCTGTGCGACCCCATAGATGGCGGCCCACCAGGCTCCCCCATCCCTGGGATTCTCCAGGCAAGAACACTGGAGTGGGTTGCCATTTCCTTTTCCAATGCATGAAAGTGAAAAATGAAAGTGAAGTCGCTCAGTTGTGTTTGATTCTTAGCGACTCCGTGGACTGCAGCTCACCAGGCTCCTCCGTTCATGGGATTTTCCAGGCAAGAGTACTGGAGTGGGGTGCCATTGCCTTCTCCGAAGGAAGCTTCAGAGGGAACCCATAGAAGAAGGCCTGGAATTTGCCTGTGCTAGTCATTCTTCCTGTGTGTGAGACTTAAAGATACCTTAATAGAGAAGACTTGGTATTTTAGTATATTCCCCTAAGGAAGAAATAATAATTGTTAATGTCTTTTATTCCTGTAAAATGAAAGTTTTCTTATGGAGGTATGAATAATATGAGACTTAAGTTCCCATTAGGATGTCCAGAAAATTCCCCAGAGTAAGCAGATTTCTTAGCAAGGCATAAATCTATGTGAAATTATACGTGTGAGAGTAATTATGGGCTTACTTGAAATGGATATGGTGGTTTTACTCTCCTCCTAGTTTGTCTTCCTATATTGTAGAAGCTAGAAAATTAAAATATATCATTTCCAGATTTCATTACGACTGAAGTTCTGGATGTGAATTAGATTCTGCCAATTAGATGCACTCACTTGCTATTGAGAATGTGGAAGTAAGGCAAGGGAGCACTTCAAGCCTCTTAGCAGTTTCTGTTGGCTGGTATGCCCATGTGTACCAGACAAGCCAGCTGAGATACATGGGTGCCTACTGCCTGTTCTGGGCTTTTGCTCTGGGAAGAGATGGACTCACAGGTTTCCTGGGACCAATTTGGTGACTGGTTGAAAGTAAAAGTGAAAGTTAGTCACTCAGTCACGTTAGACTCTTTGTGACCCCATGGACTGTAGCCTGCCGGCTCCTTTGTCCCTGGGCTTCTCCAGGCAATCAAAGTAAACTTTGCAGGCAGCATGATTTAGCAGAAGGATAGACAGATTTAGTCCTCAGCTCTTTCATGCAATGAACAAAACTCAGATATTTCTGTAGGAAAATGTAGGTATATCAAGGGCCTGTGATCTTTTCATGCTCAGGCATGTGACATATAATTCAGATACAAGGATCTGAGGTGAGAAATTTTCGGTCAGGGGATGCCTGAAGATCTACAGAAGTGGTAGGCAGAAACTTCAAGAACGAAGGTGCCATATCAAGAGGGAGTACAGATCTCCCTTGACTTATGATGGCTTTATGTCCCAATCAGCCCATCATAAATGGAAAATACTGTAATTTGAAAATGTATTTAATACACCTAACCTCTCAAATATCATAGCTTAGCCTAACCTATTAAATGTGCCCAGAACACTTATACGAGCCTATAGTTGAGCAAAATCAAATATCTTAACACAAAGCCCATTTAGAATAAAGTGTTGAATATCTTATATAACTTATGAATACTGTATTGAAGGTGAAAAACAGAATGGTTGTATGGGTACAGAATGGTGATAAGTGTATTGGTAGCTTCCCCTCATGATCACGTGGTGAACCAGGAGCTGCAGGCTCCCTGCCCTTGCCCACCATCATGGGAGAGCGTCATGCCACATATCACTAGCCCTGAAAAATATCAACTCAAAATCTAAAGTAAAGTTTCTACTGAATGTGAATCACTTTCCCACCATTGTAAAATCAAAAAATCATTAAGTGGAATAATCATAAGCTGAGGAACATATGTACAACTGATTCCTGGCCAGCTGAAGGAAAAAGAAAAATCCACAGATGTAACCTTAGCTCACTATAGCATCAGAAGTCAGTGAAATCCCAAGATGGTACTGACTTACCTCAGCAGGCATCTGGTTCATGGGGAAACCCAGACTAGCTTGTCTCAGGCTGAGATGAGTGAGATAACAAAGCATATAGCGAGGCGCTGAGCTCTAGATCACTTCTTTTGCCACCACTAGGTGCTGTGTATCTTGCTTGTTTCCCAGGCGAGCAGAGTAGGGCACTGGAAAACTAGAAGACTGGACAATTTAACTTAAAATGCTGTAGGATTACCCAAAGGAAATTTTTAAATTAATGCATCAAACTAAGACAAAGACTTAGATCTCTTTTCCCATCTGTTTTCTGGTAAGTGAATTATGAGAACTATCAAAGAAGAACATAAAGCGTCTGCATTTTTTTTTCAGAGTGAAAAAAAAATAAGTATCTTTCTGATTCTATGACATGGACTCTATTTAGTTTACTCTGACTACCTGGAAATTTACTTACCTGGCCCTCATTCAGGAAATATGCAATCCATATATTTTCATAGGTCCAGAAGATACTTTCTTATTAGCATGGAGGAGGAAGAGTTCTGAGCAGCGAAAGCATAGTAATATTTCAGCTCTCCCTGTTAAGATACATTGATCTAAGAACTTCCCTGGTGGTCCAGCGATTAAGACTTCGCCTTCCAATGCGAATGTGGAAGTGGATGTGGGTTTGATCCCTGGTTGGGAAGCTAAGATCCCACATACCTTGCAGCTAAAAACTCAAAGTATAAAACAGAAACAATATTGTAACAAATTCAATCAAGACTTAAAAATGGTCCACATTAAAAAAAATCTTTAAAAAAATCAACGTGCTGATATAGGTTTATAATTTTTTTTTAAGTTTGTGGAAAGTTCATAACCCCTGTCAAGGTCATATATTTAAATTTATGTACAAAGCTAATGTGGTTAAATCTACATTCATCTTTTGAATAAATCTGTGACATGACTCACATGGTCAATATGAATAATCAACAGCTCACTGTGTATGTCTTGGATGCCCACTCCCTTCCCCACTCCATCAGTGATAATCCATGTGTTAATTTACTGATAGTCAAAATAGGATTATCATTGGTGCCATAACTTGTTTATTTGGTGAGATGGCCCTATGTCACTAAGGTACAAGCTTTCTGTTAAGAAAGAACAGGATCTCTACAATATGGAAGAGTTGAGAGTTGCATTCTCATTTGTTTATGAACATTTTATTTATTCCAGTCTTCCAAATGAAAACTTTCTGAGAGTTTTGAGTCCATTAAAAATCATTAAAAATTTTGAGCTCATTAAAATACAATGTATTCCTATTGGTTTACAAGAAAAATTGATTCACATCAAAGATGAAAGAAAAATCCTTGGTGAATACTTTCATAACTGGAAAACAAGATTACGATGTTCAGCTATCATTGTGGCAATTTCACTTCTGGTATATCCCCCTGAATTCCTTCTATAGACTTTTGAAGAGATATACTCTACAGTGTTATTGCACTCTTATTTGTGGTGATGGAGAGTTAAAGACAAAATGATGTCCATCACTGGGAGAGTGGATAGATAAAAATGTGTTTGGATATATGCAGAAATTAAAAGAAAAGAATTAAATGTACATATGGCAACATGAATTTATCTTTCAAAATATAATTCTTAATGGGAAGTGTGAGAAACATAATGAGATATATAAACCAGAAATATTCATATAAATTAAAAATACATGCACAGAAAGCAATCCCTCATGTCTGTAAGAGTATAAGTATACCAAGTGATAAATAATGACATATTACTTTGGGAGGATTGGTAGAAGAATGAGATGAGGGTTTGGTGATAAAACAGAATAGATAAATAAAATAAGAGAGAGCCTTTGAAAGGATTGAAATGGATAGCATGTTATGAATGGAAAAGCATTATTAACTTAAGCTTATACACATGGGATCCTATGTCTACACACACCCCCTTAAAAAAAAAAAAGGGACAAACATACAAAAATACAATGAGTATTGGGACTTTTTAATTTGGTTAATAAAAATATTATCCATTCCAGTTATGACAACCCTTAAAACCTAGTTTCCAAATAAATGAATTCAGAAAGTATCCTTGTGATACAAGGATTCAAAACATGATTTTTAAAATAATGTATTTATCGTGTGTGTGTGTGTGTGTGTGTGTGTGCACTCAGTTTTTTAGTCATGTCTGACTCTTTGCGACCCCTGAACTGTAGCCCTCCACGCTCTTCTGTCCATGGGATTTTCAAGGCAACAATATTGGAGTTGATTGTCATTTCCTTCTCCAGGATATTTATCATACCAAAATATTAATAAAGACATTGCTAAATTCTAATGACATTTGGTGAAATTGAAATAAGGTTTTTGTAATATTATGAATAATATAGAGTAAGATATTTTATAATAAATATTCTTTTATCTTTCTTTCATCCTTTTGGTTTTAGTTTCTATTATTTTGTGTCTGTATGCAATGTGAACAAATATTAGAAGAGTAGTAAATGTATGTCATTTATAATTATACAAAAGACATATATACTGAATATGCATGTAACTTTTTTTTTACTGATACAAATATATGATCAAAAAACTTTGTAAATGGCAGGTGTCAATATTCAGAACTATATAGTGTTACAGTAAACGAGAAATAGAAACAAGACTTAATGAGAACCCAGTAGTGGGCCAGTTGACGGGAGATCTGGGTTCGATCCCTGGGTCGGGAAGATCCCCTGGAGAAGGAAACAGCAACCCAGTCCAGTATTCTTGCCTGGAAAATCCTATGGACAGAGAAGCCTGGTAGGCTACAGTCCGTGGGGTCGCAAAGAGTCAGACACGACTAAGCATCTTCACTTTCACTTTCTCAGTATAATATGCATTTCTAAAAGTAATATGCTATATATAATATAAAGTATGTATTATAACATATAATTGATACGTTACCTTCTTTAGACATATAACTAATCACATATGCATATTTATTTTCTAGCATTTATTTTATACGTCTAAGTCTATTTTTCATATAACAGTTTTTCAGTTGTGAGAAAATATAGGTTGTAGGCCCATGATGTCAAATATAAACAAAAGTTGTAGGCAGAGAAGATATCGTAGTGACTTGCATATATAGACTTATGCTGATGATTTTAAGGAGCTTTCAAAGAAATTTAAATAATGGAGAAACATTTTAAAGTTTGTGTTCAGAAATTTCAGTGATGGCATGGGGGGTGTTGTATTAGCATACTGGAATAAAATAATCCATGAGGAAGCTACTAGACTTTGTTTTTCTTAACTTTCATAACATTTAGAGCAATTTATAGTTATTTTGTTTTTCTTTATTTGTTATGGCTTGCATTCTCCACTAGACTGCAAACTCCAGGTAGGCAGAGACAAACTACATTCATCTTGTCTTTAGTTGTATCCTTGGTACCTCTCACATGTCTGGAACAATGGGCTCAATCAATATTTAGAGAATGAATGGTGAGGTGAAGAATGGGAGTGTTTGAGAGACGCTTAAGAAGTCCAAATTGGTAGATTGTAAATGATGTCTTCAAGTCATTTCTGTCTTTAGTGTTCTAGTCAAGGCCATCAGTCATAAGGTGAAGAACAGGCCATTTTCTATTTCTGTATCCTGTTTGAGAAGGAAGAAACATTGCTTGATTATTTCCATGTAAATCTGTAGTGTGTGTGTGTGTGTGTGTGTGTGTGTGAGTTTTGTGAACTTGAACATGTTTCTTGTCCTCCATACTTCCTCACCAGTACAGTGTGTACAGCAATCACCACCTGAGTGAGGTGTTCTGAAGACTAAATGAAATTACATATGTAATGATTCTAGCAGACTGTAGGACATAATCAGTAGTTTAGGCTCACCACTATTCTCTCTAAACACATTCAGAATGACTAAATATTGTATAATAAAGTCATCATACATTTTATTGTCCAAACTATGATATTTTGGAAAATACAGACTGCTAAACTAGAAAGGGCACTGAGACCAGAAGCATCCATGGGATTCTATATTCAGAATATGTGGTTTATCCTATGGGATAAAGTGAAGTGAAATTGCTTAGTTGTGTTTGACTCTTTGTGACCGCAGACTTTGTAGCCTGCCAGATTCCTCTGTCCATGGGATTCTCCAGGCAAGAGAATTGTCCAGTTCTCCACTGGAGTGGGTTGCCTTTCCTTTCTCCAGGGGATCATCCTGACCCAGGGATTGAACCTGGGTCTCCCATATTGCAGGCAGAGTCTTTCCCATCTGAGTCACCAGGAAAGCCCCAATGGGATAAAGGATAATCAATTTCAGAGTACTTCTGCTTGTCTGAATTAAGAATGAGAAATCCTTTCGATTAGAAAGAAAATTATAAACATCTTTTTATGGTTGTACCTTATTGAAATTATAACTAAATGTGCCAAATAAATGTGAAAGAAACTTTCAGAGTTATTAATTCTGCAAAATGAAAAATATTAACTTACTTTGTTCCTCATAGTAATTATTATCCTTTTCAATTGATTTTGAGTTTTCTCATGTACAGCTTTTGCTTTCATGAAACTGGAAGCACCATGAACACAGGAATTGTGTCCATGTCGTTCACCCCTGCAAAACTACGTCTACTACAGGGCCTAGTACATAGTAACACATCCCAAAATAAAAATACAAGGTAAGTGAGTAGAAAGATTCAGTACAAAGCTTTTTATCAAACAGTGATTGTGCCACCTATTGGCTTCGAGATTCTGGAAATCACTTAAACTTTCTGAGCCTCATGTCTCTCATCTGTAAAATGGGGACATGTGAACTAGCCTGTTGTTGTAAGGATTAAATAAAAATAATGTATAGAACACATGTCCTAGTGCAGCCACATATTATGTGTTCAATAAATGTTTGCTATTTGTAGGCTCTGTTTGGATAAGTCAAATGGAAAGGAAGGGAAAGAGATTTACAAAGTATTTATATTAGCCGGGACTTTTCAGGAACAGACAGTTGACTTAGAGTTTGGATTCTGACTTGTTCCTTTTATACTAGTGACTCTTCAGTGGACTATTCATCAGACATAAATTACCTCAGACCTTAGTCAGACAGAGTAGGGGGCTCTGTAACGATGGGGATCAATAGATGGGGGTGGCTGGAGGCTTTAGTGCTGGGCTGATTTAATGGGTCTTGGAAAGAGCTGTATTAAAAGCTTTTAGGGGAAAGCTCCCTGTTGCTGCTTTTTGTACTCTGTCTAGTACCTTAATGAATGCTGCTATAAAGAGTGTTTTATCTCTGCGTTATGAGCCCAGGTTTGACTGTTTGTGCTCTCGGAAGGATGTTAGCTGTCTTGGGATAAGATTTTATGAAGGGAAGAACTCGTAGGGAAATAGGATTCTTATGATGAGTACAAATCTGAAGAAATTAACAGCAATCTCTGGTATTAAATCCCCCAATCAGAGATTTTGGATTGATTAAAAATATACACCATTCAAATGACAGAATCTCATACCAGATTTCTGATAGTATAATTATCTTTATATTATTATAATGTTTTAGTCTGAAGTATGGATTTGCTCTCTAGGATACTAAAAAGAACTTTGGGATAACAACATAAAATCCTAGTAAAGTTCTGTGTTTTCTTCAAAGTCACTCATACCTTTTAAATCCTAAAGCATACTCTTTACAATTATCCAAGTGTAATATTGTGGAATATTGACTTGATTTTTTAAAATATGAGGACAATATTGTACCAAGCATATGTGAATGTAACTTGCCTAACTTTCAGAGTGGGGTGTTATTCTAAAGTAGCAGAGCAGAGGACAATTCCTTTATATGTATCTAAACCTTCTCCTGTCACACACACAGTACATAGTTTGTTTCATAAGATTTTTCTGTCTTGTTTTAGATATATTTTTCTAGGTTGTTTTATGACTATTTATATATGGAGCCAGCATTTTAGCAGAGATAGTTTAGATTCCCCTTTTGATATCCACTTATGATGGAGCTTAGAAAGGCTAGGAAAGGAACTATGGTATTGAATGCATTGAAAATATTTCCATTCTTTCCTCTCTTATGAGTTGTCTCAAAAAGCATAAACTGAAGAGCCATTAGCAGAAAAAAATGCAGGTAAATTCTTTGTTGGTTGAAATTGATTATCAAGGGATAGTTTATGAAGATATTACTGATACATGGAGATTCTACTTAAATTCATTCAAATATTTTATTTCTATTTGGTCTTATTAATCACCTATACATATGTAAACTTTATACATGTGGTTAATTATTGAAGTTCAAAACATTATTTGTTTATCAATTTCAAAAATATTTGATCCATTTTTTAGAATGCTATTACAGTCATGCATTTTAATACAGTGATTAATTTCATCTTATTTTTTAAAATTATCACTATCCTATTCAAAGTTGATTACAACATCATTAATTTAAACTTATTATTTACTCATTAATTTTATTTGAATAAATTGTACATACATTTATTGAGAACTTACTATGAACTCTGATTAAAACCATAAAAATGAGTAAAGCATTGTTTGCTTTTGATAACTCACAGTATTTGTGGTGAGTGAATGGTCATCAAAATAAAGAGAATATTTTCAAAGACCGATAAGTTTGTAAAACTTCAAACTAGTTTACTGGACAGACTGGATATGTGCTTTAAAAAATGCCATTTTTCATTTCTATCTTCTGGTTATGAGTTCATTTGTTCATTTAAGGAATTCACAGTTAGTATTTTGTGTTCAGTTCAGTCACTCAGTCGTGTCCAACTCATTGCAGCCCCATGAACCGCAGCACGCCAGGCTTCACTGTCCATCACCAGCTCCCAGAGTTCACCCAAACTCATGTCCATTGATTTAGTGATGCCATCCAACCATTTCATCCTCTGCCATCCCCATCTCCTCCTACCCTCGGTCTTTCCCATTATCAGGGTCTTTTCAAATGAGTCAGCTCTTTGCATCAGGTGGCCAAAGTATTGGAGTTTCAGCTTCAACATCAGTCCTTCCAGTGAACACCCAGGACAGATCTCCTTTAAGATGGACTGGTTGAATCTCCTTACAGTTTAAGGGATTCTCAAGAGTCTTCTCCAAACCACAGTTCAAAAGCATCAGTTCTTCGGTGCTCAGCTTTCTTTATAGTCCAATTCTCACATCCATACATGACAACTCAAAAAACCATAGCCTTGACTAGGTGAAACTTTGTTGACAAAGTAATGTCTCTATTTTTGAATATGCTGTCTAGGTTGGTCATAACTTTTCTTCCAAGGAGTAAGCATCTTTTAATTTCATGGCTGCAATCACCATCTGCAGTGATTTTGGAGCCCAAAAATAATAAAATCAGCCATTGTTTCCACTGTTTCCCCATCTATTTACTATGAAATGATGGAGCCAGATGCCATGATCTTCGTTTTCTGAATGTTGAGCTTTAAGCCAACTTTTTCACTCTCTTCTTTCACTCTCATCAAGAGGCTTTTTAGTTCCTCTTCACTTTCTGCCATAAGGGTGGTGTCATCTCCATATATGAGGTTATTGATATTTCTCCCAGCAATCTTGATTCCAGCTTGTGCTTTCTCCAGCCCAACATTTCTTATGATGTACCCTGCATATAAGTTAAATAAGCAGGGTGACAATATGCAGCCTTGAAGTACTCCTTTTCCTATTTGGAACTAGTCTGTTGTTCCATGTCCAGTTCTAACTGTTGCTTCCTGAGCTGCATACAAGTTTCTCAAGAGGCAGGTCAGGTGGTCTGGTATTCCCATCTCTTTCAGAATTTTCCACAGTTTATTGTGATCCACACAGTCAAAGGCTTTGGCATAGCCAATAAAGCAGAAATGGATGTTTTCCTGGAACTGTCTTGCTTTTTTGGTAACCCAGCAGATGTTGGCAATTTGATCTCTGGTTCCTCTGCCTTTTCTAAAACCAGCTTGAACATCTGGAAGTTCACGGTTCATGTATTGCTGAAGGCTGGCTTGGAGAATTTTGAGCATTACATTACTAGCATGTGAGATGACTGCAGTTGTGCAGTAGTTTGAGCATTCTTTGGCATTGCCTTTCTTTGAGATTGGAATGAAAACTGACCTTTTCCAATCTTATGCCGACTGCTGAGTTTTCCAAATTTGCTGACATATTGAGTGCAGAACTTTCACAGCATCATCTTTTAAGATTTGAAACAGCTCAACTGGAATTCCATCACCTCCACTAGCTTTGTTCATAGTGATGCTTTCTAAGGCGCACTTGACTTTACATTCCAAGATGCCTGGCTCTAGGTGAGTGATCACACCATCGTGATTATCTTGATTGTGAAGATCTTTTTTGTACAGTTCTTACACCACCCTTATGGCAGAAAGTGAAGAGGAACTAAAAAGCCTCTGGATGAAAGTGAAAGAGGAGATTGAAAAAGTTGGCTTAAAGCTCAACATTCAGAAAACGAAGATGGCATCTGGTCCCATCACTTCGTGGGAAATAGATGGGGAAACAGTGGAAACAGTGTCAGACTTTATTTTTGGGGGGCTCCAAAATCAGTGCAGATGGTGATTGCAGCTATGAAATTAAAAGACGCTTACTCCTTGGAAGGAAAGTTATGACCAACCTAGATAGCATATTCAAAAGCAGAGACATTACTTTGCCGACTAAGGTCCATCTAGTCAAGGCTATGGTTTGTCCAGTAGTCATGTATGGATGTGAGCTGGACTGTGAAGAAGGCTGAGCACCGAAGAATTGATGCTTCTGAACTGTGGTGTTGGAGAAGACTCTTGAGAGTCCCTTGGACTGCAAGGAGATCCAACCAGTCCATTCTGAAGGAAATCAGCCCTGGGATTTCTTTGGAAGGAATGATGCTAAAGCTGAAGCTCCAGTACTTTGGCCACCTCATGCAAAGAGTTGACTCATTGGAAAAGACTCTGATGCTGGGAAGGATTGGCGGCAGGAGGAGAAGGGGACGACAGAGGATGAGATGGCTGGATGGCATTGCTGACTCAATGAAAGTGAATCTGAATGAATTCCAGGAGTTGGTGATGGACAGGGAGGCCTGGCATGCTGCAATTCATGGGGTCACAAAGAGTTGGACACAACTGAGCGACTGAACTGAACTGAACTCTGTGTATTCTGGCCACCTCTTCCTAATATCTTTTGCTTCTTTTAGGTTCATACCATTTCTTTCCTTTATTGTGCCCATCTTATCTTTGCATGAAATGTTCCCTTGGGATCTCCAATTTTCTTGAAGAGATCTCTAGTCTTTTTCGTTCTGTTGTTTTCCTCTATTTCTTTGCATTCAGCGCTGAGGAAGGCTTTCTTATCTCTCCTTTCTATTCTTTGAAACTGCATTCAAATGGGAATATCGTTCCTTTGCTCCTTTGCTTTTCACTTCTCTTCTTTTCACAGCCTTTTGTAAGACCTCTTCAGACAGCCATTTTGCCCTTTTGCATTTCTTTTTTTGGGGAATGGTCTTGATCCCTGTCTCCTGTACAATGTCACAAACCTCCAACCATAGTTCATCAGGGACTCTGTCTATCAGGTCTAGTCTCTTAACCTATTTCTCCCTTCCACTGTATAATCATAAGGCATTTGATTTAGGTCATACCTAAATGGTCTAGTCGTTTTCCCCACTTTCTTCAATTTAATCTGAATTTGGCAATAAGGAGTTCATGATCTGAGCCACAGTCATCTCCTGGTCTTGTTTTTGCTGACTGTATATAGCTTCTCCATCTTTGGCTGCAAAGACTATAATCAGTCTGATTTCAGTGTTGGCCATCTGGTGATGTCCATGTGTAGAGTCTTCTCGTGTTGTCGGAGGAGGGTTTTTGCTATGACCAGTGGGTTCTCTTGGCAAAACTCTATTAGCTTTTGCCCTGTTTCATTCTGTACTCCAAGGCCAAATTTGCCTGTTACTTCAGGTATTTCTTGACTTCCTACTTTTGCATTCCAGTCCCTTATAATGAAAAGGATATCTATTTTGGGTGTTAATTCTAAAAGGTCTTCTATTTTTTGTAGAACCCATATTTTTTCACATTAAATTGTATCTATAAATGTTTTACATATTTGGGTCTATACAGCTTAGACCCAAAAAAAGTGCCTTCTTTTTTTTTTTTTTACTTAACTGCTCTACCATATTTTCCCATGTCTGTATTTCTTTTGCTATAATTTCATTTTTAATAACCACCCATCCCTCTGTTATTCAGATATAAAAATTATTTAAGTCCTCCATAATTTATTTGGCTGGTTCTTTACAATGTTTTCTTAAAGATTTTTAATGCTATCATAAATAATATTCCAATGAAAATTTTATAGATTAACTGATTACTTCCTTAAGAAAAGAATACTGGGAATAGAAATATTTAACGAGTTGGTTATAGGTATGTTCATACTTTGTGTATTTTATCTATATAGTCAGATGTTCTTCAGAAATTGTGCAGTATATAAGGATGCCCAGATTCATTACACTTTACCATTTTTTTTAGTCTTTTTTATTTTTGATGAATAAACAAGTAGCATTTTATTTTGTCTTTACTTGGTTAACAATGAAATCTAATTTTCCATTTTTAGCAATAATTTGTACTATTCATTAGTGAGTTATCAATAGATCTATTTACTTATGTCCTTGTTTAATGTGTAAGGTCTCAGACTTCTAGTTGATGAAATGACTATTATACTTTTGTGAACTTTCCACCATTATATTCAGGATTAAATAAATAAATAAGTAAATAAATGAAACGCTGTTTCTATGGAGCATGCAAGATATGGAAATCCCACACACCAGAAGCCTAGAGGTAGGTGAGAGGCAGAGCAAAGGTCATGCCAGCTGATGATAGTGTAGGACACATGTGATGGAGATGGTGTGCATACTCAGTCACTTCATTTCTGTCCAGCTCCTTGCAACCCCATGGACCGGTCCCCCAGGCTTGTCTGTCCACGAAATTCTCCTGGCAAGAATACTAAAGTGGGTTTCCATGCAGCCTCCAGGGTGTGTTCCTGACCCAGGGATCAAAGCCACATCTCTTGCAACTCCTGCATTGCAGGTAGACTCTTTACCCACTGAATCACCAGGAAAGCCTGGAAATGGTGTAGGAATACTGTATTGCTACTCAGTTTGACTTTCAACTCCCATGGGAAGGCTGGCTGTAAATAATTATAATTAAACTAGCCACTCTTTGACTCTGGGTGGCACAAAATCTCTTCAATGAGAACTCAACATCCAAAGCGTGTGTTTCTGATTAATTGGAGTCCAAGTTTACACTATTCATGTATTCCAAGAAACACCATACTGAGAAATAAACATGGAAATTAGTCTCCGGTCATTGACACAACTCTGCTGTCTGTTGGAAACAAATGCAAAGCTCTCTGGAGAGATACTTCAAAACCCAAAATGCTTGGATTTCCCATAATAACAATATGCTTTGTGGGAAATAAGCTAAAATAAAAAAAATTACAAAACATGAGATGAAAAATATTCATGATGAATAAGATTTAGTCAAACAAGAGAATTACCTAACTTGCAAAACTTGAGAAAAGAGATTAATGCTATTAAAGAGACTATATAGAATGAATCAGTTCAGTTCAGTCGCTCAGTCGTGTCCGACTCAGGCCTCTCTGTCCATCACCAACTCCCGGACTTCACTCAGACTCATGTCCATCGAGTCCGTGATGCCATCCAGCCGTCTTATCCTCTGTTGTCCCCTTCTCCTCCTGCCCCAATCCCTCCCAGCATCAGAGTCTTTTCCAATGAGTCAACTCATCGCATGAGGTGGCCAAAGTACTGGAGTTTCAGCTTCAGCATCATTCCTTCCAAAGAAATCCCAGGGCTGATCTCCTTCAGAATGGACTGGTTGGATCTCCTTGCAGTCCAAGGGACTCTCAAGAGTCTTCTCCAACACCACAGTTCAAAAGCATCAATTCTTCGGTGCTAAGCCTTCTTCACAGTCCAACTCTCACATCCATACATGAGTACTGGAAAAACCATAGCCTTGACTAAATGAACCTTAGTCGGCAAAGTAATGTCTCTGCTTTGGAATATGCTATCTAGGTTGGTCATAACTTTCCTTCCAAGGAGTAAGCGTCTTTTAATTTCATGGCTGCAATCACCATCTGCAGTGATTTGGGAACCCAAAAAAATAAAGTCTGACACTGTTTCCACTGTTTCCCCATCTGTTTTCCATGAAGTGATGGGACCGGATGCCATGATCTTCGTTTTCTGAATGTTGAGCTTTAAGCTAACTTTTTCACTCTCCTCTTTCACTTTCATCCAGAGAGGGGTATCTCCTCCTGCCGCCCTTCCTGACCTTCAACGTGGGATGGCTCCTCTAGGCCCTCCTGCGCCCGCACAGCCACCACTCCTTGGGCGTGGGGTTGCTTCTCCAGGCCACTGCTCCTGGCCTCGGGCGCCACCCCTGGCCTCCGACACAGGGTAGCTCCTCTCGCCGTCGCCCTTGACCTGGTCGTGGGGTAGCTCTCGGCCATGCTTAGTGCGCCGGTCGCCGCCGCTGCCTGTGCTTAGTGATTCATATAGAATGAATAGGTATATTTAAAATTAATAATGTAAAAAATGTTATAGAAAACAGAAGAACAGAAGACTAATTTAAAACAATGCAGTCTTGAAAAAGGCCAGTTACATTGCTCAATCTTATATACAACTCTCATTAAATATTTAGTTTTATTTAAAAAAGAAAAAAAAAAGAAAAGGTACCAAATACCAATTCTAAAAATAGAAATACATAGTCATTGAAATTTAAAACTTAATGTTTAAGAAGCAAATTAGACCTCCCCAAAGTATGAGAAAATAAGTGAATTAGACGGGAAATTTGGAGGGAAGAACATGATATAGCACTGTTGTTGCTGTTCAGTCATTTCAGACTCTGCAACCCCATGGACTGTAACATACCAGGCTCCTCTGCCCTCCGCTGTCTCCTGGATTTTGCTCATATTCATTCTTTCTGAATCAGTGATGCTATCTAACCATCTCATCCTCTGCCGGCCCTTCTCCTTTTGCCTTCAGTGTTTACAGCATCAGGGTCTTTTCCAATGAGTTAACTGACTGTTCTCATGACGTGACCAAAGTATTGGAGCTTTGGCTTCAGCAACAAGGGGAAATATAGAAAAACAGGGTATATGAAAGAGTACTTTCAATGTGTGTTAATAAGTTTCCAGAGGAAGTGAAAAGAATGGCTCAGAATTTTCCAGAATTGACAAAATCAATATCTCTAGGCCTAAGATGCACAGTTTACAGGAGTAACAATAATAATAATAAAGTAGTAAGTCATACCCAGATATCATAAGAGTGAATAATATCAAACAAAAAGTTTTTATAACATTCAAAAAAATGTAAATTAATTACAAAGGCCCAATTATTCAAGCTTCAACCTCAACCACAGAAGATGGAAATAATCTTTCAAACAGTTTTGAAGTGTTAAAGTGTAAAAAAAAAAAACCTGTCAACATAGAAGCATAAAATTAAATAATCTATCCTTTAAGAATAAACTCAAACTAAACTTTCTCAACACTGCGTTAATAAAGAGAAATATAAGTAAATATATAAGTATTTGTAAAGGGAGTGGACATCCTTGTTAAATTACTAGCTTTTTACATTGATGTCTACATTTGATCTTAAAAATATATATTACCATAATGAGAAATTAGTATTCAGTTCCCAGTTTATGAAGATACTTTTGATCAGAGAGTAATAAATAAATTAAAGTTTCTGTTTGTCACTTGCATTTTCTGATTTTGATTTTTAAGATATGACCAATAAATCAACTCTGCTTTACTCTCCAAAATCTCTGCTTAAATGTGAAATGCTTTATTTTCTCTGTTCTTTAACAAATCAGATATTATAAATGGGTATGTCTTCTCAGTGCTCAAACTGTTCAAGTTCATCAGTTTGAGAAATAGCTATTGTTTTTGATGAACATTCTTATTAACTCCTTTGACTATCAGGTACAAAAAAATAATGTCTTGTATTTAAATTTTAAAAATTAATGCTTTAGATGAATCACTATTTTAGCAACTTTTTGTTAATATTTATTATATGTTATATACTATACTGCTTCCCAGGTGGTGCTAGTGGTAAAGAACCTGCCTGCCTTTGCAGGAGAGGTGAGAGACATGGGTTCGATCCCTGAGTTGGGAAGATTCTCTAGAGAAGAACATGGGTCCTGATTCCAGTATTCTTGCTTGGCAAATCCTATAGACAGAGGAGCCTGCCTGGCTATAGTTCATAGAGTTGCAAGGAGTCAGACAGGACTGAAGTGACCTGGCACATACCTACCACACAGGAACTATGAAGAGCTCACTCATAAAACATTAAATTGTGAAACAGTAATGAAAATTTTCAGACTTACTTTGGCATTATAACAAAAAAAAAATAGGATGAAAAAATACAACAGATCATTTGCACTGAATTGGACTGAAAATAAACTTAGCTTTCTGAAAAAAATATGTTTCCTTTGTGTTACGCTTTGATGATAAAGGTCTTGTTCTTTATACACAGAAAAACAGTGGTGATAATAGTTCCAAATATGGCATTAAATGTTTTTATTTTCTAGAACAAAAAGAATAGTACATGAAAATTTGATGTAGTGAATTACATGTAGCCTGCTATCAAGTCAGTCTCCTCATTTATAAATGTGTCATTACTGCTTTTCTGTATAATAATGCATGCCTGACTTTGATTGGTTGATTCACTTATAGTCCAAGAGGACTGAGAACTGTGATAGAGAGCATTCAGTAGCGTGGTCAGGATATCTCCTCTCTCAGAGACATGTACAAATAGTTCCTTATTAAAGTACGCATTTCCAAGTAAGATATTGAATTAGAATAATAGAATTGTAGAATTATAAGCCATAATAATGGTCATCATATCCAACTCCTTCATTTTGAAGATGTGGAAACTGAGGTTCAAAGAGGTTAAATAACATCCCTGGGGTGATACAGATACACAGAAGCTTCCCCAGAACCAAAATATCCCCTGAGCTCCTGTCCAGAACTGCTTCCACCATACCACACAGCAGGCCTGTGGAGGCAGGTTGTCAGATTTTAGAATTTAAATTATGACTTGGAAAGGAGGAAAATAAATTTCTTCATTGTTTTAGTTTTCTAAGTCCCCTTAGCTAGCATATTCCATTTTGGTGAAAGCTACATAAAGGAAGGTTAGGTAAATTATCAAAGAATGTCTCACTTTGTAAAGTGAGAATTCATCTCAGACCTGAATCTGCTGAAAGATCCCTAGTTTACAAATGCTTCAAATTTATATGAAAAGTTTAGAAAGATAGAGAGTGATTAAAAAGAGAAGGAAAGAAGGGAGGGAGGGTAAAAAGAAGATAAAAATGTAACATTGGAGGTGTAATCAGGGAACAATATTAGATATAATACTTCACATCTAGAAATTATGAGAAACTTACCTACTGTAAGGGGGATTGTATCAGACTATGTTTACCTTAAAATCCATATTTAAATAATTTTGAATTGTTTTTTATTTTTACTGGTATTTTTTTATTGTGTTTTCTTTTATTAGGGGCCACCAATTTATTAAACATCTTCATCTTCCTAATACTCATCTAAGTATTTTCTCACTCTCAATTTCCTATTGTTTGGGTAAATTATTTTCCAGTTGATAATTTTAAAATTTTGTATACATTTTATTTGTCCTGATCTTGGCCACTTATTTCAAAAGTATTAATGAATTGTTAAAATATTAGGGATTTTAAAAGAAACCTACCAGCATTTATTTATGTAAATGAATCTTGAATGTTCATTTTGGATGAGTGGTCCATTATGAATTCTAGTTATATTCTTTGCTCATGCACAGATTTTTGTAATAGCTTCAAAGGCAAAAACATTCCTTCCTATTTTTATGATGAATTTTGTAACAGACATTGCTAAATTTCCTTCTATAAATTCCTTTCTTTTATTTTCTATAGAATCTTAACTGGAGAAGTATCATCTGGAAGCTTCTGGGATTTCCCTTATGTCGAGTAAATCTGAAAAGGGAGCTTCATGAGGGCAGATATTTTTATCTGTTTTCTTTACTGTTGTATGATCAGAACCTGGAATAAATTCTAACATGTGCATGAGTGCGTGCTAAGTCGCTTCAGTCATGTCTGACTCTTTGTGACCCCATGGACTGTAGCCTGCAAGGCTCCTCTGCCCATGCGATTCTCCAGGCAAGAATACTGGCATGGGTTGCCATTTCCTCCTCCAGGGGATCTTTCCAACCCAGGAATCGAACCTGAGTCTCTTATGTCTCCTGTATCGGCAGGCAGATTCTGTATCACTAGTGCCACCTGGAAAGCCCCACATATACTGGATGCTTAAGAAATTGTTTGATGAAATAATGACAGAGAACACGTGCATGAATATTTGCCCCTTCTTGCTTCCTTTCATTATCCTCATGCACGGAACATGAGTGCGATGCTAAAGTCCATCCTGAGCCACGGATACTTGATGACAGGATGGAAACATGAAACAGGAATGGATCTTAGAGGTACAGAATGGTTCTGCATGGCCTCCTTCCAATTTTAGATGAGAGAGAAATGACGTTTTCTCTTCTCAAGAGATTAAGTTCATTGTTGGTTGGAAATTTCTGTTATAGGTGAACCTTGTGCATATCAATAGAACTTTACTTTTTAAAAAACAGTGGAAAGTAATCAGCAAAATTTGGTGGAAAATTCCTGTGAACTTGATGTAAAGAGTTTATTTATTTTTGTCAGAAATATGTTTGATAAACACTTAATAAACCTTGTCAGTTTTATATTTTCAAAATTATAGTTAATGGATGGAAGCCCTAATCAGGACATAATCTTTTATCTATAATGAGGAACTATTTATTGAACCTGAAGTAAAAGAAACTTCAGGAAGAATAACATAGAAAGAAGTTAATATGTCATGTTAAGCACTGTATTTTGATGTTTAAATAGTATGTGTGTGAGGAGGGTGGGGAGCTTCCCAGGTGGCGCTAGTGGTAAAGAACCTGCCTGCCAATGCCGGAGACAAAGAGATGTGGGTTCAGCCCCTGGGATGGGAAGATCCCCTGGAGGAGGGCAGGGCAGCTCACTCCAGTATTCTTGCCTGGAGAATCCCATGGACAGAGGAGCCTCACAGTCTGCGGCCTATAGGATCACAAAGAGTTGGACACAGTTGAAGCAACTTAGCAGCAGCAGCAGCTGTGTGTTTGTGTACATTTTAGTTGTGTAAACCTAAAACAATTCTCCATATTCGAATAGAATAAATTATATTTTTATTTATATGTATTATATATTTGTAGTCAAATAGCTACATATTGTGGGCTTCCTTTTTGGCTCAGCTGGTTAAGAATCCTCCTACAATGTGGGAGACCTGGGTTCAATCCCTGGGTTGGGAAGATTCGCTAGAGAAGGGAAAGGCTACCCACTCCAGTATTCTGTCCTGGAGAATTCCGTGGACTGTATAGCCTCTAGGGTAACAAAGAGTTGGCCATGACTAACCAACTTTCACTTTTACTTTCAGCTACATATTGTAGCTCTATTAGCAAAAAATTTAGTAAGGGGCACTCATAATATTTAAGTAACAACCTTAAAGTCATTCAGGTGGTAAGAGGCAAATTCAAATCTTAACCTATGACTCCAGAGCTGTGTTCTTTCTTTTCATTCATGCTAAGATTTTGTGATAACCAGTGAAGGGAAAATATCTACTCTATTCAAGATGTATAATTGTATAATTACAATATATTTCATTGATAACATAAGGGCATTATAATTTTAATGGTGAAGCAGTTCATATAAGATGAAAACCATTCAGATTATAGGCCTAAACTTATTTTATCAATGGCTGTCAGATTCCAGAATGAGTATGTGAATGAATGAATAACTTTCCAGTGAGTAGTTCACTGAGAACCAGCATGGATTAACTAAAGAAGTGAAAACAATTTATGTTAGACTCAACAAATTTCTATTGACTGCAATGACTAAATTTGTATATAGAAGAATTTTGTAGATATGTAGTATCTGGATTTCAATAAGTCACCTGGTCAAGTCTGTGGAAAAGAATGAATGATAACAATGAAATAATAGTGTAAAATGAATGAGGTTTATAGTAAGTATAGTAAGTGGACTATACCTAAATAATTGATTAACAGGTTGATACAGCTCAGAAGCAATACCATTGCTTTGTAGTCACCTCCTGTGTGCACATCCACATTGTTCCAGTTAGTAGAGAAAATAAATTACCTTAGACAAATGATGTTACAATCTTCATAATTTGAGTTCAAGCCATAGATAGAGGTGATTTTGCCATCTAAGTAATTTTGTATTTTCAACCTTAATGTGGTGAATAAAAATCTTTTATAGCAAGTGTCTTATGAAACACAACTTGCATTAAGAGGAAGTAACATTTTGTTAAAAGTTATTGGATGGTAAAATTGTCAAAAAGGACTCTGAAATTCTTTCCTCCTTGTCCATGCCATTCTTTTCAAAGGTACAGATAGTGTTATCTCTGACCTTGAGCATGGGTGACCTGATACTGTGAGTACAATTTGCCTCTTGAAGATCTAACTAAGGAAACAGGTGCACAGGTTGGAAATCACATGCTCCTGCTACTGCTGCTAAGTCGCTCCAGTCGTGTCCAACTCTGTGCGACCCCGTAGACAGCTTTTCCTAATCGCTAAAGCTGGTGGATAGCTTGTTTCTGTAGGTGCTGAAAGAGGGTTGGACCACTGTAGACTGACCACGCTTGTTCAATCTGCTACTTAGTGACAATCAGAGCAAGACTAGAGACCTTGAATATTGCCAGCATTATATAGCACAGCACAGATAATTGTCGTAGTATTTCCAGCTGTCATTGAGAGACTAAGCCAGATTTAGGAATGCTGCTAAGTCACTTCAGTCGTGTCCAACTCTGTGTGACCCCATAGATGGCAGCCCACCAGGCTCCCCTGTCCCTGGGATTCTCCAGGCAAGAACATTGGAGTGGGTTGCATAATCATTATAGTCATATTTATTCCAGCCCCTTCATTATTAGTTCTGGATATGGCATGTTTATCTCTTAAATTAAGAATGATTTGTTCCCATGTAGTGCCTATCACTTGAGAATTTCAACGTGCTTTATGAGCTTTGGGCTGAGTTTACATCTAGCCCGGAACTTCTGCCAGTGCTCTTCTGGGTCCCTCTGGAGCTCTTCTGCATGTGCTACTATTTCCTTAATGGCACTTCTCACTCAGATCATCTCTGTTGGGATGACAAAGAATTCTGCTGAGGTTTGGAGGAAAATGTGAATTTGAATTTGGAGCACTAGCTCTTTAATCCTTTCAGCTCTCTTTGAAGTAAAGAAGTGATGACAATTATTGCATCCATTTTCTAGACTGGATTTCAGTGTGTTGCCATTGAAACCATCTCTGCAGAGGTGACTTACAGGCCTTAGCCTGTCCTCCGCCATATGCTGCCTCCCTGGTATAAATTAAAGTGGGAAGAGAACAGAGAGATTTGGATCCCAGAGCTTGTTTCTATAAAATTAAGTAACATTTGATTTTCACACATTTAAAATGGATGACTTAGTTTCTTCTTTGTAAGATATAAGGTACCACACAAAATAGTTTGAAAATAATTTGAACTCTATCCATTTAACCTATTATTGATGGGTTGCTATATACAAGTACATATATATATATATATATAATATATATATATATATATGTTACTTTTTTCACTTTTGAGCAAATTTGTATATCTTACCTCTACTTTATACTCAGATCAATATTAAATTATTATTTCATAGCCATATTCTTCAAGAAGCATTGTTGAAACAACAGCATGCAATATGCTGTTTTAGGGGCTGCACTGGGTGAGTAAGGGGAGGCAAAAGTGATTCATTTGTGTATTTTGGAAGCCAAAGTATCCTGTAAACTAATGCTTTATATGTCATCTCACAAAATGGATCATAAATAAGTTGAGGTTTATATTTCACATACTTTTTTAATCTTTGAAAAAGTTTCAAATATAGCTTCCCAACATAAACACACAGATACACACACACACACACACACACACACACACACACACAGACACATGGGAAAAAAAGCATTCTTGGAACTCTATAGAGATAATCAGCACCAAAATCCTGACATTTTTCCCACTTTTTTCTTGTGTTAAAAACATACCACTTCTGTCAGTTATTGCTAGATATTTTCTCAAATGCAGACTTATCCTTCTACCAAAGTAGAAATGCCATTAAAAAAAAACTTTAAAGTAGTTTTTCAAAAATCAGCATGATGGATTTTTAAATGTTTGTTCATCAATAATATCCCATCACTGGGAGTACACTGAAAAAGCATAAAATTCTATTTGTTGGGACTGCCGGATGCTATAATGGCCCAGTTGCTAATTGCTCTGTAAAACCCAGAGACAGTATTCCTTACACACCATATTTTCAGGATGCAGATTTTGATTAATTGATGCTGGATGGTTGGCTATCATAAGGCATGACATTTAGTCCAAACAGATGAAAACTGGTTGAAAAAAACTGTGTTCAAAAGCATTGAAAAACAAGAACATGAAGGGTCAAAGGGCAATGGGAAGAAAGCTATTTGACAGTTAGCTCATATTTACCTTATAAATTTTTTAATAATAGCTGATGCTTTTTAATCTCTGACTGTCTTACACTACAAAGTGTAAGTCAATGTATAAGCTAATTGCAGAAAGCAAAAGTGGTATTTAATGCACTGGACACTTTCACAAAGTATTGTGTCTCTAATTAGTGTTTGTAACTGATGTGACAGCAGTTTATAGAGCACCAAAATAGTTCCTAATTTGTCAAGTGGGTCTGAAGCTTATGGCAGGTTTCTGATCATCTCCCTTGCCGCAGGACCTGAAAGCACCTTCAAAAAGCTTTCTCTCATTGATCTTTAGTCAGATGCTGACCGAGAAGCAGACAGCCCTGCCAGAAAGAAGATAGATAGGTGCTGTACTGGCATGAAAAACACCGCACCCTTAATGAAAAAGGTTCCTGCTTATAACTCATGTGTGTGTACAAACACATCCACATAGGGGGTTTCAGTGAGAATAGCAGTCCTGGAAATTAAGGGGAATGCATTTGCTGTTTATTTTTTCATTCTTCTCACATACGGTTGCCCATCATGAATGTCTAGAATGCACTAAGCAGGCTGTTTGTTAGTGCCTCCTTGGTTTCTTTTTTGTGGCTCTCTAAGGTGGAATGTTTTCATGATTAGCTTATAATTTTTAGAGAGTTGGTGAGCTAATGCAAGCACAGAAGATAAATACCAAATTGTGGTGGTGTTCTAAGCATAAACAAAAGGTTGTTTGATATAAATTTTGAATTTATAAGAATATATATACTACAGATTAAAATCTCATCTGTGTTTTGTGGCAATCCCCCTGCTGTCTTTCTGATGCTAAGGGATGATGTTCCCGTGATAGAATATCAATGATATATTTGTATTTTAGAATGGCTTATGTAATAGGAAAAATATCCAAGAAAGTTGCTCAGTATGCGTTTGTCAGCTACTTTTTAATTTGTCAGGTTAACAGAATGTATTACTAAAGATAACATGATGATTATCCCACCCACATCACATCTTAGCATCAGAGTCCTGGGCACTACACCAGGGAAATCATTAAGCAACTTGAAAAGGGCACACTGTCCGCATTGATAGGGACCAGTTCATTGAAAAATGCAATCACCTCATCCTTAGGGAGGAATGTGTTGTGTTTAGCAAGTCCAGCCACCAAATTTTGCTACTTACTAACCTTGGTGCTCAAGGTTTATTTCTTATAAACATTTTCTGAGAATTACAAGTTGCTTTTCTCTGTTAACTCCCAATCATTTCCAAGTGAATTGTAGTTTGAGATAAATTATGGGGGGAGATGATGTACAATTTAGCTAACTATAACTGCAGCGATTCAAATCAACATGGCAAAAATAATCTCTCTTCTAGTCCCCATTTTTATTATCTTCCTATGTTTCATAGGTTGGGAGAGGGTCCATCCTAGCCAGCGTATTAAAAACCAGACACACCAGTTTACTTACAAAGGTCTGTATAGTCAGAACTATGGTTTTTCCAGTAGTCATGTACAGATGTGAGAGCTGGAACATGAAGAAGTCTGAACACGAAGAATTGATGCTTTTGAATTGTGGTACTGCAGAAGACTCTTGAGAGTCACTTGGATTGCAAGGAGATCAAACCAGTCTTAAGTGAACCAGTCATTCCTAAAGGAAATCAACCCTGAATGTTCATTAGAAGGACTGATGCTGAGACTGAATCTCCAGTACTTTGGCCACCTGATGTGAAGAGCCAACTCATTGGAAAAGACCCTGATTCTGGGAAAGATTGAGAACAGGAGGAGAAGGGGGTGATAGAGGATGAGATGGTTGGATGGCATCATCAAGTCAATGGCCATGAGTTTGAGCAAACTCGGGAGATGGTAAAAGACAGGGAAGATAAGCTATAGCCTATGGGATGGCAAAGAGTTGGATATGACTTAGCAACTGAACAACAGTCATCTTGCAAAACCTGGGAGCATTCTTTGGCTTGTATTTTCCTCACCTACATTCTTCTTATCAAGTCATAACCAATCCTTTCCAAGTCTTAGATTTATCAGTTAATAATTCTCAAATCTATCTACTATTCTCCACTGACACCAGCTTAATTTACCATCTTCTATAAACTGATGCTGCAAGAACCTCTTAATGAGTGTCACTTACTCTACTCTACTCCCACAAACATATTCTTAAGGAATAAACCAGTTATGATACTCTTGCATAAAAGGTTTGATGCAGTGGTTTTTAAACCACTGTGGCTCAGAAGTCTTCCTTCATATTATCAAATTTATTTAGAGTCCCAAAGCTTTTTGTTCTTGTAGGTATATCCATTTATATTTATCGTGAAAGTGAAGTGGAAGTGTTAGCAGTTCAGTTGTGCCCACCTCTTGCAACTCCATGGACTGTAGCCCACCAGGCTCCTCTGTCCATGGAATTCTCCAGGCAAGAATGCCAGAGTGGGTAGCCATTCCCTTCTCCAGGGATCTTCCTGAACCAGGGATCAAACCCAGGTTTCCTGCATTACAGGTAAATTCTTTACCATCCTAGTCACTACGGAAGACTGATATTTATCATATTAGAAATTAAAACTGAGAGATTAAAAGTTATTTACATATTAATTCATTGAAAAGTAAAAGAACATTGCAATTTGTGTGTGTGTGTGTGAAAAATCATTGTGTTTTCCAAAACAGGCAATGACAAGAACAGCATCGTTTTACATTTTTGCAAATCTCTTTAAGATCTAGATTAGTAGAAGATAGCTGGGTTCTTATTTCTGCTTCTGTATTCAATCTGTTGCAATATGTTGTTTAGTTGAAGCATATGAAAAAACTCCAGCTTCTGAGACATAAGTAGTTTGAGGTAGATCTTGGTAGTCTTTTCAGCTAGGCTCTTTTGAAATTACACTAAAATTTTTCTTTAAGGAATTTTACATTTTTTAAAATTAATTTTTATTAGAGTATATTTGCTTTACAATGTTGTGTTTTTTCTACTTACAGCAAAGTGAATCAGCTATACATATATACATATATACCCTCTCTTGAATTTCCACAAAGCATTGAGTAGAGTTCCCTGAACTACATATTTGGTTCTCATTAGTTTTCTATTTTATACATAGTAGTGTCTATGTGTCATACTCAGTCTCCCAGTTCATCCCATCCCCTCTTCCACCTCCTTGGTGTCCATACATTTGTTTTGTATGTCTGAGTCTATTTCTGTATTGCAAATAAGATCATCGATACCATTTTTCTAGATTCCACATATATGTTTTAATATATGATATTTGTTTTTCTCTTTCTGACTTAACTTCACTCTGTATGACAGTCTCTAGGTCCATCCACATCTCTACAGATGACCCAATTTCCTTCCTTTTTATGGCTGAGTAATATTCCATGTACCACATTTTCTTTATCCATTTCTTCTGTTGATGGCCATGGTTGCTTCCAGTCTCAGCTGTTGTAAATAAGTGCTTCAGCTGAACATTGGGGTGCATGTGTCTTTTTTGACTTACAGTTTTCTTTGGGTGTATGCCCAGGATTGGGATTCCTGGGTCATATGGTTGTCCTATTTTTAGTTTTAAAGGAACCTTCATACTGTTCTCCAGAGTGTGTATCAATTTACATTCCCACCAACAATGCAAGAGGGGTTGCTTTTTCTTCCTACCCTCTTCAGCATTTATTGTTTGTAGATTTTTAAACTCTTTCATGCATGCATGCTCAATCACTCAGTTATGTCTGACTCTGTAACCCCTTGCACTGTAGCCCACCGGGCTCCTCTGTCCATAGGATTTCCTAGGCAAGAATACTGGCGTGGGTTGACATTTCCTTCTCCAGGGGATCTCCTACATCTCCTGTGTTGACAGGAGGATTCTTTACCACTGTGCCACCGGGGAAGCCGTATTGTTTGTGGATTTTTAAATGATGGCCATTCTGATAAGTGTGAGGTCATACCTCCTGGTTTTGATTTGCATTTTGCCAATAATTAGTGATGTTGAGCATTTGTGTGTGTGTGTGTGTATTTGTTGGCCATATGTATGTTTTCTTTGGAAAAATGTTTAGGTCTTCTGCCCATTTTTGATTGGATTGTTTAATTTTTTCATATTAAGCTACCTGAGCTGTTTGTAAATTCTGGAGATTAATTCTTTTTCAGTTGCTTCATTTGCAAGTTTTCCCCCCATTCTGAAGGTTTTCTTTCTGCCTTGCTAATGGTTTTCTTTGCTGGGAAAATTGGACAGCTACATATAAAAGAATGAAATTAGAATACTCCCTAATACAATATACAAACATACACTCAAAATGGATTAAAGACTGACTATAAGGCCAGACAGTATAAAAGCCACAGAGGAATACATAGGCAGACCACTCTTTGTTGTAAATTGCAGCAGGATCTTTTTTGATCCACCTCCTAGAATAATGAAAATGAAAACAAAAATTAACAAATGGGACCTAATTACATTTAAAAGCTTTTGCACAGCAAGGGGGTTTTACATTTTTTAAGGGGAAGAAAATACTTTTTTTTTTTTCTTTTTACTTTACTACATCAGGATATTCCTGAATGATTAGTTGGGCTGTGGAATCCGAAAACATATCACTGAACTTTTTGTACTCTGTTACATTAAAATTCATTGGTGTTTCCAGCATTGTAAGTGGATCTTTTACCCATGAGTGATTTTAAACATCATGCACTCATTTGGAAAATATTACTTCGGTGAGTTATATAGATCTTCAAATGTTGACATATTTCTTTTATTCAATATCAAAATATCACATTTGTTACTGTCACTACCACATGTATCAGAAGTCTTTAGGTATTTGGAAACTGTCAGGCTCATCATGGTAGTGGATATACATTTTCCAAAATTCACTTGAAACCTCTAGCTTTATCATTTTTAACAATTGGCATCTTGTTTGAAGTGACAGGTGCACTTAGTTGATTTTTGATAAAATGACTTCCATGTACCAACTATGAATAACCATCGTCTGTCTGTAAGTCTTTCTTTCGAGTAAAAATGGTGTTTGGTGAAAGTATCAGCTTGTTTAGCTCACAACTCAAATAACTGCATAAATGCTTTTCTTTGAGACAACTATCCTACTTGGATATGCACCAGAAGAGTTTTACTTCTCAGTTCATGCACAGAACATTTTAAACATTTGTACTCAGATGTGGATTTTTATAGAAATGGTGGTTTTTATTACTGCACCAAGATATTCTTAAGTGAAATTAGCTTTGCTTCCCTCCTCCCAGGAGTATATGGGTGAATGCTGTCAGTACAGTTTGGTGCCACAGTCTTGGTTCATGCTAGAAGGTACTAGCAGTTTTTCCCAGCACTCTTTTGCACAATCCATGTACATTCTCCCCAGAATTCTTCTGCACAACATTCTTTTACAATATGACTTATTCCAGAATAAAGCATAATATTAAAAAAATTAAACTCTGTTAATATATCAGAACCACTATATATCAGTACCACTATATATATATATACACCAGTATATCAGTACCATTGTTTGTGGTCAACATAAAATAAAGTTTTTCCAATGAATAGCTGGTGCTGTTACGAGACACATACAAACAAAACAGCAAACAGTCCCAACCTGTATGTGCATTGGTCCAATTAAACTTCAAAAATAACAATACCTCAGTTGCTAAGTCACTTCAGTCATGTCCGACTCTGTGTGACCCCATAGACAGAAGCCCACCAGGCTCCCCCGTCCCTGGGATTCTCCAGGCAAGAACATTGGAGTGGGTTGCCATTTCCTTCTCCAATTCATGAAAGTGAAAAGTGAAAGTGAAGTCACTCAGTTGTGTCCGACTCTTAGGGACCCCATGGACTGCAGCCTACCAGGCTCCTCCGTCCATGGGATTTCCAGGCAAGAGTACTGGAGTGGGGCGCCATTGCCTTCTCCCAACAATTCCTCAGAGGAGATGTAAACTTGGCCTTCACGTTTTCAACTAAGTCATTATTTTAACAAAGTACTATATTGTTGGAAACTGACAGTGCCGTGTTTCCTTCTACTGCCGTTTCCTCCAACAAGTATTCAGAAATTTGTCAACTCTACAAGGCTTTGTTAGTCTTTCAGTTGTTGTTTGAATGTCTCCATCCAAAATAAAATCCTTTACAAAATACAATGTAACCTGTAAAGTGCTTTAGTGTGTTATTCATTTCTGCTCTGCAAAGTGGTGAACCATTTTTACCTTTCAAAGTTCATTTATCTTATGTATAAAATATTCAATTCCTTTTCCTTTACATTCTGAATGATTGGTCTCAAAATGATGCCACCATAATACTATTCTAAAAGTTCTGTTGTACAAGACATGATAAAGTAAATGTTTAATATCTCTGAAGTTGAGAGAAAGGTAGCTTTTCTCATATTTTCAATTTCTTATTTACAGATTTTTTATTTCCTCTGGAGTACATTCTTCTCTTCCATGAGTCAGAGAATTCTGATATGTCTGCTTCATCTTTTATAGTGTCTTTAGACGTAGATGGTGCAACGGCAGGTTAAGAAAGCAGGTCCTCTAATCTTTCTTTAAAGGTCAATGATCCATCCTAAAATATAATAAAAATATATTATAAATAAGCTTGATTTATTTTAGAATAAAATGGTACTTAACTAAAAAAATAACATTTTTGGAAAAGATCAACAATTTAGAAACATTTTCAAAATTAAAAATGTACTATAAATGTGAAAGTATTTTTAGTTCTTTATGTATTTCTGCACAGTTACAAAGAAAACTTTAGGATTTCAAGCTAGTAATTTGTGGAAAGATAATGAAGTTGAAAAATTATAGCAAGTATACTCAGAAATAACTAGTAATAGCACAGTAGAAATGCTGATATCAAACCGTTAGTCTCTGAAAATGCATGTATTTATACCTTAAGAAAACACAAAAAATGCACATAGCCATCAGAGAAATGACATCACAGTCTATGTAGAGTCTGAAAATGTCCACCATACACAGTGCAAGAAAGGATGTGTAAAAGGCTTTTTGCACATAATACTTTTTGGTATCATTATGAAAATCATTTTGACCCTGGGATCTCCTGAAAGAGACTCAAAGACCTTCAGGAGTCCTCAGAGCATATTTTGTCTATTACTGATATAATGAATGTTTACTGAACACTCCTAGGATTAAAATAAAAATTTTTAACATGCTTGAAAAAAACACTCTAAGGCTTCATTTTTCTGTACAATCTACCCTCACCTCTAATCCGGCTACCCCATCAAATTCTCTCTGACTCCGGGGACTTACCTCCTCTGCCTTTCTTACTCTTGGAGGGCCCATTTTGCCCCAACCTATCTACTAATTGTTGAAGGCTTAGCTTCCTCAGCTGTTCAGGCTTTTTTTGATTCATTACTCTAAGGTACAAATTATTATGCCCATAATTATACCTATTTATTATTTACTGTTATTCAGATACCATTTGTGCTTTGTCATGGTTGACTTTTCTCTCCTACACACTCCAACTTCATTCAGTTCTCCTTTAGAGTTTGCACTCAACAATTTTTAGTTAAAACTATGTTTACATTACTTTGATTATGCAAATATTGTTCACTTCAGAGAAAAGTAATGTATTAAGAATATGTTTCATTTCTTTTACCATTTTTCTATTATTAGTAAGCCTCATTTTTTCACGTGTACTATACTATAAATACATATTTGAACATCTTAAATTTCTTTGTCAGATCTATCATACACATCACTAGGTTATTTTTTCAAACATCAAAGCATGTCAAAAATTTATCAGTCCTATTTTCTCCCTTTGTTAAAAAATTATTTTTTACTCAAATTCATACTGACTAATTTTTAGGCTATATGGCTGCTATTCTGGCTTTCCTTTAATTAATGCTTTTATCCTATGTTTAATTATCACTTCCTGGATCCCATATTTTCTATTTTCTTGGTGAAAGAGAAATTTTATTGGGCCATATACTCCAGTTGGGTTAACATCCTGAGTCCTTGCATGTTAGAAATTATTTTAGCCTGATCCTTGATGGATAGATAATTGTTTCTCTGGAAGTGGTGGAGAGAAGATGGTTAAGGATGTCTCCTGTTGCCATGCAGACTGTCATTTGATACTTTTGTCAGCTTGAAATTTCATGCCTATGTCCACCACCCCTAGTGTTCCTAAGTCTATGTTAAGAATATATCTTCTCCTTTCTGAGGTTGTGTTGCTGGCTGGGGAAGGATGCTCATCATTTAGCTTCCCCACATGGGGTGGGGAAGGCATCTTGCTACCTGTCAGTATATAAACTGTTGCTACTTCTCCCATCCTTAGCCCTGCACCCCAATCCTGCCTTGCTTTTCCTGGTACCTCAGAGTCCTGACATTTTCAGAGTTCATAGCTCAAGTCTCCTTGGTGTATTCCTCTGTTGGCACTATCTTATAACTTCCTCACATCTGTTAATTATTCCTTTGTCCTCTTTCTATCTTCTAAAACTTTTCTGAAATGTTTTTTCCTGCCTTTGGTGATTTGCTTTATCCCTGTGAGATGATGCTTGTCTAAAAATTAAAAAAAATTTTTTTCCTATCACTTTGGGTCCTGGGAGAGAGAAAAGATAAGTTCCTCTGGCTAATCTGACATCTTTTCTAAAAACTTCTTGATCCTTAAAAAAATAATTTTGGAGATATGTACCTAGCATATAGATCCAATGCAGGGTCACCAGTTATCCTGGCTTGACTCAGGATTCTGGGGATGAAGGACTCAGGGCTAAAACTGGCAAAGTCTGAGGTAAACTGAAACAATTGGTCACTCCAGAAATAGCTTTCTATTATGGCACTCATAGAAATACTCCATCCTTGTAGATGGAAAGCACTTCTGTTATTAAAAGTATTTCCCAATGGGTTCACATATCACCCACAAATATTTATTGGGCACTTAATTGCATAATGGGCTGCATGAGGCACCTCAGAATAAACATATCAGATATTTAGCCCTATGAACTTTTCTGCCTTTTTTTTTTTTTTGTAAGTATCAGGTGAGTAAAGACACCTTCTAGAAAAAGAATCTCTCCATCTGTTCCCCAATGGCAGAGCAGTTTCCCTGAAAGTTTTATTCTCTCCCTCTCTACAGATATAGATATGGATCCTAAATTCACCCATTTGTCTTTTTTAAATTAAACCCTACTAGTCCTTGCTTTATATCATCACAGATTCTGGGTTTTGTTGTCACATCATGAGACAATAAGACGTCTAATGCAACCAGCAGACATTGTATAAATCAGGCAGATTTTCAACATCATGGTGCTGGATGTATATTCTACATGGAAAAAAGCGAGGTACTCTAGGTGTAAGAAGCAGGACTGAAATCTCTAGAGTTAAAGAGCTTGTCAGGGCCTCAGAAAAGGAATAGGGATACAAAATAAACTCCTGTTATTCTAGAGAAAAAGAGTGATAAATAGATAAATGGCAGAAAATCAGCTATATGATCTGAGCCAAACTGGAGGTGGGAGTGTATCAAGATCATGGCCTTAGAAAGACCATGTTTTACTGAGCAGTTTGGTATAGAGGGCTCACAGGACCCCAGGATTACTGAAGTATGGTTAATTCTCAAAATTATGATCCTAGTGGAGAGAAAATGTTACAATATTGACTGTCTTGTGCAGTGTGGTCAATAATAAATGTAATGCAAGTGCTTACATATTACTTAACCAGGTTCTAAGTATTGTTTTTAGTGCTTTCTATGCACAGCTCTCCCTCAGTTTATGATGGAGTTATGCCTACCATAAGTGTCATCATAAACACAAAATACTGTAAGTTGAAAATGCATGTAGTACATCTAACTTACCAGTCATCATAGTTTAGTCCAGCCTAACTTAAGGGTGCTCAGAACACTTAGATTAGCCTGCAGGCGGGCAAAATCACCTGACACAAAGCTTATTTTATAATAAAGTGTTGAATATCTGATATAATTTATTGATTGCTATACTGAAAGTGAGAAACAAAATGGTCGTGTGGCTATAGAATGGTGGCAACTGTATGATTGTTCCCCTCGTGATAGTGTGACTGACTGGGAGCTGTAGCTGGCCGGCTGCCACTGCCACTGCCGAGACAGAATATCTGCCACGTATTGCTAGCCCAGGAAAAGATCAAAATTCAAAACTGAGAAAGGAATACAACGAGGCTGTATACTGTCACCCTGTTTATTTAACTTACATGCAGAGTACATCATGTGAAATGCCAGACTGAATGAATTACAAGCTGGAACCAATTTTGCTGGGAGAAATATCTACAGCCTCAGATATGCACGTGGCACCACTAAAAGTGAGGAACTAGAGAACCTCTTGATGAGGGTGAAAAAGGAGAGGAAAAAGCTGGCTTGAAACTCAACATTCAAAAAACTGAAATCAAGGCATCCGCTCCTAGCACTTCATTGGAAACAGAAGGAGAAAAGTGGAAGCCGTGACAGATTTTTTTTTTTTTTCCCGCCTGGGCTCCAAAATCACTGAGGACAGTGACTGCAACCATGCAATTAAAACAGACTTGCTCCTTGGAAGGAAAGCTGTGACAAACCTAGACAGCATATTAGAAAGCAGAGACATCACTTTGCTGACAAAGGTTTAAAAAACCATAGATTTTTGGTATTTCCAATACTTATGTATGGATGTGAGAGCTGGACCATAAAGAGGGTTGAGCTCTGAAGAATTGATACTTTCGAACTATTGTGCTAGAGAAGACTCTTGAGAGTCCCTCGGACACAGAAGATCAAACCAATCAGTCCTAAAGGAAATCAATCCTGAATATTCACTGGAAGGACTGATGGTGAAGCTGAAGCTCCAATATTTTGACCATCTGATGTGAAATGCTGACTCATTGGAAAATGCTCTGATGCTGGAATGATTGAAGGCTAACGGAGAAGAGAGCAGCAGAGGATGTGATGGTTAGATAGCATCACCAACCCAGTGGACATGAATTTAAGCAAACTGAGGGAGATAGTGGAGGACAAAAGAGCCTGGCGTGCTGCAGTTCATGGGGTCCCAAAAAGTTGGGCATGACTTAACGACTGAACAACAACAATAATAGTATCAAATATCCATTCAGTTGAGGAATACCTCTTTCTTTTGACATTTTTAGCTTTTAATCCATATCTTTCACTTGACATCTCTATAGCAGTTTATATTATAATCTTGAAACCCTTTGCTATTGCTCTGTAAAAATATCTCTGTCTTACATCCTGTTTGTTTTGTCCAGTACTATCCCTAAAGCAGGCTATGTGGGACATCTTGCCCTTGCTTTTGTGCATTAGAGGTTGTTCTTTGTGTCTCTGTTTTGATATGACCCTTTCAAAAGGCTGAGGATTCTCAAGACAAAAGAGACATGCCTTGGGAGCTTCTTCCATGCTTCCACATGCACTCACAACTCTCTGGGTACTTGGCCAATGTATTTCTTTGCTCAACCACTCTAATTCTAATTCTGAGACCAAACTGAGCCTCTTCCCTATGACGGTCTTCACCTGAGACTTTGCTGCCAGTATGCATATTCCCTGGGTTGAAACAGTGGCAAAGGGTGGCATTTGCAGGGTAGCAAGTTTTGATGGAACTTGGATGTTCAAATTGAAATGTCCACTATCCACATACATGCATCAGTGGCAGGTGGAACTAAGGACTGGAAGAGGAAGAAGTAAGGTTTTGTACACTCATTTTGTCCTCTTGTCCTACGAATGTTAGAGGCAGGTATGTTCTTACCATTTCATGCCATTAGCAGCTCCCTTTTCTCCAACAAAGACTATTTTCCTGTTTCACACGACAGTGTATTTAACTCTTCCCACTAGTACATTCTCTCTGGATTTTTTAAAATCTACACCTCTATCCTTTGGAGAAGGAAATGGCAACCCACTCCAGTACTCTTGCCTGGAGAATCCCATGGAGGGAGGAGCCTGGTAGGCTACAGTCCATGGGGTCACCTCTATACTTATATATGAATGATTCCCAGAACTACATCTGTCCCAGACTGTAATATTCAAGTGCTTTGAGTAGACTTGTTTCAAGTGCTTGATAGACTTCTTATAGAGATTTAGATCTCTTTGGGGTCCCATGAGTACCTCAAGATTAAGTTGCTTAAAATGGAGCTACTATTATTTCCAAATTGTGTTTTTCTCCCTGTTTTCTACCTTGGCTAACTAGAGACCTAAAATGTTCATAAATGTCTCTCCATATCCCCCTTTTTTCTATAAATGTCCAGATCTATGTATTGTAACTTTTTAAAAATAAACTTCTTTTATAAAAAAATTATTTTATTATTGTTATTGTTTTTATTTTTAGGCTGTGCTATGTGGAACATAGGATCCTAGTTCCCCAATCACATATCAAATTCAGGCCCTCTGCATTGAAAGTGGATCACTCTGGACCACCAGCGAACTCCCTGTGGTCTTTTAATATTTATCAAATGTGTCCACTCTCCTAACCTCATGACTTTCTATCTTCACTGCCACTTTCTGAGTTCAAGATCTAATCATTTAATCAACTGTCTTTTGTAGACTCATAGCTGATCTTATGTTCAGTTCTTTCCTTTGAAACTATTCTCCATACTGTCATGACTGATTAAAATCCATCAATATCTCATTGTTGGTTTCCAAATAACATTCAAGCTTATCACTATTGTATGAAATATTCTTTGAGATTGATTCTAACCTGGCTTTCTGGTCATTTTTCCATCACAGACCTTGTATCTGTTACTTATCATATACAGAACTCTTTTAGTTTTCAACAGAACTCTTTTTTCAGCACCATGATCTATGCTCTTTTTTCCCCCCACTCCTTCTCAACCTCTAAGACTGCTGGTACATCCCTAATCCCTCCTGAGTTAGGTTCTCTTTCATGATGTTACCCTGGTTTATAACCCTTACCACACTATGATAAAAATTGTTTTACTGAATGTCTCCCCCTCTAGGCTGTTATGTCCTAAAGGACAGGGATTCTGTTCTGTTGACTTCAAATTCTCATAACCTAGTAGGTTGTTGTTTAGTCACTAAATCGTGTCTGACTCCGACTCTTTGCGACCCCATGGACTGTAGCCCACCAGGCTCCTCTGCCCATGGGATTTCCCAGGCAAGAATACTGGAGTGGGTTGCCACTTCCTTCTCCAGGGGATCGTCATAACCCAGGCATCAAACCCACATCTCTTGCATTGGCAGGTGGATTCTTTACCACTGAGCCATCAGTTCCTACAGTAATGTGTGTGTGTGCTTAGTCGCTCAGTCATGTCCGACTCTTTACGACCCCATGGACTATAGCCTGCCAGGCTCCTCTTCCCATGGGGATTCTTCAGGTAAGAATATTGGAGTGAGCTGCTAGGCTCTCCTCCAGGGGATCTTCCCAACCCAAGGATCAAACCCAGGTCTCCCGCATTGCAGGCAGTTTCCTTACCATCTGAGCCAACAGGGAAGCCCAAGAATACTGGAATGGGTAGCCTATCCTCTCCAGGGGATCTTCCTGACCCAGCAATCTAACCGGGGTCTTCTGCATTGCAGGCAGATTCTTTACCAGCTGAGCTACCAGGGAAAGAATAAATGACAAAATTATAGTCTTTTAAAATTAAAGCTGAATCAGGTAAACTTCTGTTAGAATAAAAACTCTAGCATTTCTCAAATTCCTTAACCTATCAGAGTCAGTTTCTGTATTGCTAAAAACAGTTGATATGAAGGTTAAGAGAGTTAGCGTAAGGCTTAAGTGATGGATACACCTCTCCATTGATATAAGTAAAAGACATGTAAAATTAAAAGTATTTCAATGCTTTTGGGTCTATGAAAATGAAAAAATTGTTACTAATTATACAAGAACTGAGAACTCAGCATCTCAATTTTGGTAATTTTCTAAATTACTCCAAAAACTTTATGGAGATTGATATCTTTGAAACTGATATATTTCATACAATTCTCTTACTTATTTAGGCTTAAGCTTTCAGTTTATCTAGGCTTCAAGTTTTCAATGACAAAAACCAAGACAGCTGAATACTAACAGTGATAATGCCATTAATACCAATATTGATGTAATATCTCCAATATAAATATTCTAAAATTACTTGAAAAACTATTTCCAATTATGTAGTATCTTTAGGAAATGGCAAATAATAGTTTTAGACAGATTTACTTGGTGGTCAGTAATAAAAGAAAAAGGTGGTTCCACATATTAGCAAAAGTTATCTTCAGTTATAAGCTCTACCAATATGGCCATCCTTTCTGTGTGTTTGAAAAGGGTATGATTAAGAGCTTCCCTGATAGCCCAGTCAGTAAAGAATCTTCCTGAAGTTAAGGAGAGACCCAGATTTGATCCCTGGGTGAGAAAGATCTCCTGGCAACCCATTTCAGTATCCTTGCCTGGAAAATCCCATGGACAGAGGAACCTGGTGGGCTGCAGTCCATGGGTTGCAAAGAATCGGGCATGACTAGTTGTTTCCCATCCAGAGACATAGCAGTCACAGTCAGTAAGGACAGTGATATCTGTAATCATGTTTCCAAATATTTCAGGTGATGCTTGGATTGTATGACCCCACACACTCAAAGGAAAACTCCTTTGATGTTTCTGTTCACCTCTAAAGAACATCTACTTAAATAAATCCTTTCCTAACAGTGCAGTTCCTGAGACTGATCTTAACCTTTGGAATATATCACAAAATCAAAGAACTTTGTAAATGGGAAAGAACCTCAGTGGGAATTTAGTACTTATATAGATGAGGAAAGTGAAGCCCAAGAATTTTATGGGACTTGACTTAGTTTGCCTAGTTGGTAGCAGGGTCAGGATCACTTTCTGTTTAATCTGGCTGAGTGGACTCTGACTCCAAAAGGTTTTAGAAGTTCCAACTAAGTGGATGGAAACAGTTGATACTTATCTCAGTAGGAACTTAAAATCTTCAGTGGAGACCAACCTGAGGAGGAGAGCAGGCACAAAATTTGGGCTTCTGATGTGGTGGATGGCAGATTTCAGCTTCACATTTGTGTTTTAATAGTTTAAAAGACACAAAAGGCAAGTACCAAATCGAGAAGAGGCTAGACTCCTATTCTAATATGTATTGGTTTAATTTCAGAAGCTAGAGCCTAAAAGAAGAGGTTCAGTGGTTCAAACAAAAAGAAAGAGAGGGAGAGAGAAAGACAGAGAGCCAAAAAACCAGACTAATATAAATCGTCATCTTTGACTATGATGTGGAAGTGATGGAATCCCAGTTGAGCTATTTCAAATCCTGAAGGATGATGCTGTGAAAGTGCTGCACTCAATATGCCAGCACATTTGGAAAACTCAGCAGTAGCCACAGGACTGGAAAAGGTTAGTTTTCATTCCAATCCCAAAGAAAGGCAATGTCAAAGAATGCTCAAACTACCCCACAATTGCACTCATCTCACACGCTAGTAAAGTAATGCTCAAAATTCTTCAAGCCAGGCTTCAGCAATACATGAACCATGAACTTCCAGATGTTCTAGCTGGTTTTAGAGAAGGCAGAGGAACCAGAGATCAAATTGCCAACATCCACTGGATCATCAAAAAAGCAAGAGAGTTCCAGGAAAACATCTATTTCTGCTTTATTGACTATGCCAAAGCCTTTGACTGTGTGGATCACAATAAACTGAGGAAAATTCTGAAAGAGATGGGAATACCAGACCACCTGACCTGCCTCTTGAGATACTTATATGCAGATCAGGAAGCAACAGTTAGAACTGGACATGAACAACAGACTGGTTCCAAATAGGAAGAGGAGTACATCAAGGCTTTAGATTGTCACCCTGCTTATTTAACTTCTATGCAGAGTACATCATGAGAAATGCTGGGCTGAAAGAAGCACAAGCTGGAATCAAGATTGCCAGGAGAAATATCAATAACCTCAGATACGCAGATGACACCACCCTTATGGCAGAAAGTGAAGAGCAACTAAAAAGCCTCTTGATGAAAGTGAAAGAGGAGAGTGGAAAATGTTGGCTTAAAGCTCAACATTCAGAAAATGAAGATCATGGCATCTGTTTCCATCACTTCATGTGAAATAGATGGGGAAACAGTGTCAAACTGTATTTTTGGGGGCTCCAAAATCACTGCAGATGGTGATTACAGCCATGAAATTAAAAGACGCTTACTCCTTAGAAGGAAAGTTATGACCAACCTAAATAGCATATTCAAAAGCAGAGACATTATTTTGCCAACAAAGGTCCGTCTAGTCAAGACTATGTTTTTTCCAGTGGTCAGATATGTATGTGAGAGTTGGACTGTGAAGAAAGCTGAGCACCGAAGAACTGATGCTTTTGAACTGTGGTGCTGGAGAAGACTCGAGAGTCCCTTGGACTGCAAGGAGATCCAACCAGTCAATTCTAAAGGAGATCAGCCCTGGGTGTACTTTGGAAGGAATGATGCTAAAGCTGAAACTCCAGTACTTTGGCCACCTCATGCGAAAAATTGACTCATTGGAAAAGACTCTGATGCTGGGAGGGATTCGGGGCAGGAAGAAAAGGGGATGACAAAGGATGAGATGGCTGGATGGCATCACCAACTCAATGGATGTGAGTCTGAGTGAACTCTGGGAGTTGGTGATAGACAGGGAGGCTTCCCTGTGGCTCAGAGGTGAAAGCATCTGCCTCCGATGCGGGAGACCCGAGTTGGATCCCTGGGTCGGGAAGATCCCCTGGAGAAGGAAACGGCAATCCACTCCAGTATTCTTGCCTAGAGAATGCCATGGATGGAGAAGCCTAGTAGGTTACAGTCCACGGGTCGCAAAGAGTTGGACACGACTGAGCAACTTCACCTTCACCTTCAGGGAGGCCTGGCGTGCTGCAATTCATGGGGTCGCAAAAAGTCAGACACGACTGAGTGACTGAACTGTACTGAACTGAACTGACTTCCCCTAAATTTGCACAATACAAACCTTGAATCCCATAATGAATACCCTCTTCAAATTAATAGTGACTCTCTCTGTGGAACGAAGCCCACAGTGTGATACTTGCTTGTGAAATCTAGACTCAAATTTAATGTAACTTTCACAATCTAGTTATTTGGCCTAGTGGCTTTGAGTGAAAAGTTTATTATGCTATCACAGACATGTTTATGATCAGTTTTAGCCAGTTCAGGCTATAAAGGTACCTTTCCCTTGACCCAGTCAGTTAATTTTAAAATGCCTTGGGCCAAAACTCTCTGTGGGAAACAAGCTTCTGAAATCACTAGGTAAAGTCTTGGTTTACGTCTCTTTTGAATTGTGCTGTTTCACCCCATAAACAATAAATGTGGATGACTTTTTCATAGAAATGGCTCTTTCTATGTCCTAGTTTTCAAAGAATTTCATACCTTGGATAAAAAGGGATCAAATGTGCTGCTTAACCTTTTGTTTGGCATCAACGTGGACTTACTCTATATTTGAGGATCCTCAAGAAAAGTACCCTTTTCAGAGGTCATTTCACTATGACCGTTTTTCCAAGTCAGAGATACAAAGAACAAGAGCTTTAGAATTACTTACCATATGGTGACTAGTTCCTCCTGAAATGCCTTCCACCCATCCATATTTTAATGTCTCTGCTTTCAATCATGTGTAACACCTCAGCCAAATATGTTGGTTTATCATTTATTTTCCCAGTTTCTCTAGGCAGCATTTGTTATATGAATATTCATTCCCTTTCCTTCTAGGTCTCCCTCTCTTACTGATGACAGCTCCACAGTTGCTGAATTACTAGGTCTGTATTTTATAGACAGCGCAAAAGGTTCCTGGACTCAACATCCCAGGAGATGTGAGGCCCTCCCAATGTGAGAAACTGAAAGCCCATTTTATTGCTCTTGCCATAAACTGGCACAACACCAGACATAGACATCAACCTGGCTTTAGAAACCAAATTGACAGTCGTAACCTAAAGAGAAAAAAATGCAAAACCCTCTTCTTATTTAACAACAAAAAACAAAACAAAGTACATACATACACACACACATATATATATACATACGTGTGTATGTCTATATATGTATATATATATAAAACAACACTTGCATATACTTCATGCTTTTAAATACATACACTACATGCATTGCAAATATGAGTTTAAGCACCCAAAATGCCCCTCCACAATACATGTACACAATCACTCCCTCTGTATTTGTAGGCATGGAGTCAAGTCACAAATTTAAAGCTAATTTCAGCTATTGGTTTCAGCTAACAGCAACTTGCTACCATTTCAAAGCTGAGTGGTGAGCCTGTTCCATGGCAGGTTGTGGCCCTGTGGTTACATGGCAGGTGTTAATGCTTTGGTTACATGCTAGGACACAAGTAGAAGTCTCAGTCATCTGGTTTACCCCAGATACTGGTCACTCATCAATCCCTTGGGTCTCATTCTGGGGACAAGCAGATGAATAAATGAAAGCATTCTAAAAGATGTTTTCTTTAAAAAAAAAAATATTAGAGTTGCTAACATAGATATGTGAATTGGCAGCCCATTGGACTTGGCATCAAGCTAAATATTTCATTATAAAGTTTACACCTGACAAAGCTTTCATTTTAGTTTTCTGAATTTCATGTCTTTAAAAGGAAAACTCAATCTGTACACTTCCACTGTAAAAATATTATGTATATATATATATATATATATATATATAGACTCTCTTCTCCCCTTCTTTTATTCTAAAAATATTTATTGAACTTCTGCTTTATAGTCATTCTATCAGAAATAAATGGCAATGCATTTGGAACATCCTGTAAGGTCTAGAGCTTATCAAATGTGAATGAAGAAACGTCTCTGATCCCACTGTCGTTTTACTATCTTTTTAAGAGAAAGGTGAGGTATTCTAGCTATTTCACCTCCATGTCATTTTTAGCTGTCATGACTTTTTCTTTCTGCTATTTAAAATCAGTGGCTTTTAAAAATATTAAAATTATAATATTAGGATTGGCAGTGTTTCTAGTGAAGTGTTTCTAAATTGAGCTGTACAAATGTGATTCGCCAGAAAGAGGATAAGTGCCAATTACCAGACAGAAGTTGTTGCTCATGTACAAACCACACTCTTGAATGTTTGTGTTTATTAAACAGAGATCCAAACATCTAATTTTAATTTCCAGAGAAAAATAAAAGGAGAACTTAAAAGTAGGTCAAACTTTCTAAATTAGTTTTGTAAAAGTTTGTTTTGATGTGGACCATTTGTAAAGTGTTTATCGAATTTGTCACACTATTGCTTCTGTTTTATGTTTTGGGTTTTTAACCATGAGGCCTGTTGGATTTTAGCTCCTGACCAGGGATTGAACCCACACTCCCAGCATTGGAAGGTGAAGTATTAACCACTAGACTTCTAGGGAAGTCCCTAAATTAATTTAATAAAAAAAAAATACTCCATAAGAAATGCTTTGAAAACTCAAGTGTAATTAAAACAAAAGAGGCAGAAATTATAGCTAAAACTATCAGTTACTAAGTACCAATCAAAAAGAAATATATGCTAGAAATAAGATATTTCCTTTTTTTCCCTATCTTTGCCTCATATATATTGATTTGCATTACACTGAAATTTTAAGGTAAATTCAATGCTGGTGAAAGACTTGAATTAGCAACTCTAGATTTAAGGTAAGAAATAGAAGTCTATCAACTACTCCATCATTTGAGAAAGCAGAGAGACTGGACTGGTCTCCCAGTATAAAGTTGCCATCTGCCCTGAGCCAGTGTACTAAAATTATAGCTTTCTCTCTAGCTTACAGCACTCCCTAGGAGAGTTCATTAATTTTTTCACCACAGTTCCAAAACTTTCACCTAGGAAACTGTTTTGTCCAGTCTTCCCCCCTTCTCCTTACCCATTCCTCTGGATCAAAATGCAGAAATGGGTTTATATCCTTTAACATAAATGTGACTCAGAAATTCCTTTGCCTCTTTCAGATTGTGACTACTGCTCTAGCAAATTTATTCTGAGGAAAATTCTCCCAGAATACTATACAATTTTACATATGTTTCTACTGTGATAGAAACTGCCATTTGCCCAAGTACTTTTTATATAAATGCCCTCAAATTTCTAAGATGGTACAGTATGTTCCACCTCCTTTTGTGACAGATGGAAGAGACATTTGGAGTTGTAAAATGTCTGTATGAAGAGCAGAGCCTTCTAATGTTGTCATTTTACCTCAAAATAATATAGTTTTCTCTACCCCAGTGAGGTGCTAAAAAATAAATCAATTTTTATTGAGCTCCCAAACGCTTAAAGCACTTGTCCTTTTTTTCACTTAGAAGCCCCCATGCTCTTTCAATATACTTTGTCCTAGGTACTTTCAGTAGTCTATTGATAAGAGCTTTCTAGATTCTGCTTTAGCTAAGATCTCATTTCATCTCAAATGTTTCTTCAACTTTTTTATTCTTTTAAAGGGAATTTTAAAAATTTCTTACTGTTGAGGATGTTTTCATTTAGTGTTGTGAATTTGTGTGCTAAATCGCTTCACTCATGTCCAACTCTTTTGCAATCCTATGGAATGTAGCCCACCAGGCTCCTCTGTTAATGGGGATTCTCCAGGCAAGAATACTGGAATAGGTTGCCATTTCCTTCTCCAGAGGTTGTGAATTTACCAAAATACAAAATGTCAAAACCAAATTCATCACCTTTCTGACTATTCATTATCAAACAGATCCTGGCTACTTTTGACCCCTTACGATTCTAATATATGTGCTTCCCAAGTGGTTCTAGCGGTAAAGAACTTCCCTGCCAATGCAGGAGGCCTGAGAGACTCGGGTTCAATCCCTGGGTCGGGAAGATCCTCTGGAGGAGGGCACGGCAACCCATTCCAGTATTCTTGCCTAGAGAATCCCATGGACAGAGGAGCCTGTTGGGTTAAGGTCCACGGGGTCGCAAAGAGTCAGACGTGACTGAAACAACTTAGCATGCAAGCAATTCTAATATATAGATGTAATCATATATACTAATACACACATACACACTTGAATTTGAATTCCCTCTTATTTTCACTGATTACTATATCTTGTAGATGTATTTCTTGTATTTTATTTGGCCTTTTCCCTATGTTTGCAACTACCATCCTAGTAAAGCCCTTACTGTTTCAGATATGGACAGTATCTCCAATGTACTCCAATGTACTAAATTCTCCAATGTACCCTCTGTCATCCTTACATGCCCTGAATACCACTTTCAGAATAATTTTTATAACATAACATTTCCATCATATCACCGTGGTGCTCTAAAATATTCTTTGGTTCTCCATTACTTAAAAAAAAAAAAATCAAGCTTTATCTCTCTGAGCATTGCTACCTCTCCTACCATGTTTCATGTCCAAATTAACTAAAAGTCCTGTAGGGAAGTAGATGAGGCTTTAGAGTGGGAGTTGAGAGAATTGGATTATATTATTTCTTCTAACTGACATATAAACACTGTCAAAGAATGTCCTCTCTCTGATCCTTAGACTCACTCATAGTGAGGGAATGGAACCAAGAATAATGATTGTAGTACATGGAATTCCTCTTCAGCCCTAAATTCTGTGATTGTACAGCTAGAGTTCTACTCATTTTTGTATTGATATCTTGTCTATTCTACTTTTACAGTGTAGAATTCGCACTCTACACAAAATATTGACCAATTTCTTCACCTGGAATATCTTTCTTTTTGTTTATTTGGATAATGCTTCTCTTTTAGAAAATGCAAGTCTTTGTTGCTCAGTTATGTCTCACTCTTTGTGACCCCATGGACTGTAGCTTGCCAGGTTCCTCTGTCCATAGAATTCTCCAGGCAAAAATACTAGAGTGGGTTGCTATTGCCTTCTCCAAACGATCTTCCTGACCTAAGGATCGAACCCAGTTCTTCTGCATTGCAGGCAGGTTCTTTACCATCTGAGCCACCAGAGAGTCTGTCTCCAGTCCCCCTACACCCAAATGAAAGTTTTCAGATAGCACAGTGAAGTTTCCATTTCCTAAACTTTATCATACTCTTCAGCACTTATTTTTTTATCACTGGTTTTCAATCCCTGTTGCAACTTTAACATATATGACAAATAATATATAACATGTTCTCCACTGTAATTTATTGCTAATATCTTGTCCACCTTATCAGCCCTGGGATTTCTTTGGAAGGAATGATGTTAAAGCTGAAACTCCAGTACTTTGGCCACCTCATGCGAAGAGTTGGCTCGTTGGAAAAGACTTTGATGCTGGAAGGGATTGGGGGCAGGATGAGAAGGGGACGACAGAGGATGAGATGGCTGGATGGCATCACTGACTCAATGGACATGAGTCTGAGTGAACTCCGGGAGTTGGTGATGGACAGGGAGGCTTGGCGTGCTGCGATTCATGGGGTCACAAAGAGTCGGACACAGCTGAGCGACTGAACTGAACTGAACTGTCCACCTTGACCATTACATTTCATAATTTCATTAAAGTTTGATTATTATTCCCATTAGCTGTGTGGAGCCCAAATGATGATTTCATAAAATCACTCAGTCACTAAGTTTACTTGTTTTCATGTCCAGTGAATTTGATGTATTTTTTGGCCTCATTTTCTTTTATGCAGTTGTCCTGTTTTTATTCTCTTTTTTTTTTAGGTGACTTGGATTCTCAATAGTCAACATGTATCATTTTACTAGTGACTGGTGGAGTTTTGTGTTAAGAAGGATTTTGCAGTTACTTCTGGGCTGAGCAGGAAAGAATGGCACAGGGTTCAGCAGCTTCTCCTGTGGTATGGAGGTGGGAGGTGGCATCATAGTCACCATCCCCACACTAGACAATTGTCTGCAGTGTTCTACTGCCTTAATATATTATCTAGAAGGCAGTGAGCTAAGGTAGCAGTAAAGAACCTGCCTGCCAATGCAGGAGAGACATAAGAGATGCAGGTTCAATCCCTGAGTCAGGAAGGTCCCCTGGAAGAGGGCATGGCAACCCACTACAGTATTCTCACCTGGAGAATCCCATGGACAGAGGAGTCTGGAGGGCTATAGTCCATAGGGTTGCAAAGAGTCAGACAGGACTGAAGCAACTTAGCATGCACACGCACAGTGAGCTAAATTAGAGAGCGCTTTGAAATTGCAATCTCAGAGTCTACCTTGGTTAGAATATCAGCTCTACCACTGCCATGGCATGACTTTGACAACTAACAATCTCTGTGACCTTTAGTTTCCTGATTGTAAAATAGAGATTTCATGTACATTTCTAAACATCCTGTAGGATTACTGAATATCATTTAAAATAATATTTGTGAAACTACTCTGTAAACTAATGACATAAAAATGTTAGACTCTCTATTTTGTCTTTTATTGTTATATAAAAAAAGCTCAAGGGAAAACATCAATATCTTATGATCCCAATAAAGCAACACTAACATACTGGTACATTTTCCTTCTCTTGCTTTCCCATATATCTTTTTACAACCTGGATTTAATCATATTCAATGTGTCTTAGCCTGGTTTTTAATTTAACATTGTATCATAAGTAGTTTCTCTATTTCACACGATTTTTTAAATAAAAATCATTTTAATGATCGTACAACATAATCATTTAGTGGATATGCTGTAAATCTCTGAAATAGTCCCTGCTGTTTCTACTACAGTTGTAAATATGTCTCTTCTCTATTTTTTCTTGCTTATGAAATTAAGTGGGTAATTTGGTATAAATTCATTCAGTCCAGGAATGACACATCCATTCATGAGTTTCACATACTTCCTGCCAGGTCCTGAGTTAGATTCTAGGTATACGATAATGGTCAGAAATGGTATGACTTCTGTCTTTAAAAATATATATATAGTCTTATGAGGGAAGACAGGAAATATATTTTTTAAATAGATATAAATAACTATATAATTATAAATTATAATAATGTGATGAGTGTCAAAACATTTGGAGAATTGAAGGGGGCTGCCCATTCTGAACTGTGTGTTCAACCAAAGCTTTACTAAGAATGTAATGTTTCTGAAGGATAAAACGACAGTATGATGAAAAACTGAGAGAATACAGTTCCTGGCAAAAAAAAATTGCATGTGCCAATGCCTCAAGTGGGAACATGCTCAGAGGGTTTAATGAATGAATCAAGAGGAAATCATTGTGACTGGAACTTACTGAATGAGGAGGAAAGTGACCCGAGATGAAATTGGGGTGAGATCCTGTATCATGTTGGGCATTGTATTGTCATGGAATGTGGATTTTATTTTATGGGTGACAAATTATTTGATATGTTTTAAAGAGGACAGAGGCACACCAGGCTTCTTTTAGCTGCTTTTTAGAGAATGATTGGAGACAAGTAAAACTGAATGAAGAGAGAACAGTTAAACTGACTGCAATACTGTATGTGAGAGAAGATGACTTGTTCTAATAAGTGGAAATAGAGGTGGAAAGGAAGAGATGAATTTAGAATATGCTTTGGAGGTAGAATTGATAGAACACCTGATAGGCTGGATGCAGGTGTAGAGGAAAGGGCACTTACAAAAATGACACCTCTACAAACTCTGGTGGCTTTGTAATGTGTCAGTTTAGCTAGGACTGATTCAGTGTCCAACATTCTCTTTGTGTGTGTTTCTGGTTAGTGTGGGCCACAGGGAGATTCTTATGAAATTTGGAAGGGAGAAAGGAAGGAGCTGCCATTTTTGTAGCTCACATACATTATCACTAATCCACTGACATACCTCCTTGACATATGGCAGTACTGGTTGTGAAACTGACCAACTTTCCTCTAGATCCTCCGGCTTCCACAACTCCTGGGAATATGAAGACGGGCCTTGGCTTTTGAAAGTCAGCCATACACCAAAGACAAAGGTAATGAATATTGGGGTAGCTAAAAAGTTCTTTTGGATTTTCCATAAGATGTTATGGGGAAACCCAAAAGAACTTTTTGGCCAATGTAATATAGTGGGCTTCACTCTTTTTGAGAGTTTGCAGCCTATGCCTATGGATTCTAGATTATGCTTGATACCTCACAGTACATTCATCTACTCTTTTTGATTGCCTGCCTGTGGACTACAAGACAACATCAGACACAGAGATAACAGCCTTATAGAGAGTGCATAACTAACTATATATAAGACTAAATCGCTGTTACAAATCCTTGTGTGTGTGTGTGTGTGTGTGTGTGTGAGCAAGTGTGTGTGTGTCTCTTAGTGGTTCTGCTTCTCTTATTGAACCCTGATTGACACATATAACAGGGTTCTTGAAAACATTGCTTTGCTTCTGATAAATTAATGTGTGTTGAAAAGAACAGATGTACCTTACTTGCAGAAAAAAAAATTACCCTACTATAATAATGCTGTAAAGATTTTAAGAGGAAAGGGGACTCTCACTAGAGGTGCATAAAAATAAGGTCAAGTTCATGAGCTTGTTGTTATAAAGTTCAGAAATCTTTATAATGCTTATGTGCTAGCAAAATGTGTCCAAAGTAATGGGAATAAAAGTAAAAGAAAAGAAGAAAGGGATAGAAAAAAGGAAGGAGAGAAGGAAGGGAAGGAGAGATAAAGGAAAGAATAAAGAGCAAGGGAAGGTCGGAGTGGGAGAGGAAGGAATAAATTGTTTTGAAGTAGAGAATCATATTTAATAAATAACTAATTTGAAAATATACCAAAGGGAGTTTTGGGGTAAGGGTGGTTTTTTTTTTTTTTTAAAGAAAGATGATATCTTAGCGATTCCAAAGAGAAAATACAGTTAACTGACTACTACAGTTTGAGTCCAGTTGACTCCATAGGCAGAAATTGTTATGTTCAGAAGAGAAACAGATGATTAAAGAAAAATATCCAGTTTCCCTAAAATATTATTTCAGTGAATCAGTTTCACATTTTAAAGCCTTTTACAAGACAACACTAATGAAAAACAAAGATTTTCATCAAATGACCTACTTTTCTCTCACCAACTATGACAACTGTAGACAGTGTATTGAAAAAATGAATATCAGCATAGATTAAAAGCAGACCAAAATTACACTCAAGTCCATTGTTACTTTAGCAAATACATGCATGAAAATACATGTTTATGCTTAGATCAGATGGCAAAACAGTCATATTTTACAATCTAAAAGGACAGAAAACATGCCTAAATATATGAATTGCACTATTAGAGATTGATTACAATAAAAGTTTTTTCATAGTCAAAAGGAGCAAAGAAACAAATAAATGGAGAAATATACCATGTTCATGGATCAGAAGAATCAATATAGTTAAAATGAGTATACACCCAAAGCAATCTATAGATTCAATGCAATCCCTATCAAGCTACCAATGGTATTTTTCAGAGAACTAGAAAAAATAATTTCACAATTTGTATGAAAATACAAAAATCCTCCAATAGCCAAAGAAATCTTGATAAAGAATGGAACTGGAGGAATCAACCTGCCTGACTTCAGACTATACTACAAAGCTATAGCCATCAAGGCAGTATGATACTTTCACAAAGACAGAAATATAGATCCATGGAACAAAATAGAAAGCCCAGAGATAAATCCATGCACCTATGGACACCTTATCTTTGACAAAGGAGGCAAGAATATACAATGGAGGAAAGATAATCTCTTCAACAAGTGGTGCTGGGAAAACTGGTACACCACTTGTAAAAGAATGAAACTATAACACTTTCTAACACCATACACAAAAATAAACTCAAAATGGATTAAAGATCTAAATGTAAGACCAGAAACTATAAAAATTCTAGAGGAAGACATAGGTAAAACACTCTCTGACATAAATCACAGTAGGATCCTCTATGACACACCTCCCAGAGTAATGGAAATAAAAGCAAAAATAAATAAATGGGACCTAGTTAAACTTAAAAGCTTTTGCACAATGAAGGAAACTATAAGCAAGGTGGAAAGACAGGCTTCAGAATGGGAGAAAATAATAGCAAATGAAGCAACTGACAAACAACTAATCTCAAAAATATACAAGCAGCTCCTGCAGCTCAATTCCAGAAAAATAAACAACCCAATCAAAAAATAGTCCAAAGAACTAAACAGACATTTCTCCAAAGAAGACATACAGATGGCTAACAAACACATGAAAAGATGCTCAACATCAATCATTATCAGAGAAATGCAAATCAAAATCATGATGAGGTACCATCTCATGCCAGTCAGAATGGCTGATATCCAAAAGTCTACAAACAATAAATGTTGGAGAGGTGTGGAGAAAAGGGAACTCTCTTACACTGTTGGTGGAATGCAAACTAGTACAGCCACTATGGAGAACAGTATGGAAATTCCTTTTAAAACTGGAAATAGAACTGTCATATGATCCAGCAATCACACTGCTGGGCATACACACTGTGGAAACCAGAACTGAAAGAGACACGTGTACCCCAATGTTCATTGCAGCACTGTTTACAATAGCCAGGACATGGAAGCAACCTAGATGTCCATCAGCAGATGAATGGATAAGAAATCTGTGGTACATATACACAATGGAATATTACTCAATCATTAAAAAGAATGCATTTGAATCTGTTCTAATTAGGTGGATGAAACTGGAGCCTATTATACAGAGTGAAGTAAGTCGGAAAGAAAAACACCAATACAGTATACTAATGCATATATATGGAATTTAGAAAGATGGTAACAATGACCCTATATGTGAGATAGCAAAAGAGACACGGATCCTAAGAACAGTCTTTCAGACTCTGTGGGAGAGGGTGACGGTGGGATAATTTGAGAGAATAGCATTGAAACATGTATATTATCATATGTGAAACAAATCACCAGTCAAGGTTTGATGTGTGAGACAGGGTGCTCAGGGCTGGTGCACTGGGATGACCCTGAGGGATAGGATGGAAGGGAGGTGGGAGGGAAGTTCAGGATGGGGGACACATGTACACCTGTGGATGATTCATGTCAGTGTATGGCAAAAACCACTACAATATTGTAAAGTAATTATCCTCCAATTAAAATAAATAAATTTAAAAAAATTTGATCTTCCATTCTAAAGTAGTTACATCTAATATTTTAGCATCTTAACAGTGTATCAACATCCTGATTCTTTAGCGTTTTGTTGCAAATTGTTATTGTTGTTCAGTCGCTAAGTTGTGTCGACTCTCACCACCTCATGGACTGTACCAAACCAGGCTCCTCTGTCTAAACATGAATCAGAAAGTAGTATGTGCTACTAGCTTTAGTTTATTCATCCAAACATTTATTAAGAACCTATTCAGGCACTGCACTAGAAACTGAGTTCAAAGATGAATAAATTTGTTCCTGTTCCTCTAGTAGTTGGTAGTGTCAGCTAACTGAGCCATTCACTGAGTAATCCTGGATCATCTACTCTTCTGCTTTAATCTAACTTCAATTAATTAGCCCTGTCTTCAATTTCTCACCAGAATTTTGAAAATATATATGATTTTAAATGGATAGTCAAAACTAGCATGGAAACTAAAGTAGTCATTCTACATGTAGAGCATGACTGTATTCCCTCCTACCTTTAAAGACAGGAACGATCATATTTGCTTTCCCTAATAAACTGGTCACAGTGGTGCCCTGAAGCTGGCTTGTACTGACTCTTACAAGACACAAATTTGGGGAGCTAATAGTTGAAAATAGCCATTATTAACAACTAAATGATATAAATTAAGAAATTCAGTTTAAACATGTAAGATAATAAATACTCAAAAAGCATCACTTCCTAATTAATTCACTATATTTTCTTGGCATGGATGTTCTTGAGGGTATCCCTGTCTATTGTCTTTATACTGTAAAAATGCTATATGATGGTTTGCATTTCTTTCTAAATTCACATTCAACTTAAAATCAGTCACAGTGGGAGTATTTATACTCATATTTGAGTGTAAATATGAATTTACACTCATATTTGCAAACACTGCAAATCAGTGGATTCTTTTTTTCCTTAAAGTTCTGGCTGATGAACTTTTTTTTTTCTTTAGAATACTCCTGAGTAGGAGTATTATGTGGCATTTCCAGGTAGGACCTTCCCATACATTGTGCTTTTTTCTCCTTACTGAGGTGAGCATAGACATGTGTGTTGAGATAGAGCAGCCATCAGTTTGGATCTCTGAGTCACTATGATGAGTAAAGCCTGTACCCTCCAATCCCAATCTCCAGATCCCATGGACTTGTGGCATGAAATAGAAATAATTTATTTGCTTTTTTTGTTACCATAACCTATTTTGACTATAAAAACAACAGTAAAGTATTTCCAAAATGTTGCAGAAAAGTGGTACCATTATAACCCTGTAACAGTTACGCTATGCCTACAGGGTGCTTGAGTGCCATACTACTAATCTTCATTTTTGCTGACAACTGTCAGGTACAAAGAGAAAATAGTGAATATTTCTAAAAATTTCATGTTGCTTAAAGTTTGGGTCACTGGGTTGCTCCTTCAGGTGGTGTCCTTTTATCTATTGGTCTAACTGTAAATAATCTATTTCTTAAATCTAATGAATAGACTTCTGGTGTACTTATTTTCTTGTTTGTTACTTACACTTATATAGAAATGTATCTGCTTCATCTCTCTGATGGAGATAGACAGTCAGCACTGTGAAAATTTTTTTCAAAATTCTGACATGATCATAGCCCACATACCTCATGGTGGAATTTGAGGGCCAAAAAAATTTAGGCAGTGAGAAAGAGAGATGAGAGGGAGAGAGGGAGGGGAGGGAGGAATGTGCATTTAAAGAATTTGAGAGTGATAGTAGCTCAGAGTTACTTAGAGTTGCATCAGTAACTCAGTAGTAACTCAGAGCAACTCAGAGTTGCATTAGAAAGAAGGTCTATAAAGATTTTTCATATTAGGGAGATTTTCTTCTTTTGAAAAATGTTTTGGCTTGAATACAGAATTGAGCCATTTTAGTCAACATTTTTGAACAGATTGACTTTGAGGATCTGGAAGCTATCAAGATAGACTTAGTATCATTACAAAGTTGGTGAGAACACAAGGATTACAAGAGCATGAGTCTGAAAGCCAGAACTGGAGCTAGTTGACTGGAATGAATGTCCCTTTTATTCGGGAACAGAAAAAGGCTGGGCCTGACTGAAAGCATAGGCGAAAACAGGTGCTGCCTACAGTGTTATTCATTTTTGTAACAGGTCGGACACTAGCTCTCGTTACCAATCTGAGAATGAAGACAATTATCTAATTTATTCAGGAGAATTATCCTGAAATTATCCTAACTAACTAAAGCTTTATTAAAATATGTAAATAAAGGTACAAATTGAATTATTTAAATTACTTTTCAAAACAAAATAGATCCTGACTTAACACCTATTAAGCCCACTCCCATAAATATGACTTTGATGAGCTTTCTGCATTGTTCAAATACATTGTTTTGACATTGAATGAAGTCTACTTCTCTTTCCATAGGTAAATAACCTCTCCGCTCACTGGCTCCTTGGCTTCTACATTCTTTCTCAAATGCTCAAATCTCCTCTAATCCAAGTAAATCTTATACTGGTATTCAGTCCTACAAAGAAATATTGCCTGCATTGGCTAAAGTATCATGTTTTATCAGATGTTTTTCTAATCCTAACTTCATTCAAGCAGTTCAGTCTCTAAAAAGATTGACAGAATAGTCTGGACTAGTGGTTCACAAAGGGCAATAACTAACAAGTTATTTTTAGGAGTCTGGTCAATCATGGGGACATCAAATAGTATCTGAATACTGAAAACATGACCTTTATACATATATATTGTGTTTCACATGTATGCAAAAATAATTTGATCAATAAACGAGAAATTTACTTTAATAAACCCCTGAATTTGAATTAAACTTTTGAGCATTTGTTCAATCAAAAAATGTGATTTCTATTAACACAGAATCGCTCAATTTTAAAATACTGCATTTGTAAATATAATTTTAATTTTTTATTAAAAAACAATGTATGCTGTTATATGAGGAGGGTATGGCAACCCACTCCAATATTCCAGCCTGGAGTATCCCATGAACAGAGCAGCCTGGCAGGCTGCAGTCACAAAATGTCGGACATGACTCAGTGACTAAGCATGCACGCAAGCATGCTGTCATATAATTGCCTAAAAGTTTAGTAATAAATAAGACATTCAGTTCAGTTCAGCTGCTCAGTTGTGTCCGACTCTTTGTGACCCCATGAATACCAGCACGCCAGGCCTCCCTGTCCATCACCAACTCCCAGAGTTCACTCAGACTCATGTCCATTGAGTCAGTGATGCCATCCAACCATCTCATCCTCTGTCATCCCGTGCTCCTCCTGCCCCCAATCCCTCCCAGCATCAGAGTCTTTTCCAACAAGTCAACTCTTCACATGAGGTGGCCAAAGTATTGGAGTTTCAGCTTTAGCATCATTCCTTCCAAAGAATATCCAGGACTGATCTCTTTTAGAATGGAATGGTTGGATCTTCTTGCAGTCCAAGGGACTCTCAAGAGTCTTCTCCGACACCACAGTTCAAAAGCATCAATTCTTCAACACTCAGCTTTCTTCACAGTCCAACTCTCATATCTATACATGACTACTGGAAAAACCATAACCTTGACTAGACGGACCTTTGTTGACAAAGTAATGTCTCTGCTTTTGAATATGCTATCCAGGTTGGTCATAACTTTTCTCCCAAGGAGTAAGCGTCTTTTAATTTCATGGCTGCAGTCATCATCTGCAGTGATTTTGGAGCCCAAAAATAAAGTCTGACACTGTTTCCACTGTTTCCTCATCTATTTCCCATGAAGTGATGGGACCAGATGAAATAAGACATAAATATACATATATATAATGTGTGTGCTATTTGTAAGGCCTCCCCAGACAGCCATTTTGCATTTTTGCATTTCTTTTCCATGGGGATGGTCTTGATCCCTGTCTCCTGTACAATGTCACGAAAATTATTCCATAGTTCATCAGGCACTCTGTCTATCAGATCTAGGCCCTTAAATCTATTTCTCACTTCCACTGTATAATCATAAAGGATTTGATTTAGGTCATACCTGAATGGTCTAGCAGTTTTCCCTACTTTCTTCAATTTAAGTCTGAATTTGGTAATAAGGAGTTCATGATCTGAGCCACAGTCAGCTCCTGGTCTTGTTTTTGTTGACTGTATAGAGCTTCTCCATCTTTGGCTGCAGAGAATATAATCAATCTGATTTCGGTTTTGACCATCTGGTGATGTCCATGTGTAGAGTCTTCTTTTGTGTTGTTGGAAGACGGTGTTTGCTATGACCAGTGCGTTTTCTTGGCAAAACTCTATTAGTCTTTGCCCTGCTTCATTCCGCATTCCAAGGCCAAATTTGCCTGTTACTCCCGGTGTTTCTTGACTTCCTACTTTTGCATTCCAGTCCCCTATAATGAAAAAGACATATTTTTTGAGTGTTAGTTCTAAAAGGTCTTGAAGGTCTTCATAAAACCGTTCAACTTCAGCTTCTTCGGCATTACTGGTTGGGGCATAGACTTGGATTACAGTGATATTGAATGGTTTGCCTTGGAGACGAACAGAGATCATTCTGTCGTTTTTTAGATTGCATCCAAGTACTGCATTTTGGACTCTTTTGTTGACCATGATGGCTACTCCATTTCTTCTGAGGGATTCCTGCCTGCAGTAGTAGATATAATGGTCATCTGAGTTAAATTCACCCATTACAGTCCATTATAGTTTGCTGATTCCTAGAATGTCGACGTTCTCTCTTGCCATCTCTTGTTTGACCACTTCCAATTTGCCTTGATTCATGGACCAGACATTCCAGGTTCCTATGCAATGTTGCTCTTTACAGCATCGGACCTTGCTTCTATCACCAGTCACATCCACAGCTGGGTATTGTTTTTGCTTTGGCTCCATCCCTTCATTCTTACTGTTGAAAGGAAAAAGGAAAGATATAGGCATCTGAATGCAGAGTTCCAAAGAATAGCAAGAATAGATAAGAATGCCTTCTTCAGTGATCAATATAAAGAAATAGAGGAAAAGAACAGAGTGGGAAAGACTAGAGATCTCTTCAAGAAAATTAGAGATACCAAGAGAACATTTCATGCAAAGATGGGCTCGATAAAGGACAGAAATATATGGACCTAACAGAAGCAGAAGATATTAAGAAGAGGTGGCAAGAATACACAGAAAAACTGTACAAAAAAGATATTCATGACCAAGATAATCACGATGGTGTGATCACTCACCTAGAGCCAGACATTCTGGAATGTGAAGTCAAGTGGGCCTTAGAAAAAGCATCACTACAAACAAAGCTACTGCAGGTGATGGAATTCCAGTTGAGCTAACTCAAATCCTGAAAGATGATGCTGTGAAAGTGCTGCACTCAATATGCCAGCAAATTTGAAAAACTGAGCAATGGGCACAGTTCTGGAAAAGGTCAGTTTTCATTCCAATCCCAAAGAAAGGCAATGTCAAAGAATACTCAAACTACCACACAATTGCACTCATCTCACATGCTAGTAAAGTAATGCTCAAAATCCTCCAAGCCAGGCTTCAGCAATACATGAACCGTGAACTTCCACATATTCAAGCTTGTTTTAAAAAAGGCAGAGGAACCAGAGATAAAATTACCAACATCTGCTGGATCATGGAAAAAGCAAGAGAGTTCCAGAAAAACATCTATTTCTGCTTTATTGACAATGCCAAAGCCTTTGACTGTGTGGATCACAATAAACTGAGGAAAATTCTGAAAGAGATAGGAATATCAGACCATCTGACCTGCCTCTTGAGACATCTGTATGCAGGTCAGGAAGCAACAGTTAGAACTGGACATGGAACAACAGACTGGTTCCAAATAGGAAAAGGAGTACGTCAAGGCTGTATATTGTCACCCTGCTTATTTCACTTATATGCAGAGTACATCATGAGAAACACTGGACTGGAAGAAACACAAGCTGGAATCAAGATTGCCAGGAGAAATATCAATAACCTCAGATATGCAGATGACACCACCCTTATGGCAGAAAGTGAAGAGGAACTAAAAGGCCTCTTGATGAAAGTGAAAGTGGAGAGTGGAAAAAGTTGGCTTAAAGCTCAACATTCAGAAAACAAAGATCATGGCATCTGGTCCCATCGCTTCGTGGGAAGTAGATGGGGAAACAGTGGAAACAGTGTCAGACTTTATTTTGGGGGGCTCTAAAATCACTGCACATGGTGACTGCAGCCATGAAATTAAAAGACACTTACTCCTTGGAAGAAAAATTATGACCAACCTAGATAGCATATTCAAAAGCAGAGACATTACTTTGCCGACTAAGGTCTGTCTAGTCAAGGCTATGGTTTTTCCAGTAGTCATGTATGGATGTGAGAGTTGGACTGTGAAGAAGGCTGAGCGCTGAAGAATTGATGCTTTTGAACTGTGGTGTTGGAGAAGACTCTTGAGAGTCCCTTGGACTGCAAGGAGATCCAACCAGTCCATTCTGAAGGAGATCAGCCCTGGGATTTCTTTGGAAGGAATGATGCTAAAGCTGAAACTCCAGTACCTTGGCCACTTCGTGCAAAGTGTTGACTCATTGGAAAAGACTCTGATGCTGGGAGGGATTGGGGGCAGGAGGAGAAGGGGACGACAGAGGATGAGATGGCTGGATGGCATCACTGACTCGATGGACGCGAGTCTGAGTGAACTCCAGGAGTTGGTGATGGACAGGGAGGCCTGGCGTGCTGTGATTTATGGGGTCGCAAGTAGTCGGACACGACTTAGCGACTAATCTGAACTGAATATGTGTGCTACTGTATGTGCTTAGTTAAAATATTCAGAAATACTTAGAGATTCCCACCCTAGGCTATGATTTTTTCCTTCCCTGATTTATTGTAATTATCCTTCAAATACTGTTCACTTTCCAGATGATGATATTCTGTCATCTCCCAATTCCTTCTTTCTCTCCATGAGATATCATGGATTTACATCTTTGTATTCTTTCTTTAAAAAACAATAATTTTGGTTATTTATTTTTGGCTGTACTGGTCTTTATTGCTATGCAGACTTTTCTCTAGTTGTGACTAGTGGGAGCTACTTTCGTTTACGGGTGGGGGTGTTCAAGCTGCTCATTGCAGTGGCTTCTCTTGTACAGAGCGTGGGTTCTAGGGCACACAGGCTTCAGTAGTTGCAACCCATGGACTCAGTTGTTGAAGTTCCTGGACTCTAGAGCAGAGGCTGAGTAGTTGTGGCATGCAGGCTTAGTTGCTGCATGGTATGTGGAATCTTTCCTCACCAGGGATCAAATCCATGTCTCCTGGCTTTGGCAGGTGAATTCCTCACCATTGAGCCACCAGGGAAGCCCCATCTTTGTATTCTTTACAATAATTTTAGATGGATTTTCTTAAAGAAAAATATATAAATGTTATCAACCTAGTGTTTTCAACCAGAAGTCTCTTGAAAAATGTTGACATCAAGAAGGGGTCCTCATGCTTAGAAACATTAGGAACCACTGATGGAAGGGAAGAGCCTTAAGGAAGAACTGGGAGGCTTCTACCCTGGCCTCTGCAAAACGGCATCCATCAGGATCACTGGGAAGCAGCTCCCAGCACCTTTTGTGTCCTAGTTTGCTCCTCTCAGAATTGAATCCTTGTGCTGGACTCTTTCTAGATCTCCTCTCCGGTACTGCTGTACTCCACTTGACAAGTAGAATAAAAGTGGTCATGCCTCCTACCTACAGAAATTACCACCCAATTGAGAAACAGGGAAAAAATAAACAGACCAAGTGCTAAGGAGCTAATGCCTAAGTTGAATGCGGAAGCAGAAAACAAAGTGCTAGTAGGAGAAAGAATCCTTGAATGTGACAGAGTCTGTAGTTGGAGAATAAATGTCAGAGGAGCTTGTGTCAAATCCAGGGAACACCAACATGGTCCCTAATGTGCAAGGAAAATTGACTTGGCAGGACGATCTAAATGGAATAAGAAAGAAAATATGGGAAAGAAAGGCCAAGAAGGTGGTTGTGGTAATTAAAACAGGAAGTAACTGAAGCCTGGCTATGTACCCTGGCAAGGAAAAGAGCAAAGAAGGATTATGTTTCACTTAGAGTGTTAGGGATGAATAAATCCATAGCCCTTAATTATTTTTCTTTAAAATAAACTGGCATGTTTGAAATGAGGAGAGATCAAAATATTTCTGATAAAGAGAAATTCTGAAATAGTTCAGGCAGAGATGAGGCTAGGGGGTTGAAAGATAGGAGTTCTGAGTGAATGCAGATCAATCTAAGAAAACAAAAATATAAAAAGAAAACTCTGAAAAGGCCAAGCAAAATAACCAATGATTTCAACTGGCTGGCTGTCTTCCTTGCATTTGTGAGTCTAGATAAGGAGCTTTGTGGTGGTGGGAAGGCAATGAAGCTTTAATTGCCTATTAACTGGCTCCTTCTGTTTATACACTTTCTCAACTCTGTTGTCTATCCCCTGCCTTGGCCACTTGTGCCGGTGTTAAATGGGTTCTGATCAGCTTAAAATCACACGGTAATTTAAGCTGGAAATTTTAGTTAAATCCAGTCAATTCCCCAACATCTTTTCAAAAGGATGAAGGTTTTAATCAGTACAATACAAGCCATGGGGAATATGGGAGAGATCAGGTCAGAATATGGGTCAGAAAAACTATAGAGGAAGTGCTAATGGGATGAGGACGCCTGAGCTTTTTATCTTATTAGTGCTTCCCATGTCAAATTAGCAAAATGGTTCCAGCACTAAAGTGTTGAGATAAAATGTTCATATGCTATGTGTTCCCCAGAAGGATTCTTTATGAGCCTCTTCTAAGGAGATTTGACTTTTCTTCTCTTTTCTTTTTTATCTTCAGAGCTAAGTGTGATTATGTAAGCCAGACACATCTACTTTGTATCCCAGTGACCTCTGTGGAAATACAGCTTCATCAGCAAGGCCACTGCCTTACAAAATTCCAGTGAGCACCATTCACAAAGAATAGGTTGTGAATAGTGCCCCCTGGAGTTGTGCGATGCGATTGTGAGAGCTTTTATCTGGACAGATTTCTTTGTAACTATGAAGCAAAAATATATTCCAGAAGCTGAACCCCTAAAAGAGACTTATTATTTAGAAAAGTGCTTTTTGTTTAAATAGCAGGGGTGCAGACCAGTGTCATGGGGTATTTTTCTTATTTTTTAATTGAGGTATAATTGACATAGAACATTATATTAGATTCAGGTGTGGTGGCAATGTTGGAGATCCAGGTTTGATCCCTGGATCAGGAAGATCCCCTGGAGCAGGACATGGCAACCCACTCCAGTATGCTTGCCTGGAGAATTCTGTGGAGAGGAACCTGGCAGGCTATACAGTTCATGGGGTCACAAAGAGTCGGACATGACTGAGCAGCTAACACTTTCACTTTCATTATGTTAGATTCAGTTGTACAATGTAATGATTTGATTTATATATATTGCAAAATGATTACCACAATAAGTCTAGTTAACATCTTGAGTACCTTCTACAGTACTTATAAGCCAGGCCACTTTTCTTTCAAAATAACCCTATATTTTGCATCAGATAAGTAATTAGACTTCAATAGAATGTAGTCAGTTATTTTAAAAATCCATTTATTCAATAAATATTTAGTAAGAGCTTTTCATGTGCCACATTTATGTTTTTTACCCAAAGGATGTGATAGAAATAAAACACTTAGAACAGTGTTAGCTGTGACTACTACTTTTATTTTTCAGACATTCAAAACTCCTTCTTGCCCCAAGATCCTTTTAAAATCTAGCTTCCTGTATTTTAGAATATTTCTTCCCATCTTTACATGCTTACCCCCATAACTCAATAATAATATATTAAGAACTTTTCATGTGCCAGACTCACTAGTCAGATCTCAGCTTAAAAAATCACTGTCAAACTATTTTATCTACAGTAATTTTTCTCCAATTTCACTATTTTTACCTGTCTCGGCCCCACATTGGTTTCCCAGATAGCACTTATCATCATTTGTCAGGATTTTGTTGATTGATTTACTTATTTATTGTCTGGCTCACTGGATGATGGATGATCTCCAAAGTGAGGAAAGTGTGTGCACATTATGGGGCCTCAAACAATCTTTGTTAAAATAAAAATGAACCAGTGATGGAGAAAAGCACTTAATTTTCCCCCCAAAAAATTCCGTATTCAGTTCCCCTGGAAGTCACTCATTTTTTTCTGTGGTTTTGAGTCAAAGTGTGAAAGTGATTTTGATGAGACACAGTCATGAATGTGTTTACTGATTTCTTTCCAAATCTGGGAGAGGTTTGAATTCAAGACAAGCATGTTGGTATGTAAGTGGTGATTTCCTAGTACTTTGTGGGAGTAGTAACTTCATAAGACTGATGTGTAAGCTCTTCGTGGTGTCACAACAAACACCCAAAGCCTAAAGTCAAAATGTGGAGTGCTCAATTATTATATATGAACATATTCCCAATTCAAATGAAAACCCGCTCCAGTATTCTTGCTTGGCAAATTTCATGGCCAGAGGCAACTGGCAGGCTATAGTCCGTGGGTCGCAAATAGTGGAATACTTCTGAGCACACACGCATGCACACATTCCTGATTCAATCACACAAGTACAATTTGTGTAAACTACAATATAAATGTATTTGGGTTGTAACTTTTTAGAAAGAGATGGTTTCTAGGATGTTTCATTCACCAAGTTTCATTTGACTAGACTCTATTAAATGCAAAAAATAAAGACTAGTATTACCTACGTAATATATAAAATGTATACAGCATTTCTTTGCACCACTAAGATCAATGATGCTTATACTGGTTTGAAATTTTCTCACTGATTAATGTTTGGACCAATTGGGCCATCAAGGTAGTCAGCTAATTACAACTAGACAATGCACTGATAGGCTTCCCTGGCTCAGTGGTAAAGAATCTGCCTACCAACACAGAAGACACAGGTTCAATCCCTGGGTCAGGAAGATCCATTGGAAGGAACTGGCAACCCACTCCAGTATTCTTGCCTGGGAAATCCTATGGACAGAAAGAGCCTAGTGGGTTACCATCCATGGGGTTACAAAAGAGTTGAACACAACTTAGCGACTCAACAACAGCAACAACAAATATGCTGATAATATCTGGGACATGTTAGAGTGTTTCTTTCACATTGGTTACCTGACCTCTGTAATTATGTCATGTCCATAGTTGCTATAGCATAGAATGTATTTCCTTGGAAGAAGTAAATGAATCATTGTTAGGAATGATGTAATAAGATTATACAGTTTAACCAAAGTTCTTTAGTTGCAAGGGGGAAAAAATTCTCTCAAGTTAGCACAAAAAAACTATGGTCATGGCATCCGGTCTTATCACTTCATGGCAAATAGATGGGGAAATAATGGAAACAGTGATAGACTTTATTTTCGTGGGCTCCCAAATCACTGCAGATGGTGACTGCAGCCATGAGATTAAAAGATGCTTGCTCCTTGGAAGAAAGCTCTGACAAACCCAGGCAATGTATTAAGAAGCAGAGACATCACTTTGCTGACAAAGGTCTGTCTAGTCAAAGCTATGGTTTTTCCATTAGCCATGTACGGATGTGAGAGTTGAACCATAAAGAAGGCTGAGCGCTGAAGAATTGATGCTTTGGAATTGTGCTGGAGAATATTCTTCAGAGTCCCTTGAACAGCAGAAAGATCAAACCAGTTGATCCTAAAGGAAACCAACCCTGAATATTCACTGGAAGGACTGATGCTGAAGCTGAAGCTCCAATACTTCGGCCACCTGATACGAAGAGCTGACTCACTGCAAAAGACCCTGATGCTGGGAGAGATTGAAGGCAGGAAGAGAAGGGGGAAACAGGATGAGATGGTTGGATGGCATCAGCTACTCAATGGACATGAATCTGAGCAAACTCCAGGAGGTAATGAAGGACAGGGAAGCCTAGCATGCTGATGTTCATGGGGTTGCAAAGAGTCAGACACAACTGAGCGACTGAACAACAGCACAAAGAAACAATTCACTGAAAAGACATAGTAACTTCAGAGAAATAAGTTGCGACCAACAGGGAACTGGAGCCCTCTGGGGCTGACATCTCTTCTCTCCATTCCCTCGTCTCTTTAGTGGCTTGTATACGCCTGTGCCCTCTGGTGCACCTGCTCCGTTGCTTCTGCTTCTCTCTAGAGAATGGCATTGGTGCACCATTGCTATTATGCCTGCCCCACATCTCACATGACATGACCTTTCGTTTTGTGATGCCCCCTCCCCATTATTTTTTGAAAATGCAATATATTGAAAATAACTAATTAGTTGATAGTACTTGAGTGGATTGATTCCCCTCAATCAGATGTTCAGCTCAGACGTAATCTGTGATGGCTGTGATGTGGAGTCACATGTTCGAGATACGTTTGTCTAACCCAGCCCATTGGTAGGGAAACGGAGCGAGGGACTGATTCTAAGAGAAGGTTGTGCCGGCAGTTCTGTAGCTCAAAATAATTCTTCTACCTTTACCAACACACAAAAAAAGTCTGTGTAAATGAGAATAAGAGCAGACAAATTTGAAGTGGCTTTTACAAAAATGTAAAATAATGATTTTGGGTAAATGCCTCTTTCTTCATGTGTATTTTTCTTCTAAATTTACTTTATCTCACTGAATAAAAGACTAGATCCACTATGTAACATGGCATTCTTTGGATTTATAAAGAGCAACAATTTTATTCTAAATAATCTTCTTCATTTTAATTTTTCTGCCATAAATTCATGGGTATGCATTTCTGGGGCAAATTGAGGAAAATTATCTCAATTCTGCCCTCTCATTTCCACGTTTCAAAAGGTCTAAGGCTCCTCAGGCATGATTTCCCTGTCTTAAGTTTCACTGGATAACTCAGAGTCATTACCCTCTGTGATTATCCTTGGTCCACAGTAAATATCTTTCTCTCTCTCTCTCTTTTTTTCCCTTCCATCTTTCTCTTTTATCTTCCCAAAACCCATTATTATTTTCTCTAAACAACAATTCTCAGTGTCTTTTGTAGTTACACAACTGTTGTGAATATTAATGGTATCCTTCAAGGGGTATTATTTATAGCAGGAAATATGGGTCTTTGATCAGTGTTTTTTCTTAAATAAAAACCTCATGCATTGTGGGTAGACTGTATTTCTCTTATCTTGGGTTGGATATTTTGCTGCTCATTTCCATCTTTCTTTATATTACAGAGTTGGAGGCCATTGGAGACTTTTAAGTTGTTCTTTTTTGAAAGCCTTTTCCCCCTTTATTATGTGAGCTCTCTAATGCTGGCCCTCTGTATGGTGATGTCTGCCCTGGTTGGAAATCCTTTTGCTACACTCCCTAAAGGCAGCAAGTGATTCAGGGGGGAGTGTGTAATTTGTTTTGTACCGTGGAATTCCTGCCATGCCTATATGTATTTAGACCACAGGCAAACCAATAAAGTTGTCATAGAAACAAAGCATTTCATGAATAAATCAATCCATAACAAACTTGTAAACTTCAAACAACCCACTGTGCCTTAACAACACATCCGTTACATACACAAAATAATCATGTTTGTAATGAGCAATGCACAATATTATTCTTTCCCATACATTTGGTCCTGTTTTCCATCTTATAAATATTCCTTAATGTATTCTTATGCAGCCTGTGGATTCCTACTGAGCTGGAATGAAATAAGTAACTCCAGCTGGCATGGTAATACTAGAAAAGTACACTTTTAAAAAATGTGGCTGATGGTGAACCCCAGTTCAAACAGTATGCTTGGAATACCTACTCCGATGACCAGAGGGGATTTGAAACCATGGCTAAACAAAGTTTCCTCGTTTTGATCAATTCCAGTATTCTTTTTCACTTTTCAGTTTTCTTGTTTGACTCTTAGTACCCTCTTCTGCCTGAAAAGGGTGTCTTTAGGGAATCATGGTTGATGGGAGGAGGGTCAGCTGAGGAGTGGGAGGTGGGGAGTGATTTGCAAGGTGACACTGAGTATTTTAAAAAAGGATGAATGTTCTTTGCCAGAAACCATCATGACTGGAGTAAAGAAAGAGAGTGCTATGTGGAGGAAAAGAGAATATTATTGTGTAAAACTTAAATTCCTTTGCAGACAGTAAGTAAAAAGGCAAAGACAGATGTAGAGAAGGAGGTCAGTGTAATAAAAGTCCTCTGGGGCTTGCTTTGGCTTCATGAACATAAGAACTTTTCTTATCTTCATTCTGAGTGAAATTCTCTCCTTGGCTACATTTGGATCCTGCCTTACAGATGTAGTAGGCTAAAGCAATTTGTTGAGGTTTTTCCTCTGTTCCAGTGAGCTCTGTTAAGGCCTTTGACCCTGGCTTCATTGTGACATCTCAGCCTAATTAGACATCTCTTAATGCCTGTAATCAGAGGAACCTTCTGTCTATATTTGGGGGTTTAGAAGTGCATTTTATTTTCCAAGAACTGACTTTCACTTTATCATGTTAAATATTAATTTTTGCCTCCTTATGACATCTGGGGCGATCCCATAAGTTTTAAGCCATTGTCAGTTATTAACATTAAGTCCAATGTAACCTATGATCTTAATCCCAGTATTTAAGTCACACCTCTCCCTCTACCTGTTAAATAAGAAGTATGGATTTAGTCAACTTTCTTGCTTTTCCTTTCCTACTCCAAGGGTTTATGTAGACCCCTGGAACGTTTCTTCTCCTCAGGTCTGTTGGATCTGGGCAGGAGGATGGACAAAGACACCTAAGGTATCCTTACACTGCTGGGCAGACTATTATGCAGTGTGGCTTCTGTGCTTCCAGTGGCCTCTATCAAGTGGTGGTTTTGTACAGGTGGTGTGCATGATTTCCTTGGGTTTTCGAAGGCCATCAACCACTAATGACATCCTCATAAATAGGATGTAGGAGTTGTACTGCTGTATTTCTCCAAAATTCATGTTCACCAGAACCGGTGAATATGATCTTATTTGGAAATAAGGTCTTTGCAGGTGTATCCAAGTTAGGATGAAGCCATCCTGAATTAGGGTGGGCCCTAATCCAGTGACTGGTAGCTTTGAAAGAAGACAAAGACATAGGAGAGGAGCGTGTCGTGTGAAACTGAAGGGGGAGGCTCTAGTGAGGCATCTACAAACCCAGGGACACAGGGGTTTCTGGAGCCACCAGAGGCCAGGGAAGGCAAGGAAGGGTTCTCCCCTTGAGCCTTCAGAGGGGAGCATAGCCTGGCACCCCGCTGAGTTCGGACAGACAGCCTCAAAGACGGTGAGAGAATGACATTTTAAGCCACCCCGTTTATTGCCCTCTGCTACAGCAGGCCTGGGAGAAAAATAATGGGTCCATATCTCAAGCTCCCGTTCTAGGTGGGAAAAGAAGAAGCAGATGCCATTCAACATCTTTACAAACCAGCTCAGTGTGTTCCAAACAGAAGTCATTCTCTTCCCTTAATTCTGCTCTTCCATGCGCATCTCTAGTTCAGGGCCTGGTGTCCTGGCCCTCTATGACTCTAGCCTCACCTTACAAGCCATCTTCCACTCCCCCCTTTTCCTTAGATCATCGTCATCCCCGCATCGTTAATTCTTCATTTCCTGCAGAGTGACATTCAGATCCTTGAGGTTTATTATACCTTCATGGTTGGCCTTATGGCTGCCCGGCTAGCTTCACTCGTCTACCTCTGCACGTGATAACTTTGCTGCTTATGTCATATTCTTCCTTGTAGTTAGTTCTTCACCCACCCCAGCAAATGAATCATCTCCTCCCTGCTCCTTCTCTGGGCTCCAATACTACCTGTGTAAGGTAATCACTGACATTTTCTGCTCTGCCTCACTAAATATCAAGGTCATCAAAATAGGCGTTTTGCTCTATTTACCTCTGTTTCCCTTAATGTTGAGCAGAAAGTCTGCTCTGTTTGGAGAAATGAAAGGAGAAATGCATAGTATTAGTAGAAACAGAGCCAAGAGATTAAAGCTCAAGAAAAAGGAGATAAAACTCAAAAAAGACAGAGTAGCCTATCATAATAGGTTACTTCAGCTCTCCTGGAATTTCAGTTTTCAAGAACCATTAAAGGGATTCATAGGAGATGTGTAATAAATACATGATAAATGACAGGACAAATGATAACATACACAGATGGCTTACTATGCATCAGACCTATGCCAAACACTTAACCTGCATCTCTCATTTAATCTACACAACAGCCTCATGAGAAATATGCTTCCTTTTAATTAATGAAGCAAATAGGGCTTTGAGACATTAAGTCAATTTTCCATGGTCACACACCTAGTAAGAGCTAGGAGTGGGAGTTGGGCTCAGGTGTGCCTAAATCTGAAGATCATGATTTTAACAACTAAGATTTGTCCTGTTATGTTGCACAGTTTCTGATCATTATGGAATATTCTACTACAGCTGAGAAAGTGCAGCTGCTGAATGCTGTTTTTCCCCTTATTGGCACAACATCAATCTAAAGTCAGTAAGGAATATCTTCGTTAAGGAATATTCTGCCCAAGTTTCATACCTCAGCAATTTATTTAATCTTTGCATCATGGAGAAGCATGGTAAACATTTTTAGGATACTAAACAGAAACTTTTACATTTATATGATGTGTGTTTTCTTAAGCATAAAAAGGAGTTATTATTGAGAGCTGCTATAAGGATAACATGGGAAAAAAGAGAAAGTATTCATTTCCTTGTCATTTTTCTATCTTTTTCTTAAAATGAAAAGTCAAGGAGTTTTCACTGTGGCTTGCATAGTGCCTTATAGTTTATAAAAATGCCTTCATATATACTTAACCTCATGCGAATAAAGTGTTCATATTAAGATATATTTCATATAAGATATATTATTAGAAGTTATTCACTGGACTAGCATACGTGAAGGGTTGAATTGAAAAAGTAAGCATTCTGAAGGGTCTTCGTCATTAGGCTGGGCCAGATATTCTGGGACATTGGATGCAAATTCACAAATTCTGAGCAGATATTATGCTCTTGAAATACCCAGCCCCACAGTGGTCAATCAGCAGCCACCTGTGGACCACTGAGCGCATCAGGGCAATTCCATTTCTCAGGGAAGGCACATGGGCTGAGGATAGAATAGACTTGCTCTGACTTAAAGCCTAACTGAGACTTTAACCTCTTAAAATTCACTAGATCAAAAGCAAAATCCATACAGGATACCTGAGTACTTCTGTACGTTTCTTCCTTATTCATAAGATTCCACAAATTTTCAAAATAGTTTCTGAACCAATATGGTTAGGAATTTTTTTACATTAGGATTATTGTGAGGATTCTTTTTCTGTTTCAATTCCTGAGTCCTAAAGAGTCTGGCCCAGTAAGATTCCCTCCTCCTCAGAAGCACCACAAAGCTCAGTCAACTCTAAAAACTTTCAAAGCATTAATAGGCTTTGTCCAATTGCCTTTATTGTAGTTTCACTACTCCAGACTCATTTGGGGATGGAAATTGTGGCTTTTGACCCCTGAAGGAGGTTGCAGGTTTTGAGCAGTACACAGCAGGCATTTAAGACTATGGACGTTTGGTTTATTTGAAGGGCTGTTCGTTCACTGAGGCTCTTCCTTCTTGAAATTGCCATATAGCTATCTTTCCCATTTGAATTTCTGTAAACACTAAGTTAAAAAAAAAAACTTACCTATTGAAGAATAATAAATCTTCATCAACTTATTACTCCACTGTGGAAAATGGTCCTTTTTCCACATGAAGGACATAATCTTAGTTCAGTCTTTGAAGTCTTTGAATGGGTGAAGGAACCAACTTCACATATTGGGTCCTCTGCATACTAGCTGCTTACATTGGAAGATAATGATAGTGGGGATAATAGTAGCTAATTCTCAGAATTGCAGGGACAATTCAACAACTATTTGGTAATATTTAGTGCAGGGTATTTGGGTTCTGAGCATTTCATGAAGAGCTTTGCATAAAATATCTTAAACTAATTCTCAAAGTAATCCATGTTAAAAGTGAGGAAATGAAGTCTCAGGTAAAATAGTGGTCCAAGGCTCCCAAATATGGTCAATGACAGAACTAAAATACCTCACCTAGTACATTACCTTGCAGGCAGCATTCTTAACAAATATTAGCCTTTCATCCTCTCATTAGTTTCCAGGAGAAACAGAAGCCCTGTGATACAAAGTTTGACTTTCTTCTCATTTCTCCTGCTCCACCAAACTAGCAACTAAGCAGCTTCTTGGGAACTCACCCCATGCTTCCCCTCTTTCCAGCTCTCTGTAAGAAAGGCGGATAACTTACTGAAAGGAAAATGTGGACATTATCTGTAATCAGGCTCATTAATGTCATAGGAAATTCTTTAATTTTCTATGGGGCCATGTTCTTAAAATGCATTATTTCCCTTTTATGACTTCACTTGCCTCAATATCAGTAGAGATTAAAGGTAACATGCCCTGCTGGGAACAAACACAATTTTCCAGCAGGTATATTTTGTTTTCCTTAATAATTAACAATTGCTGCTGACTAACCCTTGCAGCATAAAATGCCCACCTTATCACAAAGGAGTGTGCATTGGTTTGAGGAACTCACAAGGGATATCGGAAAAAGAAGTGTGATTAAAGCATTAAAGATTTAGAAGTTGACATTAGGATGAAAGGTGGAATTACAGTAAATATAACGCTGTTTAACATTAAATGGAATGTGTTGTACTTGAAACAGTTGTTCATTTTGGCATTAATTATTAAGGGAAGCTGACAACTGATTTTTAATTCGTGACTCAAGGTACAATTTCTTAAGATATAAATACAACAAAGCAGCTTAGAGGATTGGTGCTTCTTTATCTTTAATGATTTTATGTTTTTTTCTTGATAGAATCTATGAACAAATTAGAACGGAATGTGTGTTACTTAAACAAGGCATTGTTTGTGGTGAGCTGATATTATGCTCCTGGACAGAGAAATTCAGCAGTAAGTTAGGTTTACTAGAAATTATTTAACATATTCTTCACTGTTTTCATTTGAGAATTTTCTTGGAGATACACAGTTTAAAAGGCATGTGAGGCAAACTTTGCAGTTTATGTTTTAAAACAGTTTTCTTCTGGGGGAAGGGCAAGCATATTCATCCTTTGCCTTTGAATGAGAGATAAACACCCTGTAATAATGTGCTCAGATATGCATTGCCTAGGTTTCTGTGTGAAAGTGATAACTATTTCATATTGGATTGTAAATCTACTGTCTGTTAGACTCTACATGCTGTTTGGCTTGTCAAACCTTTTAGAGGAAGTTCTTGTTGGCCAAGTGACATTGTACCGATGTGCTCGCAAAGAAAGAGGGAAGGTGGCCCAGCGAAGGGACTTATGATGGGGAATTCCAAAGGGCACTTGCAGTTATTCTTTCTGGCCAAATACAACAAGAATGCTACTGTGGGATGGTGATTTTTCATTAAAATGTCTATGGATTGATATTAGAGTCCTCAGTTTAGCATGATTTGGATACTTTTATTCCATGCCTGAAGTGTAGGCATGGAATAAAACTATTTAGGACCATCATTAAAAATCTCTGAATTTTATCTATTTAAAAATTCAGCTGAAGAATGAAAAGAGCCAACAGTAAAATACTGACATTTACTTTCCTCAGTGCATATTTCTTTACTTTCCTCAAGGTTGGCTTTCTTTCTTTTAGTTCAGTTTCCCCATCTGTACTGAGAAGGAAATATCACTGCTATATGGAAGCTCAGGATATTTAACATGTCATCACACACTGTGTCAGTGAGCTTAGGTCAAGTTGGGCTTCAGTAACAAAAGACCTCAAAATGTAGAGGCTCACATTAATGAAGGTGCATTTCTCAGTCATGTTACATCTTCACTGAATGCTGGCTTTGGCTCTTCAGTCTGGGACTCAGGCTAAAGGAGCATCCCCAAGCTGGGTAACTGTTAGTATCATGGAAGAGGGTAGGGGCAGAGTCACTTAACGCTTCTTAAATCTTCTGCATAAAAGTGTCATGTCACTTCCACCCAAATATCATTGGTCAAAGCAAGTCACAAGGTTCTGATGTTGTTGATGTAGAGAAAAATCATCTACCATAGAAAAGGCAATTGATTTTGGAAATAATTATAAAATCACTTCCTTGCCACATACACATATCCAATTATTTTCTATAATAATATCATTTGAGATAATAGGAATGAAAGTTTTTCAAGGAGATTTAGGTTGGCAGTTTGTACCCATCTCTGCTCTGATAATCTTGAAAGAATTATCATTCTGATTTATAGTAGGAAGGTAGTCAATGAAAGTGACTTTTTATTTAGAAAAATCAAGGCTCCATCAGGTGTTAAGATTGCTAAGAAAACAGAATTCTGTCAGTTGACCCTGACTTAAGGAATATGGATCCAAAAAATTGGGAACATCTTATCAATTTCAGCATGTGTTTTTATTACTGTCCTGAAATGCACATGTAGAATTAAACATACCCTGTGGCTATTAGGTTGGCTGGACTTCCCAGTATGAGAGTAATATCAAACAGTTACTGCAAAATATAGGGTCATTACCTTATATGGATAAAGGGATAACTGCCCCTGAAATGAGGGGTAAAAACTTCACTCTACAAAATAAGAAAATAAAGCATATTCATAATAACAGAGTAATTTTTAGAGTATTTATTGAATCATATTTTAGTGTTTGCAAAGTACTTTAAAAGAAATCATTATTTGATGGATGCAAGGTGTATATTATTAGTCACATTTGCTGTGTAAGAGAACTCGAGTTCCGTGAGGTTAAGTAACCTGCCTAAAGAGATGACAGACCTGGGATTCAAACTCAGACTTCCTCCTCAAAATCCAATATTCTCTCTACCAACTTAAACTGGTTCCTAATATACAATGTCATTTCCTACTCATTTTCATCATGGAAAATAAAATGAGGACAAAATCTGTTAAAATGGAAAAGAACATAGAGCTTGAGTTTAGCCCTGGTTGTGTTCTTTAAGTTGTTGTTACCTTTTTAAGGATAATCACTTATCCCTAAGTTTTCTATGCCTCATCTTTTAATCTGCAAAGTCAGGGGTTGGATCATATTTTTCTTAAGGTCTTGCCTTAATAGTACTATTTTTATAAATTTGAAAACCTACAATGTGTTGTCATTTGCACCCGGAGAACTACCAAATTAGCTAAGAGAATATATATTTCCTGGCACACTATTTGAAACCACCTTGATATTGTAGTGGCCAGCTTTGCTTTTGTTGGTGGTACGAGAACTTAGACTTGTGAAGCAGAAAAAGACAATTCGCTGACTCATGTAACTGGGAAGTCCAAAGAGACACAGGCTTCAGATATGACCCAAAGCAGGAATTCGCAAAGTGTTGTCAGCTGTTGCCCCCTCTTGTGCACTTTCTCTTTCTCTCGTTGCTTTCTCTCGTTCCATTCTTCTCTTCTTTCCCCTTATCCTTACTTGTCTCCGAATGTGTTCAGTCTTTCCTGTGGTTAGCTATCTTCTTAAAAATTGTGTTGATATAAGGGAATGTGGTCACTGGTAGCTCCAGAGACAGAGTCTTCCGGCTTTCAGAACATAGTGAAAGGTGAGCTTCGGGAAGGACTCTGATTGTCCTGGCTTGGATTACATGCTGTCTACTAGACTAATACTGGCTCGTGGACTGTCACTTGCCCAGCCCCTTGCTTGTTATTTGGGCAGCCCACCAGAATCACACAGGGGTGAAGAAAGACAGCTCCCCAAAGAAAGTGGAGGCCATTACCAGAAGAACAGGGAGGGGACTATGATTAGAAAAGCACAGCGAACGTTTACTGTACACAGCGTACGGACAGCTGAGCTGTCTCCCTCCCAGTCAGATTCCCAAATGAACGGGAGACAATAATAAATAACCAAGTGTTAAGCTCCAAGAAATAAGAGTAGAGACACCTTAGGCCCATGGTCATACTGCCTGTTCCCTCCAACACACTAAAGAAAATATGGAGATAATGCAAGCCTTGACAGCATTCTGTTTTAGGAATTTATCACAAGAGACCCCTACTTCTTTTAGAAACTAATAAGAAATATCTCATACTATACATATTCATAACAGTGTTTCTCAAAGCCTGTTTTATGAAATTCTAGTCTTGGAGTTGTTGTAAGAAAAAAGTTCTGTGGCTAAACCCTATGGGGTAATATACTTTATTCTATCCTTCCCTGGAGAGTCATAATGTATCAGCACATTTAAAGTCATAGCAAAAAGACTTTGTTTACACCAGCATTTCCCAAACACGTTTGACTGCAGAATATCACAAACACACACACAATAAAGAAAGAATGGAAGTAACAGTACACCTAATGATATACTGTGAAAGTTCCTTGGATTGAATTTTGGAAAACAATGACCTAAATCATTATTGAAGTTGCATATATTCGTCTTATGTCCCCTGTTGGCACCAGAAATTTTTCTAGTACTTCCCTGCTGTTTAGAGTTAACACTTTTCTCAAATTTCATGAGGAGCAAACCAACATCAAGCTACTTTTCTGCCTGATAAATATGTCTGAATCTACAAAATCCATACACTTTTTCATATCATAAATATAGAACTTGGATTTAGAAGAAAACATAATTCCAACATAAATTTATTAGTTTTTAAAAAGTTGGTTATTACAAACTTATCGCACAGAAAATATTCCTGTGCAAGAGATTGTGCTGGGCATTTGGCATCTAGAAGTGGACGGACAGATATTGCCTCCTTTGGCTTGTATACACGTTAGTGCGTCTTTTCATTTCTCTGAGCTTTCACTTTCCTCACATGTGAAATTGAGATAACATTACCCACCTCTCAGAGTTGCTTTGAAAATTATGTGAAAAAATGTTTGTGAAAACTAAACTTAATTATTATTCAATATGTTTCACTTCCTTCCTTAGCACTCTTTCGTTTTTCAGCCCGAATTTTCAAATCATGAACATTTATTGAGCATCTGTTGAATTCAAAACACTGTTCTAGGTGCTGGAGGTGAGGGAATTAACAAAAAAAGAAAAAGGAAAAGTGAGTAGGAAAGTGCTTACAAAATTCTAAGAAGGGAAAATAACCATTTTCGTGAAGATAATAAAATGCAGCAAGTAGCCAGGACAAAATGAATTCCCCAGAAATTAAATGCTGCAGGAGCTTAGAGTGGGAGAAATGACTGCAGTGGCGGTGAGTTCAAACAAGGCATTAGGGGGTCTCTGCATCTTTGAACGGAGCAAAGAGGTGGAAGAACAGATTAGGAGAATGGAATGACATAAACACATTCATGGAGATGAGAACTGTTGGGTGTTTTCAAGGGAGAGAGAATAGATGTATATGATTATAGTGGATAGATGTGGGCAAGGTAGATTATAAAGCTGGGTGTGTCAACTGAGGTCTGAGAGTGAAATGCTTGGAATGCCAGACTGAAGCTTGTGCACTTTATCTCATTAAGTAAACAGAAGCCATTAGAGATTTTTAAGGCAGGGAAGTGACATAACAAAGCTAATATTTCCAGTCAAATAATATGGCAATTGTATGCAAGGACTTAGGGTCAAAAGGGAAATTTTAACAATGAAAACTTTCTGGCTGATATACTTCTAAAAACATTTTGGACAGTGCATACCTACCTGAAAATCAGATTATCCTTAGATGTTCAGCATTGTCCATAGAAAGTGCCCCAAAGGGGGTTGTCTGCACAGATCTTTCAAAGTCATTCCTTCCTTCACTTGGCAGGTGGGTGATCACTCACTGGCTTCCCTTTCTGCCTTCTGCACCAAAGCTCAGTGTGTTTGCATGAGTGTGCTGACACTCCCCAGACCCCTCTCTTTCTTCTAATAGCATAAGCTGCCCTTTCCTCAGTAAAAGGGACATACCAGTTGGCATCGTTAGAGAAAATTCTTCTATTTCTTTAATGAAACCATCTATCCTTTGAGACCCTGCTCATTTTGAAACACACACCACCAAATGCTACTCCTGGGACCTAATTCCTAAAATTGGAGAAGATAGGGTCATATCCTCCTTTCCCCTCATGCTACCCCTCCTGGTGGAAGGGGTCTTATTGCATTGCCAAGATTTGGAAGTGGTCTAACAACACCCTAGCCTAGACATTATCAGAGGCTGAGACTTCCTCCAAGCTGATGAGGTTGCAATGAGGAAAATGATTAGATTTAAAATAAAAAAAGGCATCTACTAGCCATCTTTTTCAAATTCCAGAGATGGCTAAGAGCCTTGAAAAACACCCTACTGTATTCTAAGCCAGTCCCAGGAGTGTCCTGATGATGGCTATTTTTGAACTAGTGGTGCATGAAAAAAGGAAAAATCTGCTTTGAATGTGGATGAGTAAACAACTCAATACATAGAAATTTGAATTACTAAAGAAACAGTTTCTACATGTTTCACCTTTCCTCCCACATTCTCACCCCAAGCCACAAGGAAACAATCTGAATCTGAATACAGATAAGCTAAATACTGGATGAAAGTGAAAGTGTTAGTTAGTCAGTCAGTCCTGTCCTACTCTTTGCCACCCCGCAGACTGTAGCCCACCAGGCTCCGCTGTCCATGGAATTGGACAGGCAAGAATACTGGAGTGGATTGCCATTCCCTTCTGCCAGGGATCTTCCAGACCCAGGGATCAAACCTGGATATTCTGCCTTGCAGGCAGATTCTTTACCGTGTGAACCATCAGGGAAACCCTAATACTGTATACACATACCAAAAAGAAAGAAAAAAGATTTTTAATGATACTTTAACTAGAAAATCTTTCTTCAAATTAGGAAATTTCATAAGATTTGTTGCTTTTTTTCATTTTGTTTCCCTCAGGCACCACAAGCTCCCTGTTTGCAGAAAAACTATTAAGTAGTAGGATTAAGTAACCATTCTACCCTCTTTTTCCACATAATTTGAAACAACTAGCCCATCATATAAAGGCAAACTAGCCCATCATATAAAGGCAAACTAGCCCATCATATAAAGGCAAACTAGCCCATCATATAAAGGCAAACTAGTCCATCATATAAAGGCAAAGAGGTTTGTCTTCCCACTGCTCTGCCTGGGATGAGGCAGGTAATAAGTTCAGTTCGGTTCAGTCACTCAGTAGTGTCTGGCTCTTTGCAACCCCATGGACTGCAGCACACCAGGCTTCCCTGTCCTTCACCAGCTCCCGGAGCTCGGTTAAACTCATGTCCATCGAGTTGGTGATGCCATCCTACCATCTCATCCTCTGTCATCCCCTTCTCCCACCTTCAATCTTTCCCAGCATCAAGGTCTTTTCCAAGGAGTCAGTTCTTTGCATCAGGTGGCCAAAGTATTGGAGTTTCAGCTTCAGCATCAATCCTTCCAATGAATATTCAGGACTGATTTCCTTTAGGATGGACTGGTTCGATCTCCTTGAAGTCCAAGGGACTCTCAAGAGTCTTCTCCAACACCACAGTTCAAAAGCATCAATTCTTCGGGTGCTCAACCTTCTTTATGGTCCAACTCTCACATCCTTACATGACTACTGGAAAAACCATAGCTTTGACTATGTGGACCTTTGTCAGCAAAGTAATATCTCCGCTTTTTAATATGCTGTCTAGGTTGGTCATAGCTTTTCTTCCAAGGAGCCAGCATCTTTTAATTTCATGGCTGCCATCACCATCTGCAGTGATTTTGGAGCCCCCCAAAATAAAGTTTCTCACTGTTGCCATTGTTTCCGCCTCTATTTGCCATGAAGTGATGGGATCGTCTAGTCAAGGCTATAGTTTTTCCTGTGGTCATGTATGGATGTGAGAGTTGGACTGTGAAGAAGGCTGAGCACCGAAGAATTGATGCTTTTGAACTGTTGTGTTGGAGAAGACTCTTGAGAGTCCCTTGGACTGCAAGGAGATCCAACCAGTCCATTCTGAAGGAGATCAGCCCTGGGATTTCTTTGGAAGGAATGATGCTAAAGCTGAAACTCCAGTACTTTGGCCACCTCATACGAAGAGTTGACTCATTGGAAAAGACTCTGATGCTGGGAGGGATTGGGGGAAGGAGGAGAAGGGGACGACAGAGGATGAGATGGCTGGATGGCATCACTGACTCGATGGACGTGAGTCTGAGTGAGCTCCGGGAGTTGGTGATGGACAGGGAGGCCTGGCGTGCTGCGATTCATGGCGTCGCAAACAGTCGGACACAACTGAGCGACTGAACTGAACTGAACTGATGGGATCGGATGCCATGATCTTAGTTTTCTAAATGTTGAGTTTTAAGCCAACTCTTTCATTCTCCTCTTTCACTTTCAGTAATAGAAGATCTTGATTCATCTTTGAGAGATCTGATCTGTTCAGAGAGAGACCATGAGACCACTTGATCTCATCCGGATGCAAAGTATACTGTAGGGATAAGAAATAGGCTTCATAGCTAGGTAAATGTAAATGTAAATCCTGGCTCTAATTTTTTTTGTTTTTAATTGCAGTATAGTTGATTTAGAATATTGTGCCAGTTTCAAGCATATAGCCAATTTGATTGTTACATGATATATATGTATATATCTGTATCCTTTTTTAAAATTCTTTTCCATTATAGCTTATTGGTTCTTATTCTTAGGAGCTGTGCAAGATTAGAAAAATTACTTAATTACCACTAGCCTCAGCTTGATCATATACAAAAATGTGCCTAGTGTGTAGTTATTAAGATTAAAGATTATGTATATTAAATACACATAGCTCTTGATCCATGAAATGCCTAAAAAATGGTAGTTATTCCGTTTTTTGTGGATTATTTTTTGTTTCTGTCAGTTATGAGTATCTGTATTTCTGTCTATCTGTACATCCATCCGTCCAAAAGCCTGGAGAAACATAAATATAAATGCTGAATCTTTGTCCTGCTGCATTTTTTCCTAATCACTGCTTCCTATATATGGATCACTGAAATTAAGAACATTATTTTTCTTTCTGTTAGAAAAAATACAGTATATGCTTTTAAAAGCTTAGGTGTAAGCCTGAAGACCTTCACTTAAAATGACTGAGTTTTTGAAACATGTTGATAAATAATAAGAAAAAATACACACATACATTCTAGGTAAAATACACTGAATGTTGAATTTATCAAGCTTGCAATTCCTATTGTTTCTTCCTTCTAATGCTGCACTGACAGTATTTTACATAAGATCATTTGTCTACACAATATGTTCTTATTAAATTTAATTGACAACTGAGAGAAAAAAGTGTGGGTTACCAATTTGAGGAAATTGGCCCTTAACTAAATAAGAATCAAACAAAACAAACAACAACAACAACAAAATTCCCCCCAAACCCACAGTCAAAACAAGATTATTAAGGTACAAAATGTACTTTGCTTATTTATTTTGACCAGCATTGTTTGGGCTTCATTATTTATGATAATAGTATATGGCACCCCACTCCAGTACTCTTGCCTGGAAAATCCCACGGATGGAAAAGCCTGGTAGGCTGCAGTCCATGGGGTCGCAAAGAGTTAGACACGACTGAGCGACTTCACTTTCACTTTTCACTTTCATGCATTGGAGAAGGAAATGGCAACCCACTCCAGCGTTCTTGCCTGGAGAATCCCAGGGATGGGGGAGCCTGGTGGGCTGCCGTCTATGGGGTCGCACAGAGTCGGACATGACTGAAGCGACTCAGCAGCAGCAGCAGCACGCTTACAAATGTGCTGTAGCTATTTTATAGAGTAATGAAGTTTTAGTAATATGAGCGGGCAGTGCATTACTCTGCTTGCATATCTTTTCTGAGAAGCTAGATATAACCTCTAATGTTTTAAAACTGATAATTGTATTTGAGACTTACTAAGGTTTGAGTGCACACTAGTTTGCCTTTTTAATATCTCAGTAGGCTGTGTTTATTTTATGCTACCATATTTGTGTATGTGAGTTATATTTAACTAGACAAAATGAAATCCATCTCAAGATGTAGACTCATGTGATGAAAGTTCTTGCTAGTCCACAGATTCATGTTGGTGCTTATGTTTCCTGTTACTGAGTAGCATAGTTTATCATTTCTATGATCGCTCGGTGTCCTGAGGAGGATGAGGGGAGAGTAGACAGACTATGATTATTCTTTCTCCCAGACTCCATTAGTACCCTTTCATATTTGGATAAAATACTCAATATCTGTAGGTATGCTCAAATAATATTCATAGTGTCATTAGGGAAGTGACATCTTATCTTGATAATGTAACAGTTTATAATCATTACATTACCATTAGAGAATGTTTACTGATGTTGGGTGGGTCTCAGTCACTCAGGCATGTGTGACTCCTTGAGACCCCATGGACTGGAGCCCGCCAGGATCCTCTGTCCATGGAATTTTTTCAGGCAAGAATAATGAAGTGGGTTGACATTTCTTCCTCCAGGGCATCTTCCTGACACAGGGATTGAATCGAGTCTCCTGTGCCTCCTGCATTGGCAGGCAGATATTTTTTTTATCATTGCACCACCTGGGGATCCCTTACTGATGTTACTGTTAGTTTATTCCATTAATTTCTCATGAACAAAAGGTAGGTTAAAGCTTCATAGTTTTTACTCCTTCTAAAGGGTTTTAGGGTGCTTCACCGGTGGCTCAGCTCCTAAAGAATTGCAGGTAAAGAAGTCACCTGCAATGCAGGAGCCTCAGGTTTAATCCCTGGGTTGGGAAGATCCCCTGGAGAAGGGAATGGCAACCCACTCCAGTATTCTTGCCTTGAAATCTCATGGACAGAGGAGCCTGGTGGGCAGTCCATGGGGTCATAAAGAGTTAGACACATCTTAGGCGCTAAACAAAAAGGGTTTAACTTCACATACCTCTTCTTCATACCTGTTTCCCATCCTTACCATTCCATCAAAGAGGATTCCAGTTCTGAGGTCTTTTGGGTTTCTGGCAAGTTTAACAGTCACCATTCTCTGGGTGTGACAGGAGGTGCTTGGAGTTATCTCCAGAAATGTGAATGACAAAGGGATAAAGGGAAGGAGGTGAGGAGAAGCCGTATTGCTGACCTTTATCTGCCACTGGGAGATAATACCATAAAGGGAAAAATAAATAAATAAGCTAGGGAGTTTTAGTGTGTAAGTTTATTGAGGAATTCCATGATTTACTGTTCAATATAACAAGGCCTATCAAGTAACTTAGCTGTGGAACTCTCTGATTTACTGTGAAGCACAGTGGGGCTTATCATGTAACTATTATGAGAGTCTTGGCAAAGACAAGGATAGGGTTTTGCAGAGCCCATTAAGAATGACTGACATGTTTTTCTCAAATGGACCAAAGCAGACTCTGACCAGCAAACATGATTGTTATTCTCAGCATCTGAAATTCTGATATTTTAAATTTGTTCAGCACAGATGTTAAGGGTAACTTATATATCTGTTTTATCTTCCTCTCATCATTTTATATCTAAGCTTCTGTTTTATAGTAAATTGCTATATGAGGTTTACTGTTTTATGATTCTGATATTCATTTTGCAGATTTTAAACTCTTTTTAAAAGAGACATTAGAAATAAAGGAGCAGCACATTAAAACACATAAAGCATGGGATATTTCCATCTCATGTCAGTTTCAGATTTAAGTCCCTTCAAAGCCTCCCCTTGCCATTAGGATGAGATCAAAGCCCCATAGCCAGGGACACAGTGCCGCACCAGTTAAGTCCCTGACTCCTCTTGTGATGGGAAGAAAACACAAGATGGAAATTGGCATATCCTCCAAACAAGAACTGTGTCTCCAAGTGTTATAGTATACTGATTTTTTGCTGTTCATGAGAAGCTAGAATTAAACAGGGGCAACTGTTCTAAACACTATCTGGCAAAAAACACCTTGCCTCTTCCAAGAGTTACCATGATTTACTTTTAAATTTTTTTCTTTTTTTTTTAATTGGAGGATAATTACTTTACAATGTTGTATTGGTTTATGCTTTACAACAGGGTGAATCAGCCATAATTATACATATATTCCCTTGCTCTTCAGCCTCCCTCTTGCCCGCTCCATCCCACCCCTCTAGGTCATCATAGAGCACCAGGCTGGGCTCCCTGTGTTATATGGCATCTTCCCACTAGCTGTCTGTTTTAAACATTATAGTGCATATATGTTGATGCTACTTACTCAGTCCATCCTACCCTTGCCTTCCCTTGCTGGGTGTACAAGTCCATTTATCTATGTCTGCGTCTCCATTCCTTCCCAGCAAATAGGTTCATCCAACGTGGGGACTGTCTTAATTTTCTTTGAGTCCCCAGGATTTAACACAGTGCATGGCACCTAGTAAGTGCTCAATAATTTTGAAATATGAGCAAAGCTGAACGACTTGGAATTTTTCCTATTTACTGTACTCGTTTATGCCTCCTGTGTTTGCTCCTACATGCCCTCTGCCTGTACTTTGTTTCCTTCCCCATCAGCTGGCTGACTCCCATAGTTGTTCAAGGACTGGGATTGGTATGATTTGTTCCTGTCCCTCCTCTCTTTGCTCCCAAAGGATCCAGTGCAGATTTTGTCATTTATCAAACTAAATTCTAATCCAATTTACATGTCTAATGCCTCGTTTCAGTCTTTTGATGGCCAAACCTAGCACCTAATTTAATTTCTGCCACAAACTGGATGATAAGTATTTTTTTTAATTGAAAAAGTGAATGAATGACAATTAATGATTCATTGCCAACGTACCCATCTATTGTGACAATGAATGACAAAAATGCTAGAAGCCTTTCAAGGAAATCTTTTCTTTAATCAACATGTAGAAAGAAGTAGGTCAAAGAACATGATAAATGGGCAGTGAATGAAAGAATGGAAAACCCAAGAATAATGATGTGTCAGACTGATGGCTCAGACAGCCAAGAATCTGCTTGCAATGTGGGAGGCCAGGGTTTGATTCCTGGGTTGGGAAGATTCCCTGGAGAAGGGAATGGCTACCCACTCCAACATTCTCACTAGGAGAATTCCATGTACAGAGGATTGTGGCAGGCTATAGTCCATGGCGATGCAAAGAGTTGGATATGACTGAGTGACTCAAATTTTTCACTTTCAGAGGCAGCATAGCATGATGGATAAAAGCTGGGAGCAGTATAGCCTGGGTCCAAATCCTGATTTCTTACTAGCTGTGTGATCTTAGTCAGGTTACTAAACCTCTTTGTGTCTGAGTTTCTTCATCTATAAAATGTAGATTATAATCTTACCTGCTTTGTTCAATTATTATGACTATTATGTTAAATTGATGAAAAGGCTTAATATAGAAAAAAATTATGTGAGTACTAACAATAATAATAATAAAAATAAATACCCTTCCTAATAGTAAAGTGCCTAACACATAGGAGGCATCATGTAAGTACTGGCTATAATAAATTATCATTATATACTCTTCCCAGTCTCCTTTCAAAAATTTGTTTAGTCATCATGAGTATCCTTGTTTGTGATTTAATTTCCACAGTGTTTTCCACATGGACATTACTGGCTTAAAATTCCATTAATTAGAGAGAGAGAGGAAACTCAAGAGATATGTGGAATTTCAGAAGGGAAGATGGAATCTGACACGCTGAATAGTTAATTGAATTATTTAAGCTTGAGGTTTATAGACTGGAATCCACTAAATTTTGCAGACAGTGATTTTGTCTCTGCCTGGAAAATCTGTTCTTTTTTTATTCTCTTTTTGATCCAGATAATGGCTTCATAGAAAATGACTGTACTATTGTTCCTGCCTTGTGGAAATTTGCACTTTTATGATGAGAAACTAGTGTTGGAAAGTTCTCTATTTTCTATGTAAGAATGAATCAAAAGTAAGTTCACTGAAAATCATAACTTGTCAGAAATCTGAATTTCTTAGATGAAATGAAGTTCAAGAAAATATGTATCTATAATTAATTGTATGACACTAGAACTTAGGGCTTCCCATGTAGCTCAGCGGTAAAGAACCTGCTTGCCAATGCAGGAGACTTGGGTTTGATCCCTGGGCTGGGAAGGTCCCCTGCAGGAGGAAATGGCAACGCCTTCCAGTATTCTTACCTGAGAACCACCATGGACTGAGGAGCCTAGTGGGCTACAGTCCATGGGGTCACAAAGAGTTGAACGCTTCTGGTCGACTGAGCATGAGCACCAGCCTGCACTGGAACACAGAGGCATGGAGGACGTGCGGCCAGAGGCCTCAGTTCTGTGGCTGCTGACCCTCTCAGACAGCTGCAGTCTCTGTGTCTCTGGCCTTCGGCCCGTGAGCAAGGCTGGAATGACCCTGGGAGAAGCGAACTCCAGCATTTCTGAGTTTGCTGACATTTCAGGGTTGGGACTATCATCAGCTGCTGACAACCTTAGTTGACTTGAGGTTCACTTTTTCAGATGTGCAGAATACAGTAAGACACATAGCTCCTTATCTGCTCCAATGTATCAACACTGGTGCTCTCCACTGCTGAGACCTGGGACCCCCTCCTTGAACACTGACACACTTGGTGGTCTCATTCAGTCTCATGGGTGTAAATGCCTTCCATAACTTGGAGATTCCAAATTTTAAGCTCCAGTTGTTCTCCCTTGAACGTCATATTTATATATCCCATTTGTTATCCTACTCTGCTTTGATGACTAATAAGCACGTCAACTGACTATGTTCAAGACAGAACTTTTTATATCATCCCTCAAACCTGATTGAAACATAGCTTTCCTCAATGTCCCAATGCCAACACCATCTTCTAGTTGCTCAGACCGAAATCTGAGAGTTATTTTCACTCTTCAGTTTCCTTCATTCCCGTATCTAAATTCTCAGCAAATTGTTCTGACTCTACTTTTAAAATGTATCCAGAATCCAGCTACATCTTGCCACCACCTATGCTGGCAACCTGATCTATGCTACTAATATTGCCTGCCTGCTTTATTTTAATAGCTTCCTCACTGGTCTATAAGCTTCCAGATTGTCTTGCTTTACTGTATTTTCAACTCTGCTATCAGAGTGATTCTGTTAAAATGCAAGGCAGAACATGGCACATTTCCACTCAGAACCTTCAAATGAACTTTTTACTGTAGGGTTAAAGCCAAAGCCTTTCTATAGGTATAAGGCTTTGATCTACCCTCCTTTCATTCATGAGCATATCCCCTAGAACCCTCCTTATTTACCCTGCTTTAGCCTCTTTATTTCTTGTCCTACCAGCTGTTCTTACACCATCACCTGAAATACTCTTGCCTGGGTAGCATGTGACTCCGTAATCACTTTCAAATAGCTCTTTTCAATAGTCTTACCTGACCATCCTATTGAAAACACTTCCCACTTCTGCTCTCCCTTTCTCCAAATTTTATTTTTCTTCATGGCACTTAACCTCTTTTAATCGAACTACAGAATTTAGTATAAATTTTACCTAGCTTCTGACATACCTTCACTAAGTTTATAAACTTTATGAGAGGTGTGATTTTTGTCTGTTTTATTCATTACTGTATCTCCAAAACTTAGAATCATGTCTACTCACATTATATGCATACAATAAATATGCTTTTCATTTATTAACCAGGCAAAAGAAATCAGTCAAACTGTAATATAACATCACTGATTTAATCATGAAAGCGAAAGTGAAAGTGTTAGTTTCTGTCAGTATTCAACTCTTTCTGACCCCATGGACTGTAGCCCGCCAGGCTCCTCTGTCCACTGAAATCTCCGGGCAAGAATACCAGAGTGCGTTGCCATTCCTTTCTCCAGGGGATCTTTCTGACCCAGGGATCAAACCCAGGACTCCTGCATAGCAGGCAGATTCTTTACCATCTGAGCCACCAGGGAAGCCCAGAGAATCATATTTATTGTATTATACTGTTGTTAATATTTAAATAATACTGTAGAAAGTCAGCCATCCATCAGAATCCGTTTTCCTTTTCATGGTATAGAATCTATGCTATAATATTACTACTGAAATGCAGCTGCCCAACCAGGGATATAAGTGCCAGCTCCCTCTGTCTGGGTGTGGCCAAATGATGAGTTCTTATCGATGGAATTTTTATGTATCGCTTCTAGTCAGGGATTTTATGAGGCGGTATTCCTTCTCCTCACTCCGTTCCCTTGTTTCCTCCTTCCTCCATTGGACCATGGCAGAGAGTGAGAAATATACTTTTACAACAATGTTAGGGTATTTCCAATTTCAGTGTACTATTTTTTAAATATTTGGGGATGGCTTTATGTAGTATAAAGAGGTTTTAGTTTGATGCTTAGGGGCGTTGATCTTCTTGAAGGGGTGATAGAAAAGAAATAAGCAAAGGAGAGAAATTTTAGGACCAATGATGAGATAAAAGGAGTTACGGAACACAGCCACCAAAGGTGGCTCCTCTCTCCCAGTTATGAGTCTTTACTCATCTCAAGTCTGTCTTGAAGAAACACACAAAAAATAAGAGCGATGACACGTGTATGATTTGAAAAGAGATGTCCATGTGTTAGGTAACCATTGCTGAGAGATAAAACCAAGAAAACCAATTAGATCTCTAAGCTTTAGAGAAAAAGGTCTTGTCCAAAGATTTAATATTTCTAACTTGAGCCCTTGTGCCTTCTTTTTCTTATTGATCTCTGATAGTTTCTGGCTCACTTTCTTTAACAGTCACCCTAGCAACCCTATTTCCCAGCAGATCTAAGAATTCTCTTTATGTTTTACACATAACTTAGTTGGGGAAAACAAGGCAGCTGGGATTCCTAACATGAAGAGATTTTCTTTTATAAGGGCTAGTTCCACTCTTTAGAACAAAAATATTGGACTCAGGATAGAGGTCAATAAAAATGGTAACCTACTTTTAAAATCGCTGTTCCTCTTTGGGTTTCCAAACGCCATAACACCACCTGGGTATTGTGAAGTGCACTGACAACAGTGTTTCTGCCATCTTCATCAGATTTTGTCCACTGCCTATGCCATAATATTTGTGAAGGTTATTATAGATTTTGAAGTTCAGTAAATGAGGGAAGTGAAAAGCACAAGTTGGGGTTTGGGAAGTGGGAAAAAGAATTTGAACTGTCTTTTAGGTCATTTTTAGTCATTCTAAAGTAATATCCAGGAGACACCAAGTGGAAATTGATCAAGTAGTTAAAATACTCTGGGTAATATAATATTTTATAACAATAAACAACAAAATGAACTGAAATCTTAGTCCAGAGAGTTTAATTAATTTATGAAATAAAAACTCAATGCACAAGGCAAATGTTTGAAAATATGAAAGCCTGGACAAGACTAGAAAAAAAGAATAAGTACTATGTAATTTCTCTACAATTCCAATTCTAAGATCACCTATTATTTTTTTATTTCCCAGAATTTATAGCTTGTATGAGGATTATACATCCCCAGCCATTTCAACTCAATTAATAAGTTGCCTTTTTTGTTTCTCAGCTAGTTGCTTAGGAATTGTGAAGACACAATTTGATGTCTAAATTAAATATGGAGACCTTCAGGTCCTCCATTCATTCTTTGTCTCATTTCCCTAATAAAGCCCATAAACTTTACAATAGGAAAAATTAGGATCTGCACATTTACTCCCTAATTAAGTCATCTGTCTCAAATTTGCTTTGTACAAAATATCCTGATTTTGCTCAGGTGGGGGGGATGCTTTTGGAACTATATAGTGAGGCATGAGACATATACACATGGAAAAAATTGGGAAAAAAAGAAAATGGGGGAAAAATAAAAATAAAAAAGCAGAGAGGTTGAAAAGAAAGTTTTCATTGATAGTCTGATTTCAGATAAACCTGGACTCAAATCCAGCTTATGAGTTGATTGATTTTGATAAGTTACTTGCCACGTAAGCCATAATTTATTGTAATGAACTGGATCATAATATACTGTGATTATAAAACTATAATGCATGTTAAACACTTGTTATAGAGCTTTGCAACCAATTTAAGTTATTGCTATTTTCACTGTTATTGTGGTGAAAAGTAAAAAGGAGAAAAATATTTTGCACCGTTCATATTTAAGTGCAAGTTTACATTTTTGATTTTAAAAAGGCAAGGAGCAGAAGACTCTTTCATCCACACTCTTCTTTCCCTATATTTTCAACATTCTGCACTCTTCCTCCTTTATTTTTTCCTTTCAACTCAAGCCTGTGATTATACAGCTCTCAGAGACATCACAGTTCATTCCTACTCTTTGAATTACATACATATTCACTAAATTGCCAAAATTATATTGCATCTTTTTCATACCTTCATTTCTATTTTCAAATCCTTAACACATTTCCAGATTATTGCATCTCCTTCATAAAATCTTGATTTTACTCAGTTTAAAATCCATAGTTGGAATAGCCTTGGTTTCCCTGCAGATATGTCATTCTTTTATTCAAAATCATCCAGTGATTCATCAAGAGAAGTCAGAACTTCTCATGAGGAAACCAGGGCTCTCAAGACGTTATATTTAGTTTTCATTTTGTCTTATTCTTTCAAGGTCATCTTGGTTAATTGGTTTATTTAGCTTGCTTCCATGAGTGTGGAATCTTAGACTGCTAATTTTTCTTTCCTCCCTTAACTGCTTCATTTTCTTCCACTACTTTACATCAGTCTTCTGTAATAACCATGCTCATTGCACCTCCTTGCCAGCCTAGACAGAATCTCTTTTTAATGCTGAACCTTCATAACATTCCTCTTGTAAAATCATGCTCAAATTCTTTTTTTTTTAAGAAAAAAAATCAATCAAAGTTTGCCATCTGGTCAATCTTATATTGCACAAGCCTGACTAATACAGTGTAACAAATACAGAAGTGTTTACTAAATAATCCGTGTGCTCCTTGCTTTTACTGGCATCCCTTGTTGAGGTTGGATGATGAGCTCTGGCTGGGAGTGGAAATGATGTAGGTCTGGAAAACTGAGAGGCAGGCACTAGAATCCACCTGCGAAAGTAGCAACATCACAAGACAGGCTGCATCCGTGTCATCTTGAGCCCCTTAGTGGCCCCCTGTGCACCCAATACTTTGGCCACCTGATTTGAAGAACTAACTGATTGGAAAAATCCTGATGCTAAGAAAGATTGAAGGCAGGAGAAGGGAACGACAGAGGAGGAGATGATTGGATGGCATCACCAACTCGATGGACATGAGTTTGAGCAAGCTCCGGGAGTTGATGATGGACAGGGAGGCCTGGCGTGCTACAGTCCATGGGGTTGCAAAGAATCGTACATGACTGAGGAACTGATCTGAACTGAACTGTGCACCCACTCCCATCTAGAGTTGCACATACAGTGTGAGTGACGAATGTATGCCTTTTGTGTAAAGTGGCTACGATTTCTGAGTAAAACCGTTTCTGCAGCATATTCTAGCCTACCTTGATTAATGCATGCATGCATGCTAAATTGCTTTAGTCATGTCCAACTCTTTGCAACCCCACAGCCTGCAGCCTGCCAGGATCATCTGTCCATGGGATTTTCCAGGCCAGAAGACTGGAGTGGGTTCCCATTCCCTTCTCCAGGAGATCTTCCCGACCTATGGATCGAACCTGCATTTCCTGCATGACAAGCAGATTCTTTACTGTCTAAACCACCAGGAAAGTCCAGTGGTAATTAACTAAAGAAGACTAAGCCAGCAATACAGGTAGCATGGATTAATTGGCTATAGTCCTTTATTTCTCAGATAGTAAAATTGTTTCCAGAAATTTTGACTTTTTTATTAACAGAATCATAAGAAACATTAATAAAAGTAATGGTAATTATACACAGAATTCCCAGGTGACACAGTGGTAAGGAATCCACCTGCCAGTGCAGGAGATGCAAGAGATGGAGGCTCAACCCCTGGGTTGGGAAGATCCCCTATAGGAGGTCATGGCAACCCACTCTAGTATTCTTGCCTGGATAATCCCATGAACAGAGGAACCTGGCGGGCTACAGTCCATGGGGTTGCAAAGAATCAGACATGACTTTACACACACACAAATATGCATGCAATTGTACACAGTTCTCTGATATTACACTGCCATGAACAGTACCTTATTGCCAATAGTAAAATGGCACTGCTGGTGGCTTTTGAACATTTTCTGTTTAAGGTAAATAGCACTTGCATTGGCTAGTGTCTGTCCCAACTACTTGTTAATATATTGTATTTTATATTAGCTTCATTTTTTCATAGCCTCCTTTAAAGTTTTTCATATTTGACCTAAGTTCTAAATAAAAATGTGTGATTTGCAGATGCTACTGTACCATTTTCATCTTTTAGTGTGCTGCCTACTTTTCACTTCAGAAAAAAAAATGAAATCAAGTCTTTTTTTTCTTTGATTCTTCAAGCTTAATTGGAATGGAGCTCTCATGCTCAAATTAAGGGACTTTCACTTAACTATTCTGCCTCATTTAAGAAAAAAAAAAATCCTTGTTAGCTAAGCTAAGACGTAGTATTTGTGAATCCATAACTGGAAAAACATCCATCACACAGCTGCAGAGCACAATAGGTATTTTTGTAAAGTTGTATCTGTCTTAGGGATCTGCAGTATGAGAAAAGGAGATACAAAAATAAGATCGACTAAATCAAAACCAGCCTTTGGTTAACTACACCTTTCCTTTCTGTCTTACTTTTTACTAATAAGCCACTAATAAGCTACTAGGACTTTGGTCAATATGAAAAACCCCACCAAATATTCAAAGCTATAGTCACATTAAATAGTTCTGTCCTCTTGAGTCCACAAAATATATTCTGGCTTTCATAGAACTATTTAATTACCATAGAAAGGGATATATCTGAAACTCATGAGTCATTATATGATTTTTGACAAGGTGCCTGACTGTATCTCAGGGCAATTTTGTATTGATTTTTATCTCAGTAACACGTATTTTAGAAAATTCTTAAAGGAAAATGGTCTGGATATGCTTTTAAAAGGTAGACATTTATTGCAAACAAGGAGAGAAAGAACCTCTCCTTGTAAACCTGGTCAAGCAGATTACTGCATTTTCATAGTGAAACTTTGTTTTGAAGCTGAAATATTTTTGGTTATTTTTTTTAATAATGGAAAGAGTTTGAATTTGTAAACAGATGCACCAGCTTCTTGACTCTTGGTTAGTTACCCTATCTTGGCATCTCAGTGCCATCATTGACACTTTGTTCTCCATCATGCCTCATATATAATCTGTTCTTTCCTTACATATTTTTCAAATTTATACACATCTTTGCACCATATAATTACAAGCTTGTCTCACCTGGATGCTGGCAGAATTTCACTGAGTGATTAAAAAATATCCATTCAGATTTCCTCTGATCTGCTCTCCAAATTATAATTGAAAAAAGTATCATTGCATCACAACATATTTTTTAAACCCTCAATTAAAGTCTCTATTACATGAGGGTAATTGTTGCCTGCTTTTTTATTTAGTGCTGGCACATAGTAGGTAGGCAGTAAATATGCACTGAATGAATTAATGAATCTTTAGAGATAAGTTTCAGCTTGCCTTCTGCAAACCCCTCAAGTCTATTGTAAGAATTAAATGGAATACTCTTCATAAAGTGCTTAACACAGTGCCTGGAATACTCAGGATCTCAATAAATTAAAACTACAATAATATAAAAACAAGAAGACCATATATAATTTCCTCCTCTCTTAAAATGCAGCAAAGAGTTAGAGTGTAGAGAAAATGATTGCTGTTTTCCTTTCTGTTGAATTTTCAGTGAACTAATAGATCAACTCCCTTTCATTGTACAGGTTCTGAGGTAATTCAGAAGGAAAGGGAAGTGTAAATAAAATTATTACCTTTATGAATAAAACAGATATTGGAGAATGCAGTTTAATCCAAGGCAATAATAGACCTCCCAATATTCCACCTCAGAATGAGGCTGACATCACCAATCAGATAACTGCAAACTCTCCAGCTTCCCCAGGGGTAGGGTCTCTACCACCAAGTTAACTGCATGGCACTAAGCACACCAGAGAACATGCAATCTGTAGACTGCAAATCACAAAAAAAACACATGGGGATGTGGCTGGACTACATATGCCCAGTTCTTACATCAGATTTACCTGTCAGATAAGTCGCACTTCTTTCCATGGAGCTGAGTAAGGGAGAAAGGTGGGAGAAAGGTGAAAATAACTCTAGTGGATGCTGAGACTCTAATGGAAACCTTTCCATGTAAAAAGAGACATTGAGAATGGAGACTAAGTATTAGATATCTTCTTTTAATGTATTATATTAGATACAAAAGTCAGACACCTTCTTAAGGTTCCTCAACTGCCTCTGTTTTTTCTCTGTCTTTTTTAAGGCTTCAGCTACACCAAATTGACTCTCAAACTTCAAGAGGCCAGATGAGACAATGCAGTTCAGGAGAATAAGCTCCCAGTGGGTTAAATCTTAACTATTAGTAAGTGAAGAGTGGTCGGGAAACAGGCAGGTGCTTCTTTCCTTTCTTCCCGTTCTCCTGTTTGTAGACTATTCTGAGATGCATTTTCTCCTGATCAACTCTTTAGAGAAGTCTCATATAATGAAGAAACAACACATGTCAAACCATAGTGATGCATCAAAGCACTTTATTGCTTTGATGCTTTCTTGGCCTCATGTCCCCATTTTATCTCCACTCAACACCCTTGGTCCGTAGCTTCCAATCTAAGCATCAGCATTTTAATCCTAGTCCAGGCTTTACTTTCTATAGGAGCTATTCTAAAACAGGCATGTGATTTGAAATGAAATTTATGATAGATTTCTTTTTATCCTCATTATATAAATTAGGGACTGCCAGGCATTCTCCCATTATCTGTTCTCCCTTCCTCTAGGCTAATAAGACTTTAGCTGAGCACATTTCCCAGATTCCTCTTCAACTAGCAGTGGCCATGTGACAAGGTTTTATCCAATGGAATGTGAACAAAAAATGATATTTATAAGTATTGGTTCCTATACTTAAAAGAAAAAGAGTCTGTCCCTGCCTCCTTTTCCTCCCCTTCCCGTTGGCTGAAATCGGAATATGAAAACTGGGTTGGATCAGTTCTCTTGGATCAGGAAAGGGAAGCCGTGTTTAGGATGGTAAAGCAAGGTAAAAGGAACATGGTCCCAATTCCATGCAGTGAGCCATCAATCAGACTTGAACTGTCAAAACTCAAACTGCTAAGGGAAAAAAAGAAACTTTCAGTTTGCTTAAATTATAGTCATTTTAGTCACAGTGGAGCAGCCTAACCTGTAGCCAATCCTGGATGTATACACTATATTTCATTTTTTAATTACTTACTAAAGCAGAGTAATTAGAGATAATTTTTCCCATTTTTTTAAAAAAGAAAATTCTAATTCATGGAGATGAATAGGAGCATTTAGAAGAAGGTCAAGTAAAATTCTTTTTTAGGAAACATTTCCAGAAATTGCTCAAAGTTCTTGCTCATGGAACATTTCCCAGCCAGTTTTATATGTATCATATAGAATATTGAGCATTCCAGCCAGGTCCTATGAGATCTGGGACTGTGTAAACTTGTGATTGTAATTTTGTGTGGCTTCATAATTAACACCTGGAATAAGTCTGTAAGCTGTGAAACTGAGTGATGTTTTTAGTGTAGCAAAAAACACTGTTGTGGTGTCTATAGCATGGATACAACTGAGAGGGTATGAATAATAAATCAGGGAAGAAGAAAACAAAGCAGAATTTTTAGGAAGTCATCAGAAAAGCATCTTCAACCTTCTTTATCAGTAGCCCTGTAAATGTCCTTGGTGTAAGTTGTCCTCGTCTTTCCACAAGGTGGAAATTTGGGAAATCTCATAAATTTTCTTGTATTAATAATGTCTGGATAATAAAAGGCACTACTATCTAAGTATAATCTCAATTCAGCGATTATAAATTGTTTAGTCCAATACATTAGTCAGTACTTCAAACCTAACCCCTTCTCCCCCACTTGGAACTGGCTAAGGTAGGCAGCAAGCCTTCTGGGAAGAGGGTATGGTTGGCATCCTCATTTGTTTCACTCTGCTCAGCCCTTCTCACTATCTGCTCTCTCCTCCAACTTGGTTTTAAAGTGGCAATCAGTAAAATACTTTAGTATTGAGAGCTACTATCCTAAGATGATGTCATAGCCTCTGAGCTTGTGGATGTTTGATACTACCTCTTTCTGTTATGGAAGATTTTGTGGTTTCACTGGAGGCTGCTATAGTTCCCTCCCCAGTTGTGACTCTTGAGATGGCCACTGCTTCTCATTTGAATGGCTGTCCTCATACATGACAGCTTCATAGTGTCCTGGAAAGTCACTTTCTATACTAGAAGCCCATTTAATACAGCTCCTGAAGGTAAGTCTCTGGGATTTACTGCAATACAGATAATACCCCAACTATCCTTCATCTTTATGTTACTCTCTGATCAAATACTTTAAATGGAATATAATAAATTCAATAGAAATACAATTCAGATGGAATACAATAAATTCAACAGCTCCTTGTTGAATAAATGAATGAATAGTAGACAGCTTGTTCTAAAATACAATATTCCTGATTCTGACCTTCTATAATGATATATATTTTTTTATCCATAATTTATTAACCTTTCTTCTGGTCCACTGATAAAGCCAATCAACCATCAGTTAATCATTAAGTATATGCTCTGTATGTGCTTTTTACTATCAATTTTATAGCTATTTAAAAAATACGGATAATGCCTATGCAGTGGTTTACTAGCATAATTAATTTACAGTTTAACTTGACAAGACTAACAGAAAAGATAGTTTAAAAATGATGCTATGTATAAAAAGTGTGGGTTTCCCAGGTGGTGCTAGTGGTAAAGAACCCACCTGCCAATGCAAGAGACAGAGGAGATGTGGGTTCAGTGCCTAGGTTAGGAAGATTCCCTGGAGGAGGGCATGGCAACCCACTCCATTATTCTTACCTGGAGAATCCCATGGACAGAGGAGCCTGGCAGGCTATAGTCCATGGGGTCACAAAGAGTCTGACAGGACTGATGTGACTTAGCACACACACACAGAAAAGATGTATTGGAAAGTGATACTGTGTATAAAAGGTAATTTTGCCTCCTGATGCGAAGAATCAACACATTGGAAAAGAGACTGATGCTGACAAAGAATGAGGGCAGGAGGAGAAGGGGGCAATAGAGGGTGAGATGGTTGGACAGCATCACTGACTCAATGGATATGTTTGGCAAAGTCAGGAGATAGTGAAGGGTAGGGAAACCTGGCCAGCTGCAGTCCATGGAGTTGCAAGGAGTTGAACACCACTTAGTGAGTGAACAGCAACAATAAAAGATGTGGAGCTCACTGCAAAAACAATGATCCTCACAAGATTCAAATGAGGAGGCTACTGCTTTTCCCCAAGGACTCTAACTTTATCTTATATTGTTGCAGAAACCAGTGCTCGAGAAACCAAGCACCACACTCGGAAAGTTGGAGAACTCAGGTTTATTATGCCAGCGGGCCCAGAGGAGTTAACACTCCAAGCTCTGAGCCCCGAACAAAGAGATTATGGAGTTTTTATAGACAGACTGTAGTGGGCAACAGTAGCTGTTAATAGGCTGGTTTAAACTAAGGGGTTTTGTCTGCATGGGAGAAGCAGTCAAGATGGGGAGAGGGATGCCTGGCTTGGACATGCATAATTAAGCAAGTTTGCAGGGGCTGGGTAATTGCAAAGAGCAGGACAAGGGTGAGTGAGACAAACTCCAGTTCCTAGTATTGCAAGTCCCCACTTTCTGAGACTATGTCACCTAGACTTTGCAAGGGGCAAGCTGAGTTAAGAGGAAGAAGGAGAAGTAGATTATGTAAAATTTTTACTTTTCCTCTTCAATATTACTTACCTTACTCCCTTTTATCCATACCATCAACTTCAAGTTTATTTGTTAATTATACTATGTTCAAGTAGGGAGGGAGAATCAAAGAGAAAGAGAAAGAAGAAGTAGAAGGAGGAGGAGGAAGCAGAGAGGTTATATAGCCATTGCTAATTTAAATTTGCAGAATGTGCTCATCTAAAGACTTATTAACATAGAAGAAGGGGGGAACAAAAATGAGGGAAGGAAGATGAGGATTATTTATTGCTTCTCAGAACCCATGTGCTATGTGTGTATGTAAATTAAAATTTCCAAAATAAGAATAAACTGCTGTGGATTTTTTTTTGCTGCCACCACCTATAAACATAGAGCAAGATTCATTTTTAAGAACTTTCAAATGAAAGTGGTTGAGTGTGAAGTCAAGTGGGCTTTAGGAAGCATCACTATGAACAGTGCTAGTGGAGGTGATGGAATTCCAGTTGAGCTGTTTCAAATCCTGAACGATGATGCTGTGAAAGTGCTGCACTCAATATACCAGCAAATTTGGAAAACTCAGCAGTGGCCACAGGACTGGAAAAGGTCAGTTTTCATTCCAATCCCAAAGAAAGGCAATGCCAAAGAATGCTCAAACTACCACACAGTTTCACTCATCTCACACACTAGTAAAGTAATGCTCAAAATTCTCCAAGCCAGGCTTCACCAATACGTGAACCATGAACTTCCACATGTTCAAGCAGGTTTTAGAGAAGGCAGAGGAACCAGAGATCAAATTGCCAACATCCACTTGATCATCAAAAAAGCAAGAGAGTTCCAGGAAAACACCTATTTCTGCTTTATTGACTATGCCAAAGCCTTTGACTATGTGAATCACAACAAACTGTGGGAAATTTTGAAGGAGATGGAAATACCAGACCACCTGACCTGCCTCTTGAGAAACCTATATGCAGGTCAGGAAGCAACAGTTAGAACTAGACATGAACAACAGACTGGTTCCAAATAGGGAAAGGAGTACGTCAAGGCTGTATGTTGTCACCCTGCTTATTTAACTTCTATGCAGAGTACATTATGAGAAATGCTGGGCTGGAAGAAGCACAAGCTGGAATCAAGATTGCTGGGAGAAATATCAATAACCTCAGATATGCAGAAAATGAAGAACTAAAGAGCCTCTTGATGAAAGTGAAAGAGGAGAGTGGAAAAAGCTGGCTTAAAACTCAACATTCAGAAAACTAAGATCATGGCATCTGGTCCCATCACTTCATGGCAAATAGATGGGGAAACAGTGGAAACAGTGAGGGATTTTATTTTGGGGGATCTCCATAATCACTGCAGATGGTGACTGCAGCCATGAAATTAAAAGACGTTTACTCCTTGGAAGAAAAGCTATGACCAACCTAGACAGCATATTGAAAAGCAGAGACATTACTTTGCCAACAAAGATCCATCTAGTCAGGGCTATGGTTTTTCCAGTAGTCATGTATGGATGTGAGAGTTGGACTAAAAAGAAGGCTAAGCGCCGAAGAATTGATGCTTTTGAACTGTGGTGTTGGAGAAGACTCTTGAGAGTCCCTTGGACTGCAAGGAGATCCAACTAGTCCCTTCTAAAGGAGATCAGTTCTGAATATTCATTGGAAAGACTGAAGTTGAAGCTGAAATTCCAATACTTTGGCCACCTGATGCGAAGAGCTGACTTATTTAAAAAGATCCTGATGCTGGGAAAGATTGAAGGCAGGAGGAGAAGGGGATGACAGAAGATGAGATGGTGGGATGGTATCACCGACACAATGGACATGAGTAAACTCTGGGAATTGGTGATGGACAGTGAGGCCTGGCGTGCTGCACTCCGTGGGGTGGCAAAGAGACACGACTGAGCGACTGAACTGAACTGAACTGAACTGAACAGAGTAATTAATGTCCCAAATGAATTCCCTGATTGTACTTATCAGAACATCCTGGAAAAAGTTTTGCTTGTGTAATTTTCCTTCTTTTCCATTTGAAACAGTAATCATTGTGCTAACTGAGGCTCCTGTAAGCACATGTGCTTTTTTTCTAACCAGGGCAGCCACTCTCCCATTAACACAGTGGTTGCTTTCTTCCACCAGCTGGAGTCAGAGGAATGGTGATCTAGGCAGTGGTCACCCCTCTCTTTACATTCAGTCACCTCCACGCAACCCCTTTCCTTAGCTTCTACCACAACTCATAGAGGTTAAAGCTTAGGGCTTACCTGGAATTTGGGTCTTCAGAACACCTCCAAACATATTTTAAAAATTAGGAGGAAACATGATGGGTGAAACATCTCAAGATTTCTTTTTATAAAAAGTATAATTTATATTTACCAATTTTGTTATTGTTCACTTAAGGTCATTATTATTGAATTATTACACTCAACCTATAAGCATAATACAACTACATGCTCTGTATTAAAGAATTCAGAGTGAGACTAAAATAACTTATATGCCAAACTCTAAATAGGGATACATTTAGGAATTAGAAATGCGAGGAGTGGCCTATTGCTCTTTCTTCCTTGAAATAAATGCAGAGAGCTTTGACATGTGGCTCAGTGCCCAGTTTTGCTAATATCCTCTAGGGAATTCCCTGGAGAACAATGTGTTTATTATATGCATCTACAAATGATATTAAGGTGATTTCCTAAGTTGTTTTTTATGCTAACTGAGCAAAGTTTTTTTTTTTTACATAAATATCTCCATGGTTAGCCCCTCCCCATTTCCCATTTTTCACTTTAAATCAAAGACGGGCATGAGTTTTCTAAGTATTCGTTGAATCGCAAGTCAATACCCCATTAAGGAACTTTCATTTCTCTTTAATATTTTCACTCCCTGTTTTCTAGAAGTGTTGAGTCACTTAGCAATTAGTGGTAAGGTTAAAAGGAATCTAGAACTTCTAAATATTTTCCTTCTTTAATAATTTCTTTTTCCAGAAATGAAAAATGCCATTTAAAGTAGAAAATTTCCCTATCAAACTATTAGGGAGGAAGAGATGGAGAATACAATCAGAAGAATATGATTAAGTTTAGAATTTAATTTTCTTTTGTGTTTTGGACTGAGTCTTATGAAGACTCAGTTTGGCTTGAAAAGTTGAAGGTTTGCAGGAAATATCCCTTCCAGTGGAATCCCAATTCTCCAATACTAGAGAAATGTTTGGAAGACAGGAATAAGGAAAGTTATTGAAATGGGGGTAAATGTGGCCAAAGAAGTAACCACTAGTAAGATTTTTCCTTCTTTTGGTCTTAGTGGCAAGCAACAAGCTAATACTTTATTGCAAGCTATTACTTCTTCAGTCACCTGTCATGTCCAACTCTTTGTAACCCCACAGACTGCAGCAAACCAGGCCTACCTGTCCCTCCCCATCTCCCAAAGTTTGCCCAAGTTATTATGCCTTATTAAGAACCAAGAATATGTTGCTAACAGACTCTGGTGGTGTTTCAAAAGAGAAGAAAAAATATTTGCATAGTAGAGTGCATCTCCCATAGATCTTTCTCCTTATAATTTGCTGGGGAAGCATAGAAATGTAAAGAAGTAACCAGCTGCCCAAGTAGAGAATAGCATGAAAAAATTTTCACCTCTATATGCTAGTTTCTTCAACTGCCAGGTGAAAGTATCAGTGTTTTTTCTTCATCACGCGCACACACCCACCCACATACATGCACACACAGTTTTCCCGAGAATATGGTAGATAGTTCTTGACAAATTCTAATCACCAGCTAAAATCTGCCAGTTGGTTTCTTAGTTGCAGCGGGAGAAACTGACTTTCACTAAAGTACACAAAAGGGGATATTCTTGAGAAATACTAGAAGCTTCCGGAATGTATAGAATGGCTGGAAACCAAGCTTGGGAGAAGATGAACACATGATGCTTTCAGTGACTGTAAAACTGAGATTGTATTAGAAATGGTCTCATAGCAAAACTACAACCAAACCTGCGGCTGGGATGTTGGAATAAAAGGACTCCACCATCATTTCTATTCATGTGTCAGGTACTCCCATTTCACATTCTAAGCCAGAACCATTTGACTGACCCAGCTGGCGTCAAGTGATTGCCTCTAGGTTAAGATATGACTGGACAGGACACCTGATTTCATCTGCACTGGAATCTGTTCAAAGAGGTTATTCTCCAGCAAGGAAATGAAAGTGCTGATAGGAAGGAGAAAGGAAAGCCAAGAAAGCAAAAATCAGTGCTAGTCGACGCACTGCAACAGGAGGGAAAAGGAGCAGGGACTCAGGGACCACACCACCATGAGGGACGCCACGTCGCCTCAGATGCCCTTCGTGCTGCTGGGGTGAGTTGCTCTCTCTGTGTAGCTTGGAGGGACACCTTTTATTTGGGACTCAGCTTTTTGTTCCGTTGCTCTGAGCCCTTCCACCAAGCAGTCTGTGTGTTCTGTGGAGCCTTCCCCGGCTGTCACCTTACAGAGAAGGGTCTTAGGATGCAGAGAAGGTGGCAGATAAGGTGCACAATGGCTTCTCTTCTTCTAAACCCTTTCTTGAGCAGATGAAGACAGTTGGGCTCCCATCTGCTGAAATATTCTGAAACCCTAGTTTCAGAATATTGCCAAACTGTAGTTAATGGCAAAATGCTATAAAGATTTCATTAAGGTGTGCTTAGGAGAAACAGTAATGTGCTCTTCATGCAAAAGTATAGCCATTTGAAGACAAAAAAGGAATATGACTGGCAAGACTTTAAAACCAAAATGGAGACTCTCTCAGCAGTATTTGTTGTTTAATTTATGTTGCAGACATTTTAACTGCCTAATTGAGCCATTTTAAAATGTGATGTCTTCAGTGTTTTCTGAATCGTGTGCAGTACAGAACATGGGCACCCATGTGGCAAAATTTGTCAAAATCTCAACCTGTATTTCTGGAGAATAATAGAGTTTCTATATTGGAAGTTTGAACTTTATCTACTCCATAGCTCACTTTGTGAAATTTAGTTTCTGATGAGAAGGATTATAGATTAATATTTGCAATCCTTGTCATAGTTGAGACTCTGGAACTATATGTCTCTCACTCTTTGTGGTGTTTGCTGTGGCAGTTTTCTCCTCAGCCTCATCTTCTATTTAAGTCACATCATACTTCTTCCAGGTTGGCCAAACATTGCCTTTGTTTTTGAGCTTCTGTCTTCCTGCTCCTTCTGCTTTCCCATCCCCAGAATCTATCTGAAGTTGACTTCTTAAGTGTAATTCTTCACTGATGATTTGGAAGCAGCTTATCCTGGAAACGGTGCCAGAGATACTTTCTTACTTAGGCCCTACAGTGAAGCTCCCAGAGGCTAGAAATGTCATAAAATGCTAACAGTCTGACAGAGGGGAAGGGGTTAATTATTGGCCAGGGCTGGACCTAGCCACATCTCATTAAAATGCCTGGTGATACGTTCAGGGCATCAGGGAAGAAATAAAAGGAAAACATCAGAAGGCTAAAGATGAAAGGAGAGCAATACAGTAATAAGAGAGGGCTTCTAATTTCTCAACTGTTATAAATTTTTCCTTTAAAGAACCCACCTCTCTCTGGTTCTCAACCTGCTTTATTGAAGAGCTATTAGTGTGCTGAGCAACAAGTCACTCATTGACAACAGCAATCAGATTGGAATCAAAAAACCCGATACCAAATTGGGTCTTCGTAACATTAGTATCTTATTTTTCAAGTGTTGGACAAAGAAGTGATGTAACTTCAAAGTAGATAAAGGTACAAACTATTTGGAACACACACACAAACACACATAAACATACATATACATACATTCACACAATTATAAAATAAGCAAAGCAGAGACACCCTCTAGGTATTTTTTTTAAACAATTTGATCTTTTTAAGTTTTACTCATTCTATAAATATACAATCTGTTGACAAGGAGAGGGGATAGAAAGCATATTATAATAAGGGAAAAACATGTAGAAACCCATAAAGATGAAAATCAGGGTAAAATTTAGGGAATAGAAAATTGTCCAGGTAAATTGTAATATAGGAAACTTGCAGGGAATTATGGGAGAAGCTGAAAGATGATGCATAGGACAAAAGTGGAATCTATTAAAGAAAAGAACCAAGGAATATCAAAGAGAAATTTTTATTAACCTATTTCATGGTGCTGTTATAAAGATTTATGTATGTGTGTATGTATAATTATACATACAATTAAAGTATCACTATATGTATTTACATGAAACACTTTAAAAATGATATATACTCTATAAATATTCAGTAGCATTAGGATTTTTAAGTAGGTAGTCAGTCATGATCCATCAAAAGTTCCTTTAAAATAGGAAATGTTATAATGAAAGAGGGTACAATAATAAGTATTTTAATAAAAGGAGATGGATGCAGTAGGAGTAGTAGATTACTATCTGGTTAGTCTCAGTTGAGGCAAACTATATAGTCCATGGGTCAAATCTGCCCATTGCTTATTTTTGTAAATTAATTTTTATGGAAATATGACCACACCCATTTGTTTAGGGATTGTCCAGGTCTTCCACTTTCATCCTACAATGGAAGAATCACGTAGTTGCAACAGAGACCATATGGCCAGCAAAGTCTAAAATATTTATTTACTATATTGCCCCTTATAGAAAAATTTGCTGATCCCTGTTATAGATGATCAGAATAATGAAAGTAACTAACATTTATGAAACACAATATACCAGTCACTGGTCTAACATGTTACATAATTTAAGTCCTTGAACAACCCTAACAGAAAGGCTAAGTAATGTTCCAAGGGTAGATAGTGGCAGAATCTATGATTGCCAAATTTAGCAAACTAAAATACAGGACATCTAGTATAATTTGAATTTCATACGAATAATGAAAAATTTCCTAGTGTAAGTATGTCCCTTGCCATATTTTAGACATACAGTGAAAATTATTTATTGATTCTCTAAAATACAAATATTTTTGTGTGTCCTGTGTTTTATCTGGCAACCGTAACCCAATCCAACTGGCCTCAGAGTCTGTCCTTAACAAATACCATTCTGACTTTCTCTTACAAGGGAGATGGGCTTATTTTTAACAGAAATGGGGAGTCTTATAGACAGAAGGTGTTTTGTAGCCAGGAAGTGATAAAGTTAGCTTGTAATTTGAGAGGAAAAATTGGCTTTCTTTTCCAGGAACATCTTAAAGATGTCAGATTTCAGAAAAGAGAAGATTAAATCAGCTCTAGATTAGTTCCTTTATGATATTGTTAAAATACAGGGTCTAGTGCTCAGAGAGTAATTAGGACTTAACATGTAGATTGAGTCAACCAAAAGTAAGCTGTAGTAGAAACTAGAAACAAACACCATTTCTGAGGAGTTCAGAGAGGTGTGTTGGCTTAAATCAAACATGAAAGATCCTTCTAGATCTTCTCCTAACAGTGCTAAGCTTCTAGTACTTAGCAGAGCTTTTTCAAAACCCACTTTATTTCCATAATGAAGGCTCAGATAGAATTGCACCATAATTTCTCATCAGTGCTTAAGAAAAACCTAATAGAAAAGATGCTTTCTCACAGATGCAGGGTCCTAAAATTTGTAAGACTGACTATGCGGGAAAAAAATCACATTTCTGACTAGGAAAGTAAGCCCTGCATGTCCTTTCTGTTCTTAGCGATAGGGCCACAGATGTGGGAAGCAGGATATTGAAAAGTGCAGTCCATCAGGAGCAATAAAATTCAGCACGGGCAACAACTCACAGTTGACTTAGGGGTGTGGTGTGTTGCTGTTGGATCTGTGAGCCTGCTCTAATGGATTATTTTGCACAAAGCAGCTTGAGCAAGGCAAATGTTAGGTATCATTATTGTAGTTGTTACAGGCAATAGTCTATGAGCCCAATTATACACAGGCAGTGCCCCAGACAATATTTTCCTAATTTCTATCCCTCAGACTTGGAATTCACTTTTGTCCCAGTTGCATATTTTTTTCAATGAAAGGATGCTATTTCTATAGAAAATACTAAAATGCTGGCTGCTTCATCATGTAATATAATGTAATTGCTTACATTATGAATGAGTTGTTGAGTTTGGGGAGAGAACAAATATAAAACAAAGAATATAGCATCTATTTGAATTACAGATTCATGCCTGGTGACCTAGCTCTATAAGCTGTGCTCTGTATTCTAGGTAATAATCAATAATTTCTGACAATTCATTTATTGAGTATCTATGGTGTGCCAGGCATATGCTAGGTAATGGAGACACACAGATGAATAAGATTCATTTCTAATCGCCAGGAGTTCAGTCTAAAACCAGAGACAGACATTTCCACGAATGTCACTGGGTGTGATCCATCATGTAATGGAGCCCAAAGGACAGAATGACCAATGCTTCTCAAGGAGATTAAGACATATTTCATAAAGAAGATTCTGATCAAACTGCGTCTTAATATTTATAAAGGGATTTATCAGATAAAAAAGGAAGGGAGAATGAGGACAGAAATTCATTGTAACATTAGGGACACACACTGAAGGAAGAAAGAAAAATGAGTACAAACAAGTTGAAGAGAGTAGACCAGAGCGCAGATCAAGAAACTATGGCTAGCAGGCCAAATCCAGTCTACTGTCTGTTCTTGTCAATAAAGTTTTGTTGGCACACAGGCAAGCTCATTCGTTTAGGAATTGTCTATGATGGCTTTTACACTATAGTGCGCAGTTGCATATTGGCAACAAAGAGCATATGGCTGACAAATGCTAAAATATTTACTGTCTGACCTTCTATAGAAAAATAAGTTTCTGACCTTTGGACTATAGCATCAGTCCAAATACAAAGAAAAAAAAACTGAGGGATAAAATGGAAGTTGTGGTATGTTCAATAAGTTAATGAAATTCACTTGTGTTTCCTGTGTGCTAGCAAAATGGTACCATGAAGAGGAATAAATAACGTAATCCCTAAACTCAATAACAGCACCATGGTAGGAGAGAAAGATTTTAAATAAATCGCTGCATTAATGCCTAAAATCCGCAAAAATACAAAGAATAGGGATATCACAAAAGAGGAAGTGATTATCTCTTTCTAGAACCTCTGCTTTAGAAAACAAGCCAGAGGCAGTAAATGGGGTTTGAAGGATGAGTAGGAGTTCTTAACACAGAAAAACAGCATTTGCTCGATTTATAGACGTAACTGTCAGTGAAACTTTATGATTTGTTACAATAGCGCTTATCTCACTCTCTTAAAACATATTTTGGGTTATTTTGAATGCACTGAAACATGAGGTACAGAATAGGCTTGTTCTTCTGGATATGGCCTTTCCACCACATACGTTATTTTGGCTCAGAGTTGTATACTACAATCACAGAAGACTCAACAGCATGGCCCTAGAGATTTGAGTATTGCAAACCACCCATGAAGGAGGCCTTTTATTCCCTTTGCTCTCTGTCATAAACAGATTGATAATAATCTGACACGGCTGAAACAGCTGGTGGGGTATATTTAATCTTTAACTCTTTTATGTAATGGCAAGAATTAGTTGTGCTGGTTTCAAACAGAAATATGTCACAGAACTCTCTTGATTTGACTTCTGGAATTTATTTAGCAAAAAGATTCTCCAATGAAGACAGTAAGGGATAAACTGCAGGGGTGGTTGGCCGAGGGTGCATGAAACCTCAAAGGTGCAGCAGACTGAAACAGTCTATAGGATTCTCACTTGTGAACTGATTTCCTTAGATGCTAGTCCAGTTCTGAATCTATGATGTGAATCTCCACAATAAAGACATAGATATCTTTACTACATACTAAATTTAAACTTTGCTTTCAATTACCATAACCAACTAATGCAGCCTCATAGACATATATCCAAAATATCCCAAATTAGACATCCCAGAGAATGAAGTGTGGGTTTGCCACCCCGCTCTAGCCCCCTAGGTACCTCTGTCCATGGAATTCTCCAGGGAAGAATACCGGAGTGTGTGCCATGCCCTTCTCTAGGGGATCTTCCCAACCCAGGGATTCAACCCAGGTCTTCTGCATTCCTGCAGGCAGGTTTTTTTTTTTACCATTTGAGCTACCTGGGAAGAGTAAATACACACATACTGCAAAAAACAAAAAAAAGATTTTCAATAAGATACACATACTTGAGTGACATATAGCCTTATTTGTATTGCATAATTGGGTATTAAAATGTGACTTTAAAAATATTTTGAATGCCTATTCTGAAGCTTATATATGTATATATTTTAAGAATGATGCTGTAAAGTTCAATTCATACATACATTGTTTTTTCAGTGAAATGAATATCCAGATCACCTGGGATGAGAATTTACAGTACAGTCTTTAAATAGTAACCTGGGTTAGTGGCTTACTACTCTTTTCACAAATATTATACCTCACTGGTATTTTTGCTTTCTCAGTAATACTTTAAAAGTCACTTGCATGGTTCAAACATAAGACGTGATATTGTGTGTAGGTTTTTCTTTTATCCACATTATGATCCGTGAAATTATAGGATTCAGCTCTTATGCTGCCATGCTTAGACATGAATGGAGCATGCCCTTTTAATTACAGCAGGAGAGAACATACAGGAAGAGTCTACGCTGTGACACTTGATCCACACTCTTGGGAAATGATAGTTTATACTGATCCTGACCTCTAGCTTCCCCCTTGAGACAGGATTCATTAGACTGCTTTCATCTCAGCTGGGTAAAATCTCACCAGGTTTACCCTGGTGCGGACCATCTAGACTGGCATCATTGCTGAGTCCACCTTGGGAACATTTGTGGTCAATTGATTCAGTGAGTGCTCTTAATAATTCATTCCTTCAACAATATTTTTGACTGCTTATGCTCTAACAGACGCTGTCCTAGTGACTGGAAAAGCAGTGGGGATACTGAGGGACTGGAGATAAGGTCAATGCCTTCATGAAGTAAAGTTCTACTGAAGTCTAAAGTATAATTTTTGTTCCTCTATTTACTTATTATGGAATTGTGAGAGGACAAAATATGAAATGAAGAAATGAGAAAGGGGAATATCAATCAAGAGAGTTTATTTGGGAAGTGAAAAATGAAAAAGCAGGTTTTCTAATATTCATTCAGAATAGCAACCAATCCAGAAATCGTGAACTAAAAATAAGGTTTCAGTTCAGTTCAGTCGAACAGTCATGTCCAACTCTTTGCGACCCCATGAATCACAGCACGCCAGGCCTCCCAGTCCATCACCAACTCCCAGAGTTCACTCAGACTCATGTCCATTGACTCAGTGATGCCATCCAGCCATCTCATCCTCTGTCATCCCCTTCTCCTCCTGCCTACAATCCCTCCCAGCATCAGAGTCTTTTCCAATGAGTCAACTCTTCTCATGAGGTGGCCAAAGTACTGGAGTTTTCAGCTTTAGCATCATTTCTTCCAAAATTCCAGGGCTGATCTCCTTCAGAATGGACTGGTTGGATCTCCTTACAGTCAAAGGGACTATCAAGAGTCTTCTGCAACACCACAGTTCAAAAGCATCAATTCTTCAGCACTCAGCCTTCTTCACAGTCCAACTCTTACATCCATACATGACCACTGGAAAAACCATAGCCTTGACTAGATGGACCTTTGTTGGCAAACTAATGTCTCTGCTTTTCAACATGCTATCTAGGTTGATCATAACTTTTCTTCCAAGGAGTAAGTGTCTTTTAATTTCATGGCTGCAGTAACCATCAGCAGTGATTTTGGAGCCCCCCCAAAATAAAGTCTGCCACTGTTTCCCCATCTATTTCCCATGAAGTGATGGGACCAGATGCCATGATCTTTGTTTTTTGAATGTTGAGCTTTAAGCCAGCTTTTTCACTCTCCTCTTTCACTTTCATCAAGAGACTTTTTAGTTCCTCTTCGCTTTCTGCCATAAGGTCGGTGTCATCTGCATATCTGAGGTTATTGAGATTTCTCCTGGCAATCTTGATTCTACCTTGTGCTTCTTGCAGCCCAGCGCTTCTCATGATGTACTCTGCATATAAGTTAAATAAGCAGGGTGACAATATACAGCCTTGACGTACTCCTTTTCCTATTTGGAACCAGTCTGTTGTTCCATGTCCAGTTCTAACTGTTGCTTCCTGACCTACATATAGGTTTCTCAAGAGGCAGGTCAGGTGGTCTGGTATTCCCATCTCGGGTTTAGTAAAGCAAATTTGGCTTAAATGTCATACAGTATTATTGAATAAATAAAATCTGAGTCTTTTTCAAAATGCAGTAAGCTCTAAGGAATAAGTACAAGATTCTTTATCAAACAGTATACAAAGAAAGTGTAAACCTTTCTAAGAAGCTGTGTTTGATAAGGAACACGTGTAAATGAAAAATAAGTGCAGTAATTTAGAGATAGTGTTTTATAGTTTATATTATGATATGTCTTATTTTGTGAATAAAATGTATGGTACATCATATATTTTTACCTCATAGATTCAATGTCATAAGAAATCAAGCATGGCGAAGGGTAGACCTAACGAACGTCACGAGAGCAAAATAATAAAATGACTTAGAATGGAAGGACTTGAGTTTTGTTTCATTCCTGTAGACTGCTAGATCATATTTGGCCTTCCATTTTATAATCAAAATAAATTTCCCCAGAGCACCCTGAAAATAATTCCCCTGCAGGGATTTTTGTTGAACGTGCTAGGCACGTTAGACAATGGCTATCTCTACTCAGCTAGCCAAACGTGGCTCCACTTCCTCAGTATAGCTTCAGGTGCTCTTTCGTTTCTTCCCGAACTCTTGTCCCCCATGTCAAATGTTCCATCTGTGCTGGGTACGCTGGCGGTTCTTGGATCTCTTCCCCATCTTCCTTTACATGAGATAAACACTTTGTTTAACTGAGTTTGGAGAAATTCCATATTTGCCGTTTGAGTTTATAGCTTAATTTCACTGTCGTTAACCAAACAAACACTTCCAAACAATGTTAAATTCTGAAAGAGGGTCTTTTCCATAGGTTGAATGAAATATGAAGAATACGGTTGTAATAGTTTAAAGAAACTGGAGTTTTGTCTAACCTCAAGTTTTCTCAATTCTGTAATCACTCCCATTATCTCTGGGGTCCTCTGGCCTGGAAATAACAATAGAGAAGGGGAAGCTTGAAGAGAATTTGCTTGCTCAGTCCTAAACCAGAATGGGGGCATTTAGGGAGTCGAGAGCAGGCTTTGTCACACAGTACACCTCATCAGAATCACCTTAGGAAATTTCTTTTCAGAACTCTAATATTTGTCATTGGTATAGCTCCAGCAATTTTGATATATTGACATTAGGAGCTTTAGGTGGATTTGTGAAAATATTTTTGTAATGTCCATGTATCATGATTTGAAAAAAAATTCATTGGAATGCAATCATTTTAAAACCACTGTGCTTGCAAGCAGCACCCCTAGTCCAATGGAGTAATTTTTCTGTTTATTCCCTTAAAGGTTCACAGAAATAGAAAAACCATGTGAGATTTCTTGGTGCAATTTCTTCAAATATTGAAGTCTCAAATTTAGGAGACAATATAAAAGGAAGAAAAGGAGGAATATATTGTGCTGATTAGGTAACAAATTGAAAAACCATGGGGCATTTCTGCTTTGGAGAATGAAGCTGTAGCAGTGGGAAATAAAGCCCCATGTAAATCACTCATGAAATTAATAATTTTAAAGGTTATCAGAGCAAAACTGCTGAATCCTATAGTTTGTCATCAGTAAATTAAATGCAAAATCACTAATTTAATTTGTACAAATTACCAGTTGACTTCTAATGTATGGAATAATAAGAACTAATGCTCCTTTGTGAGCTGAAAATGAGATTTTTTTTATTTTCATAAGAGCAAAAAGACAAGAAATAAAGTTGATTCAGAGACCAAAAAACCTTTTAGTTATAGTAATTTGTTGACTTCTGACAAAAAAATTCTTTCTAGGTTTTATTTGTAATTTTCTTATTCAAATCAAACTCAGATGAAATGCAGGGAAGCAATTGACTCTCAAAACAGGTCTGGTTATGACCCAAGAGAAGACAATTCCAAACCAGGGCAATGTGGCCACACTGGAGTTTACCCAATAGGATTGTCTACACTCTAGTTTCTCATCCTTAAGCTTGATTGAAAGGAATAAAAGGTTGGGGTTTTTCCCTGAATGTTTTCTCATTGAGCATGAAATTCTGAGCTGTATGAAACTGATTTAACAAAAAAGACTTTTGTGGCAATATCTGGAAGAGAAGAATAAATTTAAATTCCAGAGCTTTAGCAAAAATCAGAATTATAGAATGTTAGAACTAGAAAGATCTTAAATCGTTTTTGTCCAACTCTTACTTTTCTAGATAATGAAACAGACTCTGAGAGACGAAACTTATAAGAGGCTATGTAGTCTGGTTAGGAGCAGACCTGAACTAAAGGTCATGATTTGAAAACCAGGGCTCCTCACCTTAATTGCAAAATTAAGAGATCTCCATTGGAGAAAGAACGTTTTCTGCATACACTTAATTTTCCTTACACACACACATATCTCACACACACACACACACACACACACACACACACACCCCTATGTCTGGGGTTGCTTGTGTAATATTTATAATCCTGATTTCATACCTAGGGTGATTGGGATGAAACATATTGTGTAACAAAGGCAGCTTTCTCTTTAGAGTCATATTTTCCCTGAATGCATCCCTTGAGACCCTACGTTTAGTATCTTCCTTAGGTGGGGGTGGGGAGGAGGGCTTACCTTCGGAGAAATGAGCTACAAAGTGGCTTCCCTCTGCTTGTTCAGACACCTGAAGGATGTGCTTGAGAAGCTCTGGAAAGTAACTTTATTTAACTGGCAACAAGAGGACCAAACAAAGGATGAATAACAACTTTATAAACTGTTTCCATAATGAGTTGTTATGAAAAGTGATATAGAATTCAGTTAACATAGATTGATCTGAAAGTCATTTGGGTTCTTAGGTGGTGGGCAACTGTGGCAAGCAGCTCTGCCTTTAACTTCCCTGGTGTATGGCTCTTTTTTTTTTTTCGGTCTTTTAAAAATTAATTTTTGGCTTTTGGAAATATACAATGATTCCCTTTCCTACTGGGCTTAAAAAGCTAAGCTCAACACTTGTGATCTAATTAACAAAATATGAGTCAGAAGGAACCATAGTGAACAGAATTAACTCCCCTCCCGCTTTATAGGTTGGGAAACAAGTCTCAGAGACCCAAGGCATGGTTCTCTAGCTTGATAAAACAAGCAGGGAATAGAACCCAGGTTTCCTGATGCTTACATTTCCTTGTGCATTAAACCAATCATTGGGTTGCAGGAATGGTATGTTGAGTGGTAAGCTGGCTCTGAAGTCTAGGGGTCTGTGATAAAATCCCAGATTGACTCATATATATTATCCTGGTGAAGTGACATATTTTCTCTATCATATGGGTATTGTGAGTACTAATAGGTTTAGCTCAGTGTCTAGCTGAACAATAGTAAAAAGTGAAAGTGAAGTCACTCGATGGAGTCTGACTCTTTGCAACCCCATGGACTGTAGCCCGCCAGGCTCCTCTGTCCATGGGATCATCCCAGCTGGAAAAGTAGAATGGGTGGCCATTTCCTTCTCCAGGGGATCTTCTTGACCCAGGGATTGAACCCAGGTTTCCTGCATTGCAGGTGAATTCTTTACTGTCCAAGCCACCAGGGAAGCCTCAATAGTAAGAGCAGAGTAAATACTAATTATTGGACAGAGGAAGTCCTGGAACAGCAGCAGAAAATGCTAGAAAGAAAACCTCTAGTCAAAAATCATCTACCTTGAAAAGAATCCTTCCTAGATTTCTATTATATTTCTAATATGATAACAATAACAGCAATGTATGAGGTAACCTGATCTCTCTAACACTAAAGTGCATTATATGAAGCAGAAATGTATATTGTTGCCACCCAAATCATTTGTTCATTCAGCAAACATTCTTTCAAAAGACTCCACATACCATTCTGCATTGGATACCAGAGAATCAAAAACATATAATTAATCTGTGGTATCTCTGATCTGATAATTATTCACAAAGTTGCAGGAAAATAAGTCCCAAAGGAAAAATAATAATCATAAAGTCTGTGGAAACTGATAAGATGTAATGAGAGCAGCCAGTAAGTGTGCTGAGTCCCTATTGCAGGAAGGGGACTGGATGAGGTTTTATGCTTCTCAGGAAAAATGACCGAAGTGTTATCTCATGAGTAGGCATAAACCAGAAGAATCTGGGGAGGGGGACATTCCAAACAGTGAAACGTGCATGAGCAGAGGGAGAATGGTGTAACATAACACAACACTTTGGGAGGGAAGTACAGGTAGTTCAGTATGGCTAAGATTCATAGTTTAAAAGGAGGAATGGAGAAGGGAAGTCAAATCCAGATCATGAAGGGCCTTGAACGTTATGCTAGAGACTGTCAGTATTATCCTGAAGGCATTGATAAGTCACTGAAGGATTGCTTTGTATGCAGAAGGAACTGGATCAGATACTTATTTAAGAAAGGTAATTTTGGATGTTGAGTGAATCATTGCTTGGAAAGAGCGATGACTGGAAGAATGGAGAAGATTTCAGAGAAAATAAAAAGCAAATGAAGGAAGAAATGGTGAGAATGGAAGAATTAAAAAGCAAAGACGTCACTTTGCTGGCAAAAGTCTGTATAGTCAAAGCTATGGTTTTCCTAGTAGTTAGGTACCGATGTGAGAATTGGACTATAAAGAAGGCTGAGCCCTGAAGAATTGATACTTTCAAATTGTGGTGCTGGAGAAGACTCCTGAGAATTCTTTGGACTACAAGGAGATCAAACCAGTCAATCCTAAAGGAAATCAACCCTGAATACTCTTTGAAAGGACTGATGCTGAAAGAATGGTGAGAGTTGAAGTCAGGGGACCTCAAGATGTTAGGAATGGGTTGGTGGTGAGGCAGAGAGGGGAGTCAAAGATGACTATTAGTTTTCTGATTTGGGATTCTTAAGTTAGGGAGAGAACCACTTGCACACACAAAAATGAAATCCTATAGAAGGAGCAGATATTAGGAGTTGGAGGGGTAGAAAAGATGTTGAATTTAATAGTAGCATACTCTGAAGCTCTGGGATATCTGCATTAAAATGTCTTCCAGATACTTTGGAACCCATAAGAGGGACCAAATGGGAAGCATAAATTGGCAGTTGTCAGGATTTTACTAGAGAGTCAGTCTCAGTCTGTACCTCTTGTAGACTGGTGAGGCTGTGGTTCAGGACTCTTGATGACCCTCCCATGAAAATCTTCTATCAACTTCATAGGAATTATCAAACCCCACATTACTGGTATGAAGCTTGTTTCATTGTGGCAGTGATAGCATTTTGCCTGATCAAACAGCTGAGTCTATTAGAATGGATGCTGTTCATCACTCATGCCATTTACAGGCAGGACCAGTAGTGCCTCACACCTCACGCAGTGGGTTTCTGCTCTCCTATTTTGAAAACCAAGATACTGTTTCACTGGCGTGGCCCATGCATAGCCGCAGGTTCATCCACCCTGGCCCCTGGGTTGTGGTTTTCAAATAAACAGAGAAAGAGTATCCTGGCTCATACCTCGTCCCTGTGCTGCCTAAGGAAGAGGCTGCCACTGAATCTTGGGATCTGGTTTTCCTGGTTTGATAAGCAGAATAATGTCCTTTCCCCAAAATGTCCTTTGGGTCTGTGCATATGACACCTTACATGGCAAAGGAGAACTCAGACGGCCAATTATCTGAATTCTCTGGGTGAGACCATGGTAATCGCAAGAAGCTGTGAAAGTAAAAGAAGAAAGCACAAGAGGTTAGAGTGGTGGAATCTGAGAAGAACTCAACTCACTTCACTATTGCTGACCTTAAAGATGGAGGAAGGGACCCCAAGAGTGAAGGCACGTGGGCAGCTTCTAGAAGCTGGACAAGGAAAGAAAATGGATTCTCCTCTAGAGCCTCCCAAAATGAGCATAGCCATGATGACACATTGATTTTGAACTGGTGACAGCTGTGTTAGACTTAAAACTTACACAACTGTAAGATAATAAATTTAGATTTTTTATATTATAGTTGACTCACAATATTGTTAGTTTAAGATAGACAGTGCATACATATATTCTTTTTTCAGATTCTTTTCCATTATAGTGAAATGTTAAGTTTCTCAGTCATGTCCAACTCTGCAACGCCATGGACTGTAGCCTGCCAGGCTCCTCTGTCCATGGGATTTTCCCGCCAAGAATACTAAAGTGGGATGCCATTTCCTACTCCAGGGAATCTTCCCAACCAAGGGATCAAACCTGATCTCCTGCATTGCAGGCAGATTCTTTACTATCTGAACCTCCAGAGTTTGAAATAGTTCCTTGTGTTGTACAGTAGATTCTTGTTGGTTATCTATTATGTATATAATAGTGTGTGTATTTAAGTCCCAAGCTCCTAATTTATCCCTCTTCCCTTTCCCTTTGTTAACCATAATTTTTTTTTCTATATCCATGGGACTATTTCTATTTTGTAAATAAGTCCATTTGTATCAGTTTTTGAGATTTCACAAATAAGCTATATCATATGAGATTTGTCTTTGTCTGGCTTACTTTACTTATAATGATAATCTTTAGATCTATCTATATTACTGCAAATGGTATTATTTCATTTTTTATGGCTGAATAGTATTCCTTTGTATAAATATACCACATCTTCTTTATCCATTCATCTGTCAGTGGACGTTAAGGTTGCTTCTGTGTCCTGGATATTGTTGTAAACAGTGCTTCAGTGAACACTGAGGTGCATGTACCCTTTCAAATTATGTGTTTCTCTGGTTATATGCCCAGGAGTGGGATTGCAGAATCATATTCTAGCTCTGTTTTTAGTTTTTTAAGGAACCTCCATACTGTTCTTCCTAGTGGGAGAAAATGGAACCCTCCTACACTGTTGTTGGGAATAAATTTGGATTTTCTATGTCACTGTTTGTAACAATTTCTTATGGCAGCATAGAAAACTAATGTACTTAACAACACCCAGAAGGGCTGGATGGCACAAGTCAGTGAGAAGGTATTGATGCCCCATAGGGTAGATTTTGGTCAACACAGGAGGGGAGACAATGGGTAAATTCTTTCCTTCTCTTCAGAATTTCTTCTGACATATAGGATTTTATACGATCTTTTGGGGGCTTCCCCAGGGGCTCAGCAGTAAAGAATCCACCTACAGTGCAGGAGACATGGAAGACACAGGTTCAATCTCTGGGTCGGGAAGACCCCCTGGAGGAAGGCATGGCAATCTACTCCATTATTCTTGCCTGGAGAATCCCAGTGGACAGAGGAATCTGGCAAGCTACAGTCCATATGGTTGCAAAAAGCTGGACATACCTGAAGCAACTGAGCACTCATGCATGCTCTTTTGAAGGACACTGTGAGAAAGAGAAATTAGCTGTGTTTTACACAAAGCTGCAGAGAACTATACCCTCGTATTTGTTCTTGCTCCTTACTCATTTCCCATGTTGCTCATTCATGCTTCTCTGAGATTGCAATTCCTAAGGAAGTGGTGGTGGGTAAGAATAGGTCTCATTCAGGTTGCTTTCCAAGAAGCCTGAGAAGGTAATGACTGCTCTCGTGTAACTGGGTGAGTCTAGCCAGAAAGTGTGTACAGAGCGATCAGAAAGGTTAGAAAAGATCCTGCGGAACCAGCATGTAAGAACCAGATGAACCACAGAAGGCTAAAGGAAGCCAGAAGGACAGATAGGAAAAACTAGAAGCAGTAAGTGTTTTAAACCCAAGGGAAGAGAAAGTCGATAAAAGAGGTGGTCAAAGGAATGAGAGGTACAATGGTGAGCAGAGTGCCCAAATGAAGGAATAGTTGACATTTTAAAATTAACACCTGGGAATTCATTGCCAACCTTGTCTAAAGGTAGAGACAAATCCAGGTTGCTGGGGATTTAGGAATGAATCAGGAGTGATGAAATACAGGCAGCAGGTGTAGACAGCTCTTTAAGGGTGTTGATTATGAAAATAAGGGAGTGCTGTAGCTAGAAGGAAGGATTTTTAATTTCTCTTTCCTTTTGTTTTTGTCTTAAGATTGGAGAAACCTGAACATGTTTATAGTCTAAAGGAAATGAACTGGCAGAGAAGGCAGCTTCAAGACTCACACAACAGTCAGAAGCCGCACAGACATATATCTACTAACAGAATACAGCCCTTTTCTGCTACTTCCCTTGTATGCTGTCACAAATGCAGAAATGTGTTTTGCCTCCCCCAAATCTAGCATCAGAAAAGTTGGCCACAGCCTCTGCTTGAGAGACTGGCAGCTCTGTCTTTGAGTGAGTCAGACAGGACAGAGTTGGGCCCCTGTGGGCTGTCCTGGAGGGCAGCATGTAGTCTGAGGACTTGCTCCTTTAGCCTTCTGGCTTGAAACGAAGTTAGATCTCAGCACCCAACTGAGGGACTTAGAAACAAGCAAAAGTCAAGGTGCACCTATGCTTCTAGAATGGAAAGGGGTTCTTGTTTGTGAACTCTTCTGAAGTCTGTGGATTCTCCCAGAGGAACTCAGTCCCTGAGTATGACGAATACTAGGTTAAGACAACTCAAGAAACTTCTTTCCATTAATAGTCTCTGAAACTTACACACACACACACACACACACACAGTTAAGAATCAAATGAAATAGAAAGGCTATACAATTCTTGCTTTTTAAGAATCACAGATTTTTAGTGCTTAGAGGACATTTTAGGAATGATTTAGTTCAATACTCTTCATTTTATAGTTGAGGAAATTGAGGCATAATAAAAACTTAGGCATAATAATAATAGCATAACAATAGCAAATTATACTTACAATGTTCTTTCACATAAATAAACTCATTTGATCCTCACAAAGACTTTGGAAGAAAAGGAACCAAACAAACCAAAAAATTGAAATTGTACCCTAAAAATACTCTGTTTTTTAATCCTAATGCTTCTAAAAAATAAAAGTATTTCACTTCCCTTTTATCCTGCTACAGGTTAAATACATTATTTTCATTTTACAGGTAAGGAAATAAAGTTGAGATATAAAAGGATATGCTTGATATCTGACAAATATCCTGGGTCTAAAACTCTTGTCAGAATCAACAGTAGAACTCAGGATTCTGTGCTTTCAGAGATTTTTTTTCATTTCTTTTTCATTTTATATTTTTACAGCATTCTATGCTCACCAGTGAAACTTACATGGTTTAATTAATCATTATGACAACTCTGTTTGATGGATGAAACCACAAAGCAACTGAAAGATGAAGGCTTCAGAGAAAGTCTCACAAATACTTAACAAGGTGCTAGCACTTCAGCAACAATTGGGTTCTGAAGTTTCTTGCCCACAAAACAGTTGTTCTCAGCCCTGCCAGCAAATTGGAATTATCTCAGGAGCTATTAAAAAAAAAAAAAAAAAACAAGTACCTGGGCCGTGCCCCTGCCTAACTGAATCAGCATCTCTGATGGATGGAGCCTGACTGTCTGTATTTTTTGAGTCTTTCCAGGTGATTCTTACAGCCTCTGTTGAGAATCACAATATATCATATATTTAACATTTAAAGTTCTTAATTTTTGTTCCACTCAGTCTGATTCCCTCTTCTGCAACAAGAGCTAACATTTTGGTAGCATTCTGCAAGAAATGTGAGATTCATGCATTTTAGCTCTCTACTAAATAGAAACTGCCACTTTGTATACAAGTATCTTACAATACAAGTTACGAAAGTCTAATGGAATCGCCCACTCTAACAACCAAAAAAAAGTCATGCTCCTCTAAAGCATTAAAGCATTTTCTTTTTTCATATGACACTGGATGGCTAGCATCACATTGCATGGGTAACATATAGAGGATTAAATACTAGAACATGACACCTTTGTTTTAATTGCTGACCATGGTGAACTACAGCGTGAGCAGAAATTCCGTTGCAGGATGAGACTCAGCACGCAGATGAGCACAGAGCTTGCTTGTCTCGTATGCTGGAGGCCCCCGTGTATTATTGCTGGTATCCATGTGTAACAGATAGTATTGTGCATTGAGCTGGAAGATAATAAATAGATGTGAGATGATGATTTACGGAAGGGTGCTTAGAACTCCTTGAACCAGCAGGAGAAGAAAACAGTGCTGGTACAAGGTTACACTGTCAAACTCAAAATCCTTCTCTTCCTTTCTCTCCAGAGGGCAATTTCTCCAAGACATAACTTGCTTTCTGCCTTATCATCTGGAAATTCGGTGGTTAATTACTAAAATGCCTGATCCACAAATCTCTAACTGTCATATTTTTTTTCTCCCTTTTGGTTGACTTTCTTAAAAGAATGTCTCATTTTTAATGAAATAATTCTCATTAAAACTGCCTGTTCTTCAGGAGTTTTTGTGTGACTACTTTTACTTCCTTTTAAAAATTTCCCTCATTTAAACTACTGTGGCTTACTGAAATTGTATGGCTAACTAAAATCAGTATGATTTGAAATCTTAACACCAACAAAAAAAAATTAAATGAAAACTGAAAATGCCAGTGAGTTCTTTGCCTGATTTCTTATGACACAGTTGTTTTATTTCATATGTTTCGCCTTGACAGAGAAATAAACAATTCTAGAGAAAGTGATGGTGATAGATATATTAAAGTGATTAATGATATTGTCAGCTTGATGACTCATCTGTATCATATGAAAAATAGATTGTTTATTTATCCAAGACTATGCTCTTTCTTATCATTCTAATATTAAATGTAATCACGGGATGAAAGCACTAACATTGCCAAAAATGAAAAGTGATTGATTTAAGGCCTCATCTTATACCAGATGCTCCATGGAAAAATGAGTCACTGTTAAAGGCCAAGCAGACTAGCCCTCACCTCTATCCCATGGACCCATCAGTTTAACACAGTGATTAACACACTGCCTTTTTGTCACACTAGTGTGTACAAATCCTGCTCCGCCACTTGCTATCTGTGTAACCTTGAACAAGTTATTAAACTTCATTGCCTCAGTTTCTTCATTTATAAAATGCTTTATTATTCCTCATTTATAAAAATGAGAAGAAAAGCATCACCTACTTCATGGAGTCATCATGAAGTTTCAAGTGACTCAGTATGTGCTCCATAAACTATTATTTTGATCATCCGTCTAATGCGTCAGTTATTTTGTATTCAGAAAGCTTCTAATGATATATACTGTGATGGGAGAACATGATCTGCCTGATCCCATTTCTCTGATAATTCAATCAATTAATCACCCAGGATATAGGATGATACCAGGGTAGAGAAAAAGTGAGTCAAACTGTGTTGAAGCAGGAGTCTGAGTCACTGACTACAAGGACTTTGCTGTATAGAAAGCAGTGTGGTGTGGGAGAGAAGCATGGGTGTCAGACCAGCACCCATTTGAGCATCAGCTCTGCCTCTTGAGAGAAGATCTTCAACAACGTATTCAATCTCTCCCATTCTCAATTCACCTAAAGCAAAAGGTTCTAAAGATTTAAATGTGATCACAGGTGTAAAACATGTGGCTACCTGTCATTTAGCATAAATACCACTATTTATGCTAATAATACCATTATTTATAATGGTACTAATAATTAGTACCATTATTTATAATGGTACTAATAATACCATTAGTAATACCATTATTACCACTATTATTGTTTTTAATCTTGGGAGAGAAGATGGAGGAGAGACACTGGGTTCCTAGAGTGGGGAGAAATCAGGAGCCATGGGATGAGGGTTGGGGAGAGTAGTTTGGGGACTGTTTACAAAAAGGGAAGTAGTCAGGGCCTTTAACACATGCTGTGTCCTTCCAGCTCTTTCTCCCTCCTGGTAAATGTCCAACTGCCATATTTATTCAGTCAACAGCTATTAGTGAGTTCCTGCTATGGGCTGGGCACTTTTCTAGGTGTCAAAAGCAATGGTCTTATTCTTAGGGAGTTTATATTCCTCGGCAGGGGGTGGAGGGTGGGGGGGCTATAATAAGAAGGTAAATAAATAAATGGGGCAGATAATCTCATATTGTAAAAAGATAACAGATTAGGCAGAGAATGCTGTGGGAGAGGCTATCTTAGCTAAAAAAGGCCAGTTGAAGAGGTAAAATTTAAATGGACTAGAAGAAAGAGGAACCAAGCTACATTAAGCTGTGGGAAAAGAGCAATCTGCTCAGAGGGTCCTGCACACAAAAGAACTTGAAGCGGAAATTATCTTGGCCTATTCCCAGACTAGTGTGACTGTAGCCCATATTGGATCCCACTGGAGGAAGCAGCAGAGCCCCCACTGTAGAGAGCCATGCAAGGGAGGCCTCACAAGGAGGCTGTGTACCCAGTGCTATGTGAAACTGTGAGAGGCTTCCATGTTTCCACTGGAAGCAGAAGAATAAAGTGATGGATTTACTGCAACTTCATCAACAGGTAGCTATGTTGAATTTACAAGACTCAACCCTGTTCACTTGTTCATCACCACCAACTAACTAGTGAGGTGACTTACGTAGAGACTTTACTTTCTAAATTTTAGAGATGAGAATACTAAGGTTCAGAATGCCTGAAGTTCCTCCAGACGTCTCATCAAGACAGAGTAAAAATCACTTAGTGGCAGAGCTGTGGGGTTTCGTCTAGGTTTTGAGATTCTAGTCCCGAGCTCCGTCTCTCACAAGAAATACACTTGGCTTAGCAATCAGATTTATTCTATTAAATATAGTGTTTTTTTAAAGTTTTGATTATTTTTATCCTGTTTGTTTTTCACACCTTGTGATTTCTATTTGATTTCCCATTAGATTCTGCCAACTAAGGGTAAATTCCTCGGATGTATGTGTTAGGCTTCTGTGAGTGGTAATAACCACAGTGATACAAGAATCACTAAACACATAAATATGACATAACTCTCTTCTCGCCATTCCCTTCATGGCAGCACAGACTGAATGAAGCCGCCTAGAGAGGAGTTCGGTGAGGTAGTGTAGACGAAACCATATCACAGATATCTACTCAGGTTTCAGGGGCCCTTCCAGACTGTTCTCACAAACTCTGCCTCTCATTAAAATAGTAGGCACAACAATTTGTACCCAGTGCTAATTCCAGTATTTGTGATTCAATATTTGAAGTATTTAGTTTTCTGCATTACCAGACAAAAAATACACATGGGCCAGAATGACAGTAGTCAGAGGCAGCTTTTCCTATGTGCTCTGACCAGGAAAATAAGAGAAACTTCTTAGAATTTAATGAGAGGAAGAATGAAATACCGGTTCCTTTCAAAACTGTAGGATCAACAATGGTAGTCATGGCACTTGTAGTGATTTCCCAACAGAAGGTAGCTATACTTGGCATAATGGTAAAGAGTTAAGAAAATGGAGCTGTATTAATCAGAGTAAAGAAAATTTTTATTAACTGCATAGTTTGTAAGCGCCACTTTTTTTTTTTTTTTTTTTTTTACTGTTTGTTAGGAAGATGGAGGCATGCACTGGAAACACTAATTCTAATTATTACTGTAAGTAGGAGTTTTTGGCACAAGGTCAAGAAATAATAGGAGAATGTGTGAATCTCACTATTGAGCTGCAGTAAGCCTAATCATTTGAATAAAGCCAGTTGTTTTTTCTTGGACTGTCTCTGGGCTGTTCAGTGTTCTGGATGAATCTAACACAATCAGGCTGTTCTCTGGTGTATAACTACTTCCTGCTGACTCAGGGCAACTTGCTTCCTTTGCCGTTTATTAAAATGAAACATTCATATTAAAACCCCATTTTTTAGTGATGACCAAATATACATTAGTAATGACATTATTAAAACTATTTTGTTTAAAATGAACTTTCACACTAGCGTGTTGCAAAGCAGCACAAACAAATCTATCTAATTTCATTGGAGATGGTTTTAAAAAGCTTGCAGATCTTTCTGGCGCTGTTACAGAAGGGGATTTGATGTGTGTTTCAGGAGACAATCTAAGTTTTTATGGGTATAAAAAATGAATACTGTTTCCACTACTCCACACAGCAAATAATGCATAATTCATGATTTTTCATTAACATGCAAATGTGAAATAGTGTCTTCTATGTTTGCATCTACTAATAATCTATTAAATATTTAGAAGCATAGTAAAGAATACCAAAAATGTTTGGCCTGGGTACTGTTTAAGTGGTCTTTTCCCTCATTTTTTATTTGTCCATATATTTACACATGTAAAAATGTAGGAAAAACAGACAAGCAAATAATCAGTTTGTTATCAAGCATTTGTAAAATCAGACAATAACCCTCATATTTATATAGTTTTCGGTACTTTCAATAGCACTTTCACATAGAGGGTCTCGGCTGTCCATGACAACAGCCATATTAGGCTGTCATTATCCCTGTTTCATGGATCAAGAAACCAAGACAGTGATTTACTGGCCAGGACAACATCCCAAGTGCCAAGTGTCTTGATTTATAATTTGTTGCACCTCAAGAGCACAGCAGAATCTCAGCTATAAGATCATAGAATTCCAAGTGTTTGATAAATACATTTCTCTAAGACCATTACCTATAGCTTGCACTGGCTGAAGGTTTTGAAATTTTCTTTCTAAGGTGCCAAGATTCTTCATTAGTTTGTCCTAAAATATTCACTGAGCAAAGCAGTATGCTCCCATGTGCTCAACGTTCTTCCAAGGACCTGATAGGAGCTAGAGATGAATCAGCCACAGGCATGTCACCAAGGGCAGAACTGTAGAGTCCAAAGGGCTTCCCAGGTGGTGCAGTGGTGAAAAATCCTCCTGCCAAAGCAGGAGATGCAAGAGACATGAATTAAATTCCTGGGCCACGAAGATCCTGGAGAGAGAAATGGCAACCCACTCCAGTATTCTTGCCTGGGAAATCGCATGGACAGAGACCCTCCAAGAGGTCACAAAGAGCTGGATGTGACTGAGCAACTGCGCACACACACACGTAGAGTCCAAACAACAAGCTGTAAGAGAAAATTGCTGTCATAAATGGAATATTGAATCAAGTGCTGTTAGAGGAGTAGAGAATATGTTTAAAGGAAAGGATGTATTTCTCTGGGCAGAGAGAACTTGAGCAGGCTCAGGGAGAAGTGAGGGGTCTAGATGTAGTGCGTTAAAGAAGCCGTTGAAGAGCTAAAGCCCAATCACGTGATGTTTTAATTTTAATCTTGGAGGCCATGTGAGAAGCTCTAGGGAATGAGGTCGTTAAAGTATTTCAGAATAAGAAGATAAATTCTCCCAAAAAGAGTAATGGAAATAAATATAAAAGAAAAGAAAAACATCATCCAACATCCGGGAAAGATTCTTAGAATCTGGCTCTTCTTAATAAGACATTAATGGGGTAGGAATAGAGAGAGTTCAGTCAAGATATGACAAAATATTGATTTCTTCTCTTTTATTAGTATGGTCTAAAATTTCTAAAGATTTCTCTATGGTCACAATTTTATTATCATTTTTGGTATTCTGTGGAGTCAGTCTGGTCACATTAACGCATTTGGAAGACACCAATTTGTTTTACTTTAAGAACAAAACTATCCTTTTGGTTCATAATGACTTGATACAGTCCAGGGCTTTAAAGAATTTGTCTTCAGTTATGGCACGAGGATCCCCACTTAGGAGAAGTGAAACTAAGGACTGGGTTATCTTTCAATGGTACCAGTCTGTGCCCAGGCCTAGTCAAGCATTCCTTCAGCCAACCCAACAGACTGACCTGTGTTAATACATTTTAAGCATATTTAAACAATTTATCAAATTGAAGTTGTGGTAAAGGAATAGAGAGATAGCTACAAAGATCATACAAGCAAAAGCAATCACAACATTTTAAAGTCCTCTCAGACATTATTATGAATCTGCTTTCAAGTACTTGAGCAAGGTTGGAAACCACAAGCATAGGCTGTATAACCCTTGCTACCCAGACGGCAGTGTCACTCCAGCAGGTCCACTGCCCCAGACTGCTGATTTGGGATCCTCTCCAGTAGAACTCTTGCTCTAAGGATGCTACTTTCCCTTTCTGGTGAATAATTCTGTGCTCCAAGTTCATTTTTTCTGAGCACACCGTTTCTTATCCAGGTCTTGGGGGAGCTTCCACACTGCATTACTCCTTCATATGTTGTATCACATCCACGGACACCATGCAGCATTTTGCTTGGAGGTTTAGGAGTTTCTCCTGAGTCTTGCCACTGTTTGTTCTGCTCAATGGTCTAAGTATTGTTAGGTAGGCTCTTTGGATATAAGTAGACTTTCTTTTTTTCTTCTGGGGTCATTTCCCACTCAGTCACTGTGACTTACTCCTTTTGGGCATTACCAGTCTCTCTCTCTCTGTTGAAGGGAGCTCTTGAATTCTATGGGATTCTCTAGAGGACCACACTGTTTCTTTGAAAGTGAAGTAAAAGTGTTAGTTGCTCAGTCGTGTCCAACTCTTTGTGACCCCACAGACTGTAGCCTGCCAGGCTCCTCTCTCCGTGGAATTCTTCAGGCAGGAATACTGAAGTGGGTAGCCCTTCCCTTCTCCAGGGGATCTTCCTAACCCAGGGATCAAACCCTGGTCTCTTTCACTGGCAGGCAAACTCTTTACCACTAGTGCCACCTGGGAAGCCCGGTTTAGTGTGAGCTCCTAGCAAAGAATTACTTAAAATGAAAAACACATTCTCTGATACATAGAAAACAGGACGATTGCTGATTTCTGTGACCAAAGAAATAACCATCACAAAATGAATTTATGGATGTAATTATTATAGTATCTGATATATCCATGTCAAACATATCAAATCTCCTTTCATGACAAAGTGAAGTCCTACAAAATGAATAGGAAGTACAGTGATAAGCTACCATGACTTTACCAAAGGACTGACATCTTGTTCTGTACAATTTCTTTTTCTTTCAAACAGAGTAAATATAATTTGAACAATAGTTCTCAAATGTCAGTCATCAGACTTGGACTGGACTGGTTAGAAAGGGAATTTGTTTAAAAGCTTTTTTAAACATTAATAACTTTCCAACCTGAGTGCTGTTTCTCTTACCACTGCCTTGAAGGTAAAATTAGCATTTTTAACCTGTTCTCCAGATAATCTTCTCACACAGTCAGGCTTCGAAATCAGGGATCTTCAGCGTATAAAGCTGGCAGTAGGATCACTTGTGGCTGGTAGTGGACCCATGGTAATCTGAGGAGGGAAGTCCTGGGAAATCCAGGACAGAACAGACCCATAAGTGACTTACGTCTGTGTTTTTGTAAATTAGAGATGAGCAGAAAAGCTATTGCTCTTAATAGTTTGTAACAGTGCACTATTTTTAGGGACCAATTACAAAGTTCATTAAAAAAAAAAAAAAAACTTTTCATGTGGGGGCCTTTAGCATCACAAGTATTTCTGTCATGGAGTCACTTGTAAGCCCAGGATGCAGGGAGATCTCACAAAGGAAGTCATGGGGTCAAGGAGAACTAGGACCGGCAGGAGAAACTGGTCAGTGGCAAGGGGGAGTTAGCCAATGTTTTTAGATGACATTTAACCCTGATTCTGACAATGTTTTAGAGACTCTTCAGTGTGGAAGCATGAAGGATATAATAATGAGTACTTCCAAGGATAGCTAAGAGAAATGTATGTGTGTGCATGCATGCTAAGTTGCTTCAGTCGTGTCTGACTCTTCACGACACTGTGGACAGTAGCCTGCCAGGCTCCCATGTCCATGGAGTTTTCCAGGCAAGAGTACTGGAGCAGGCTGCCATTTTCTATTCCAGGGGATCTTTCTGACCCAGGGATTCAGGCAGGCAGTTTCTTTACCACTGCACCACCTGGGAAGTTTGATAACAGTAACTGGTAATTAGATTTTTGCACTGAGAAACATTAACACCAGAAAAATGAATATTTGTCCAGTTTTTAATAGGCTCCTCAGAGGCTAAAAATGACTCCCTGCTTGACCAAAACAAAACCATAATAGAAGGTAAGTTGTGGGCATAAAGAAGAGAAAGCTTGCAGGAATCCAGGTGTTCACCTTTCCTTCTGTGACTGTGTGCAGGATCCATACAGTGAAGAGAGGGGGCACAGCTCAGGCTATTCCACCACAGCTTCAAGACCTGAGAAAGCTGGAATATAGAGCCCGGGATGACTTAGAGAAGTGCCATGAAGTTGTGAACAGCAGAGAACCATAGATGGTCAGTCTCAGGTAAAGGCTCAAAGCCAGATCGTTTGCCTCCTGTGTAGACACAGTGAGTGAAACGAAGGACATCTTAACTATTGGGTGCACATAGTGGGAGGAGAGACCACCTTGCCTAACAGCCTTGACCTAACTTACTGTCAGGATGTGGTGTTTTCCGCACTTAACTCCATTATATAACATTGCTCTTAAATGTACTTGCAAGAGGATGGAAAAAGAACACTGTATGGTTCTGGAATTAGCTCCTGCTCAGTAAACTTAGAGAGGGTGATGTCTCTAAGAATCACAGTCTTAGCCCATTGTGGCAGTGAAATGATCACAGTGACTGTTTGCAATATGCTAATAACCATTAAGATATAGGGATACCAGCTATTGAAAACTATTTCATCAAAAGATATTCTCAGGTGAGGTAAACAACCTAGTAGATAAGCTGAAAAAAATATTTCTATTCTCTCTCTTGGCTTTCTTATCTTGCATCTCTATGATGAACTACCTATTAACCTTAATTACCAATAGTTCAGGATTGATGTTCAGAGTCATGGTGCTGTTTAAACTCTTATTTTATTTTAAACTTTTTATTTTGTATTGGAGTATAGCTGATTAACAATGTTGTAATAGTTTCAGGTGAACAGTAAGGGACTCAACCATACAAATACATGTATCCATTTTCCCCAAACTCCACTCCCATCCTAGTTGCCATATAACATTGAACAGATTTCTCTGGACTGTACAGTAGGATCTTGCTGGTTATCCACTTTAAATATAGCATATAAACTATTATTCAGAAGAGAATGGTATCTGACAGACCTGACCTGATGTATTTTACTTATTTATTTTTTATGTCTCAGCCCATGGGCCTGTGATGATTTACATATTTCTAGTAGCTGTATCACATCTGTTCCTTAGGTCTAATTTTCAAGTTCCAAGCATTAGCAGTGTGACCACAAAGATCTATGAGCTGATGCTTTATTTGATTTTTGTGTGTTTGTTTTAATGGAAAAGTAGAAAGGGAGGGAAGGAGGAAGGGGAGTATTTGATTTGCTGTCTAGCCAACACAATTCTAAAAAGCATTAAGCTGAAACTGCTACAAGTGTTTATTTCCTAACTCTTTCTGGTATAATGGAAACAGTCAAGATCTGAACATGAGTCAATATAAGGTTTGTGGTTTTATGATAAGCATATCAGCCAATGGATAGAGTAAACCCCAGTGACAGCTGTGATGGTTCTTGGAATCAGACATCCTTCAATAACATGTTCCCCCATAGCTTATAGATACTCTTGTAAAATAGGGTCAAGGCTGACGGCAGATGTTGAATATCTCTGAGCTACGTGAAATTTCTCTCTGTGGATCCGTGCCTAACAACCATTACATCAAACCACAGGTACTACGAAGTCTATTTCCCTCTTTGACATGATACTGTTGTTACTCAAGAGGCAAAGCCTTATGCTATTGCCAGCTGATAAAGACACCTCTCTAACATCTGAAAGAGTGCAGGCGCAGAATTGGAAACAGTTAGGCTATTCCATCCATCAGAATATAAAGCAATGATTTTATCCAGGACAAGCCACATAGCTCATTACAGTATGGTGTCTTGAAATGAGGATACCTGAAATAACAATGGCCATACCAAAAATTAAGTAAATAAACTTCTGGAAATTTCTGTAATGTTAGTGTGCCTCATAGATGTGATTCTACACAACTCTAATCCTTGTTAGAATAGTAAATACTTTTTTTTTTTATTTCATTGAAGAATTGTTGATTTACAATGTTGTATTAGTTTCCAGTGTGCAGCAAAAGGAACCAGTTATACATATATCCCCCCTTTCTCCCACTTTTTTATTGGACTTCAATTGCTTTACAATGCTGTGTTAGTTTCTGCTGTATAACAATGTGAACTAGCCATATGTAACATATATCCCCTTCCCCTTGAGCCTCCCTCCTAACCCTCCAGTTCACTCCCTAGATCATCACAGAGCACAAGCTGAGCTCCCTGCTATACAGCAGTTTCCTCATAGCTATCCATTTTACGCGTGGTCGTTTATATATGTTGCATCAATGCTACTCACAATTCGTCCCCCTCTTTCCTTCCTACCCTGTGTCCACAAGTCTGTTTTTTACATCTGCGTCTGTATTCTTGCCTTGCAAATAGGTTCATCACTGTTTTTCTAGATTCCATATATATGTGTTAACATACAATATTCTTTTCTCTTTCTGGCTTACATCACTGTGTATAACAGGGTCTAGGTTCATCCACCTCAGTTCAACAGACTCAAATTCGTTCCTTCCTTTGGCTGTGTAATATTCCATTGTACACACGTACCACAGCTTCTTTATCCATTCATCTTCCACTGACATCCAGGTTGCTTCCATGTCCTGGCTATTGTAAATAGTGCTTGTAGTGAACACTGGGGTACATGTGTCTTTTTGAGTTATGGCTTTTCTCAAGGTATATGCCCATCAGTGGGATTACTGGGTCATGTGGTAGTTCTTGAAGGAACCTCCATACTGCTCTCCACAGTGGCTGTACCAATTTACACTCCCACCAACAGTGTAAGAGGGTTCCCTTTTCTCCACACCCTCTCCAGTATTTATTGTTTGTAGATTTTTTTGATGATGGCCATTCTGGCTGGTGTGCAGGGACAACTCGTTGTAGTTTTGATTTATGTTTCTCTAATAATTAGTGATATTGAGCATCTTTGTATGTACCTCTGGGCCATCTGTGTGTCTTCTCTGAAGAGATGTCTACTTAGGTCTTCTACCCATTTTTTTGATTGGATTGTTTATTTTATGGATATTAGGCTCCATGTGCTGTTTGCGTATTGTGGAGATTAATCCTTTGCCTGTTGCTTTGTTGCAAATATTTTCTCCCATTCTGAGGATTATCTTATTTATCTTATTTATGGTTTCTTTTGTTGTGCAAAAGCTTTAAACTTTAATTAGGTCCCAATTGTTTATTTTTGTTTTTATTTTCATTATTCTAGGAGGTGGGTCAAAAAAGATCTTGCTGTGATTTATGTCAAAGAGTGTTTTTCCTGTGTTTTCCTCTAATAGTTTTACAGTGTCCAGTCTTATATAGAGTTCTTTAATCCATTTTGAGTTTATTTTCTATGTGTGGTGTTAGAGTTCTGATTTCATTCTTTTACTCATAGCTCCCCAGGTTCCACAGTGCCATTTATTGAAGAGGCTGTCTTTTCTCCATTGCATATTCTTGCCTCTTTTGTCATAGATTAGGTGACCATCCCCCTTTTTTTTAGATTATTTTCCCATATAGGCCATTATCGAGTATTGGGGAGAGTTCCCTGTGCTATAGAGTAGGTTCTTATTAGTTATCTATTTTGTATATACTAATGGGTATATGTCAGTCCCACTCTCCCAGTTTACCCCTCTTTCCCACCCCCTTATCCGCTAGTGACCATATGTTTGTTTTTTACATCTGTGACTCCTGTTTGGTTTTTTTTTCCTAATATCCTTCTCCCATGCAGTCCATTGCAGAGTATTGAGTAGAGTTCCCTGTGCTATAAGTGGGTTATTAATCATCTATTTTATATGTAATAGTGTGTATACATCAATCCCAACCTCACAATTTATCCATCCCTTCCTCATCCCCTGGTAACTACAAGTTTCTTTTCTATATCCATGACTCTACTTTCGTCTTGTAAATAAGTCCATTTATAACCCCCCCACACATTTTTTAGATCCCACATATAAGCGATATCATATGATATTTGTCTTTCTGTGCCTGACTTACTTCACTCAGTGTGATAATCACTAGGTCCATCCATGTTGCTGCAAGTAGCATTATTTTATTCTTTTTTATTGATGAGTAATATTCCATTGTATATATGCACCACATCTTCTTTATCCATTCCTCTGCTGATGGGCCTTTAGTTGCTTCCGTGTCTTGGCTATTGTAAACAGTGCTGTAATGAATTGTTCTTTTCATAGAGGAAACCAACAGTTTCACTGAATAAAGTCATCATGAGCAATCAGGAAAGGTTTTCTATGAACATCTGATAAAATAAAGTTAGGAAGCCTATAAATAGTGTAACTCAAATGGCTTCCAAATGTCAGTGAATTTCCATACTACCTATTTTTTATGTTTTTTATTTAATTGAAATATAGTTGATTTATAATGTGGTGTTAATTACTGCTATACAGCAGAGTGACTCAGATATACATTGTTGTTCAATAGTCTAGGTGTGTCCAACTATTTGCATCCCCATGGACTGCAGCATGCCAGGTCTCCCTGACCCTATTATCATTCTTTTTTGTATTTTTTTCCATCCTGGTTAATCAGAATATATTGAAGAGTTCCCTGGGCTACAGTAGAATTTTCTTGATCATCCATCCTATATATACCAGTTTGCATCTCCTCAGCCCAAACTCCCAATCCATCCCTCTCCAACCCCTACCACTTGACAACCACCCATAATACTTGTTGAGCTACTTAACAATTTATGAAGAATGCAGGGTGAGTAGAAATTTCCTGAAAAACTGGCTAGTGGCCTCAGAAGACTCTTTGCATGTTGGCCTCCTTGTCTCCTGCATGAAAGGATATCTCCATGATGTGTTTTCAAACTGCCATCTTATCTTTACAAGATGCATCATAACCGTATCAAGAGAAAGGAAATGGCTATCCAAGAAGGCACTGAAGAATCAATTTCTTGAAAATGCAGAAACATACTTTGCATGAAATATTTCTGTTCTGCTTTTTCTTGATGTTATGGCTTGTTTTTGGTTCTGTAGATACACAAAACACACACACTCCTGTGTCTACTCTTCCTAGAGTAGTATTTTTTTAAATTGAGTTCTTTCTGAGTATAAAGGAATTTTTAGTTTTCTTCATCATCTGTGATATGTTAATTCTCACACACAAAATAAGGGTCTTATATAAGGGCTTCCCTGGTGGCTCACAGTGTAAAGAATCTGCCTGTAATGCAGGAGACCGGGTCCACTCCCTGGGTTGGGAAAATCCCCTGGAGAAGGAAATGGCTACCCACTCCAATATTCTTGCCTGGGGAATTCTATGGACCGAGGAGCCTAGTGGGCTGCAGTCCATGGGGTCACAAAGAGTCGGACATGACTGAGCAACTGATTCTTACTACTACTACTTCTTAAATAGTTTACATTTTTATTTTTCTTTGCACTTCATTTTTTAAGTATTTGTCATTCTGGGTATGGGAATGAATAACTTCAAAGCACTACATTTGAATAGTTTAGCAACATTAATCAGTTACCTCAAAATTTATTGTTATAAATTAAACTTTTATGAGACTATTTGTAAAAGAACAATGCATTTAAAGTTATTTATCTGAGGAACACTTTTTGGGTCTGCTATATTCCCATTAGCAAAGTTTCCTGATTAAATTAAAAGAAAAAACCTGTTTTACTCTTTTAAAAGCATATTTTATATATATATATATACACACATATATGTATATAAATATTGTCATAGTTCATCTGATTAGCTAAGCAGAATATTTTAACATTATTTGTATTTTCATGTCTTATAACATGATAATTTGGGAGAGAACTAGAAGTCAGTTTTAAATCCAAATGTTTCTTGTTCTTGCTTTGTTTCATTTTTTTCCCCAGTATTACAACAAGACAAATTTCATATGAGGCATATTTTATATCATCATCTGAGTGGTGATATTTCAGGAAAAAGATTCTTACCATTTAGACAATGCATATACAAAAAGTGAAGTGCAAATTCAACACGTATCTTGGTAAGTTCATCTAAGTAAACATGCTAAAAAGTGAACTCAACCTGAAGAGCCACAAAATTTCCACATATTTTGTTTTGTAAAGAAAAATAAATCTGAAGCACAATGCCAGACAAAGTCACTTACCTCCTCTCCTGCAGGCATTAAATTATTTGGTTATCTACATTGATCCAATTAATGGTCAGACTGCCAAATCCCCACTTTACTTTGTGTTGCATAGTCCTAGCCTTTGTTATGTGCCCCTGGGAATTATAGTTGAAAATGAAAGCAATTAAAGAGTTGCTGGGAATTATTTTATTATTAGGAATGGCATGCTCATCTGCCTGAAAGAGAAATGATGGTAGAAGTCTAAATAGTGGTGGCTGTAGGCATGGACGTTGAAATTAAAATAAAATGGAGAGGTTTGATTTAATTTAAACACATGCCTATTTCCATTCATTCATTCAACAGATTTATATAGCATGCCTACCAGAGTCAGGCACTGGGCACAAGAGTGAATGCTAGGCACTGGGAATACAGAAATGAAGAAGTTAAATTCTCTATGATCATGGTGTTTATATTAATAGAGGATTCCAGAAAATCTATGCTTATAATAGAGTGTTAGGAAAGATGTAAAAGAAGTGTGCAATATAGGTATTATGGGAAAATCACAGAAAGAAGTCCCTAAATGGCCTGGAGAGGCATAGGAAATGCTTCCCCAAAAAAGTAATGCTTGCTCTGCTCATGAAGGACTGTGTCATTACATGGTTGCTTCTTATTAAAGAGGACTCCAGGCAGAGGGAATGAGCAGTGTTTATAAGGAGGAAAATAAGCGCTAGAATGGCATATTTAGTGAACTGCTAATAATGGGACCTCTAAGGTAATTTTAATACAGGAAACTGGTAATTCAAAAGGCAGATTATGAAGGAAGTATATATGCCAAGGTTTGAACTTTGTACCAAAGGTAATGGGAGGCCATCAAATTATTTTAAGATGCAGAGTGACATAATTTTCTGAATTAAAGTCTAGAGCATGCATACCCAGATCCCTTAGTCTGAGCACTGAGTCTACTCCAGTGCTCCTGAGGGGATTTCATTTCACTGAATGATGAGAGTGACCGCACAGAATAAGGGAAGCATTGCTTTGAACTACCTGGAGGAATCTAGAAAACAGTCTCAAACTCTCCAGGATAATTTTCTTCATTATAAATGAAGAGGTTGACTAAGTAATCTTTAAGTCTCTTTAGCTTGAAATTTCTGTTCCGTTTCTTCGTTTTGAGCTCTACCACTGCATGAACTAATAAGAGATTGTTTTAGCCCTACCTCAATACTGAATAGACGGTGAGTCATGTGACTGTGCTGGGCCAATCACCAAGTTAGACTTGGTGATCTTATCCACTTAATGAGGCATTCTCGGAGGCAGAATTCTGGTTATAAAATCCCACAGTGTGCTGAATTGTGACAGAAGCCACAAGAAGATGGTACACATGGGAGGAAAATAATTAATTTCCACACCTCCTACTTAAGCAGGAGTCCAGCTATGTAGAATAAGAATAAAAGTGAAATATTATAAGTCCATCTGTAGATTTTGTTTTTTTTACTGAAGTAGGCCAATAAATTTTAAGATCATTGCCAACTCCACTTTTACTTTAAAAAAAATTAATTAAAACATTCACAATTCCAGCTATGTGGTGGTTTCAATTTAAAAAAAAAATAAGGGAGGGATGGGGGAGTAAAGGACAGTGTCAGCCTCTGTGAGCATGAGGATTATTTAAATAGAATTGACAGTTTATCTGATTTGAAATTAAGATACATCAGTTCAATGATAATGCAAGGTAATTTCAAAGCTATGTTCACAGGGTTTAGGGCACTTCTAACTATGGTTTGGCAACCTGACAGGGAGCCTTTTGAGGTTCCTATACAGGCAGATAGCCATTTCACATTAATTGTAAAAGGCTTTCTGGAAAGTTAGGCTTCCTTGGTAGCTCAGTAGTAAAGAATCTGCCTGTAATGGAGGATCTTTGCTTTTTAAAGTAGTTTCAAAAGAGTTATGTACCACACTTAAACTATGAAGCAATCTAGTAAATTCAGATGGAAGTGGGGCTATTGCCCACAGAGTAGCTAACATTTTTAAAAACAAATTAAAGTAAAATAAGATATATTTGAATAGATATTTAGGTTAGGACTAAGGAGAAGTTCCAAATGCAAGAAGTGTGTCATGGGAGTCACTCAGATATCCACACAAATAGCAAAAAGTGAACTATGGTAGAGAAGGATGGACCGATAACTCTCAAACTACTTTACCCTGTTCAGTCTAGAGTTTTTTTATACAGTGAAGTTAAACACAAATGATAGTGCATCTGTGTGTTCTTTGGGACCTAAGAGTTGATACAGTGAGAAAGGTCAAAATTAATTCTACTATCTGTTTATATTTAAATAAATGACAGAATTAGGAACTATAAAATAGCTATAAAAGAAAATCTTAAGATGACCTCAGCTAAAAAAGATCTACCTCATTTCAGACTTTTAGATAATTTGCATATAGCAATATGCGTGCATGCCTGCATTAGTCATGTCCAACTCTTTGTGACCCTGTGGACTGTAGTCCACCAGGCTCCTCTGTCCGTGGGATTCTCCAGGCAAGAACACTGGAGTGGGTTGTCATGCCCTCTTCCAGGGGATCTTCCCAACCCAGGGATTGAACCTGGGTCTCCTGCGTTGCAGGCAGATTCTTCACTGTCTGAGCCACCAGGGATGCCCCATGGAAGAGGTATATATTTAAATATAATATTAGAATATATATTAGAATTGTTATAACCAATTAGTGTAATCTTTTTTTGCATGCTAAAAGATTCATTTTCAGCTATGAGCCTATCAAAGGAGTTGACTCCTCATTTACCTAAATCTGTGATCCATTCATGTACTCAGCAAATTTTATTGAGTGCCTACCATGTGCCAGGCACTATTCCATTCCTTTGGTGTATTATAATAATAGATTGCATACTTTTGTCATTATAAAATTTCAATAATAAGACCATATGACTGTAGCAGAATAATTTGTATAAAATACTTTTCAATAGTCAATTTAAAAGTAAATTAAATAAGCTTAACCTTTCAGATCAGCTTTATGGAATTCTCTCAGAGGCTGGCCTGTGGATTAATGTTTATTAATGCATTTGTTATTTAAAAAATTATTGAGTACCTGTTGTGTGCTAGATATTGTCTTGGACATGGGGGCGGGATACATCTATGAACAAATCCATCAAAATTCCTTCCTTCACAGAGTTTATGTCCTAATAGAAGGAAGAGTAAATTTTATTGTTGTGAATGGTGGCAGTGCTGTGGGAAAAATTAGAGCAGGCTGAAAATAAGATGCAGACAATGGGTATGGGGGTGGCAACTTACCACAAGGGGTCAGATTGACATTTGAGTAGTAACGATATGACTAATTCACTTTCATTCCACTTATACTTGGTTAAGTGGTTAAAATAATTGATATTGAACAGTTGGCTAGATAATATTTGTGGTAGCCTTCTAAAGATTTCCACATCATAATCTCTAGAACCTGCAAATGTTAGCCGCATAAGGTACAAGATGCTCTACAGATGCAATTAGATTGATTAAATTAAGGATGTTGAGAAGAAGAGATTAACCTTGATTATCAGGTGGACCTAAATATAACCACAAGCATCCTTACCAGAGGGATATAGGAGGGTCAGAGTCAGAAAAAGATTATGGAAACAGAGGGGAGCAGAGTCAGAAACAGATGATATTACCCACTGGTTTTGAACATGAAGGAATGGCCGAAAGCCAAGGAATACACTGGGCATCTAGATGCTAGAAAAGATGAAAGAAGCGATTCTCTCCTGGAGAGATAAAAAGGAACTAGCCTTGCTGACTTCGTGATTGTAGTCTCATAAGACTGACTGAAGAGTTATGATCTCCAGAATTGTAAGAGAATAAGTTTGCTTTGTCACTAATTTGAGATAGTCGGTGATCTCAACCATAGGAAATGAGTATATCATTTATACCTATCATGTAGGCAGACTGTATTTGTATCAGTCCAGTTGAGTTCAGTTGCTCAGTCATGTCTGACACTTTGCGACCCCATGGACCACAAGCACACCAGGCCTCCCTGTCGATCACCAACTCCTGGAGTTTACCTAAACTCATGTCCATTGAGTCGGTGATGCCATCTGACATTCTCATCCTCTCTTGTACCCTTCTCCTCCTGCCCTCAATCTTTCCCAGCATCAGGGTCTTTCCAAAGAGTCAGCTCTTCATATCAGCATAAGGGTCTTTTCCAATGAGTCAGCTCTTCACATCAGGTGGCCAAAGTATTGGAGTTTCTGCTTCAACATCAGTCCTTCCAATGAACAGCCAGGACTGATCTTTAGGATGGACTGGTCGGACCTCTTTGCAGTCCAAGGGACTCTCAAGAGTCTTCTCCAACACCACAGATCAAAAGCATCAATTCTTTGGCGCTCAGCTTTCTTTATAGTCCAACTCTCACATCCATACATGACTACGGAAAAAACCATAGCCTTGACTAGATGGATCTTTGTTGGCAAAGTAATGTCTCTGCTTTTGAATATGCTATCTACGTTGGTCATAACTTTCCTTCCAAGGAGTAAGCGTCTTTTAATTTTTTGGCTGCAATCACCATCTGCAGTGATTTTGGAGCCCAAAGAAATAGTCAGACAGTTTCTACTATTTCCCCATCTATTTGCCATGAAGTGATGGGACCAGATGCCATGATCTTTGTTTTCTGAATGTTAAGCTTTAAGCCAACTTTTCAGTCTCCTCTTTCACTTTCATCAAGAGGCTCTTTAGTTCTTTACTTTCTGCCATAAGGGTGGTGTCATCTGCATATCTGAGGTTATTGAGATTTCTCCCAGCAATCTTGATTCTAGCTTGTGCTTCTTCCAGCCCAGCATTTCTCATGATGTACCCTGCATATAAGCTAAATAAGCAGGGTGACAATATACAGCCTTGACGTACTCCTTTTATTATTGGGAACCAGTCTGTTGTTCCATGTTCAGTTCTAACTGCTGCTTCCTGACCTGCATACAGGTCAGGTGGTCTGGTATTCCCATCTCTTGAAGAATTTTCCACAGTTTATTATGATCCACACAAAGACTTTGGCATAGTCAATAAAGCAGAAATAGATGTTTTTCTGGAACTCTCTTGCTTTTTCCATGATCCAGCAGATGTTGGCAATTTTATCTCTGGTTCCTCTCCCTTTTCCAAAACCAGCTTGAACATCTGGATGTTCACAGTTCACATATTGCTGAAGCCTGGCTTGGAGGATTTTGAGCATTACTTTACTAGCATGTGAGGTGAATGCAATTGTGAGGTAGTTTGAGCATTTTTTGGCATTGCTTTTCTTTGGAATTGGAATGAAAACTGACCTTTTCCAGTCTTGTGGCCACTGCTGAGTTTTCCAAATTTGCTGGTATATTGAGTGCAGCACTTTCACAGCATCATCTTTTGGATTTGAAATAGCTCAATTGGAATTCCATCACCTCCACTAGCTTTGTTCCTACTGATGCTTCCTGAGGCCCCCTTGACTTCACATTCCAGGATGTCTGGCTCTAGGTGAGTGATCACACCATCATGATTATCTGGGTGGTGAAGATCTTTTTTGTATGTGTTTGTATAAATACAGTGTAATGTTAAGAACAAGGTTAAGAACAAGGACTCCTGAGACTTCCCTGGTGGTCCAGTGGCCAAGACTTGATGCTCCAAATGCAGGGGGCCCAGATTTGATTCCTGGTCAAGGGACTAGATCCCACATACTGCAAAGAAGATTAAAGATCCCATGTGCCAGCAGCTAAGCCCCAGGCAGTGCAGCCTAAATCATTCATTAGGTTTTTTTTAAAGGCCTATATTTAAAAAAAAAAAAGGCAAGGACTCCAGAACTCTAATATCTAGGTTTGAATCCAAGCTCTTCCCCTTGCTATTCTTGAGGGAGAGGGTGGGATGATTTGGGAGAATGGCACTGAAACATGTATAATATCCTATATGAAATGAATTGCCAGTCCAGGTTCAATGCATGATACTGGATGCTTGGGGCTGGTGCACTGAGATGACCCAGAATGATGGTACAAGGAGGGAGGAGGGAGGAGGGAGGAGGGTTCAGGATGGGGAACACGTGTATACCTGTGGTGGATTCATGTTGAGGTATGGCAAAACCAATACAATATTGTAAAGTAATTAACCTCCAATTAAAATAAATACATTTATATTAAAAAAGAGACTTTGTACAATTCTTTAACCTCTCTGTACTTCAGTTTTCTCACCAATAAAGAGCTAATATTTGTAAATGTTAGTAGAATTTTTGATAGGCAATGAATGTTAAACTGGTTTTAGAGGAAAACACTGAACATTATAACTTCTCTGAGACCTCATTTTATCATCTGGAAATAATACTTGCATTGCAAGGCTGTTCTGAGCATCACAAAAGAAAATGTATGAAAAAGTCTCATCAGGTTTAGTCATTTACAGATGGTTAATGAGCATCTACCATGTCATGCTTACGAGTTCTAGAGTATAGTGAGAAGTATCCCAGGCATATTCCTTTTCCTTGTAGCAGCTTTATTCTAGTTATGGAGACAAAAAAATAAGCTACTTTCTGACACTGACAAATGTGTTACAAGGAAAGTAAATAGGTAAGGTATGACCTGATGCCTTGAATATTGAAGGATGACCTGAATATTGAAATAAAGTCAATCATACCAACATATGAGAAGGCGGGTTTTACTCAGTGAGAACAGGGAGCTAAATGACTTCGGGGTCAACTTTAATGTTTGAAAAATTACAAGGCCAGTTGAGCTAAAGTGTAGTGAATAAGAAAGAGAATGGTAAAAGGTGAAATGAGAGGGTTAAGCACGGTCCAAAATTGTAGTCTACTTATAGAGGGACACCTTGGGAGAGTTTTAATCATAGGAGGATATGAATGGATGTGTATATTTTAAAGTTGTGCTGTCTGTGGTATGGAGGTTATTTGGAGCAAAGATGTGTTCTTTATTTTTAATAGAAGCCTGCACTTCTTTATCATTCTCAGAGTATATTTAGTTACAACCCAAGAAATAAATAGATATTTTGCTTATGAAGGGAAAAAGATTTATACCCCTCTTTCCCACCCCCCTCATATCTATCCACCTAGCATCTATTTATCTCTATGTTTCTGTCTAGAACAATCATAGCCAATTATAGGTCAGATCCACCCTGGTTCCTCTTTTTCTAAGTAAAATTTTACTGGAACACAGCTATGCCCATTTGTTTATATATTGTCTGTGGCTTGCAGTACTCATGACAGTGACCCCATAACCTACAAAGCCCCAAATATTTACTATATAACCCTTTCCTAAAAAAAAATTGCCAGCCTCTGATCATACACTTTCCTCTTGTACATCGGTTCTGATTTTTCACAACACGTAAGTCATCAGTTTTGTTGTCCTAGTCCTTGGGTTAGGTCTCTTAGCAGATCTTCTCCTTGTTGCCCATTTACTGCCAAATTTGACTTCGGGGCATCCTCATCTTTCTTGCTAGTGGCTCTGTTTTAGTTTCCACATCTTGAGTTTTGGGGTAGTTGATATCCACATTCTAGTTTTTCTTGATGATTCTTCTGATGTATTATAACTCATAGTTCACCCAGAAACAGCAACATATACATATACAACTATATATACAAATATGTACACAGTGGGATTCCTTTCTGCCATTTAACTTTGTGAACTTTCAATATTTGTATAAATTCAAAATGTAAACAAATTATTTCTTTCCCCTGCCTTCATTTTCTGCTATATTTTCATTATCCTTACTTTGAAAATGAGGAGACCCCATTGCTTGCAGGCATGTAGCTTCAAACAAGGATCTCTTTTCCTGGCAGCCATAGCATAATACAGTCTCGGAAAAAATGACTGTTTGCTGGTCCCTTCACTGATGTGTCTCCTCCTCATATTCCTAATTTTAGAGACTTGACATCATGATTCCCTTTGTTCTGTTACCAGTCATTGTGCTGCGTGGTTATGACACAATGACTATGTTGCTTAACGTTTCTGGACTTTAGCTTCCTGTTACTGAATAAGGAGTAAAATCAAATTGTCTCTAAAGTTCCTTTTGATGCACACATTCTCTAATTATTTCTAAGTCTTTAAAAAATTATGCCTTTTTACCAAAAAAAAAAAAAGACCCTCAAACCAATACTTAGTGAATATGAAATTTGCTTACTTCTTTTCTAAATTTCTGAGCAAGATGAAATATCTGCACTGCCCTCATGCTGGTGACAAAAAGCTGCTGTTTTCACTGGTCCTTGTTGAATGTAGATTCACTGGCTTGTTCTCCTCGGCATGGCTCTGTTAAGTACACACACTCAGAAGGGGCTGGAATCATATCTCATGTTTGTGATTCTTTCAGAAATGAAAAATATTCGCACCTAAAAGAGCTCCTTTAACTTCTTGACAGAGCAACTAGGCCTCTAAATTCAAGAATGTGCCAAGAAGTAGGAGATTTTGAAATTTTTAAGTCAGATAACATTTTTCTCACAAATATGGAAAATGATACCCTTGGTTTATAATACATTGTCTAGAACAGTAAAGGAAAAATAGAACTTAATGAAAAAGTGGCCTTAAGAAAATCAAAACACCACCGAAGCAGCACTGAAAAAGCACTGGATTCATCTTTCTACTTTGCCCGAGATTTCTTTAATCAGATGAATGTAACAAGTTGATTAGGCTTTGCAAGCTTTAAGAAAAGTCAGAACCACTTATACTGAAAAATAGGACTCAGGATGTAAATTATTCACAGTTCATTAGACTAAGACAAGCATTTCTCAAACATTTCTCTATGCTTGAGAAAAGCGACATATTGAACTCTATTTTACTGTGAGGCTCAAAATGGCAATTAACAGTCTTAAGCTGCATATAAAACCCAATATGAACCGCATTTACAAGAAAATTGTGTGAGAATCAAATTATGTTATCTTTGGTTTGAAGAACTAAGAAATAATTGCCAATAAGTATTCATGTATAGGACCAATTTTTTTGAAACAAGTTATTTTAATTACTACTAGTGTCAGGAGTACGTGAGGGTGATTTTATTAGATTTAATGTGTTTAGTGGAGCTGCCTGACTGTAGCTGCTATTCTTGACAAGACATTAGAATTTATTTCATATTTGCATTGTTCATTGCAGACTGATGCTGAAATAAAAATATAAGTTAATCTCTCATTTTTGCAGTACTCTTAAAAACTTCTACAGAAAAAAAATGAGCCAAATGATGAGTTGCATAGTATTATTTTTAAAGGCTCCAGAACACCTACTGATACTAATAAAGAAACAGATAAATGGATTTAAAAGCTCCTCTCTGTATTTGTATTAGATAATGCCTGTTTGTGTTAGATGACCTGATGAAGAGTTTCCCAGTTCTTCTGTCCAAGGTCTGTACTTTGATACAGCGTCCAATCATTTGAAAGTTCCTGATCCTTTAATCACAGGTCTGCCCCTTAAGGGCCCTACCACCTACTTCCCAAACAAGTAATGCAAAAAAAAAAAAAAAAAGTTTCTAAAAAAAATGAAATAAAAGCATAGTATACCTCAAGCTACTGAAAGTAAACAAAACAAACTTGGAATTTTCACCATATGCTATGAGGAAGAAGTTCAACGTTCACCTGGGGAAGACACCATCATTCTTTGTGGTGAGCAGATTGAAAATTCAGTATATCTAAGGTTGACATATGTGGGCTACCTTTCACTCCATCTAAGAGTTAACTGCTTTCTCACTCAGGGCTATTTTCTCTTTTCAGTCCTTGTAAATTTTCTTCAGTCTGAACACCTAAAGGCTCGGCAAACATATATTTAGATTAATGTGTTTATTTGCAGTTGTGAATAGAACAAAACTCAGAGGAGAATATATCTGAATGTTTTATATTAATATCAGGTGATATAAATTAACACTTTTCACAGTTTCCATTGCCTATTAATTGGTAGTTATTCTACAATGAAAGAGCTTTCAGATGGCCTGGGGAAAAAGTTAGAATCTGAAATAGAAGTGAACTGCAGTTATAAAAATAAATCTCTAGAAAGAAGAGGAGAGAAAGAAGAAGAATGTTCTAATCTTACCTTCATCATAATCTTATTAGCATTTCTAGTGAGTAGTTCAAGTATCAGTCTATAGTCTTATGACTCTGTCTCATAAATATGTCAAGAGCAAAGTATAGTTATTTTAATAGTCTGTGTTGGTGGACCATCATGGATTTAATTAAGAGACAACTAGTGTATGAAATATGACACAAAAGCACAAGACTTAATGGAGAAATGTTTTACTGCAGATTTAAATCAGGGCCACAGACTTAATGATGATCCAGGCTCAGAAATCCTACTTAAATTTAATTAATGCAGACTAGTGCAGACCTGTTCATAGAGGAGGAAAAAAACACAGACATAAAAAACATTAGTGATTTAAGATTCTCAAAGTACACTGCTTTATTTATAAGGTTATGTGAGCATGGGGTTATTAATAGCTTATTGTTTTGAAATTTATTATATGAGATATTTAGAATGTAAGCTCTATAAAAGTCTTTTAAAATATTATTTCGAGTCTCTTCATGTTCTGTGATGAAGCACCACCTCCTTTGCTCTAAGCAAAAACACAGAATGCAATGATAGCCATTTTGATCAGATAAAGACAGAGGGAAATGTGATTTAATTCTAAGTTCTTTCAAAAGGAGCATACATATTATTTCTCTAGCTTAGTTTCATATGGACATGAACAGAGGAGGGACAAAATAGTACATGGTCTTCCTATTTCATTAAGTATTCCTTGTTTTATTCATTAGAACTACTGGGCTGGAAAATCTGGGTCTGTGCTATCTATAACTTTACTATTAGCACAGAGAGAAACCATCACTGAGAACTTTATAAATATATTGAGAAGATGTGATCCTTATTACTTTTAAGCATTCAAACTTACCACTTTTAAGAATTTATGAGCTAAAGACTCATAACATTTACTTCTTCTTGACAGACTTGCACTAAGCCATACTCAGGGTCACTTACTTGTCAGTGAAGTCAGGTTCATATTTTCTGTTTTATTTGTACTTTTTAATTCTCTCCAAACTTGTTAAGCTTATCTTAAGAATAATTTTAAGGGACTCAGGGAAATGATTATAAATTCTTTCTGCAGTCTTTCAGAGTCTGCAGCATCGTCCAATTTTAGAAATCTGTACATGTTCACATTGTCTCAATATTTTCTAACATGTCTTTTGTCAGTGACCATTTTTTGAAGAGTCTGTACAATTCTCAGTGAGCCAAATTATTTCTTTCTTAATTCAGAACACTATTAAGAGTATTTATTTATTACATGTCCCTGTTTATTCATTAGTGGTATATATTTCATTGCTAATTTCATTGTTTCCCTTGCTATATCTGGGGGAAAAAAATCCCTCTCATTCACTTTAATTAATTTTTCTACATTAATCCATCCTGCTCTATGTCTTTGCTTGTTTTATTTGTATGCTGTAGTTTAATTTCGTCTCCCTTTATTTCCAGTATAGATTGTTTTTCTGGAACACTATTTTTTTGTGGAAAAAGAATGGGTTATTTCTTTTCATTAAAAAAAAATCTATTCTTTTTGGCATATGCTTCTAGATTGTGTTTTACAATTTGCACATATGGACATTCTGTTTTATTTTTAAAACTGAAAAGATAGTCTTATGAGATTTCAAAAATAATATCTATATTCAAACTTTAGCATTCATTTGTTTGTTCTTGAGCTTGCCTAAGGTCCAAATACCACTAGATATGTCAAGTTCTCCTGTTGATTTGAACAGCTTTTTGAGATTTTGATTAGAATAACCTTTAAGATGTTAATTGTTTTAAAAGGCAGTTAACAAAATAATTGTAGTTTTCTTAACCTCTTTACTTAAAAAAATAGTCAGTGCAGTGAGACTTTAATAACTTGCAAGTATAACTCACCCTCGTGGCATGAAACTACCAGAGATTAAGTGTTCTGAATCATCAAATCCCTAATCAAAGCTGTAAAGTGACACATAGTGAGTTTGGATGAATATTTTTAAGTGATCTAAACATTTGTAGGATAACTATCAAATGGTTGCTACTCAGATTTTTTTTAAGTATAAAAGAATTTTTATAGTGTGTTTTAAAATGCAAAATAAAAAAAAATAAAAAAAATGCACTGATCAAAAGTACAATAAATCCACTTTTATATAACCCTGTTGTAGAAAACAGCCAAGCCATAGTTTTCTAATATGTTTACATGAGATCAATTTTTCATCTGTCATCTTCATAAGTTATGTAAAGCTCACTGTATTGTTATTTTATTTATTCATTTTTTTCTTTTTGCTTGTATCATTAAAGCTAATTCAAAGTCATTTAAAAAGACCAAATTTTATTCCACATGAAAATGTTTGATTTAATCTATTCCAGTACAACTTTTGTTATAGCATAAAATAATGCTTAACAGGCTGAGTTTAAGTATGAATACCAAGGGTTATATGACTCTCTTCCTTACATTCAAAAGAATTCTGTTTCCCACAAATTAGTAGATTGAAACTTGCATATTACAAAGCATTCATGCTAGATAAAATAAGACATCCTTTTTAAATAAATGTATGACATTGTAAGAAGTTAAAAGAACTCATTTGTGGCCAGCAACAAACTAGGAGAAGAAATTCCTAGAGCTAAGCTTGCCCTGTAGCTACTGAATAGCCATTGGTTCTGTTTTCTGACTGGCACAGTCTTGCTATTCAGTATTGATTCTCAAACCAGCAGTACTGGCATCACCTGAGGACTTCTTGAAGGTAAAGAATCTTGGGCTCCACCTTATTGCTTATTGAGAATCTGTCTTTTAAGTTACTCAAGTGATTTATGTTCCTACTACATTTGAGAAGTTTGATTTGAGAAATCTAAACTGTTTTTAATTCTGTAAGTAATTGAATGGCAAAAGACAAACCCTTGGGCTTTCTCAGAGTTGGGGGTCATGTCAGAGACCTCTCCCACCAGTAAAGCCAGGACTCAGAAAAGGATAACCTGGAGTAGTGGAGGAGCATTTCTCCTCAGAGATAGACATCAAAAGAGCTTATTGCTCTCAGCTCTGATTTAGAGTGGAAAGGGGTAAAATTTTTCTCTATGAAAAATCATAGCCTTTAGTAGGCCTACTTAAATCCTTTATAATTTTGCAACATTAATTTGAATAATCACAGTTGAGAATTTTTGTTAAAGACAACAAAGGTTGGTAGTGCTTCAAGTTATCTAGCAAAGCAAACAGAAATAATTTGTTTGGAAACATGAATGAATTAAAAGTATAAACAAATTAAAAATATAAATTGCAAGAGACTATCAAAATGATCAAGTAAACTTGTGGTGAAAAAATAAAATACAACTTATAAAAATGGAATATACAACTAAAATTAAAAACTCAAAGGAAGGATTAAAGGACAAATTGGGCATTGTGAAAGAGTAAATTAGTGAACTAAAAGATGGATATGAAGAAATTACACAAAATTGTCACCAGAGGGAGAAAGGATGGGTAAGGTCAAGCCAGGCATAAGAAACATGGGGGATGATTACCAGGAGGTAACAGAGCTAATGGGAGGGTGATGTGATGGAAAAAAAGCTCTAGAATTGACTACGCATAGAAATTCTTAAATTTTGTAAGCAAAGAAATCATAAACACTAACAATAAAAGAAATATACATTAGAGTCAAAATGTAGATTAACAAAGAATATAAATAGAGAAAAATGATGTAAAAAGGAATAATAATGATAATAATATAAATAGTAGAAATAAAAGTAGAAAGTGATGGAATATCTTCAAAGTGCTAAGAGAAAATAATATTTAACTTACATCAGTATAATCAGTGAAATAAAGACATTTTCAGATAATTTTCTCATCTTAACCAAAACCTTGCCACTGAAGAACTTCTTTTCTTTAATAAAAAGAAAATTGATCTCAGAAAGAAGGTTTACAGAAAGACAAGTAGATTAAATAAACAGTAGACATGTTGGGTATATGTAAATCAAAACTGACTATACAAAAAATAAAAACAAAATCTAATTGGAGGATTTAAACAGATGCATACACACACAAATATAGGCAAAAGACAGAAATAAACAATAATAAGAGAAAAGGGTGCATAATAGAGTTGCAACTGAAATAACATATTAAGACAGTTTTATATAAATAACTTTTAAATCAAAATATAAGAATTCCTAGAAAATTACAATTTGCCAAGACTGACTAATTTAAAAATCTTTTTATTCCACTGTATGACTCAGGGAGCTGAAACCAGTACTCTGTGACAACCTAGAGGAGTGGGATTGGAGTCAGAAGTGGGAGGGTGGTTCAAGAGGGAGGGGACATATGTATGCTGCTGCTGCTGCTGCTGCTAAGTTGCTTCAGTCGTGTCTGACTCTGTGCGACCCCATAGACGGCAGCCCACCAGGCTCCTCTGTCCCTGGGATTCTCCAGGCAAGAATACTGGAGTGGGGTGCCATTTCCTTCTCCAAGGCATGAAAGTGAAAAGTGAAAGTGAAGTCGCTCAAGTGCTGCCCGACTCTCAGCGACCCCATGGACTGCAGCCTACCAGGCTCCTCCGTCCATGGGGTTTTCCAGGCAAGAGTACTGGAGTTGGGGTGCCATTGCCTTCTCCAAGACACATGTATACATATGGCTAATTATGATGTATGGCAGAAACCAACACAATATTGTAAAGCAATTATCCTCCAATTAAAAATAAATAAATTTAAAAAAAATCTGTTTATTCCTAAAATCATGAAAAAAGAGGGCTGAATTGGACATTTGAATTTAAAAATAAATACCAGGTCCCAAGGAATTTACATGTGAGTTTTGCCAAGCATTAAAATAATATATATTTTTAATTCTATATAAACCACTTTTACAATATAGGAAGGAGGTACCTTCTAACTCATTCTGTAAGGTTAACAAACATTTCTATTAATATATTTTTGGTGGAATTTTACATTAGAGTAAATATAAGTAATGTTGTATTATACTTTATTCATGAAAATATTTTATAATCTAGAACCCAGAAACTTACATTGCTAGTTATACTCCATGAGAAACCTTTACAAATGATTGTCAGGAAACATATCCGAAATACTGTGGCATGTTTATAATAACAAGAGAAGAAAAAAAAATGTATAGAACACCTGATATATTTCACCACAGAGAAAATGAATGGGAGTCTCAGCCATTCTGAAGGAAGAGTCTGGGGTTTTCATAGGATTCTCAAAGTAGCACTTGACCTTTTCCTCACACAAAAACAAATTTAGAATGCCTGCCCAGATATCAATCTGATATATTCTATCTTTCTTGCAGAGACCTTCAGAACTACCTCATGACATGTTAGAAGCTGGAGTTTCCTGTTGCACCAATCCCCTACTTGAATCCTCGCTCTACCACTTACTGGCTATGTAATTTTGGGCACATTTTAAATTTGTCTTAACTCAGCTATTTTCTCCCCAAAGTGGAAAAATAACAACATCCAGTTTACTGATCAATAGCCGTCCACAGGTTGTAGGAACTATTTTCATTATAGTGATAGTTTCAACAAATGAAGCTTTCTAGATTTCAAGGAATTTTCACATATATTATCTTATTTCAGTTGCACAAAGAGCATCAGTATACTTGTATTTTCCTGTTTATAAACTTCTGTTTGGACGATTGTTTACTTATTGGTTACTTCCAGGATTATGATCGCCTAATAATGATCATTTGTACCATGTACTGAATGATTGCTATGTGCCAGGTACTGCAGTAAAAACTTTGCTTTTATAATGACATCTACTTTCTTTATCTCCTTTAATTCTCACCATAACTCAGGGCCTGTCTTGACAACAGAGGAGCAATTGTGCTTGGTAAAGCACTTTCAAAGATGAGGAAATCAGGAAATTATGTTAAATTTTCCACCAAAAAAGGGAGAGCCATCTTTTTGGACTATCATAAGGTGCTGAGAAATTAATAGTTTCTTTCTGCAAAAAGCGCATAAGAAGCATTTTACCATTTTTTAATGAACAAATAATAAGCTTGATAAATAATTCAACTTCCTGGTAATCAAGTTAAAACATTAATTAAAATTATTTGTCACCATTAAAGTGACCAATTTTTTCAAGTAATAAAGTCTAATGTTAATGAGGGTACTTAGATATTTTCAGATAGTGCTTAGGGCATGGAAATTGTAAAACATTTTGGATGGAAATGTTGCAAAAAAAACTGAGTATATTTATATTTTGAGCTAGCAATTTTATTTCTAGAAATAAATGCTAAGGGAACAATAAAAAAGATATAGGCAAAGATCTAAATATGAGAATTTTATCCAGTATTATTTATAATTTTAAATCTTTGAAAATAGTCCAAAGGTCCAAAATAATGCAAATAATATGAAAATATAACATATACATACATTTCAATACCATGTGGGTATTTAAAGTTCAGTTTTAATGAAAATTAATAGTACAAAAACTACTAATGATTTAAATTAAAAAGAGGTTGTAAAATGATATATACAATATCATATTTTTTGTGAATATGTATCATTATAAGATTGAAAGGAAATATACAAACATCATCTATTGTAGATGTAGCAAGAGAAATTTATTTACCTATTGCTTATCTAAAATTTTCAAATTTTCAATAATAAACATATATGATCTTTGGAATAAGGATTCAAATCACAAAAGCTAGAAAAAAGATTGGATAGAGGTAAGCCAATTTGTTTTAAAGAAGTCTAAAGTCCTGTCAAATGAATCCTTGCAATGTCAATGAAGATAGTTATAGATTTAAATAAGTAAAGAGACCATTCATAGGGCAAAGATGCAAACCATTGCATCTCTTTTAGGATTTCATTGGGAAACAAAAAATGACACTGTTTAGAATCAGTGTGAAAATTCAAAACACTTGAGTTATAGAAATTATGGCCATGACCACATAAGATAATATTTTCAAATTACAGTCAATTACTTGTTTCAGACCACAGTACAGTTTAGCTTTGCAAAGCTATATTATATCCTCACAGTAAATCAAGCATTGTGTTCACTGCTGAAAACCCAAAGAAGTCCCTACTTTCAAGAAGCTCCTTGCTGTAGTTGGCATGAGTGCAGTGTTTCTAAAAGTGTGACTGAAAGGCAGCTTCATCAGAATCACCTGGGGGGTGGGGATACTTAAAAATGCAATGTCTAACTCCAGAGATTTGTTGTTTAAGATAGGAACCTACATTCACAAGAATTTCTCTAGAATGTTCCTATAGTGAAAGTGTTAGTCTCTCAGTCGTGTCTGACTCTGTGATTCCATGGACTGTAGCCTGCCAGGCTCTCTGTCCATGGAATTCTCCAGGCAAGAATGCTGGAACGGGTAGCCAGTCGCTTCTCCAGGGGATCTTCCTGACCCAGGGTTTGAACCCACATCTTCTGCATTGTAGGAGGATTCTTTACTGATTGAGCCACCAGGAAGCCCTTATGCATGCCTACTAACGTTTCAGAGTTGCTAGCAAGGAGGAAAAACTGGGAACTTTTCAAATCAAACAGATCCAATTTGAACCTCACTACTTCTTTATTACATTTTTAAAAATAATATAATTTAGATTCTGCCACCAAGACAAAACTATACAATGAAAGTTATTGCTCTATCTTAGCTATTGTATTTCTTGGTTTGATTTAACTGACTATTCACTCCTTGGAATTGTCTTTTCTTTTAGCTCTGAGATTAAACACTGTTCTTTTCTTGTCTCTCTGATCACACTTTCTCAGTCTTGATTTTTTAAGTAACCTGCGTGCGTGCTTGCTAAGTTGCTTCAGTAGTGTTGACTCCCTGCGACCCTTTGGACTGCAGCCCGCTCGTCTCCTCTGTCCATGGAATTCTCGAGGCAAGAATACTGGAGTGGGTTGCCATGCCTTCCTCCAAGGGATCTTCCTGACTCAGGGATTGGATCTGTGTCTCTGATGCCTAACCTGCATTGGCAGGTGGGTTCTTTACTACTAGCACCATCTGGGAAGCCTAGTAAGGAACGTACTATGGGTAAATTAACTCATGAATCTCAGTGTCTTCACTTATCAAACAAACGAACAAAACAATTCCAACAACAAAATTGTCTCATAGAGTTGTTGAAGATTAAATTAGGTAACAGATAACTAAAGCTGAGACTCAATAAATATTAACACTTGTTATTAAAAGAGCCATAATAGAGATAACACAAAACACTTTGGAGCCCCTGGGAAAACTGGGAGTGAAATGATAAGGTCAGATACAAGTTCTCTTGAATGATGTCACCGTTTAGTTGGTTGAGTCTTGATGAACAAGTCAGACAGAAGAAGGATTTCTTTATTTTTTTACTTATTTTTAATGGAAGGATAATTGCTTTACAGAATTTTGTTGTTTTCCTTCAAACCTCAACATGAATCAGACATAGGTGTACATATATCCCCTCCCTTTTGAACCTCCCTCCCATCACCCTCCCCATCCCACCCTTCTAGGCTGATACAGAGCCCCTATTTGAGTTTCCTGAGAAATATAGCAAATTCCCATTGGCAATCTATTTTGCATATGGTAATGTAAGTTTCCATGTTACTCTTCCATACATCTCACCCTCTACTTCCCTCTCCCCAGGTCCATAAGTCTTTTCTCTATGTCTGTTTCTCCATTGCTACCCTCCAAATAAATTCTTCAGTACCATTTTTCTAGATTCCGTATATACGCATTAGAATATGATATCTATCTTTCTCTATCTGACTTCACTCTCTCAAATAGGCTCTAGTTTCATCCTCCTCATTAGAACTGACTCAAATGCATTCCTTTTTATGTATGAGTAATATTCCATTGTGTATATGTACCAAAATTTCTTTATGCATTCATCTGTTGATTGACATCTAGGTTGCTTCCATGTTATAGATCTTTTAAATAGTGCTATAATGAACAAGGGGATACATGTGTCTTTTTCAATTTTGGTTTCCTCAGGGTGTATGCCTAGAGGTGGGTCATATGTTGGTTTTATTCCTGGTTTTTTTAAGGAATCTCCATACCATCTTCCATAGTGGCTATATCGATTTACATTCCCACCAACAGTGCAAGAGTGTTTCCTTTTCTCCACGCTCTCTCCAGCATTTATTGTTTGTAGGTTTTTTGAAGATGGCCATTCTATAATGAGCAATGTTGAGCATCTTTTCATGTGTTTGTTAGCCATCTCTCTGTCTTCTTTGGAGAAATGTCTGTTTAGGTCTTTTTCCCACTTGTTGATTGGGTTGTTTGTTTTCCTGGTATTGAGTTGTATAAGTTGCTTGTATATTTTGGAAATTAATCCTTTGTCAGTTGCTTCATTTGCTATTATTTTTTCTCATTCTGAGGGTTGCCTTTTCACCTTGCATATGGTTTCCTTTGCTGTGCAAAAGCCTTTAAGTTTAATCAGGTCCCACTTGTTTACTTTTGTTTTTATTTCCATTACTCTAGGAGGTGGGTAATAGAGGATCTTGCTTTGATTTATGTCATCAAGTGTTCTGCCTTTGTTTTCCTCTTAGAGTTTTATAGTTTCTGGTCCTATATTTAGGTCTTTAATCCACTTTGAGTTTATCTTTGTGCATGGTGTTAGGAACTCTTCTAATTTCATTCTTTTACATGTAGTTGTCCAGTTTTCCCAGCACCACTTATTGAAGAGGCTGTCTTTGACCCATTATATATTCTTGCCTCCTTTGTCAAAGATAGGGTACCCATGGGTACATGGGTTTATTTATGGGCTTTCCATCTTGTTCCATTGGTCTATATTTCTGTTTTAGTGCCAGTACCATACTGTCTTTTTGACTGTAGCTTTGTAGTATAATCTGAAGTCAGAAAGGTTGATCCCTCTATCTCCATTCTTCTTTCTCAAGACTGCTTTGGCTATTCAGGGTCTTTTGTGTTTCCATATGAATTGTGAAAGTTTTTGTTCTAGTTCTGTTAAAAATGCCATTAGTGATAAGGATCACATTGAATCTGTAGATTGCACTTGGTAGTATAATCATTTTCACAATATTGATTCTTCCTACTCAGGAACATGGAATAACTCTCCATCTGTTTATGTCATCTTTGATTTCTTTCACCAATGTCTTATAATTTTTTGTATACACTTCTTTTGTCTCCTTCAGTTCAGTTGCTCAGTCCTGTCTGACTCTTTGTGACCCCATAAACTGCAGCACACCAGGCCTCCCTGTCCATCACCAACTCCCAGAGTTCACCCAAAATCATGTGCATCGAGTTGGTGATGCCATCCAGCCATCTCATCCTCTGTCATCCCCTTTTCCTCCTGCCCCCAATCCCTCCCAGCATCAGGGTCTTGTCAAATGAGTCAACTCTTTGCATGAGGTGGCCAAAGTATTGGAGTTTCAGCCTCAACATCAGTTCGTCTCCTTCAGTTCAGTTCAGTCACTCAGTCGTGTCCGACTCTTTGCAACCCCATGAACTGCAGCACGCCAGGCCTCCCTGTGCATCACCAGCTCCTGGCGTTCACTCAAACTCACGTCCATCGAGTCCATGATGCCATCCAGCCATCTCATCCTCTGTTGTCCCCTTTTCCTCCTGCCCCCAATCCCTCCCAGCATCAGAGCCTTTTCCAATTAGTCGACTCTGTGGGACTCTTTGTGCCTCTTGGACTTGATGGACTATTTCTTTTTCTATTCTGGGGAAATTTTCAACTATAATCTCTTCAAATTTTCTCATACTCTTTCTTTATCTCTTCTTCTGGGACCCCTATAAATTGAATGTTGGTGTGTTTGATACTGTCCCAAAAGTTGCTGAGACTACCCTCAGTTCTCTTCATTTCTTTTTACTTTATTCTGCTCTTCAGAAGTTATTTCCACCATTTTATCTTCCAGCTCACTGATTTGTTCTACTGCTTCAAATATTCTGATATTGATTCTGTCTAGCGTATTTTTAATTTCAATAATTGTATTGTCTCTTCAATTCTTCTAGGTCTTTGTTAATTGATTATTTTAATTATCATTATTATTTTAATATTTTAATAAATTATTATTTTATTATTTTAATAATCAATCCATTAATAATATTGATTAATACAATATTAATATTAATATCAATGATCGAATAATAAATCAAATAATAATCAAATAACAAGTCAATAATCAAATCAAATACAATCAAATATATCAAATCAAACAAATCAAATATAAAATAATCAATTTTTATTAATTTAATATTTTAATAAAATTTAATATTTTAATTATTATTATTTTAATAAAATTATTTTAATATTTTAATAATTATTTTAATAATCAATTAATCTATAATATTGGATAATATTAATATTAATATTATCAATAATCAAATAATAAATCAATAATCAAATCAAATATAATCAAATATATCAAATCAAACAAATCAAATATAAAATAATCCATTTTAATATTTTAATAAAATTATTATTTTATTATTTTAATAATCAATTAATCAATAGTATTGATTAATATCAATATTAATATTAATATCAATAACCAAATAATTGATAATCAATATTATTGTATTTTAATCAATTAATTATAATTATAATAAATTAATCAATAATTGTATTTTATTTTCTCATTCTACTTACAAGACTTTTGATCATCTTTACTATCATTATTCTGAATTCTTTTTCAGGTACTTTGCTATTTCCTCTTCATTTATTTGGACTTCTGTGTTCCTAGTTTGTTCCTTCATTTGTGCAGTATTTCTCTGCCTTTTCATTATTATTTTTGAAAACTTATTGTGTTTGAATCTCCTTTTTCCAGGCTTCAAGGTGAATTCCTTCTTCTTTTTGATTCCTTCCAGCCTCAGGTTGGTGCAGTGGTTTCTGTAAGCTTTGTATAAGGTGAGATTTATGCTGAGTTTTGTTGTTGTTGTTATTTTTCCTCTGATGGGCAAGGCTGAGTGAGGTGGTAATCCTGTCTGTTGATGGTTGAGTTTGTATTTTTGTTTTGTTTGTTGTTTGGATGAGACATCCTGCACAGGGTGCTACTGGTGCTTGGGTGATGCCAGGTCTCACATTCAAGTGTTTTCCTTTGTGGGAGTTCTCACTATTTGATACTGCCGTGGTGATGGAGAAGACTCTTGAGAGTCCCTTGGACTGCAAGGAGATCCAAGCAGTCCATTCTGAAGCATATCAACCCTGGGATTTCTTTGGAAGGAATGATGCTAAAGCTGAAACTCCAGTACTTTGGCCACCTCATGCAAAGAGTTGACTCATTGGAAAAGACTTTGATGCTGGGAGGGATTGGGGACAGGAGAAGAAGGGGACGGCCGAGGATGAGATGGCTGAATGGCATCACGGACTCGATGGATGCGAGTCTGAGTGAACTCCGGGAGATGGTGATGGACAGGGAGGCCTGGCGTGCTGCAATTCATGGGGTTGCAAAGAGTTGAACACAACTGAGAGACTGAACTGAACTGAACTGAGGGTTAGTTCTGGTGTAGGAGAAGACTCTTGAGAGTCCCTTGGACTGCAAGGAGATCCAACCAGTCCATTCTAAAGGAGATCAGTCCTGGGTGTTCATTGGAAGGACTGATGCTAAAGCTAAAACTCCAATACTTTGGCCACCTCATGCGAATAATTGACTCATTGGAAAAGACCCTGATGCTGGGAGGGATTGGGGGCAGGAGGAGAAGGGGACGACAGAGGATGAGATGGCTGGATGGTATCACTTACTCGATGGACATGAGTTTGAGTGAACTCCGGGATTTGGTGATGGACAGGGAGGCCTGGCGTGCTGCGATTCATGGGGTCGCAAAGAGTCGGACATGACTAAACGAGCGAACTGAGCTGAACTGAACTGAGGTTTAGTTCTCTGGTAGTCTAGGGTCTTGGAGTCAGTGCTCCCACTCCAAAGGTTCAGGGCTTGATTTCTGCTCAGGAACAAATATTTCACAAGTGGTGTGTTTTGGCGTTGAGATTAAAGCACATACCCAAAAACAAAAGACCAAAGATGAACCCCCAGACGAATGGCAGTTACAAAATCAGGCAAATGATAATTAAAATAATGGAATATACACATACATTTCCATAAGCCAAATCAAAATGGTCCAACAAAAATAAAGTACAATAACTTCACCCAGCAAACAAAGAAAACCAAAAATTATATCTACCAGTTAAGAACAAAACTAACTAAAGCACAAACTGGAAAACAAAGCTAAAGTAAGGTGCCAGGTGCAGAATAAACAATGAAAACAAAACTAACAAATATGTTGAGAGGAAAGGAAAGAAAAAAAATGAAAGAGAATAGATATGCAAAGTTACATAGGGGTAGATAAAGAAGATTTATATGCATTAAAGATTAATTGCAAAGGGTTAAGAACAGTAGGAAAAGCAAATGAAATAAATGAAGAAAAATAATAATAGATTTAAAAAAATAAAAGTTAAAAAAAGGAAAACTCCATAGAACTACAAAAGCCCAACTTAGAGGCAGAGGTTTTTAACAACAAGAAAAAGTGTGACTGGGAAAAAAAAAAGAAAAAAGCCTCAAAAGCTTAATTAGATTTCATAGTGCCAATAAACTTGACAACTACAACATGGTGGGGCAGGGAGGAAAAAGAGAAAAAGAATAAAAAAAGAAAAAATTCAAAAGAAACTACAGAGCAAGTCAAAACATAAGAATAATAAGTGTCTTTGATTCACTGCTGTCAGGGTTCTTTCCCTTGCTGGAAGTCACAGTCCAACATTACTAGTATTACTCCTGTTTTCCCCCATAGTTTCTACTGTTTTGTGTGGTTCTGTATATTCTTTACTGCTGGGCAGGTACTCCTGTCTGCGCTCAGATGCTGTTCTGCATGCACTTCTGTGTCTGAAGGTGTATTCCTGATGTGTCTGTGGAGAGAGATATACCCCACGCCCACCTACTCCTCCGCCATCTTGTTCCCTTCCAAGAAAGATCCTTTAAAGCAATTGGATTAATATTTTATCTAATTTGACCAATTAATTTGATCAAATGAGGTTGATTTGTAGAAATGATGAGTTGACTTAGTTAAGTCATTTAACTGATTTATATTCCACGTGTTTCTCTTTATTTAAATTTGTTTTCTCTTGATTTAAAATTTCAGTTTTAGATTCATAAAATCATTTTCCTGTGAAAGGAAAACGGTATGAACTGCAGTATTACATTTAACCAAATATAAAAATAGCTGTTTTAAACAACTGAATACATTAAATTGGGGTAGATGGAAAATAGTGGCAATTGCTTTACAAAGAACGTTCTATCTCAAACCATTGTCAGCTACTGGGAGCTTTCTTTCAGTGCATTTTAAATAAAATTCATACAAGGAATTGCAATAAAATGTTTATATGGTGTTTTATACTCTTTTCTACTTATAGTAGAACAAAATATCTCTATATCTTTGAAAATTCTCAGTAGTTTCCTCACTTGATTTTCAGGTACAATTGTACATTGTGACCTATTAACTTCTCTTCATGGCTTAGTCTTATCCCTTGGCAACTAACTGTAGGCTAAAGGTCACTTTCCTGTTATTATTTGAGACTATTTAGGATACTTGAGGGGCTTCCCAGGTGGTGTTAGTGGTAAAGAACCCACCTGCCAATGCAGGAGACATAAGAGACGCAGGTTTGATCCCTAAATCAAGGAGATCCCCTGGAGGAGGGCACAGTAACTCTCTCCAGTACTCTTGTCTGGAGAATCTCATGCACAGAAGAGTCTGGGGGCTACAGTTCATAGGGTTGCAAAGAGTTGCATGTGACTGAAGTGACTTAGCAGGCATGGATGCAGGATACTTGAGATGTGATTGGAAGCACAAAGTACTTCAAATGAAGTTTAGCTTGTGTTAATTATACAACCAATGAATACAGTTTTGAATTACAGCTTATGGATACTGATTAACAATTTTGTGAATATATTCTGTCATCTACTTGTTCCAGGAGAATTTGTTTAAAATAATGAAATCAAGAATTCTCCCCTGTTTGCTGAAGCAATTGTATGGAAATTTATGGAAGAACTTTGGCTATAGGTGTCACTCATTCTGATATCAGGCTGCTGCCAATTTAGGGCTGTGAACCCGTTGGAAAGTAGAAGGGTCCTATCTGTGGCTAGAGAGCTGAAAGTGCTTTAGTCATAGCTAAATATAGTTTGAATATTATATTTATTCAAACAAATTCATATTTATGTATAAAAGGATGTGAACCTTTTGCACAAATTTCTATTTCTTTGTGAGAAGAGAATAATGGAATTTCAGCTTTTGAAAATTGTAGGAAGAGTTATTAGAGGAAGTTAAAAATATTGGTGGTATTAGAGGAAGAGTTAAGAAGCTCATTCTAAGATAAATATGGTAGAATAAGAATCTACAGATGCTCAGGTTTACTTTCAAAAAGGCCTAAAATAAATTTGGAAGAGTAGGAAACTACAGATACTCAATTTAACTTTTAAAAAGGCCTATCACTCTGTTAGGTATTATGACGTGTCAGAAATATATAGGAATATGATAGAATGATTCCAGGACAGGTAGTAACAATCAGACCATATCAAATGACACACCATTATTTCTGCCACATTCTGTTCTTTATAGTCCAGTCCGCACACAACACTCTTAAAAGAAGAAGTATACAGTAATCTGTGGAGATATTGTTTAAACTGCTGAAAAGGAACCACAATGAAAATGGACATAGAAAATGAACAAGGAAGTTACATGACTTACAGGTATATGAATAGGTGGCCAGACTTACTATTCATCTGAGAAATAAAAATTAAAACAAAGAAATATCACTTTATATAAATCAGAATAGCAAAAATGAGTAACTCAGATAATATCAAGGGCTGACAAAGAAGGTGGCCAAAAAGAAGTTTCATAAACAGTTAATGTGATTGTAAACTATTTCAGGTATCCTAGAAGGCAAAATGTCAGTATTTAGCAACATTTCTGGAAGAACATATGTGTTCTTTATCCCAGAGGTCCCATTTCTGATTATACGCTCCAAGGAAATTCTCACCACGTATGGAAGTAGTCATGTATGAGAATGTTTAACCCAAGGTTGTTTATGCTGGTGCAGAGTAGGAAATAAAGTAGTACTTAATATTCTATATACTGGGCAAAACTAAGAAGAGACAGACTATATGTTCTACAGCAGAATGCACAATCCTCAAAAACAAGAAGTCTCTGGATTAAAATGTTGGAAATTCTGAAAAATTATACCATTTGTTAGAAAGATAGAAAGCTATGTAAACATAAAATATGTGGAGTTTTAAAAGGATCCTTCATATATCAGGATATATATCAAACACATTAAACTTGGGACGTATAATTGATAAGAATGGTAGCATAGATCATGGGAAATGAGAAAAAAATAAAAGAGGACTTACATGTACTGTTGCTAAAACTGTGCAAAAAAAAAAAAAATGAGGGACATGATTAAACAGACTCTGGCCATCTAAGAACCAATGAAGCGTGTGGAAATATGCACACGCACACACACAAACATACTCACATACACAACACTAAACAATTTAAGTAGCCACTAATAAGATGACATACTGAATTAAAGAACATCCCCATGATGAATATTATCCATCCATTAGAATAATGTTCATGAATAATTCCTTATGATTTTCATAATGGTAAGTGAAATTTTTAGGAAATGAAATAGGCTTAGAGGGAAAATGCAAGCAAACTGTGCATACACATAAATACTGAAATTCACAAAAATTTTAGAAATTACTGAGTCTAATTTTTGTTAAATTATTTTCATCTTTAATCTTGTTTATTCTTCTAGTGTTTTTTGTGATGAGTGTAACAAACTCATATTCTTAAAAATGTGTATTTCTTTGAGGTCAAATATTTCTTTTAAAAATTAATTAATCAACTATCAACAAAGGGAATAAAAGACAATCTATGAATGGGAAAACATACTGGCAAACCATATATATGAAGTCAATTATAACAGTCATGAACAAGTTTATCAGATTTTTGTGTGCAAGCCTGAATTTTGTTTCAACCTATAGGCTTAGGAAAAGCTACTGTAATTGCTGAGTAGAGTTCTCCAGTGAATGTTCTAGTGTCTTGCCAAAAGTTAAGGTTTGTTTTTCTAAATCCCTATCATGATGTTGGTGCCTAAATGTTAGTTTCTAATATATTTTCTCCAGAAAAGGAACCAGCATTTCTTGAAAGAAACAACTGATTCTAAATATAGGACAGGAAATATACAAAATTATCTGAAGTATCTTATAGTTCCAGAAAGTAATAAAGTACTCAAGACAAATAAACAAATGCATAATAATGAACATATATCAAAAGGATCAGAAAGCCAAATGAAAGAGTTCTCAATGGTCAAAGCAGAAAAAATTTGAGCAAGAAAATAAATAGTGTTGGATTAGATCCAAAAATATAAAATAGATATCTGTGAGTCTTGATAAAAGTAAATAATTCAATAGATAAATAAATGGAGGGAAAAGAGACAAATCTCCCAAGCAGAAGAATCCCAATAATTTATGTAGATTCTCTGTCCTTTAGAAGGTGGAATATAACTCTTCATTCCTGGGGTGTGAGCTCCGCATAGTCCCTTGCTTCCAAAGAGGCAAAAGAATGTATGGAAAAGGAAAAGAAAAAGAATTAGTTGTCCATGAAAAAGCCCCCAAAACAGTACCTTAAGTCAAATGACCAAGGTTAGTATCAAAACAATGTCAAATTGATATTATGTATCTTTGATGTCATGTGATGAGAATGGCACTTCACCTCTGTGATCTTCCTCTCAAAGCATGTTACTCTAATCACAAGAGAAAGAAAGAGAGAAAGAAAGTGAAGTCGCTCAGTCGTGTCCGACTCTTTGTGACCCCATGGACTGTAGCCTACCAGGCTCCTCCCTCCATGGGATTCTCCAGGCAAGAGTACTGGAATGGGTTGCCATTTCCTTCTCCAGGGGATCTTCCCAACCCAGGGATCAAACCTGGGTCTCCCGCATTCCAGGCAGATGCTTTAACCTCTGAGCCACCAGGGAAGCTTAATCACAAGAGAAATATCAGACAAATCCCAGTTGAGGGACAGTTTGCAGAATACCTAACCAGTAATCCTCAAAACTGTCAAGGTCGTTAAAAACAAGGAAAATCTGAAAAACTGTCATAATCAAGAGATACATAAAGAGACATGACTGATAAATGTAATGTGGTAACTTGGATGGGGTTCTGGAACAGAAAAAAAGAACTTTAGAAAAATCTTGGTAAACCAAATAAAGTACTGACTTTAATTAATAACTATTTATCAATATTGGTTCATTAATTGTGATAAAGGTACCATATGAATGTAATTCTGCAGTGATTCTTTAAATCTAAAACTGCTTTAAAATAAGAATGAACAGCGTTTCTGGAATTTTTAAATCATTCATTATTTTTAAAATTCTGAATCATCAGACTACTAAAATATTTTTTAAAAGAATTTGAGTTCTGTTACATGGGTTAAATGGAATATGGTTTCATAACATGGATTGCATGCAAGAAAAGGTCTACAGTGTTTGACAGAAGTTTCCTCAGTATGAACAGCATGGTACATGCAAAGGAGATAATGCAGGATGAAATGACTACCATAGGAAGAGAAAGTGAGAGTATGAATAGCATAAAAAGAACTAAATAGCATAGAAAGAGAAAATGAGAAAATATCAAGGTACATCATAAGAAACAGTACAGTGAAACTTCATTGAGTGGAGTTTGGAATTTGTGATCTGACTGTGACAAAGATTATAGCAGCAGCATAAAATTTTGCCCAAGAAATGCTATTTCACCAGCTTGAGCTTTCTTAGCACCATGATCTTTGTATCAAAGGACTGATATGGTCAAATGAAGTATTAATGAAGCACTGAAATAATGATTATAATAACATTAGCAGGGACAGCTACTATTACAGTAATACGTAGTATACACTGGCTGTATTCTTTCTTTTTATTCTCACAAGCTTCCTTATGAGAATGGTAGGTATTATTGCTGCCATTTTTTTTTTTTTAATGGGAACACTGAGGCCTAAAAAATATCACAGTCACATAGTTAACAAATGTAAATCCAAACAAGATCTGTCTGGCTTTCAAATCTTGGCAGTTTTCACAATACTAGAAAGTCTATAAAAATGTCAGATACATGATGTAAGTGTTCACAGAACAATAGCATGAGTAATCCTGTCTGATGGATCACCTACATAACACTTCTGTTGACGGTGACACCACAGTGTTTTTAGCGTATCTATATTTGTGACATATTTATAATATATATAAAATATATATATTGTATTTTTCAAAGATAAATGTTAAACTTTGTGTACATATTTTGAACATTCATCAACTAATGACACCAAATTGGAGAAGGCAACCCAGAAGTGTACTCAATTGCTTACAGTGTAAAAAGATTTATATTTTATCATTTATTTATTTGCAAGTGGATAATTGAGAGGCTCTCAGTGTTAAATTGTTTGCACTCTGTTAAATGATTTGATGCTGATGGGCCCCAGATGTCCTGAAAATGTTCCCACACCCTTGATGGCTCCCTCCATACACTCATTATGGCTTTAGCATGGCTGAACATATTTACAAATTCTAGGTCACCATCTGCAAAAGATGCCATGTTGTATCTATTTCAAATAAAGTATGTGCCCTTATGTATTATGAATAATATTATGCCCTTTGAAAAAATATGATAGTATTAGAGTATAATAATCACCAGTGTATCTTTGTGGTTATCACAAACTGAAAAACCAAGGTATTAAATGGAATGCTAAAATCACCAAAATGAGAGTAGGCAGGGTTTGTTGGAATGAAAGCCCCTTCCTACTTCTGTATGGAAACCAGATGTCCACTTAAATGTTCATGTTTTCTTTTGTTTTATTTTTGTCCCCAAATTGATTTTCCCCATCCAATATTTCCTGCTGCTAACTTCTAAAAAATGTAAGAATAGGTAAGAATTATGTTAAGGGTACAGTGTTGAACACTTTGTGTGTGGTTAACAAATGACTAGATGTGTTAGGAAACTAGCATAGTGATTTTGCAGATGTTAGTCAAATGTATTTTAATGTCTCTACAAACCATATTTTCCTTAAAGTGCTCATCTCTGAGATCAATTCATTTCCCTAAGAAAAAAAATGGATGCGAAGTTAGAAATTATATAGAAGTGTTTTCTTACTGAGAAAGAATTTCTACCTCAATCTTTTGGATTGACCTGGACTCTGTGATATGGATGGGACTCAGAGGTCCTAACTGCTTCTTCTGAATTGAAACCCAATGGACAAATTATGGAAAGAGGCCAGGTGACCCTGAAGCAGAGGTTGAGATTGTTGTGCCTGGTGAGGGGGTTGAATGGAAGAAGAAAGTAAAAAGATTCAGGAGGTCTAAAGCTGCAAAGGGACATCAGAAATTACAGACTTCTGTCATTAGTACATATAGGATAACCAGCAACCATGTTGGCCTTTCGTTTTGCAATTTGGCATTTGGCAATAGAACAGTTTTTAACCTCAACCAACTCAACAGGCTACAGTCCAATAGGTTGCAAAGAGTCAGACAACACTGAGCAGCTAAGCACATACAACTCACTGAAGTTTTCTAGCTCAAAATGGATCAAAGCCAGATACCTGGTCTCCTTTGCACTAGGTACTAAGCACCTGAGCTAACTGTAACTGTAACTGTAACTGTAGGTATAGTCTGACTCTTGCGGCCCCATGGACTATAGTCTGCCAGGCTCCTCTGTCCGTGGAATTCTCCAGGCAAGAATACTGGAGTGAGTTGCCATTTCCTACTCTAGGGGATCTTCCCGTCCCAGGGATCGAACCCGCTTCTCCTGTGCTGGCATGCAGTCTCTTTACCACCAGTGCCACCTGGGAAGCCCCATAACTGTTGGGAGTGCAGGCAAATACCTAACCAACCTGTGAAGACTTTCAAATACGATTATTAATGTTTCTGACTACTCATCTCTGCAGGGTTATTGAAAAATACCTGTCCTTTTTATTTTTTCTGTGTCACCTAAAAGTAAGAGAAAAAACATAAAAAGGCTTCCATGCATGTGCAGTAAACTTTGATCAGAGCATGAGAAGCCTCAGTCACAACTATCACACTACGTGGAAACTACAATGCATACAAAAGTGAGAGAGCAACCAACATGATAAGTGTTAGAGAGTTCTTTATTAAATGAAGGGGACATAGTTAAAAGCATGGATTTTCACATGTCAGCTGAGCTGCTACAAGTCTGATTATGCAATTTGCAGATTAAATTACCCAACACCTGCTATGCTTTCTTCATTCAAGTTTTGCAGGTGTGTCAGTGAAATAATGTGATTTTGACCTCAAAAATTTTATAAGTACAGGCTTATCTAATGTCAAAAGTTTTTGGAAATCAATAAGAAGTACTAAAGTTGCATTAGTTTCACCTAAATGGAGTTGTACTCTATTTAATTCAGTCAAAAACCTAACAAATTGCAAGCATTCACTTTGTATCATTTCTGCATAATACGTGTTCTATAACATACATTCTATAAGATATATAATATTATTATAGTCTATAATATAAAAATAATGCCTACACTAAGATACAAGGCTCTATTCTTGGAATACACAAGCAAATGAAACATGGCCTCTACTCCTGAAAATTTTATTGGAGAACAGGTTACCTAATGGAAGTTAGAACCAACACAGTCCTATCACACGGAAGCTGAAGTCATGAAGGACATGCTACCACAGGCAGTATGGGAGCTGGGGAAGATGAGTCCTAGCACTCATAGTTAAGCTTCTATTCTCTGGTTGAACACAATTTTACAGAATCCCAGAATCAGACTGCTCTGTGATTGTGATAAATCAAGACCGAAACAAGGCAACTGTGTAATCGTGTCTCTTCACAGACAAAACAAATATAGTCCCTACCACAAAAATAGACTATATATTCTCCTATCCTGGCTAACTGGAGTGTCTACTGCTTTACCACCAATCAAAACTGTAACTTCACTTCATTTTTTTTCACTTTCTAGATAAAAAGTCTTAAGATACCTAATCATAGAATTACTTCTGCTTCTTCTTAGCCCCTGAGGCAGAATAAAGCCCCATTTCCTTAAAACCTCCCCCAAGTCACCTAACCCTAAACAAATCTTTAAACAAGTAATTTCTAACTCCTTTCTTAGTGAGATATCCCATGAGTCAATTATGAAACAAGCAAATAAACCTACTCAGGTCAAATATAAGTGTGTTTTTGGTGGTCTCTGTCTAAAGGGAAATGACACTACTTTGTCCCCCACTTTTTTTTTAAGTTCATAGAATCTTAAATTCTCACACCTGTAAATACTTGAGACCATGCAGTCTGAGCTCAATATATGCATAAAATTCTTTTTATATTCTTGATGTATTATTATGCATCCTTTAATAAGCACTCCTGGTATTAAAAACATACTAACCTAGTAAGAAATCCTTTCATTATAACATAAATAACTGTAATTACTAGGAAGTTGTTACTTATACTGAGCCAAAAACCTACCATTTATTAACTCTATCAAGGTGCTGCTTGCCTATTTCATGAGACAAATTTGTTTCCTATCTGACACAGATTCAACTCTTAAATCAGCTAACGTGGTCCTCATGTTTTATCTTTTTCAGATTCCATATCATTGGTATGTCAACAGTTCTTTTGATCATTTCCTTGGATCACACACTCTGTACAGTTGCAACCCTTCTCTAAGCATACTCTTGTTTGTCATTATCTTTCTTAAGGATGTAGGCCATAATTGAAAACAATATTTCAGACAAGGACTAGTCACTGCACAGACTAACTTGGTTTAGATCTGTACCATTCATTTATTACTTTGACCAATGAGCACTTTAAAAACATTCAATGAGTTTTACCACATATTTTAAAATTAATTTATTTTTTAATTGAAAGATAATTGCTTTACAGAATTTTTTTTTTCTGTCAGACATCAACATGAATCAGCCACAGGTATACATATGTCTAATAGATGAATAGAAGAGATTCTGAACCAGCCTAGTTGCCTTCTCATCTAGACTCTATAATATATCAAATCTGTGATGTCACGCAGCTGTTTAAAAGTTTTTTGCCTTAGTTTTTCCATCTGTAATTGGGGATAAAAATGATACCTACATCACAGGGTGATTGTGATGAATAAATACAAGTAAAATAGTTACAAAAATTATTTCACAAAATAAAGGTTTCTCTTACTATTTGCTGTTGTCTTTAAAACATGTTTTTATATCTACAATTTTATCCGTTCTGTATTTGTTTGTGCCTTTAAACCAAAAAAGTCTAAGTTTATGATTATCCTAAATGGAATTGGATTATCCTAATTCCAGCCACAGGACTGGAAAAGGTCAGTTTTCATTCCAATCCCAAAGAAAGACAATGCCAAAGAATGCTCAAACTACCACACAATTGCACTCATCTCACACGCTAGCAAAGTAATGCTCAAAATTCTCCAAGCCAGGCTTCAGCAATACATGAACTGTGAAGTTCTAGATGTTCAGGCTGGTTTTAGAAAAGGCAGAGGAACCAGAGATCAAATTGCCAACATCCACTGGATCATGGTAAAAGCAAGAGAGTTCCAAAAAAACATCTATTTCTGCTTTATTGACTATGCCAAAGCCTTTGACTGTGTGGTGCTGGGGTCAGCCCCAGTGGATCCAGGGTAATTTGAAGCAGGCATGGAGTCAGCGTCCTAGGAATTAATTGCTTAATTAAAGATATAGAGGGAGATTAGAAAGAAATAGTATAGTAGGAAATATTAGTGGAGAAAAAGAGGCTGAATAACTTGGTTTACATGGGATACCAATAAAGCTTCAAGACAAGAAGCTTGCACCACCTATGTAGGCCACTGGCGCCCACTTGAATATCGGAGGGTGCCCCGCCTTGGGCTCCCTCTTGCGTGGAACTTAAATGCCAGGGCAAAATTAGCAGGCTTGGCAAGCACCCATGCTCCAGATGGGAATTCAGCCAGAAAAACGGGAAACAAGAAAGAATGACACAGGGGAATCAGTCTTTCCAGAAACTGATCCGATTCCTTTATTTTTCAGGTTTGCTTACATACTTTTTGTTATACATAGGGATGAATACAGAGTCACGTGGGGGTCAGCACACCTGACCCTTGTCAAAATCAGGTGCTTCATATAAATGTGTACAAAGGTCTTATGGGTTTTACATCATCTTCTGGCTATGAGGCCTGCTGACATTTTATGGCCCTTTCTGATAACAGTCAGTCAACGAGAAAACTTATTTTTTCCAGGGGTGATTTTTTCTTAAACCAAGCACCACCCTCCAAATAAACTTGCATTTCTATAGGGTGAGGGTGTAGTGGGTCACAATCAAGAAAGGAATTTACTTAGCCTAAGGTTTAACATGATTAATCTTAAAGGTTAATACTTATTTCTCCTATATGCTAGTTATATTCATTATAAGGGCAGGGAATATGGAGATTTAGCAGCAAATATTGGCTCAACAAATGAAAAATCCTTCACCAATATAATTTCTAATCAACCCACTATACTATACTAATAATGTTCTAACTTCTCAAAAGAGTCTGTATTTAGAAATTTTAAAGCGTCTCATGCCTCTCATGGTTGGGAGGCTGTAAACAATCACATGTGGCTGGACGAACCTGCTCAGGCAGGCTAGAGAACCTTCAGAGGAGTTTGTAAATTGAAACACACTTGTCACGCCCAGGAATTTTTATTAACTGGAACTGCAAGTTAACTCCTTCTCTGAGAGAGGTGGTGGGGGAACAGCCCCCCATAAAGTCAGAGGTGTAGGTGAGAGCATAAAACAAACTCTGCTTTTGGGGGTAGATGCTCGGGAACAGGGGGTTTCCGGAGGCTTGATCCCACCTGTGCGTATGCTGAAGCCTCCTTCCTCATGACCTTTGACATGGGCAGAGTTCTTCATGCTGGATCCCAGCAGTGTGGATCACAATAAACTGAGGAAAATTCTGAAAGAGATGGGAATACCAGACCACCTGACCTGCCTCTTGAGAAACCTATATGCAGATCAGGAAACAACAGTTAGAACTGGACATGGAACAACAGACTGGTTCCAAATAGGAATAGGAGTAAGTCAATGCTGTATATTGTCACCCTACTTATTTAACTTATATGCAGAGTACATCATGAGAAACGCTGGGCTGGAAGAAACACAAGCTGGAATCAAGATTGCCAGGAGAAATATCAATAACCTCAGATACGCAGATGACACCACCCTTATGGCAGAAAGTGAAGAGGAACTAAAGAGCCTCTTGATGAAAGTGAAAGAGGAGAGTGAAAATGTTGGCTTAAAGCTTAACATTCAGAAAACGAAGATCATGGCATCTGGTCCCATGACTTCATGGGAAATAGATGGGGAAACAATGGAAACAGTGGCTGACCTTATTTTTTGGGCTCCAAAATCACTGAAGATGGTGATTGCAGCCATAAATTAGAAGACGCTTACTCCTTGGAAGGAAAGTTATGACCAACCTAGACAGCATAGTAAAAAGCAGAGACATTAGTCAACAAGGTTTGTCTAGTCAAGGCAATGGTTTTTCTAGTAGTCATGTAAGGATGTGAGAGTTGGACTATAAAGAAAGCTGAACATATGTAAACCCATGGCTGATTCATACCAACGTATGGCAAAAACCACTACAATATTGTAAAGTAATTAGCCTCCAACTAAAATAATTTTTTTAAAAAATAAAGAAAGCTGAGTGCAGAACTGATGTTTTTGAACTGTGGTGTTGGAGAAGACTCTTGAGCATCCCTTGGAGTGCAAGGAGATCCAACCAGTCCATCCTAAAGGAGATCAGGCCTGGGTGTTCATTGGAAGAACTGATGTTGAAGCTGAAACTGCAGTACTTTGGCCACCTCATGCGAAGAGTTGACTCTCTGGAAAAGACCCTGATGTTGGGAAAGATTGAGGGAAGGAGGAGAAGTCAATGACAGAGGATGAGATGATTAGATGGCATCACTGACTCAGTGGACGTGAGTTTGGGTAGATTCTGGGAGTTGGTGATGGTCTGGCATGATGCGGTTCATGGGTCGCAAAGAGTTGGACACGACTAAGCAACTGACCTCATTCCATAGTTCATCAGGCACTCTATCCATCAATCTAGGCCCTTAAATCTATTTCTCACTTCCACTGTATAATCACAAGGGAATTGATTGAGGTCATACCTGAATGGTCTTGCGGTTTCCCTGCTTTCTTCAATTTAAGTCTGAATTTGATAATAAGGAGTTCATGATCTGAGCCACAGTCAGCTCCTGGTCTTGTTTTTGTTGACCGTATAGAGCTTCTCCATCTTTTGCTGAAGAGAATATAATCAATCTGATTTCGGTGTTGACCATCTGGTGTTGTTCATGTGTAGAGTCTTCTCTTGTGTTGTTGGAAGAGGGCGTTTGCTATGACCAGTGCATTATCTTGGCAAAACTCTAGTTTTTGCCCTGCTTCATTCCGCATTCCAAGGCCAAATTTGCCTGTTACCCCAGGTGTTTCTTGACTTCCTACTTTTGCATTCCAGTCACCTATAATGAAAAGGACATCTTTTTTGGGTGTTAATTCTAAAAGGTCTTGTAGGTCTTCATAGAACCCTCCAACTTCAACTTCTTCAGCGTTACTGGTTGGGGCATAGACTTGGATAACTGTGATATTGAATGGTTTGCCTTGGAGACGAACAGAGATCATTCTGTCGTTTTTGAGATTGCATCCAAGTACTGCATTTCGGACTCTTTTGTTGACCATGATGGCTACTTCATTTCTTCTGACGGATTCCTGCCCGCAGTAGTAGATATAATGGTCATCTGAGTTAAATTCACCCACTCCAGTCCATTTTAGTTCACCAATTCCTAGAATGTTGACGTTCACTCTTGCCATCTCCTGTTTGACCACTTCCAATTTGCCTTGATTCATAGACCTGACATTCCAGGTTCCTATGCAATATTGCTCTTTACAGCAGCGGACCTTCCTTCTATCACCAGTCACATCCACAGCTGGGTATTGTTTTTACTTTGGCTTCATCCCTTCATTCTTTCTGGAGTTATTTCTCCACTGACCTCTAGTAGCATATTGGGCACCTACTGACCTGGGGAGTACCTCTTTCAGTATCCTATTATTTTGCCTTTTAATACTGTTCATGGGGTTCTCAAGGCAAGAATATTGAAGTGGTTTGCCATTCCCTTCTCCAGTGGACCACATTCTGTCAGACCTCTCCACCATGACCCGCCCATCTTGGGTTGCCCCATGGGCATGGCTTAGTTTCATTGAATTAGACAAGGCTGTGGTCCTAGTGTGATTAGATTGACTAGATTTCTGTGAGCTGATGATCTATGGAAGGAGGTTCGTGACATTGTACAGAAGATAGGGATCAAGACCATCCCCATGGAAAAGAAATGCAAAAAAGCAAAATGGCTGTCTGGGGAAGCCTTACAAATAGCTGTGGAAAGAAGAGAAGTGAAAAACCAAGGAGAAAAGGAAAGGTATAAGCATCTGAATGCAGAGTTCCAAAGAATAGCAAGAAGAGATAAGAAAGCCTTCTTCAGTGATCAATGCAAAGAAATAGAGGAAAACAACAGAATGGGAAAGACTAGAGATCTCGTCAAGAAAATTAGTGATATCAAGGGAACATTTCATGCAAAGATGGGCTCGATAAAGGACAGAAATGCTATAGACCTAACAGAAGCAGAAGATATTAAGAAGAGATGGCAAGAATACACAGAACTGTACAAAAAGGATCTTCACGACCTGGATAATCACGATGGTGTGATCACTCATCTAGAACCAGACATCTTGGAATGTGAAGGCAAGTGGGCCTTAGAAAGCATCACTACGAACAAAGCTAGTGGAGGTGATGGAATTCCAGTTGAGTTATTTCAAATCCTGAAAGATGATGCTGTGAAAGTGCTGAACTCAATATGCCAGCAAATTGGGAAAACTCAGCAGTGACCACAGGACTGGAAAAGTTCAGTTTTCATTCCAATCCCAAAGAAAGACAATGCCAAAGAATGCTCAAACTATAGCACGATTGCACTCATCTCACACGCTAGTAAAGTAATACTCAAAATTCTCCAAGCTAGGCTTCAGCAATATGTGAACTGTGAACTTCCTGATGTTCAAGCTGGTTTTAGAAAAGGCAGAGGAACCAGAGATCAAATTGCCAACATCCGCTGGATCATGGAAAAAGGAAGAGAGCTCCAGAAAAACATCTATTTCTGCTTTATTGACTATGCCAAAGCCTTTGACTGTGTGGATCACAATAAACTGGAAAATTCTGAAAGAGATGGGAATACCAGACCACCTGACCTGCCTCTTGAGAAACCTATATGCCGGGGGCCAGCGTGAGGAATTCCGCCCATGGCAAAGGTCATGAGGAAGGAGGCTTGGCATACACAAAGGCGTGATCAAGCCTCAGGAAACCCCCTGTTCCCGAGCATCTAACCCCAAAACCAGAGTCTGCTTTATGCTCTCATCTACACTTCTGACTTTACGGGGGGCTCTCCCCCATAACCGTTTCTCTCGGAGAAGGAGTAAACGTGCAGCTCCAAGACAAGAGTGTTTCAGTTTATGGACTCCTCTGAAGGTTATCTAGCCCACTTGTATAGGTTTGTCTGGCCACATGTGATTGCTTACAGCCTCCCAACCTGAGAGGCACGAGACGTTTTAGACTTACTAAAGGCAAATTCTTTGGGGGAGTTAGAAATTATTAGTATAGTTGGTTAGGAATTATATTGGTGAAGGGTTTCTTCATTTGTTGTGTCAATAATTGCTGCTAATTCCCTGCTCTGGGTGGGACAAGGATGTCTCAGGTCAAACCTCTCTGCTGACAGATTAGCTTGTGTAACAGGATTATCCTTACTGCTGCCACTAGGCACATGATTGTTTACTACCTCTCAACCATAAACAGCACAGAGAGTTTTGGAGTATTTTGAGAGTCTTAATTAGCATAGGACTTTTTCTTCTTGTTGAGTCAATGACTGCTGCCAGGCCTCCATATCCTTAGGCACTTGGGAATATATTAATCAATGTATTTGGACTATAAAAAAAGAAATATGGTAGTTTTTGATGTTAGCAATACTAGACTTTTTGAGTTAATGGATTTTCTCTTTTGTAATAGATCACTGTACTTTGTTATAAATCACTGTGTCCTTGCTATGTAAAAATGTAACTCTATCATATCTTAAGACTAAACAGATCTTAAGAGGAGCATTGGTGAAAGGATTTTCATTTGTTGGGCTGATGTTTGCTGCTAAATCTCCATGTTCCCTACCCTTATAATGAATATAACTAACATATAGGAGAAATAAGTATTAACCTTTAAGCATATAGGAGAAATAAGTATTAACCTTTAAGACTAATCATGTTAACCTTGGGTTAAATAAATTCCTTTCTTGATTGTAACTCACTACACCCTCACCCTATAGGAATGTAACTTTATTTGGAGGGTGGTGCCTGGTTTAAGAAAAAACACCCTTGAAAGAAATGTTTTTTGGTTATCAGAAAGAAAGGATCATAAAATGTCAGCAGGTCTCACTCATGGCCAGAAGATGATATAATATCCCTAAGACCTTTTTTATATACATTTATGTGAAGCACCTGATTTTGATAAAGGTCAGGACTGCTGACCCCCATGTGACTCTGTATTCATCCCTATGTGTAACAAAAGGTATATAAGCAAACCCCAAAATAAAGAAATCGGATCAGTTTCCGGAAAGACTGATTCCCTCATGTCATTCTTTTCTGCTCCCCATTTTTCGGGCTGAATTCCCATCTGGAGCGTGGGTGCCCTCCAAGTCTACTTATTCACCCCGGTTTTCAAGACCACGCGAGAAGGAGCCCAAGGAGGGGCACCTTCCGATATTCAAGTGGCACCGGTGGCCCAATGTAGATGGTGCAAATTCCTTGTCTTGGAATTTTATTGGTATCCCACGTAAACCAAGTTATTCAGCCCCCTTTTTTCTCTCCTACTATTTTCTGGCCGAATTCCCATCTGGTACATGGGTACCCGCCAAGCCTACTAATTTTGCCTGGGCTTCTAAGATCAGACTGGGGGGGGCCTCAGTGCCACCTCTCCTTCTGGAGAACGGGAAGACGCCTGCGGCCTACGTAGGTGGTGATTGGTATCCCATGTGAACCAAGTTATTCAGCCTCTTTTTCTCCGCTAATCTTCTAATCCCTTTCTATCTGTAATTAAATAAGTTATTTCCAGAGACACCGACTCCGTCCCCACCTTCGAATCACCCTGGATCCACCGGGGCTGGACCCCAGCACCTATCTGCAGATCAGGAAGCAACAGTTAGAACTGGACGTGGAACAAAGGACTGGTTCCAAATAGGAAAAGGAGTACGTCAATGCTTTATATTGTCACCCTACTTATTTAACTTATATGCAGAGTACATCATGAGAAACGCTGGGCTGGAAGAAACACAAGCTGGAATCAAGATTGCCAGGAGAAATATCAATAACCTCAGATACGCAGATGATACCACCCTTATGGCAGAAAGTGAAGAGGAGCTAAAAAGCCTCTTGATGAAAGTGAAAGTGGAGAGTGAAAAAGTTGGCTTAAAGCTCAACATTCAGAAAACGAAGATCATGGCATCCAGTCCCATCACTCCATGGGAAATAGATGGAGAAACAGTGGAAACAGTGTCAGAGTTTATTATTTTGGGCTCCAAATTCACTGCAGATGGTGACTGCAGCCATGAAATTAAAAGACACTTACTCCTTGGAAGAAAAGTTATGACCAACCTGGATAGCATATTCAAAAGCAGAGATATTACTTTGCCGACTAAGGTCCATCTAGTCAAGGCTATGGTTTTTCCAGTAGTCATGTATGGATGTGAGAGTTGGACTATAAAGAAATCTGAGCACAGAAGAATTGATGCTTTTGAACTGTGGTGTTGGAGAAGACTCTTGCGAGTCCCTTGGACTGCAAGGAGATCCAACCAGTCCATTCTGAAGGAGATCAGCCCTGGGATTTCTTTGGAAGGAATGATGCTAAAGCTGAAACTCCAGTACTTTGGCCACCTCTTGCAAAGAGTTGACTCATTAGAAAAGACTTTGATGCTGGGAGGGATGGGGGAGGAGAAGAAGGGGAGGACCGAGGGTGAGATTGCTGGATGGCATCACGGACTCGATGGACGTGAGTCTGAGTGAACTCCGGGAGATGGTGATGGACAGGGAGGCCTGGCGTGCTGCGATTCATGGGGTCGTGGAGAGTCGGACACGACTAAGCGACTGAACTGAATTGAACTGAACTGAAGCAACTGACCTGAACTGAATTGGGTTTTAATTTTTAGGTTGACTCATAATTCTATCCTTTTGAGGATATTCTTAACTGTGTGCTGCTAACCTACAATATCCACCTCAGTTTTATGTCAGCCCAAAATGAGATAATGTTTTCACTGAAGACAATGACCATATATTTGAGTAGGAAGATATGCAGGCAGAGGACTTTAATATGTCCTTAGGCATCTCCCCCCAGATGCATGGATTTATCAGCAATACCCTTTATAAATGGTCATGATAGAAATAATTCCATCTAATAGTATAATCACACATCTGAAATTTCTTCAAATATAAGAATTTCTGTCAAATAACTTTCTAAAATCTTGACAGTCTTTAACATAACTGTGAATACTATTAAAAATAATATATTCATCTGGCATGACTTAATCACAAAATTTCATGCTGTCAGTTCTTTAAATTCTTGTAGATATACCATTTTATCAGTTTATAATATTTTCTGTCACAATATCAAGCTCACTGGCTCATAGGTGTCACTAACTTTATCCTTTTTTGAAAATCAGGACAATATATGCTAATCTTTATCATTCCCTTGAGCTGTATTTGACATAGTTTTTCATACATCACTAACACTGGTTTATCAATTTCATCTGAACTCAATAAAAAATCGATAAGCTCTTCATTTAACGCTATGAACAAATGTTTGAACAGGAAATGTCTGAGAACAGAGCCCTTTGATGTCACCAGATCACACACATTTTGGGGATAGACTTTCATATCTAAGTTCAATCAATCAAATGTTCCAATTAACTAGGCTTCAGGTCATTGACTTTCAAACTTTTTGACAATGAAGTTACACTAAGAAATATACTTTTCATTGACCTCTCTCCTGTTCTCTGTTACACACACATGTACACACTTACATGCAGGACATGTATAATCTTACTGTATATTTTCCTTCTGTTGTAGAAAAAGCTGCACCCTAAGCCCATCAAATTGATTTTATGGCTTACTAATGAGCAAGTCACAATCTATGGTTAGAAAAACACTGCTTCTAAATATCAATTGTGCATGTTTTTCTGACTGAACCTGATATAACACTAATTATCCATGTAAAGCCGACTTGAATTTCTCTCAGCCAAGATTATCTAGACTATGCTGCAGTAACAAACAACGTCAAAGTCACACTGGCTTAAATTATAGTGATTTACTTCTCAGTCTTCATGTATATGGAAAGTTTCTAGGTTATCCTCATGTAAGGAACCAAGCTGAAGGCAGTTCCGTCTCTGTGTTACCATTATTGCCAAGTAGGAAACAAACAGGACATATTTCTCTAAGTTTTCAGTTGGAATTGATACTGTAACTTACCCACTCCCATTTTATTTGCAAAGGAAATCATGTGGACACCCTCATATCAAAGAGATAAATATTTTAACTTACTGTATGTCCAAATGGTGGAGAAATAGAATCATCATGAATAATCCTAATGGCTTCAACAATCCTTGTAATTACTGCTGATGACAAATACTCACTTCAGTGTTTCCCATCAGTCAAGATATCAGGCTCTAAGTTTAGGATTCTTAGGTGATGCTCAGTGTTCTCAGTAGAATCTGACTCTGCCTTCCATGTTTGGCCTTCTCCATTATTTCCTCTGAGATAGGTTTTACAGGTTGGAAGGTCAGTGGTCATCATATGTCAGATTTTCTTTTAATACAGACTGATAGTCTTTTTGATGGCATGAATTTCTCAGAAAAAATAATTTCCTATTTATAACAGTCAGATGTATATGCAAATCATCACATCTATTATTTTGTTTTTAACATAATTTTCATAAATATATACATTTGCTTTCTCCATACCCCCACCACTATATGTCTCACTTTCTTTATGTCTCACAGGGTGACTTTTAATCTCTTTTCTCTAATCAATGTTCTTTCTCCAATTAAAAGGATTTTCTGGTTGCAGTGTTGTAATTGGGTCTTTACTCTGAGATTAATTTAATTTATGGGTTTTAACAATGGGTGTGAGAGCCATATTCTTGAGTTGATCCTCCTCACAAGGCTTAGTGTTAACAGGTCTTTGCTGCTCAAGAGCTTCCTCAGTTTCATCTGTTTCCACTGGAGTTGAAAAGCACTTATTTTTCTAACCTTATGAAAATCTGAACCCTAGACTCTCTCTAACCTCCTTCATTTCTGCTTGTGAACCAGCCAATACTTTGTTGTGATTTTCTTATTTTTGGTAATGCCTTGTCAAATGCAACCAAGATTAACCCTAACACACTAGCGTTTTGTTTCCCAGTCTCTTGTCCTAGAAGTCCAAGTTCATTAGATACTTGTTTGCCTTCCAAATTATTGCAGGCAACAGGTTGACCAGATATTCTGTGACTTTATAACACAGGTCACTGGCTTTCCAGATTGCAATAATAATTTCTTTATTGACTGTTAACTGAGCAGTAAGCAAATGCTATGTATGTAAGTGCAGCTTAGGTTCACGTTGTGAAGGAACTCTAACACGGGGACCAACTTCTGAATCATTCAGTAATGACCGCATTAGTCTACAGTGGCTTAGAATCACAACGATTCATTTTTCACTCATGCTACATGTCCAGTGCACATCAGCTGGGGACTCTGCTTTGGTTTTCCTCTTCCAAATACCAGATCAGATGGAGTCCAGCTCATGTTTCCTACTTGCTAAAGCAGGAAAAGGGAGACATGAAAATTGTGTACTGGCTCTTAAAACTTTTGCCTAATTTCAAAGCTCCTAATTCTAAAAGTGTTAAGGAAATAAAATTATAGAATATCCCCAAAAGGAAGACTCATAAAATATTTGTGACTTTAATGACTTTATATGTGTGCTTAACGGTAGATACATGTTAAACACTGCCTATAGCTTTTCACTTAATTCTCTAAATAATTGTGTAAATTGAAAATCATTATCCATTTTTTTGTCACGTGGAAACTGAGACTTGTCCCAGAAGACACATTAGCAAGTGGCCAAGCTAAACATTGAAACTGGGTTTGTCTCCAGTGCTGGTGCTCTTAGTCACCTGGATAGAGTGAATAAAACACAACTAAATTTTAGAGCCATCAGACCCTAGCTTTTCTCTCTGGAGATACTGCTTATCTCCTTTAAGTGTTTGATGCTAAGTCATTCTCTTCATTCTTTTCCAAATATCTTCCCAAGTGTTACTGCTCACATCCCCTCTCCCAATATAGTATTAATGAGATTGGGCTAAAAGGTATTGTAGCAAAAAGATCCTAAGGTATTTATCAGTGTAATAGATGTTTATTTCTCATTCATGTAATAGTACAGGTTTTTGTTTCTGTTTATAAAGTAACTTCCTTTAGACGTTGATTTAGGGGTCAAACTTTTGTACTGTGGCCCTAGAGTACTTGGTACCATCTGTATTTTGTGGGAGATGTCTCAGCCAGAAGCTTTAGATCTCAGTTCTCCTTATATTCTATCAGCAAATATTAATCATATGGTCATATCCAGCTAAAAGAAAAGCTAGAAAACATAGTACTTACTTGGTAATTGCTTCCTAGCTATGACTCTATGATGATGGAAGAGAATAATGGATTTTTTTCGATAGCTAATATGGCATCACTGACTTGATGGATGTGAGTCTGAGTGAACTCCAGGAGTTGGTGATGGACAGGGAAGCCTGGCGTGCTGCAATTCATGAGGTCGCAAAGAGTCGGACACAACTGAGCGACGGAACTGAACTGAACTGAACCCTCTCTAACACTCACACATACATAGGAATGCACATGCAAACACACACATGTATATACTCACACATTCTGTACCATCAAAATATGTATCCAAGGAAGACCTGATAGTAATAATGTATATTTTATTCAATATATCTTCTGGAAAGTTTTCCATGGGAAATTTTTGTATTCAAATTTTAGATACATTTTTCAAAACCTCTATTAAATGAGGCCCCATGGCTTCCCTGGTAGCTCAGCTGGTAACGAGTCCACCTGTAACACAGGAGACCCAGATTCGATTCCTGGGTTGGGACTATCCCCTGGAGAAGGGAAAGGCCACCCACTCCAGTGTTCTTGGGCTTTCCTTGGGGTTCAAATGGTAAAGAATCCACCTACAATGCAGGAGACCTGGGTTCGATCCCTGGGTTAGGAAAATCCCTTGGAGAAGAGAACAGCTACCCTCCAGTATTCTGGCATAGAGAATTCCATGAACAGAGAAGCCTGATGGGCTACAGTCCATGGGGTTGCAAAGAGTCAGACATGACTGAGCGACTTTCACTTTCATGGTCAAGAAATTTGGGAGGTGCTGTTTAGGAAAGATTCCCTGGAGAAGGGCATAACAACCCACTCCAGTATTCTTACCTGGACAATTGCATGGGCACAGGAGCTTGGCAGGCTAGAGTCCATAGGGTTGCAAAGAGTCAGATATGGCCCAAGTGACTTAGCATGTATGCATGAATGGTTTCAAGAAAGGAAAACAGATTTTTCCCCCCAGAAGCTTTCTCACAACTTTTAAACGTGTTAATGCAAATTTCATATCTTTAAGCAACGAATATGATATTTAGCTTTTCCCCAAAATAATTGACCGCAAAACTGCTAGAATCATTTTTGTCATTTAGAGTTACTAGGGTGCCTAATGTATCCAATTTTAGAAACATCAGTTTAGAGGAATTTAGAACTCCAAAGTGAGCTTAAATACATCAAGACTTGGTTCTCAGCCTTGAAATTCTAGTGTATAAGGAGAGACTTCTCCACAGATACGTAAAACTAATATTCTGTAATCTTGGGTCTGCTGTCTTGCATTAGATCACTCTGGAAAGAGGTACCTCAGAGCCCTGACTCTCTCAACTGCAGAATACCTTCTGCTCTGACAGATGGGGGCCTGACAAGCTATTGTTGCCATCAATACAATGCTAATGTGAATTCTCTTTACAGCTTTGAATAGTGTTCTTTTATAGCACCAAAGCACTGGTCTTAGACCCTCAGGAGTGCTACCAAAGAAGAGGATGTCCTCATTTCTGTGAGGTCTCCACCCGGTTCTGTGTTCCCTGTCTGGAGCCAGATAATAAAAATAATCCCAAAAACAAACAAAAGGATTTTGCTTGCTGGCCAAATTTCAGATCAATAGTGCAGTTGGGAAGGAGCCAAGATTCAGAAGCTTGCCTGGTGAGAGAGGCTGCAGATCATTAAAGATGAACAGAGCCATAAAACACCAACACAATTGGCACAACCAATTTGCAGTGCTTTTGGCAGGCTCTGCACAGAGGCCACAGATTGAATGTTCCTGGAAACTAGCACAGCCCTTTCCACAGACAGTGTGGGTGAGGCCTTCATAAGTCACCTGCAAGGTAGGCTGGGCAGCCACTTGAGGAAGCTCTCTTTATCCCTCTGGATAACTGAGGCTGTAGGTTGCCTAGTGCTTGGGAGCTGTGTGCTTGTGAAAAACAATCCATTTCCATAGCAGCACTTAAACACAAAGGCCTAGGGTCTGTTCATACTTGTCAGGCCTGAAAAGAGTTGGCAAATAACAGTTTAATGTCTTAAAGCAATTGTTAGAAATCATAGCTTATAGCCTATACTAGTCTTTAACACGTTATTATCAATTTGCTAGAAAATGGCAGTCTCCAGGTTGGGGTAGCTTATTTCTCATTTTTCAAAATAAATGTATGAATGAATATATAAATGAATGAGTAAAATCTGTTCTGAAGCTGAACTTTAATAGAAATAGAGATTGAAAATTTGTACTTGTTAGGTCTGGTTGATACACCTGACTTTAAGCAAATATTAAATTTCAAAATTAATTATTAATATACAAAAATATATGACAGGTTGTTTTCTTTACAAAGGAATTTACCACAAAATTAATTTTTTAAAATTGAGGTACAATTTATATAGAGGAAAACATGCAGATCTTAAGTGACCAAACTGATGCATTTTGACAGATATATACATCCATGTACCAACACACAAATCAAGATATAAGCCATTTCTTAATGCCATTTGCAGCAATATGGATGGACATAGAGATTGTCATACTAAGTCAAATAAGTCAGATGGTGAAGGAGAAATATCATGTGACTACTCTTACATGTAGGATCTAAAAAGAAATGATACAAATGAACTTACTTAGAAAACAGAATGAGAATGAATTTATGGTTGCCGATGAGGAGTGGTGGGGGAAAGGATAGTTAGGGAGTTTGGGATGGACATGAATATACACCGCTATGTTGAAGATGAATAACCAACAAGGACCTACAGTCCACGGGACTCTGCTCAATGTTATATGGCTGCCTGGATGGGAGGGGAGTTTGGGGAAGAATGGATACATGTGTATGTATGGCTGAGTCCCTTCATTGTTCACCTGAAACTATCACAACATTGTTAACTGGTTATACACCAATACAAAATAAAAAAAAGGATTTTTTAATAACTAAAAAGGAAAAAAAAGATTCTTAAATCCAGCAAAATCATATTTTAAAAATAAAAAATATATTCCAAATTATAAAACAAGCAAAAAACATAAAATAACATTATAGGCCATTTCTATGATCCCAGAAAGTTTTCTCATACCACTTTAGAGTAACTTTATCCTTACCCTACCACATTAACTTATATGCAGAGTACATAATGAGAAACGCTGGGCTGGAAGAAGCACAAACTGGAATCAAGATTGCCAGGAGAAATATCAATAACCTCAGATATGCAGATGACACCACCCTTATGGCAGAAAGTGAAGAAGAACTAAAGAGCCTCTTGGTGAAAGTGAAAGAGGAGAGTGGAAAAGTTGACCTAAAGCTCACCATTCAGAAAACGAAGATCATGGCATTCAGTCCCATCACTTCATGGGAAATAGATGGGGAAACAGTGGAAGCAGTGTCAGATTTTATTTTTCTGGGCTCCAAAATCACTGCAGATGGTGATTGCAGCCATGAAATTAAAAGACACTTACTCCTTAGAAGGAAAGTTATGACCAACCTAGACAACATATTAAAAAGCGGAGACATTACTTTGCCAACAAAGGTCCATCTAGTCAAGGCTATGGTTTTTCCTGTGGTCATGTATGGATGTGAGAGTTGGACTATAAAGAAAGCTGAGTGCCAAAGAATTGATGCTTTTGAACTGTGGTGTTGGAGAAGACTCTTGAGAATCCCTTGGACTGCAAGGAGATCCAACCAGTCCATCCTAAAGGAAATAAATCCTGGGTGTTCATTGGAAGGACTGATGCTGAAGCTGAAACTCTAATACTTTGGCCACCTGATGCAAAGAGCTGACTCATTGGAAAAGACCCTGATGCTGGGAAAGATTGAGGGCAGGAGGAGAAGGGGACAACAGAGGATAAGATGATTGGATGGCATCATTGACTCAATGGACATGGGTTTAGGTGGATTCTGGGAGTTGGTGATGGACAGGGAGACCTGGCGTGCTGTGGTTCATGGGGTCACAAAGAGTCAAGACACGACTGAGCAACTGAACTGAACTGAACCTTACCACAGGCAATCATTCTGGTTTCTATCCCTGTACATTGTCTAATTTAACCTTAATATATTGGAATGATAGAGTATGCACTCTTTCATATCCAGCTTCTTTATTTCTTTAGGTTTGTGAGATTTGTTACTGAGTATTATCAGATTTCTTTTTTATTGTGTAGTATCCCATTGTATGAACATATCTCCTTTTGATGGACACTTGAATTGTCTCCTGGTTTGATTTGTTATAAACACTGTTGTTAAAATTATTCTATTTATAATAAGATATAGTTGACATATAATGTATTCTTTTAAGATGTGTGAAATAATGATATATGTCTAAACTGTGAAATGATTACTGTATAAGTTTAGCTAACATCCACTACCACATGCATAACTACCTTTTTTTTAAAATTTGTGATAAGAACATTTGAAAATATTCTTATATAAATCTCCTTGCTAAAATATGTTTTTATTTTTCATAGGTAAAAACCTAGGAATAGAATTCCTGCCTCAGAGGGTAAGTATGTGTTTAACTTTCAAAGAAAACAAATGGTTGGATATATGAGAGTTCACATCGATCTATAATCTCACCAATGTTCCTAGTAGTCAATTGTAGCAATTTCAGCAAATGTAAATTTTAGTATGCATTTTTCTGACAACCAATGATGTTAAGTATTTTTTATGTGCTTATTGATCATTCAAGTATTTTCTTTTTTACTGTAGCATTTTATTTAAAAGACATATGAGAAATATATATATATATATAATCTTTTCAGCATCTCTATCACATATTAGGCATTCTAGAAATGTTCACTAAGTTAAACATAAGGATTTTTTAGTACTTACAAAACCTGATGTAATTTTGAAATTTTGTGTAAATATTTATCAGTATATACACTGAGACATTTTGATGAGTGAGTTTAGCAGTAGGCATACTATCTGCCATTCATGCCCCATCAAAATGGATTCACTCAGTATATTGATTGGTCCAAGTAATACATGGCACAAATAAATTCATAGCAAACCTGTCACTGGAGCAGTGGAGGAGTCAATATATATTCAACATAGAATAGAGAAGAAAGAAAATGAAGTTCATTATGAAAGATCTAAATCCAAGCCCAGGCTCTGCAATTTGCTAACTGTGTGAATCACTTAACCTCCTTGAGTTCCAGCTAATCATCTGTATAATGAGTATGAAAATAACATCTCTTAGAGATCTATTGCGTAAATGTGAAGAAAGATAATCATGAGCTTGCTCAGGAGAAACATTGTTCTGAAATACAAAGTATATGAAGAATTCTTATGCTTATCTGACTACATGCTCCTGGAAAGCATAAAGACTGAGAGACTCCAAAATTATCTAGAGTGCTACACATAGTATAATGCTTTTATTTATTTTTATTACATAAGTTTCAGGTGTCTAATATTACAGTTCAACATATCCATTCATTACAGAATGATCTCCACCACAAGTCTAGATACCATCTACCATACAGTTACCAATTTCACCCACCCCCAATTCCCTTCCTCTCTGGTAACCACTAATCTGTTCTCTGTATCTATGAGGGTTTTATTATATTTTGTTTGTTCCTTTTCTTTGGACTCGACTTTTTGTGGTTCCATACCAATTTTAGAATTATTTCTTCTAGTTCCAGGAAATATGCCATTGGTATTTTAATAGGAATGGCATTGAATCAATAGATTGGTTTGGGTAGTATGAACATTTTAACAATATTAATTCTTCCAATTCATGAGCATGGAATATCTTTCTATCATTTATGTCTTTCTCAGTTTCTTTTATTAGTATCTTATAGTTTTCAGTGTACAGATCTTTTGCCTTCTTGATTACATTTATTCTGAAATATTTTATTCCTTTTGAGGCAATTTTAAATGAGACTGTTTTCTTAATTTCTCTTTCTGATAGTTTGTGATTAGTGTATAGAAATGCCATAGAGTTCTGTATATCAATTTTTTTTTCCTCTAACTTCACTGAATTCATTTATTAGTTCTAACAGTTTTTTTGTTGGAGTCTTCAATGTTTTCTCCATATATGATATTGTCATCTGCAACTAGAAACAGTTTTACTTCTTTCTTTTCAATTAGGATTCCTTATATTTCCTTTTTGGCCTAATTGCTATGGCTAAGACTTCCAATACAATGTTAAATAAAAGTGGTCAGAGTGAATCAACTTGCCTTTTTCCTGATCTTAGAAGAAAAACTTTCAGCTATAACCTATTGAGTGTGATTTTATTTGTGGGTTTGGTATATGTGTCCTTTATTATACTGAGATACATTCAGTTTACACTCACTTCATTGAGATTTGTTTTTTTAATCATCATGAATGTGAAGTTTTGTCAAATGCATTCTCTGCATCTACTGAAGTGATCACTTGAATTTTATCTTTCATTTTGTTAATGTGATGTATCACATTGATTGATTTGCAGATGTTGAACTATCCTTACATCCCTGAAATAAATCCCACTTGATAATGTTATGTGAACCTTTTAATGTAATGTTGGATTTGGTTTGCTAGTATTTTGTTGAGGATTTTTGTATCTATATTCATGAAGAATATTGGCTTGTTGTGGCAGGATTACAGTTGCTGCTGCAGTGTGCTAGTGGGTGGAGGTAGCCCCTGGAATGCCTGGCAGGCAGCCACCACAGCTGCTGGATATGAGTGGGTGGGATTATCACCTGGCCAGCAGTGGCTGAGGTAGGCAGGGCTCTCAGCAAAGAGTGCCCACTGATGCTAACAAATTAGACTGAGATTTCTAAAATGGACTCCTTCAGACCTGGCACTAACAAGGTAGCCTGAGGTTTGTAAAATGACTGCCACCAGTGTCTAAGTTCTCCAGGTCAAAGGAGTAGGTTGCTGTTCCTTTCTCCAGACGATCTTCCTGATCCAGGAGTTGAACCCAGATCTCCCACATTGCAGGCAGATTCCTTACCACCAGGGAAGTCCCAAAGTTCATAGGGAGCATCCCAATGGTTCCTGTCTCTCCAACAGATGCTTCAGAATTAGTAAGTGGGTCCCCTCCATCTATAGTCCATCTGATTTTCAGGGCACTGTTTTTGCGCTTCTTTTCAAGTCAAGTTAAGGTGGTTCATGAGTCCCTTAAGAGTAGGTTTTCCATTCCCTGTAGTTCTATATGTTGTCTGGTGGTTTTCTAAGCCAGATGTTTGGAGGGAAGAAGGGCTTATCTCTCCTGTGCAGGATCCAAGATTTGGGGTGCTTCATGCGGAATTCACATCCCTCGCTCTTCAGTAAAATAACTCTACCTTTGTGATCCTCCCAAGCTGTGGATCTTTGAGACTGAAGTGTGGATTTTCCCTTTACAAGCTCATATCTCTATTTCTCCTCTATGTCTCGATGCTGTCCTTTGTTGTTGAAACTCTGTTTACCCAATTTTCAGGTCCCCTTTGGAGGAAATTATTCCATTTGTAGTTGTAGGTTTGCTTATTCTATGGGAGGAGGTGAGTTCAAGATCTTCTTTTATACCTTTTTAAACCCTCCAGTGTCATGCTTGTGAAAACAGGACAGTGAAGACTATTTTCTACCAATGATAAGACTATATTAGATCTATTAGGTGCAAGTTAGTTTTGGTAAATCAGACAAGGCTATTTAATTAAAAGCAAGCATTTCTAAAACTAACAAGCCTACAGAAAGCATGTAGTAGTTAGTGCACAAAGCCTATATATGATGGAGTCCAAACATAAATAATGCATAAATACACCATTGTAACTATGGTCACTGACTTAAATCTTATTTTTGCATGCAGAGTACACTCGCTTGAATTACCCCTTAAAAGCTCCTTCCTTGCCAATTTTTTTTTCATGAAAGGAACACAAGATTGCTTCACAGGCTAGAAAAATGTTGATCCTAATTACTTTCCACAATGTTATTGTTGCAAAGCATAATCCACATTTTAGCACCCATCTTTTAAAAAAGCCCCTTCTGATAATTTCTGTTCCTCTGATGAATAAATTCACCTCTATTTATGTAATAAGAATAAAATAATGAGATTAAATTTTTATGATTTATCTACTGAACGCAAATTTATATGAATCACATACTTGATTTAACATTTTGATCATTATAGCATCACCACAAATGCTTTTTCTCAGTTTATGAATATTTCTTCTTTTAACAAATATATTAAGATGCAGCTCTAAACTATATATTAGTTTTTTGTAAGATTTATTTTTCAGATATTTTTGCTCATATAATAAAAAGCACAGTAAAGTGATTTAATTATAACTAGATCATAATTTGAATATTTATATATACAAATGCACATATATATAAATTTAACATGTGCTATCATAAATTCTATTTCTTTAAGATGTATGCCTCTAGACATTTTTGTTTTCATGTTTTTCCTACTCCAAAAAATTCTCTAGCCATGAATGCAAGCAAAGCAAAACAAAATTGTGTGTGCCTGCATTTTTTTCACCTATTATAAAGAATTAAGAGACAATGGAGAGAGGCAAATCAGATAGATGAAGTACCTTGCATACAAACCTTCCAACTGCAAACTTTCAAAGATGTGAACCTGCGTTCCATCAGCGTCAGGCTTGACTGAAGTTGCCACTTGCCCTCCACCTCCTATTGCTGATGATCCTTCAGCTTTACCATCTCCCACCTCCTCTCTCTACTCCAGTCAGTAACTCCTCTTGGCTGTTCACTTGATGCCAGCCGCTGTATGCCAGCTGCCGTACACTACTCTAGCTTTCAAGGTACTGTGAGATTTAAAATGTTTTCCTTGTTTTTCGTGTTTGTTTGCTTTTTATATATTATTTGTGTGAAAAGTATTATAAACTGATTACAGTACAGTACTATATAACCGATTGTGTTAGTTGGATACATAGGCTAACTTTGTTGGACATGAACAAATTGGACTTATGAATGCCCCTCAGAAAGGAACTCATTCATATGTAAGGAACTTATTTTAATTGTCTCTGTTCTGAAAGTAGATAATGTAGTATGACTCAAAATTTTATGTAATTTAATGGTAAATTTGCATGTTCCTTATGTATCTGATACTCAAGAGGTTCTTGTTGTTTAGTCACTCAGTGGCGTCTGACTCTTTGAAACCCCATGGACTTCAGCACACCAGGCTTCCCTGTCCTTCACCATCTCCTGGAGTTTGCTCAAACTGATGTCCATTGAGTTGGTGATGCCACTGAACCATCTCGTCCTCTGTCATTCCCTTCTCCTCCTGCCTTCAATCTTTCCCAGCATCAGGGTCTTTTCTAACCAGTTGGCTCTTCACATCAGGTGACCTCATTCATAGTTTATATAATGTTTTAAGTATTTTATGTTATTTAAACCACTTTTGTATTGCTGAAAAATACACACTGACATTTGGAAATCAAACCATATTTTACAGCCATTTAGGTGGTTTACTGTTCTAAAGAACTCTGCTTAATTCTGCCATTAATCACATCAATATTTTGAAATCCAAATCATTTCTCCCTAATTTATCTTAAATTTGGAAACTTGAGTTCTTATAAAATTTGTATAAAGTGAGTGCTAACTCTAAATCTTCTTTCTTCCATTTTGTCCAATAAGCTATATTTGTATTATTGACATATGCAACACTGTATAATTCTTTATATTACTCAAGAAATAAATAGTATCCATTAGCTGCTGAGTACATTTATTGCCGCTCTTCTAAAACTGGATTTGTATATCTATTTCAGGGAGGAAGATCCAGAGTAGTAAAATTAGCTAGGTTTGGGAGAAAATTATATCTATTTAAGCCATGTTTAGGGTTTCCCCAGTGGCTCAGATGGTAAAGTATCTGCCTGCAATGCAGGAGACCTGGGTTTGATCCCTGGGTTGGGAAGATCCCCTTATAAGGAAATGGCAACCCACTCCATGGTTCTTGCCTGGAGAATGCCATGGACAGAGGAGCCTGGAGGGCTATAGTCCATGGGGTCCCAAAGAGTTGGACACGACTGAGTGACTAACACTTTCACACATTCAAGCCATGTTTAATCTTGTTGACATGTTTTAAAGCATGTAGAAAGGTCATTTGGAAATTTAGTCAGATTGGATCACAGCTTCTAAATGTATCCCAGAATTAAAGAATTAAGATGAGCAGGCAGAGTGAGGTCTCCATAAATTTCACTGAATTTTCCTCTTATATTCTCAGTTACTCAAGAGATAGGAGAAGGAGGTAATTTATGGGGCAGTCTGGGGATATGGGAAAGTGATAGTAGCTTTCCATGTCCAACTCTTTGGGACCCATGGACTGTACAGTCCATGGAATTCTCCAGGCCAGAATACTGGAGCAGGTAGCCTTTCCCTTCTCCAAAGGATCTTCCCAACTCAGGGAACAAACCCACATCTCCCGCATTGTAGGCAGATTCTTTACCAGCTGAGTCACAAGGGAAGCCCAGGAATAAGGTATGGATAGTACAATTAAGAAATCCAAATATCAAGAGACAGCTTAGGCTAGGTTCATCTATCCACTTAAAGGCATTTGTTGAGCCAGATGAGGAACAGAAATATTTGAGAAGAGTAATTAACACTTGCATCTTAAATAACAGGTGTTAGACTGAAAGAAACAGGGCTGGAAGTAATGCAAAGGGGCTGGGACATTAACCCACGGTCAGAAGGAGAATCAAATCAAGGTTTCTTAAAAGACAGATTCCTTCAGGAAGATGCTCACCAGTGTCATCAGCAGTATTCCATAGAAGCAAATACATACAAACAGTGGATGTCAGGAAGCTTGAGCTATTCCAATTAGTTATCTTGGCATGAGCCCAGGGCCAGAATCAGACAACAGGCGGATGTCTGAGCAGGCTGGCTAGCCAGTCTCTGGGCTGCAACTATAAAGGATAGGATTCCAGGTCAGAATTATATACCAATTAGAGTACAAGTTCACCAGGTCTGACCTTATTTGCAGGCTGTTTTCTTTGTCATGCAAACCTTACCTTCATCTCAAGATTCCTATAAAAATCTGTTCTCATTTATCCAGAGTATTTCTCTAACTTTTCCATCTTTATATCTACCCCCAATTTCCATACACCCACTCATTGTGCTATCAGAACTTGGCTTTGTCCCTTGATTTTGTTCTTTTGCCTTGCCGTAATTTAGATTTGGTTACTTAGCTCCAGCTTGTCTATTTCATGACTCACTCAGGATTCCTAGAGGTTGCTTTTTCTTGTTCCTAGACTCCATGCCAAGAAACTGCAACCAAAGTATTACACATCTCTGCTCAGATCTAGTATTGGATTCTATCAACCGCCACCAAGCCTTTTATTTAAAGAAAAAAAATGATGATGGATTTATCAATTTGGTTAGAACTGGCTCAGTTAAACTGAAGTGTAAATAATTCAGCTAAATGCCAAGTAAGACTTCAAAAGGCAGAGATGAGAGTTTTTGTGGTACAAAAAGCTTTATACACATTATAATGTATAATCCCTAAAACAGTAACAAGAGGAATTATTGTGTCTGTTTTTCAGGAATGGGAATTTAAGGTCAGACAAAATAAATAGTTGAATATTGGTTATGAAGCTGCTAGGTTGTGAAGCTGGGCAAAAAACCCAGATGATTATTTCTTTTCTACTCCTTCGTGGAGATGAGTGTTCCTCCAAGAGGTCCTTTGCTTTGGATTCTGGTAAATACTGAAATGAATTCTCTTAGATTAGCATAAAGGGATGATCTGACATGTCCTCATCCCTTATCTTGTCTCCTTTTTTCTGTACCTTCAAACTGGTAGGAAGTTTGAGCAGAAAGAAGAAATAACAGTTCTCAAAACCATCCTTCCACTATTTAATCCCCTCAGTAAATTTATGAGGACGTGACTGCCACCATTTTACAGAGCAGAAAACTGAGGATCAAAGAATTATTGTTCTTAAACACACAAGCCAGGAAGAAGTGGACAGGAGTCCAACTCAAGTCTGCTTCATTCAAAACCAGCATTCTTGGCAGTACACTGTGCTGCCTGCTTGCTCCCATGTCATACCTACCACCTTGGTGTAGTTCTTCAAAATCAAAGTTTATGGTCTCTGGAGGATGCAATATTTTTTACAACATTTGCCCAGCAATTTCAAACACTTTTTAGCAATGGTTTTCAAATTATATGGTACATAAATATCACCTGGGTAACTCATGGAAAATGTAGACTCACCACATGACCACACTAGGAGGAACTGCAGTATGGAATAGAGTGAAGCATTGCCATAGGGTCACAGACACAATGAAGCAATAAGCAAATCTTCTGTGTATATTGATGCCAGCCCCTTTTCTAGGTGGGTAGTTCATATCTCCAAACTTATAATGAGATATATAAACTCTGTTGAGTTCAGTGAACCTAAAATTCTTTAGCAGTACATTACGGATTACAGAACTTCCTCTATTCAGCTGAATTCTTTTGTGAGTATATATGATTGTAAATTAAGACAGTGAAGGTCATGCCTAAATGCTTCAGAAATGATATAAATAAAATAGCTAGAAGAGTTAAAGACTTAAGCCAAATAATGCTTTTAACTGATTTTAATGAGAAAATAGGTGGTCACATCAAGGTAGTATACATTAATGAAATCTATTTTAAAATAAGTTTATCAGAACACATACAAGTGAATCCTATTCATCAAAGTACCCTCTAGGTTAATGTTTGACGAACAGTGAAATCTCTATACATTTTTGTCAAATGAATATGTTAAAGTATTGAATCAAAACCTCGAATTGCCAAAGCAATCTTGAGAAAGAAGAATGGAACTGGAGGAATCAACTTGCCTAACTTCAGGCTCTACTACAAAGCCACAGTCATCAAAACAGTATGGTACTGGCACAAAGACAGACATATAGATCAATGGAACAAAATAGAAGGCCCAGAGATAAATCCACACACATATGGACACCTTATCTTTGACAAAGGAGGCAAGAATATACAATGGAGTAAAGACAATCTCTTTAACAAGTGGTGCTGGGAAAACTGGTCAACCACTTGTAAAAGGATGAAACTAGATCACTTTCTAACACCGCACACAAAAATAAACTCAAAATGGATTAAAGATCTAAATGTAAGACCAGAAACTATAAAACTCCTAGAGGAGAACATAGGCAAAATACTCTCAGACATAAATCACAGCAGGATCCTCTATGATCCACCTCCCAGAATTCTGGAAATAAAAGCAAAAATAAACAAATGGGATCTAATTAAAATTAAAAGCTTCTGCACAACAAAGGAAACTATAAGCAAGGTGAAAAGACAGCCTTCTGAATGGGAGAAAATAATAGCAAATGAAGCAACTGACAAACAACTAATCTCAAAAATATACAAGCAACTTATGCAGCTCAATTCCAGAAAAATAAACGACCCAATCAAAAAATGGGCCAAAGAACTAAATAGACATTTCTCCAAAGAAGACATACGGATGGCTAACAAACACATGAAAAGAGGCTCAACATCACTCATTATTAGAGAAATGCAAATCAAAACCACAATGAGGTACCACTTCACACCAGTCAGAATGGCTGCGATCCAAAAATCTGCAAGCAATAAATGCTGGAGAGGGTGTGGAGAAAAGGGAACCCTCCTACACTGTTGGTGGGAATGCAAACTAGTACAGCCACTATGGAGAACAGTGTGGAGATTCCTTAAAAAATTGCAAATAGAACTACCTTATGACCCAGCAATCCCACTTCTGGGCATACACACCGAGGAAACCAGAATTGAAAGAGACACATGTACCCCAATGTTCATCGCAGGCACTGTTTATAATAGCCAGGACATGGAAACAACCTAGATGTCCATCAGCAGATGAATGGATAAGAAAGCTGTGGTACATATACACAATGGAGTATTACTCAGCCATTAAAAAGAATTCATTTGAATCAGTTCTGATGAGATGGATGAAACTGGAGCCAATTATACAGAGTGAAGTAAGCCAGAAAGAAAAACACCAATACAGTATACTAACACATATATATGGAATTTAGAAAGATGGCAATGACGACCCTGTATGCAAGACAGCAAAAAAGACACAGATGTGTATAACGGACTTTTGGACTCAGAGGGAGAGGGAGAGGGTGGGATGATTTGGGAGAATGGCATTGTAACATGTATACTATCATGTAAGAATCGAATCGCCAGTCTATGTCTGACGCAGGATACAGCATGCTTGGGGCTGGTGCATGGGGATGACCCAGAGAGATGTTATGGGGAGGGAGGTGGGAGGGGGGTTCATGTTTGGGAACGCATGTAAGAATTAAAGATTTTAAAATTAAAAAAATAAAAAATAAAAAAATTTTAAAAAGGTCATGTATTTCCAATAGCTTTCAAACAACAAATATTTGGGGTCTCAATTTTTAGAATGTATGTTTGTGCCAGTAAATAATTATACTCTAGAAAGCATTTTTTATGCCCATGGATTATCTACCAGTTTGGTTTTTTCATATGATTCAAAATAACTTTTCTCAGTTTCCAAGCATCATTTAAACAAGAAAGCATAGATATGTGTAAATGCATGTGTGTGTGTGTGTGTGTGTGTGGTAAATCCACACATCTCTGAGGGTGAATTTAAGAGAAGGACATCCTTAAAGCATTTTAAGCAACTGAGCCATATTGGAATAATTTTATAACATTTTGAAGAAAAAATTATAAAAAGACAATACTTTTATGGACAAGCTCAGTTTCCTTTCTCTCTCTCTCGGTCACTCTCTCCCTCTTTATTCTAGTTTCAGAGGCTCATGTGATCCTATATAAGGCTGTGTGTGTGCCTGCTAAGTCACTTCAGTAGTGTCCGACTCTTTGTGACCCTATGGACCGTAGCCCACCAGGCTCCTCTGTATTCAAGGCTAATCACTCTTTATGTTCTTTAGTTCCACTAGGATCTTGCTTCTCCAGCAAGTCTTCCTCTTGAATATTTAATTTTCACTTCTTCCTGGCTACTTTCCACAGACTCTATCTCTTTTACTCTTCTTAATCAAGATTCTTGATAAAAAGATGTATAGAAACTATGTCTACTTTTTCACCTTCCATTCACACTTCAAGCAGATGCAGTCTGAATTTATTCATAGCAACAGTTGACATAGCCAATGGACTTTGGCAGTCCTCCTCTACTTGATTGCCTTCTTGCATTCCATCCCTCTGACAGTTCCTGTTTTCTTTAACATTTCACTACCTTGGTTTCTGAAGCAGAAAATATTAAGAAGAGGTGGCAAAAATACACAGAAGAACTATACAAAGACAATCTTAATGACCCAGGTAACCATGATGGTGTGATCACTCAACTAGAGCTAGATATTCTGGGGTGTGAAGTCAACTGGGCCTTAGGAAACATCACTACAAACTAGGCTAGTGGAGGTGACAGAATTCCAGTTGAGCTATTTCAAATCCTAAAAAATGATACTGTGAAAAGTGCTACACTCAATATGCCAGCAAATTTAGAAAACTTAGCAGTGGCCACAAGACTGGAAAAGTCGATTTTCATTCCAATCGTAGAGAAAGGGAATGCCAAAGAATGTTCAAACTACCGCACAATGGCACTTATCTCACAGGCTATCAAAGTAATGCTCGAAATTCTCCAAGCTAGGCTCTAACAGTACATGAACCAAGAACTTCCAGATGTTCAAGCTGGATTTAGAAAAGTCAGCGGTCATACTGACATCTGTTGTATCATAGAAAAGCATGACAATTCCAGAAAAACACCGACTTCTGCTTCACTGACTATGATTAAGAGCTTGACTGTGTGGATCACAATAAACTGTGGAAAATTCTTCAAGAGACTGGCATACCAGACCACCTAACCTGACTCCTGAGAATCTGTATGCAGGTCAAGAAGCAACACTTACAACCTGACAGGGAACAACAGACTGGTTCCAAATTGGGAAAGGAGTATATCAAAGCTGTATATGATCACCCTGCTTATTTAATTATATGCAGAGTACATCATGCAAAATACCAGGCTGGATGAAGCACAAGCTGGAATCAAGATTGCCACTAGAAATATCAATAACCTCAGATATGGAGATGAACCCATGCTTATGGCAGAAAGGGAAAAGGGACTTAAAAAGCCTCTTGATGAAAGTGAAAGAGGAGAGTTAAAAATCTAGCTTAAAACTCAGCATTCAGAAAATGAAGATCATGGCATCTGGTCCCATCACTTCATGGCAAATAGATGGGGAAACAATGGAAACAATGACAGACTATTTGTGGGGGCTCCAAAATCACTGCAGATGGTAACTGAAGCCATGAAATTAAAAGACGCTTGTCCCTTGGAAGAAAAACTATAACAAACCTAGACAGAGTATTGAAAAGTAGAGACATTACTTTGCTGACAAAGGTCCATCTAGTCAAAGCTATGGTTTTTGCAGTAGTCATGTAAGGATGTGAGATTTGGACCATAAAGAAAGCTGAGCACAGAAGAACTGATGCTTTTGAACTGTGGTGTTGGAGAAGAACCTTGAGAGTCCCTTGGACTGCAAGAAGATCAAACCAGTCAGTCCTAAAGGAAATCAATCCTGAATGTTCATTGGAAGGACTCCTGCTAAAACTGAAGCTTCAATACTTTGACTACCTGATACGAAGAACTAACTCATTTGAAAAGACCCTGGTGCTGGGAAAGATTGAAAGCAGGAGAAGGGGACAACAGAAGATGAGATGGTTGGATGGTATCACTGACTCAATGGGCATGAGTTTGAGCAAGCTCCAGGAGTTGGTGAAGGACAGGGAAGCCTGGGGTGCTGCAGTCAATGGGGTCGCGAAGAGTCAGATACTACTGAGCAACTGAGCTGAGCTGAGCCTTGGATTCAGTGATACTGCTTACAGTTAGTTCTCCTCCCACCAAGTTTCCTTTTTACTCCTTTTACTGTCATTTGTACTAAATCATATACCAACCATAATCTTATGTATGCTTGCTCAGTCATGTCCAACTCTGTGACCCCATAGACTGTAGCCTGCCAGCCTCCTCTGTCCATGGCATTTTCTAGGCAAGAATACTGGAATGCATTGCCATTTGCTTTTCCTGGGGATCTTCCCAACCCAAGGATCTAACTGGCATCTCCTGTATTGGCAGACATATTCTTTACCACTGAGCCACCTGGGAAGCCCCTTACCAACCATAATACCACTTGATTTTTTCCAACTTCTCCCTTGATGTATACACACATATACACATACACACATGCATGTATATATACACACGTACATATGTATACACAATATATAGACACTTTGGTTTACTGAATCTTCTATCTCAAGAACAGTATATTATCAATCACCAAGCAATTTAAATCCAGGGATTGATAATGCTCACCTTTTATGCCTTCTTGCTCATGCATTAATCTGAAAGTGTGTATGATCATACATTAACTGAATTTGTATTGCCCTTGTATCCTTGATGTATCCTATGCTGAAATGCTCATCTCTATCTTCCCTAACACTGCCAAGAGGTGAAAAAAAATGAGAATTCAAAGTCAAGCAGTGCAGGCCTTTCCTCCCCAACTGTCCCCAGCACTCTGCAATCTTCTTTCTATCATGAAATCTTTTCAGGGACTTCCCTAGTGATCCAGTGGTTAGATACTGTGCTTTCACTGCAGGGGGCACAGGTTTGATCCCTGGTCAGGGAACTAAGACCCTAGATGGTGCCACGTTGGTTGAAAAATAAGAAAAGCAATCTTTCCATATTCCCAGCTCCCTAAAATCCTGTAATAGAATTGCTTGTCCTCTGCTTTGTGTTTCCTCAAACTCTATAAACACCTATCTCTCTAGTTCTTATTTACATGTTAATATTTGTCCCCCCCCCCTTTTTTAGATTATCATCTTCTTAAGTAAAAGGATTATGTTTTCCTTTCCTTGTCTACCACAGAGCACTTTTTGGAGTCCCTATAAATGCCTATTTAATACATTGGAAATTGTTGTTTTTCAGTTGTTCAGTTGTGTCTGACTCTTTGAGATCCCATAGACTGAAGTACTGAAGGCTTCCCTGTCCTTCACTATCTCCCAGAGTTTGCTAAGTGAATGTAAAAAATGATTTTTATTGAGAATTAAACACTAGAATTTGAATAAGTTATAAAAGTATAATCAATGATAAAACAAGCACTTAGTCTCTTTGACGACATTTATTGAACACTCAGTGTGTGCTGTGAATATTGTGCATAGGAATTAGACTGGGTAATACATCATTGCATCTTTGCAACCAGATTTACTACGCAAATAATTTGGGGAAAAAATGCCAAGTCAAAAATAAAGCACATAGCTATTTAGAAGAGATCTTCTGGTGAATTATATCTGAAATATGCTCCTTGGAGATGAAAGAAAACTTGTTTCAATAAAATAAAAACCAAAGCTTTTCCCCCATGATCCAGTTTCCTTGATGTTTGTGTTCACATCAATGGAGAGATCTCCACTTCATAGTGTGATAAGTTAAATATGAATTTTATGTTTCTTCAAAGATTCACATCATTTAAAATTCATTTAAATTTCATTCAAGGAAAATATTTTTAATAAAGTGATATAATGCAATACTTTAATGATTTATTTGTGTAAGGAGTATTTTAAGTTATCATTTATAGTTATAATCAATTTATTTGAACATAGAAATATTATAGGTAGGTTAAATGTAAAAGGATGAAAAAAGATATGCCAGGCAAACATTAATCAAAAGGAAACTATAGTGGCTACATTAATATTCCAGATAAAATAGTTTTCAAAGTACAGAAAATTACCAGGAACAAAAAGCATCATTACATAATGATAAAATGACCAATTCACAAAAAACATACAACAACCATATGTGTGTACACACCAATAATAGAGTTTCAAAATATGAAATCGAAACTAACAAAACTGAAGGGAGAAATAAGTAAAACCACAATTACAGTTGGAGAGTTGAACACCTTTTACTCAGTAATTGATAGAACCATTAAACATAAAATTAGCAAGTATGTAGAAAGACTGAAGAGCACCATAAATCAATGGGACCTAATAGATATTTAAGGAATGTGTCATTCTACAAAAGTACATTCATGTTTCTTTAAGCAAACTTGGACTCTTCACCAAGATAGACCATATCATTGGTCAAAAACCAAGTTTTTACAAATTTTACAAAATTAAGTAAAAATTCATAGTAAAATGGTTTTGACCATAATGGAATCAAGCTAGCTACCAAAAATTTTAAAAATACTGAGAGAATTTCTATACATTTGGAAATTAGACACACACTTCCAAATAATCCATGAGTTGAAGAGGATGTCCCAAGTGAACTATATTGGAATACGCATATGAAAGCATATTGGAATAAGCATATGAAAAGGTGCTCGACATGAAATGCCATCAGGGAATTGCAATTTTAAACAATAATGAAATGCCACTATTAATAGAAACTTATTAGAATGGTAAAAATCCAAAACACTGACAAAAACAAATGCCAGTAAAGATATGAAACAGAAACTCTAATTCTTTCGTGGTGAAAATGCAAATGGTATAACCACCTTGGAAAATAGTTTGGCAGTTTCTTAAAAAACTTAACATATTCTTACCATGTGATCCAGCAGTCATACTCTTTGGTATTTACCCAAAGGAGCTGGAAACTTGTGTCTACACAAAAACCTGCACAAGTATGTTTGTAATAGCTTTATTTATAATTTCCAAAAAACCTGAAGCAATCACAATGTTCTTCAATGGGGGAATAGGTAAACTGTGTAGGGAAGGAGGGATAAATAGGCTGAGCATAGAAGATTTTTATGTCCCAGAAACTATTGTGCATAGTACTGTAATGATGAATATATTTCTTTATACCTTTTTCACAATCCATAAAATGTACAACACCAAGAATAAATTCTAATTTAAGTTATGTACTTTGGGTAATAACGATGCATCACTGTAGGCTCGTTGATGATAACAAATATACCACACTGTGTAGAATGGGGATAGTGGATGATGCCATGCATATGAGGGGTATATGATAAATCTTTGTATCTTCTGCTTGATTTTGTTATGAACCTGAAACTATTTTAAAAAATAAAACTTATTTTTTTAAAAATAAGAGACCTTTGTGTTTAAAAATAATTCTCTAAGAAGCTAAAAAATAAATTAATCAACCCAAAGTTGGAATACATAAATAATAAAAATGAAATATGAAATTGATAAAAAATCATTAGAAAGAATAAACAAATCCAAATACTTGTTCTCTAAAAATAACATTAAAATATTTCAAATGAAAAAAAAATTCAAATGAAAGTTTCTCATAAAAATTGAAATAGAACTACCATATAATCCAGCAATTCCACTTCTGGGTACTTATCTGAAGAAAACAAAATCACTAACTCGAAAAGAAATATGCACCTTCATGTTCATTAAAGCACTATTTACAATAGTCAAGATATGGAAACAACCTAAGTGTCCACTAACTGATGAATGGATAAAGAAAATGTGGTATATATGCGTGTGTGTGTGTGTGTTTATTGAATATTTTTCAGCCATAAAAAGGAATGCAATCTTGCCATTTGCAAAATATAAATGGACATTGAGGGCATTATGGTAGTGAAATAAGTCAGACAGACAAAGATATATACTGTATGATATTACTTATGTGTGAAATCTAGAAAAAATAAAAAAACAAGATTATAGAAAGAGCAACAGATTGCTGATTGCCAGAGGTGGTAGGATTTGCCTAGGCAGTGCATAAAAGTGGTGAAGAGAGTCAAAAGGTACAAACTTCCAATTATGAAATAAATATCATAGGCACTATAATTATTGCATGTTTGAAGGTTACTGAGAGAATAAATCTTAAAAGTTCTCATGGTGAGGAAATTCTGTAACTGTCTACGGTGCTAGATGATAACTAGATCTATTGTGGTGATTGTTTTGCAATATGTATACAAATATTGAATCATTTTGTTGTAACCTAAAACCAGTGTAATGTTTTGAGTCAGTTCAGTTCAGTTCAGTTCAGTCGCTCAGTCGTGTCCGACTCTTTGCGACCCCATGAATCGCAGCACGCCAGGCCTCCCTGTCCATCACCAACTCCCGGAGTTCACTCAGACTCACGTTCATCGAGTCAGTGATGCCATCCAGCCATCTCATCCTCGGTCGCCCCCTTCTCCTCCTGCCCCCAGTCCCTCCCAGCATCAGACTCGTTTCCAATGAGTCAACTCTTCGCATGAGGTGGCCAAAGTACTGGAGTTCTCAGCTTTCATTCCTTCCAAAGAACACCCAGGACTGATCTCCTTCAGAATGGACTGGTTGGATCTCCTTGCAATCCAAGGGACTCTCAAGAGTCTTCTCCAACACCACAGTTCAAAAGCATCAATTCTTCAGTGCTCAGCCTTCTTCACAGTCCAACTCTCACATCCATACATGACCACTGGAAAAACCATAGCCTTGACTAGTCAGACCTTAGTTGGCAAAATAATGTCTCTGTTTTTGAATATGCTATCTAGGTTGGTCATAACTTTTCTTCCAAGGAGCAAGCGTCTTTTAATTTCATGGCTGCAGTCACCACCTGCAGTGATTTATACATCAATAAAAATATTTATTTTAAGTAACCTCCTTATGCACTAGATTAAAAAGAAAAAAGAATGAAAATATGCACAATCAGGAATGAGAAAGGAATTATAATCAAAGATTACAATAATTACAAGAGTTAAAAAACAGAACTATGTTCAATTCTTTAATAATAAATTTTAAAATCTAGGTGAAATAGATGATTCCTTAATATCCCCTGGAGTAGGAAATGGCAGCCCACTTTGGTATTCTTGCCTGGAGAATTCCATGGACAGAGAAGCCTGGTGGGCTACAGTCGAAGGGATTGCAAAGAGTTGGACACCACTGAGTGACTACCATTTTCACTTTTACACATTAGTAAAATGTAAATTACTAGCAGTCTATTCTAGGCTATGGTTTTTCCTGTGGTCATGTATGGATGTGAGAGTTGGACTGTGAAGAAGGCAGAGTGCTGAAGAATTAATGCTTTTGAACTGTGGTGTTGGAGAAGACTCTTGAGAGTCCTTTGGACTGCAAGGAGATCCAACCAGTCCATTCTGAAGGATATCAGTCCTGGGATTTCTTTGGAAGGAATGATGCTAAAGCTGAAACTCTAGTACTCTGGCCACCTCATGTGAAGAGTTGACTCATTGGAAAAGAGTCTGATGCTGGGAGGGACTGGGGGCAGGAGGAGAAGGGAACGACCGAGGATGAGATGGCTGGATGGCATCACTGATTCGATGAATGTGAGTCTGAGTGAACTCCGGGAGTTGGTGTTGGACAGGGAGGCCTGGTGTGCTGTGATTCTTGGGGTCACAAAATGTTGGACATGACTGAGCGACTGAACTGAACTGAACTGAACTAAGAAAAAATATAAAAACTTGAATCAGTTATTTACCATAGAGGAGATTGGAAAGGTAATTAAAATATAATCATTTTATAAAGTGTTAGGATGGAATGAAGCTGAAATTGATCAGTTCTCTTAAGACCTACAAGACCTTCTAGAACTAACATCAAAAATAGATGTCCTTTTCATCATGGAGGGGACTGGAATGCAAAAGTAGGAAATCAAGAGATACCTAGAGTAACAGGCAAGTTTGACCTTGGAGTACAAATGAAGCAGGGCAAAGGCAGAGTTTTGCCAAGAGAACACACTCCTTGAACAACACAAGAGACGACTTTACACATGAACATCACTAGATGGTCAATACCAAAATCAGATTGATTGTGTTCTTTGTAGCTGAAGATGGAGAAACTCTATATAGTCAGCAAAAATGAGACCTGGAGCTACTGAGGCTCAGATCATGAGCTCCTTATTGCAAAATTTTGGCTTAAATTGAAAAGTAGGAAAAATTCCTAGACCATTCAGATATGTCCTAATTCAAATCCCTTATGATTACACAGTAGAGGTAACGAATAGTTTCAAGGGATTAGATCTGATAGACAGAGTGCCTGAAGTACTATGATTGAAGGTAACACTGTACAGGAGGCAGTGACCAAAACCACCTGAAAGAAAAAGAAATGCAAGAACGCAAAAGTGGTTGTCTGAGGAGGACTTACAAATAGCTGAGAAAAGGAGAGAAGTGAAAGGCAAAGGAGAAAAGGGAAGATAGACACAACTGAATGCAGAGTTCCAGAGAACAGTAAGGAGAGATAAGAAAGCCTTCCTCAGTGATCGATGCAAAGAAATAGAGGAAAGCAACAGAATGGGTAAGACTAGAGATCTCTTCAAGAAAGAGATACCAAGGGAATATTTCATGCAAAGATAGGCGCAAAACAGGACAGAACCAGAAAGGACCTAGCAGAAACATGTTGATGTTTGGCAGAATCCAACACAATTCTATAAAGCAATTATCCTTCAGTTAAAAATAAATAAATAAATAAATTTAAAATAAAATAAAAGAAGCAGAAGAACTGTAGAAAAAAAGGTCTTAATGACCCAGATAACCACAATGGTGTGTGTGTTCACTCACCTAGAGCCAGACATCCTGGAATGTGAAGTCAAGTGGGCCTTAGGAAGCATCACTACAAACAAAGCTAGTGGAAGTGATGGAATCTCAGCTGAGCTATTTCAAATCATCAAAGATGATGCTGTGAAAGTGCTTCACTCCATATTCCAGCAAATTTGGAAAACTCAGCAGTGGCCACAGAACTAGAAAAGTTCGGTTTTCATCCCAATCCCAAAGAAAGGCAATACCAAATAATATTCAAACTATGGTACAATTGTGTTCATTTCATATGCTAGGAAGGTAATGCCCAAAATCCTGAGCAAGCTAGGCTTCACCAGTACGTGAACCAAGAACTTCAAGATGTACAAGCTGGGTTTAGAAAAGATGGAGGATCAAGAGATCAAGTTGCCAACATCCATTGATTCATAGAAAAAGCAAGAAAATTCCAGAAAAACATCTACCTCTACTTCATTGACTATGCTAAAACCTTTGACTGTGTAGATCACAACAAACTGTAGAAAATTCTTTAAAAAAATGGAAATACCAGACCACCTTTCCTCCAGAGAAACCTGTATACAGATCAAGAAACACAGTTAGAACTAAACATGGAACAACAGACTGGTTCAAAATTGGGAAAGGAGTCTATTGTCTGTCTGTTGTCAAGGCTGTCTATGTCACCCTGCTTATATGCAGAGTACATGGGGCTTCCCAGGTGGTGCTAGTGGTAAAGAACCTATATGCCAATGCAGGAGACATAAAGGATGTGGGTTCGATCCTTCGGTCAGGAAGATCCCCTGGAGGAGGGCGTAGCAACCCACTCCAGTATTCTTGCATGCTAAGAAAAAGCATGTCTTGAAATGCTTGCTTGCCTATCTAAGGTTGCTTGCCAACCTTTTCTTAGATCTAGGTTTTTTCTAAATCATGTCTAAATAATGTATATATTTTTATATTTGTAAACCAAATATATATATTTACAAAAAAGTGCTATGTGCAACTCTATAGCAGTAAAATTTTGAATCATATATGCGTATATAAATATATAAAGAAGGCTTCCCTGATGTCTCAGCTGATAAAGAACCTGCCTGCCAGTACCAGAGATGCAGGAGATGCACATTCAATCCCTGAGTCAGAAAGATTCCCTGGAGGAAGAAATGGCAACCTGCTCTGGTATTCTTGCCTGGAATACTCCATGGACAGAGGAGCCTAGTGGGCTATAGTCCATGGGGTCACAAAGAGTTGGACCCCCCATACACACACACATATATAAAGAAGATGCTTTTATTATATGTCATTCAGAATTTTTAGTTGTTTTTTTTAAGATTATTTGAATAACTTATTCCACCATTAACAGATGCCACATCTGTTTGATGTATATTTACAATATATTTGACAGAGGTTGATGTAATTAACATAAAATATTTTTATCAATCAGTAAGAAAATGATGCCTGAATTAATGGAGAAAATTTGGTGAAGAATATAGTCTATTTTCAGAGGAATAAATAGTATTTATAAATGAACAAACTTAAAATGTTACTATTGAGACAGGAATTTTCTTTCTTCCATTATTCCTATGTCACCACATCTAAGATTCCTTCATCCTTTTGTGTTTTCTTCTTCTGCTTTAGGCATCGCCATCCTGAAATCAGAGGGTCTATCTGCACTTGATAGTAGTATTTTATGCTTTCATATTTTTTCACTTCTCTCTTTGGTCTGAATAAGATTTTTTCTAGAATAAAAACATACTATTTTATAAATTTTATGTTTACAGATTTGTTTTCTTCTATACAGTATTTTTACTGTGTGCTTTTCTGTCAAATAAACAGTAAATAAATTAGAGCAGATGAAGGAAAGCCAATGCTCCTTGAATTTATTTTAGTATCTGCACCATAAGCCTAGAACATAAGCACTTCATTTAACCCTTATGTGTAAAAATTGGATTAATCAGCACTCACTTTAGGAATAAATTACATCACTTGGATCTCTTGAATAATTAGCACCTTTTTGAAAGTCAAAATTGTTTAATAGTAATACTAAGATATAAAAGAAAATTATCTGTGATCAAAGCCCAGCTCTCTCACCAGTTGTGTGAGCTTAGAAACTATTTGCATTCCTTGGGCCACTTTTTTCTCATCTGTTACATGTAATCATGTAATATGACATCATATAATAGCTTTTATTTTTTAGTGACAGGACCATTGATCTCCATGACCTAGTACTTCCTGCACAGAAGCAAATGTTTTATTTTTACTATTTTTTAATTTTCATCAGTATAATAATTTAAAATATTTTCTAATTCCTTTAATCTGCATTTTATGACTAATAGATCAAAAATGCTTTCTTAAATTTATTGTCCATATAACTTCCTTTCATGTCAATTATCTTTTACTATTGTTTGCCCAATTTTCTACTGGGTTGTATCCTCTTTAAAAATTTTTTTCTTTCCAAATTACATTTAGAGAGGGTAGAGAGGAAAACAAAGAGTTCTTTTCTCAAGAGTTCCCCTCTCACTCTTAGTTCATGTGAATATGAAATCCTTTCTCAAATGCAAGGTTAAAGAAATGTATTCCTTTTAAGTAACCACCATTTCAAACAATTGCAATGAATAAAAACATGACAGTTGTTCTCAAAATTTTATTTGAAGTCAGTTAGATTATTTGTATTGTTACATGAACTGGAATGGTCTAGAGCAATGCTTCTCAAATTGTAATATGTAAACCAATATCATCAGCATCACATAGAGCTTGAAAATGCACAATCTCAAGCTAAATCCCTGCGGAAATACAATCTCCATTTTAACAAGATTCTAGCTGATTTACACGGGGGTTGTGAAATACTAGTATAGATAATGCAATAAGATTAAATATGAGAAACACCTCATATCTCTCAGTATTTATATTAGCCCCCTCTAGGTCATATGGGTGGCAAATGTTTTCCGAGTCGATAATCTGGGTGTATTTTTTCAATGCATGGTGTCTTTGCCACACAAGTAAAACTGTTATGTAGTCAAGATTTATCTTGTTCTTTATGAATTCTGAATCTTGGCTCTCTTATAAGAAACTCACTCAGCTCAAAATCATATAAATATTGTGCTGCATTTTCTTTTGATATTTGCATTAAAAAATACTACTTACACATGTGATTAACTTTTTAAATAAGAAGCAAAACATAATAAATTTTAAGAGGTCCAAATGTGGAGTTAATTAAGTATGCACGATAGGCTGCTTTATCACAAGGCAACTTTTTTGTACCTCGTATTCACTGGATTATTGGAGGATATTTTTCCAGATGCTTTCAAGGCCATTACAGCCAAGAATCTGATGCTGTCTGGAAAATAACTGTTAGAATGAAGCTAAATACATTAAATTAGCAGATCAATGAACTAAATGTAGCATGATACTAGCAGGATGGTCTTGTTCCTTTTTTTTTTTTTTTTTTTTGGAACTAGGTCTAAGGTAAATGTGAGAATTTATTTTACAGGCTTTCCAATAGTAACCAAAATAGTATTGTGGAATCATGATTTGCCTGTTCCAGACATAGATGCATAATTCACTGATATCTAATCATTCTTAAACCAGCTGAGAGGAGTGTTCTAAGATCTGATCATTTATGTACCTTATAGGTCTGCAATAAGTCTGTTTTCAAAAGCATTGTTGTTCAGTCACTCAATCTGTCCGACTCTTTGCAACCCGATGAACTGCAGCATACCAGACTTCCCGGTCCTTCACTGTCTTCTGGAGTTTGCTCAGACTCATGTCCATTGAGTCGAAAGCATTACATTGTAATATTTAAGAGCTCTGATTCTGGGCTCCAGGTACATAGGTTCAAATCTCATTTCCACCATTTAAGAAAGCTGTGACTGGCCAGTTAGGTGACTCCTCTGGTTTGGTTCTTCATCAGCAAAATGAGGATAATGATAATACCAACACCACAGTATGGTTAGGAGGATTAAATCAGTTTGTGTTTATAAAGTGCTCAAGTTCAACAACTGGCATGAGTGTGCTCTAAAGGATATTATTTTTTGCCTAAATAGGAATGCAAACCATACTTATGGTTAGATGATATAATATAGATAAAAATATTTATGTAATATAAAGAAGAGGGACATCATTCTGGAAATTTTTTTTTTTCCTTTGGCCTTGCTGCACAGCTTCTGGGATGTTAGTTCCCCAACCAGAGATAAAAACTGGGTCACAGGCCAGAGCAGCGAAGGCTTAACTAATCACCAGGTCCTAACCACTGGACTGCCAGGGAATTCTCTGGAAATTCCTTATATTAGAAATTAATAAAAAGAGAACAGTTTTTCCCCCCTTGGAGTTAAATCCATGCAGAAATAAAAACAAGTAAGAAATTTCTTTAAGTATCAGTTAAAGAAGTTCCTTGATCCCTCTGCCCAGTACTCATACCACTTCCATTAGGTCTTTTCTCCCTCCATTCAACATCCTTCCTTGTGAAAAACAGGGACATGCAGAAACATAACCTCCAATTAAATCTCCTGAACTTTGTTTGCTACATAACAAATAGGTTTGGGTATTCAGAGCATATTCACTTATTATATTGTACAGTCACCAATATAGCTTCAATAGTAAAAACAAATGAGGGTTTCACTGTTACAATGAACATTATTTTTTATAATGAGGAGACATAGTCTTCCTTTGACTTTAACATTTTGTCTTGTTAACATCTCTGTTTCCCCTCCCTCCACTCTATCATAATAAAGCTTTTACTGGAAAGGGGGGCAGGGGGTGACTAACAACAACAAAGAATCACTACTCTTAAGGGAAGCAGGAGACAATGACTGTTAAGGATATCAAACTGGATAGTATGTTTTATGTCTAGCTTCTTCCTGCTCCATTTTATTGTTGCTGAAATAAATATTGGCTACTAAAGCCTTATGAAAGTTCATAAGTAGTCACATAAATCTGGCTGTGACTATGTAATCCATCTCTTTAGAGAGAAAGAAAGCAGTCCTCTAAGAATTGTACAAATATCTGCCTTTAATAGCTTCAGATTTTCATAGACTGCTTTAGGAACAAATTTGAAAATAGTTTTGTATCTATATTTAAAGTTTGAAATTGCACCCACTTTTGTTCCATTTCACAGTAGTTACTGTGCAGATTGTTCCATTATTTCTCAAGTTATAAAGTAATTTTACTGAAAATTTTCAAAACACTTCATTGGTGCAAGCTAAAACTGCACTTTGCTTACAATCAAACAAAGCAACATTTTTGCCATTCAACCCATTACTGCTTTCTTCCCTAAATGGTGAAAAAAATCAGGACATATATCTTCCCCTTAGAATATGAAACTTTTCCTTTAGGTAGATGCCTAATGTTTGTATTTTATTTTTCAAGCAGAACACTCCAATTGCAGTCCCCGAACCAAGTGGAAAGATAGATTATGTCATTTCTTATCTCTATAGCATGAGCACTACACACCCAAGCCCAAGTATAAAATAACAAGACGAAAATATTATGCATGTGGCTCATTTAGTGAATAGAAAACTCATCTTCTAGCAGTATATATGTTTTCACGGAAATAAAATTGGAAAAGAAGACTTGATATCTCACAATGCACTAATATGAAAACACCACATTGATAAAGTTGAAGAGAAAAATGTCAGGTTCCAATACCTCATATTTGCTAGCTGTTTGTTATATGCTTTTTACACCAGGGGTGTGAAAGACTTAGCAAATACATTTAAAAAAACACCATATTTAGATGTAGTTACTTTTACAGTGTGAACCCTTAGAGATTCTTCTAGGTGCAGACAGTTTCCATAAGAACAATAGTTTTATAAAACCTCTCATGTTTGGGTTTGCTTTTTGTGGGTTTTTTTTTTTTTTGGTCTAAGTTATTTATTTTTTTAACTATTTTCTTTTTTATGATTAGCTTATAGCTCTGTCGTTCCAGCTGTTTCATTCTGTAACTCTAAAACCCTATCACTAGGGAGTTCTGTGTAATTGCCCATAATATGTACCACATTATCCATTTCAGGAACTGTGCTGAAAGACAGCAGCAATAAGGGGGTTTCTAAAGGCAGTCTGGTTTACACTAATGGACCTAACAGGAAGGAAATGCAATTTGAAAGAAGCTGATGCATATGTTCTATTGCTGAATATAATGTTTGATTTAATTATTAACTGTCAGTGATGGAGAGGCAGATCCTGTTCAGCCCTACTTAGAGTGCAATGCTTTGCATTCAAAGAAAATAAATGACAGAAAGTTTTGTCTTTCAACCCATGACTTAACGAAAGAATATGATTCCTCCTTCCACAAACAATTCATAGCTTTCAAAATTGCCTTTACTTTAAGTATAAATTTGACAATAAAAATTTCTGGCTAGCGTTTTCTTTTTTCATATCTTTCTTTCTTTTTTTTTTTTTTTTTGTTAGGGGGCTGAGAACTAGTATCATACATGAAAACTTTCTCTGAAAAGTGGTTTTGAATTAATGCAGAGTCCTGAACTGAGTCACTTTCTGAATCTTCTAGTTAGGGACCCTATCGTGTGTTGAGGCAGAAGACGTTTTAGCGAAGACAGCTGAAATGCATGGCTTTCTTTTTCTTCCTCTTTTTCCCAGAATAACTGATTTGGCACTCCGCTTCTGTCCATTTCTTTTAATTGGCATTTTGTAACTTCCACTAAGGCTCTCCTTTGCTTTGAAAGCCCATAATTGTGTGTGAAAGGCAGAGAGCAAGATGTAAAAAACAGATTCGTTAGAGAGCAGACATATTCATGTTTCTCCCTAGTTACTTTATTCCTACATCAGTACAAAATGACCTAATATATACAAAGAAATGGGCATCAGCCCACTGAATTTGTAAGGGAGCTCAGTGGACAAAATATTCTATTGGGTCAGTCAGCTGGAAAAGAGTGGTTTAGTACTATGTGTAAACAGAATAATAGGACCATGTAATTTTAGTTGTGCATTTTATATCTATCTGGTGAGATTATTATCTTTGACACTAGCCTAGACAGATGCATAACGGGGGCTGAAATTAAACAATAGTGATGATATTTGGAGCTCATCCAAAATGCTCTCTATTGTTTACGTAAGTGGCTCCAACATCATTATTTGATCCATAATTTCTCATTTTTTATTACACATATGTTCTTGCATAGAACAGCACACAACATCAACTCAGTGGGAGGCATTTTTCTTTACAATTTCAAAAGGAATTGTTTATTTTTGTCATGAGGATAATAGAAAGCAATGAAGCTTCCTGGAAATACAATACCACAATTCAAATGTCTAATTGATTTAGACAGATTAAGTAAAAAATATAGGGCCAATCTATATTTTTGTTCTCTCTAACAGCCCAAATGTCTTATTTGAGTGTTTCCATTCTTATGCTAGGCTGAGGGATTCACTATTTTAGTTATGAATGACTGGGATCTGGCTCATGTAGAATCATTACTAAACTGATAGAGTTTAATTCTAATGTTCTCAATTCTAAGGAATTTAGAAGAATATAATTTATCCACCCAAGTGCCTATGAAAGCAGTGCTTGATGAACTTGAAAAGATTTGAAAGCTCAGTTCCTAGAAGCATATTAATCACAAATACTGAATTATGCTACTCAAATTCTATCATTTAAATCAAGCCATATAATAGCCAGGCTCTCATTTTTTTTCCCCAAACTGTAGTTATATAAGTTTGATACATTCTCAAAGATGATTTTAATAAGACTTTAAATTTTCCACACTTTGGTAGAAAATAATCTTCCAATAGGTCCTGCTGCTGCTAAGTCGCTACTACTGTCCTTACAAACAGCTACCTAATCCATGTACAGAAAACATATCGTATGTCCACTTATAAATATATATATATAATGCCTTAAGATAAAATCACTCTGAAAAGTAATCAAAAATAAAGTATAACTGTGTTGTATTTGAGCTCTCATTTGTTGTAATTTCAAGTAACTACACATTTTTTACTACACTTTTAGAGATGACCATTTCATATTCATAGTTATAAGCTTAAACTTAATTTTCAAATGATAGATGTTTTAAATGTAAGTGTTTAGGTGTAAGTGTTCAAAAAAGAAAAGTGTACATTTGGACTGTGACCTGCCTGTCCTTTTCAGCATTTAGAAACTTAATGTACAGTGTCTGTCTTATCCTGTTGCCAAAATGGGAGAGATATTTGCTCCAGATTTCAATGGTCGCCTCTCCAATGCACACACCACACAAGTGCTGAGTAATCCTGGTAAAAATTATAACACTTCAAACCTGCTTATAAATGCAGTTTTAAAACTGGCCATGAGATGCTACAAATGGGACTGAGGTCATTTCAGAGGTTACAGCTACACACCTGTGGACTGCGGGGAGTAATTCCCTCCAAGGCTGAGAGCTCTGTTTATAAATACAATGCAAATATTTGACTGTGCAGGTGTATCTTGATTTCGAATCTGATTCCACCAGGCAGCAAAACAGGTGTCCTGGCTGCATGCTAATCAGGAAAAAAAAAAGTCTGAAATATGCATCTGCATACTGGCATCTGGGCAGAAATTGTCCGAACACATTCTCAGAGGGAGTCTTAGAAAATGGGCCTCTTTTGCTTTACTTAGTACTGTGAGATGTATTTTGCATACGGAAAAACAAATTCACCACCCATTAGGGACAACTACTACGCATGGCCGATGAGGCAGCCAGAATGCAGACACAGACTAACAAGCTGGCTAAGTTTAAGACGAGTTGGTGAAAGTTTCTGGGTTGTCTGGAAGTGTAAAGTGTTCCCTAACAACAGCACTGGATCTCCAAGAAGGCAGGGGGCAGGGGTTGTAGGAAGGAAAGCAGAAACATGGGTGATGTTTATGCAGAAGTTTCCTATTTTGGTTCCTTCATTTAGTTCCGTTCGCTTTTTAAATTTTAATTCCTCCCTTTTTCCTCCTCAGGGACACCTCTGCTCTTTTCCTTCTTCTTAAGATGAGAACTGAATTTTAGTTGATAGGATTTTCAGAATACAGAAATATGGTGAGTTGGATTAATTAGAATATTTCACAGAAACCTCACTGCCTTCAGTTATCCTCTTGACAAAGATAAATGCAAATTCTTGCAGGATTCATCAAATCAAGTCACATTTTCTAGATCCATTCCTATAGGTGCTAGACAACTAAAGTAGCATAATAAAGAGGGGAACAGCTTTTTTTAAAAAAAGAACAAATAGAAGATAAGCGGTAAAATATATTCATAGCTCCTGGAATTTGTTCGGTTCTGAATTTTTATTTGGTCCATCTGCCCTACCATATATTAATACAACAATATGTCTCAAAGATATGCATTTCTAAATTTAAATATTTACTTTGGATCATGTGGTTTAAGTGGGTATTTGTGCTGATTTAAGTTTCAAATTAAAATTATCCAGAGAAAGAAATAATCGTGCCCTTTAGTCCATAGCAATAAGCTACAAGTTTTGACCTTATATGAAATTCTCTGACTTTTATTTATTAACAAAGGAGGAAGCTCTGTGGGAAACAGTCAAAACCACAGAATCTCCACTTTACCAGAGGCCACAATTGCTCCCCTTCTTCCCAAAGTCAGGAATTCCTTGGTGGCTCAGATGGTAGAGAATCTGCCTATAATGCGGGAGACCTGGATTTGATCCCTGAGTCAGGAATGTCCCCTGGAGACGGGCATGGCAACACACTCCAGTATTCTTGCATGGAGAGTTCCATGAACAGAGGAGCCTGGCTACAGTCCAAGGGGTCCCAAAGAGTTGGATGCCACTAACGCTTTCACTTCTCCCAGTCAGCTCCAGCTAGGAGCTGTTAAATGTGTGTTCTTCTATCGTGTTGGTGACTGAGAAGAAGATTCAGTGGACAGTAAAATCTACATTTTAATAAGATTTTTGATATTTATCCAAATTCATCACTGATTTTTTAAAATTCTAGGCATCGGGTGCTCTAGCCAAAGCCAGTGTTTTCTCTATAATAAATGTTCACTTATTACTTATCAGAAAAGAACATAAAACCTTCAAGAAACATCTCCCAAGAGCCTAGAGTTTTCCAAAAGTCCACTGTAACAGCATTAGTCCTAACAAAATTTGTACATTATAATGATGCAAAGTTTGACATAAGGTACAAAGAATCTTCTCATCATTACTTCACTCAATATACTTCACTTCATCCAGGCCTGGATGGCATTCCTGCATCAGTGTCCCTTGACATCTACTCCTACTTCAAGCTCAATTCAAATGATATCAGAGCTATAATTTTTCTCATTACAACTCTTAAGTGGAAGTCAAATCAGTTCTTCCTTATTTGAAAACTTTTGGCATTTAATTCATGTTGAGAGAGAGAGAAAAGAGAGAGAGATTGAGAGAGCAAGGATTGCTGCTTAAGTAACTATAACATCCGATAGAGACTTTATAACTACGATTAAAAATACAGATTAAGAAATTGGCATATATTAAATAATAAAGTGAAATGACAATTAACTTTATTCAGTTACTCCAAATCATGTTTTAGAATAAGCTGTATAAAAAATAGTGAAATTTTTTATTTTACTAATTTCATTCTGAAAATGTCCTACTCTCATTTATTTGATTTAAATGTGTAAAGAGATTTGAAACGAATGGGCTCTAAGTTAGGAATGTGGGCAAATCTTCCCTACAGAAAGCCTTGTATGACCTTCTATCTTGACTGCCCTTTCCATATAACTTTCAGATTGCTCTATATATCACAAGTATGACTCATGTAAATATCTCTAGATAGGCCTGGGGCAAGGAAGTCCTTTCCTGTGTCATTATCTTTTAAGGGGGGATAGTCACCTGTGTTATTTAATAGCAGATGAACTGGCGTATACTAAGAGCTTGCCGGGAGAAATATCAATAATCTCAGATATGCAGATGACACCACCCTTATGGCAGAAAGTGAAGAGGAACTAAAAAGCCTCTTGATGAAAGTGAAAGAGGAGAGTGAAAAAGTTGGCTTAAAGCTCAACATTCAGAAAATGAAGATCATGGCATCCTGTCCCATCACTTCATGGGAAATAGATGGGGAAACAGTGGAAACAGTGTCAGACTTTATTTTTTGAGGCTCCAAAATCACTGCAGATGGTGACTGCAGCCATGAAATTATAAGATGCTTACTCCTTGGAAGAAAAGTTAAGACCAATCTAGACAGAATATTCAAAAGCAGAGACATTAGTTTGCCGACTAAGGTCCGTGTAGTCAAGGCTATGGTTTTTCCTGTAGTCATGTATGGATGTGAGAGTTGGACTGTGAAGAAAGCTGAGCACCGAAGAATTGATGCTTTTGAATTGTGATGTTGGAAAAGACTCTTGCAAGTTCCTTGGACTGCAAGGAGATCCAACCAGTCCATCCTGAAGGAGACCAGTCCTGGGTATTCATTGGAAAGACTGATGCTGAGGCTGAAACTCCAATACTTTGGCTACCTCATGTGAAAAGCTGACTCATTGGAAAAGACCCTGATGCTGGGAGGGATTGGGGGGCAGGAGGAGAAAGGGACGACAGAGGACGAGATGGCTGGATGGCATCACTGACTCGATGCATGAGTTTGGATGAACTCTGGGAGTTGGTGATGGACAGGGAGGCCTGGTGTGCTGTGATTGATGGGGTCGCAAAGAGTCACACACGACTGAACAACTGAACTGAACTGAACTGAAGTTATTATCTGCAAGTACAATAATATTGATTGGGGCTATTTTGCTGGTGAATAAAGGTAAAAGACACAACTGACATAATTGGAGCTCAAATCTAACTGAATAGAGGTTTTAGCTTTTATATAAAGAGCTGAGGCTACTGTGGTAAAGCAATATTGAGGTCATTTGGGATTGGTTATAAAGTTCCTAAAATACATTTTATAAATGAGCAAGTTCTGTAAAGAGAATGTCACAAGTATATAGATGCCTGTGTGTTTTAACCATGTCTACTCACATACATTAATTGAGTAGAGAGAGATTGAAATCAAATAATCATTTTATTTAAAATAGCCAATTAGTTTTTGGCTGAGTAACATAACTCTCTCCCCCACCCTATAGTGCTTTGCCTATTTCCATCAGCCAATTTAAGCTTAAAAAAAGAGTAAAGTATAAGAAAAAGAGGAAAACAATAATCATTCCAGAAATCCTGTGAGTCTACATGGTATAAGGGAATTTATGTTGTTTGGAGCTTCAAAGAAGGAAAAAAGAATAAATTAAGAGTCTTGGAGAAAAGGAAAATCTCTTTGAGTAGTCCTGAGCACTCCTTGCTGAGAGCAGTGCTTATCGAGCAAGTGACCTTTATGAGATTATTGTTTATGATCACTTGGCAAGTGCCAAGAGTAGCAGGAAAGAATATTCCAATTTATTTCAAAGGTTACATATCAAAATTGAATATGCAGTACAACTACATTATCATATGATGCAAGTTTACATAAGAAGTTGGAGTTGAATCATACCATTGTTTCTCTTCAACCCACTGTGTTTTGATTTCTATTCTGTGAACCACGCTCTTTTTAATTCTTGAAATAGAATATAGTGTAGTGTCGCAAGTAAAAGGGAAAACACTTTGTTGTTGTTGATTCTCCAACTGAGAAACTTGGTTCAAGTGTGACAGATCTATGCAATTATTTCTTTGATGTATTCTATCCAAAATTTAATTTTAATTTTAATGTTTTTAACACAGTAATCACTGTCATCTAGCAAAGTGCTTATGGTAGTTAAAATAATACAAAAAGTCACCTGGGGGACAGCAAGAGGGAATTCTGCTTCAATGAGGGAAGAGAATTTGACAACTCAGACCCTTTTTTTTTCCCCTGCCATAAAAGACTTTTAGAGAGAAACAACTGTACATTTTGCTTTCTTCAATTTTCTTGTGCATGCAACTTAATGTTTTAGTTCAGTAAGTCTGCTCATCCTCAATTTTGTCACTTTGCAGAGAGTGAAACGCAGACCAGCAGAGTCTCCTCTCCTCTTCCTTTCTTTTCACTTGTCAAATTCAGTTGTCAGAGAAATGCCAGTACAGGGTTGCCCACAGCTAACTTCATTTCTTTCTTAAAATTTATAACCTGTAAAAGAATATCATTGTTTCATAGGATGAAGAAGCAGTTCTTGAAATCAGCAGATCAATCTACAAATATTTGCTTAATGTCTTCTAGACCCACAGTACACTGGTGTCAAGGATTCAACACCTAGGCAATGAGTTTATCCTAGGACCTAAAAAAAAACCAAAAACAAAAAAACAGAGCAAACATCTTCTCATTTTCCTTTTATCTCCTGACTCCTAAATCCTCGCCAGGAATTGAAGACATGGCAGGACAGCATGACACATGGTTCCTCAGGAAGGACTGCTGCACAAGATCCCTAGAACAGAAAACCATTTTTCCCCCTGAAACTGGGAATTTAAAATCAGGACTCTCTATGATTAAACTACAAATACATTTCAAACTGGTAGCACAGAAGGGTCCAACACACCATCTTCTAGCATCAGAGCCCCTTTAAATAAGAGAATCTGAATAGCTCCTGCCGCTTTTGAAATGCCCTCTGATCTCCACGGTCTCTAATGCCTGCTTTCACGTGTACTTCCGTGGGTTCCTGCAGTAACTGACAGCACGGCTTCCTAGGACTTCAAAGCCAAACTTTTTGCTTTGTCTGGTGAAAGGGAATTTAAAGAAGGACAACAATGAAACAGACATAATGCTGGAAACTGGCTGTTGAGGTAAACAAACCTGAAGGATTTTATGCAGAAATAGAAAGTTGCATCACCACAGGAAAAAAGTCAACACAGACTCTCAAACTTAATAGCTCCTCCTACTCGCAACTTGTAGGTTTCACAGGCCTATTATTCAACATTGATCTTGTAAGAGAAACCTTGTTGGAAAGTGTTCTCATTCTATAGCTGGAAAACAAGGATGACTGATTCCTCTTCCAAGACAACAGTTAGTGTGTCGTGCCATTACAGAAGTTCGTTTTTCTCTTTGCTCACTCGCCCACTCAGTACATGTTTATCTAGTACTTCCTTTGTGCCAGGTGCAATGCTGAGGACTTTCAGATACTTTATCTCATTTAAAAATATTTTATTCCTAGTTGATGGTGGTAGGTTGGTTAGTCACTAAGTCGTATCCAACTCTTGCGACCCCATGGACTGGAGCCTGGCGGGCTCCAATCCATGGAATTCTCCAGGTGAGAATACTGGAGTGGGTTGCCATTTCCTTCTCCAGGGGACCTAACTGACCCAAGGATCAAACCTGCATCTCCTGTATTGCAGGCAGATTCTTTACCATTTATAGATTAAGAAATTGAGGCTCAAAGAAATGAACTTGTCCCAAATCACAGCTAATTGTAAACCCAGGACTTTGAACTCCAAGCCCACTTCAAGAGTCTCAAATGAAAAGAAACACAGTGACGCTTCTGTGGAAGCAGAGTGGTGGGAGAGATGAAATGGGAAAGAGCATAGGGAAACCTGAAAAGAATCTGCGGATTGAGACGCAGGTTCGATCCCTGGGTTGGGAAGATCTCCTGGGTGAGGAAATTGCAACCCATTCCAGTATTCTTGCCTGGACAATCCTGGTGGGATACAGTCCAAGGGGTTCCAAAGAGTCAGATACGACTTAGCAAATAACAACAACAAACCAGTCAGAAGAATGTCCATGAGCTGATCACACATCCCACCAACTCCCTCCCTCATTCTGTCTGTAAAAACCTTTTCCTGAAAGCTATTGGGCAGTTCAGGCCTTTTGAGCACTAGCTGCCTGGAATTTTTGGTTGACCCTGCAATAAATGCTGCACTTTCCTTCACTATAATCAAGTGTCCATAGATTTTTGGCTTTACTGCGTGCAGGTGAGCAAACCCAAGTTTGGTTCAGTAACATGTTCACAGTGAGGACAATGTAATAAGATGAAGGACTGGTTGTATGAGCTGTGTTCAGATAACGTGGGATCTTGAAAAGCACACACAAAGCTTGATATGCACAAGGCATGCTGCAATATTTCTGCGCACAGGCAGGTGAGGTCATATTGTGCTTTAGAATCATTTTCCAGCATCACTTGGAAGCTGAAGAAGTGAAGATATAGGAGGCAAAGACTGTCATGCTTAGAAAGCCACCGAAATATTTCAGTCTAGAAGAAAATCCAACCCTGAATAAGGGGTGTGGAAAGAAAGAGGGGTGTTATCCCTCTCTTCTCAAAATAGTCCTGTCTATGCAAAATGATAAAAGTCAGTGTAGATAAGAGAGCTGAAGTGGAGGCTTTGCAGGATGTGGAACTACCGGTCTGGTTTCAGCATCTGTAAAATGGGACCAATGATGCCTGCCGCCCTGTACATCATGCTTGGTGATGCTGATGCGCTGACTCTTACAGAGCCTCCATTTGTGTACTGTTGCCTGCTAGGTTTACATGCACATCAATAACCCTTCTGCCCAGCGGTGCTCAGATAGCTCCTGCTAGCATTTTCCTTCTGCCTCTACACTTGGCTTGTCCCACCTCCTCTCACTAGTCCTCAGAGGCCCAGACGTATCCGCTAACTCCACTGCTCCCCGCCCTGCAGCTGCTTTCACACAGCTAGTCGCCAGAAAAGCAGCAATGTATATCCTTGGTTGACTCTAACAGCACCACCTCAGTCCAGGCAAAGAAGTAAATTGGAACTGACACTATCCACTTAGAGTTTTAGGCATTTGTTTCTGGACTCTCTCAGAGCATTTACTGGTTAGGATAGAATAAAATGTATTGAGTTTCTCTCTCTCTCTCTTTCTTCTTTTTATTTGTCTTACCTACAGCCTTTCTTCAAAGCATCTGTTAAAGCCTGAGCAACAACTATGCCTTAATTTTCGCAGTATCTGTGATGAAGTGTGTGGTGACTATTTTTTAAATTTATTTTTAATTGGAGTACAATGGCTTTACAATGTTATGTTGATTTCTGCTGTACAACAGCATGAATCAGCCATAAGTATACATATATACCTTCCCTCTTGAGCCTCATTCACACCCTACCCCCATTCCACCCCTCTAGCTTATCATGGAGTACTGGGTTAATACACCTGTTTTATAGAAAAGGGTTTTAAATTAGGAGGAGGAGGTGTGGTGACTTACCCAGGGTCACACTGTGAATCTGCCCTCTGGGGAGGATCAATACAAGTATTTCCTGAAGTTTCCAAGCAACTTCAGTGAAGTGAGTGTTAATTGTTTAGTCGTGTCTGACTCTTTGTGACACCAGGCACTGTAGCCCACCAGGCTCCTCTGTCCCTGGAATTCTCCAGGCAAGAATACTGAAGTGGGTAACCATTCCCTTCTCCACGGAATCTTCCCGACCCAGGGTTCAAACCCGGATCTCCTGCACTGCAGCAGATTCCTTACTGTCTGAGCCACCAAGGAAATCCCATCCCAATATTCTTGCCTGAAAACTCCCATGGACCAAGGAGCCTGCCAGGTGACAGTCCAAAGTGTGGCAACTTGATGGGACATGTTAATTTAAAACCCTCAGTATCATGTTACTACTTGTAATCCCCTGTTCTTGAGGTCAGTGATTTTCAAACTGTTGGTGCTTCAGGGTTTAGAGCAAGTCATAAAACATTTTCTGCTAAACAATGAATATTTAAACTGTCAGGGAACCCTGACTTTTATCTCATTTACAGATTGAAGCTGTGTGTGAGAATTCCATTTTTGAAGCTTGAACCCCACTGTCAGGTCACACTGTTACTCAGTGTAGGCTAGGGTTCAATACTTTTAAATCAGCTCTTCAGTGACTCTTCAGTGATATTACATGCATAAGAAGCAGAACTTCAAGGTCTAAACTAATTGTATAACAAACAATTTCTATCAAGAGACATGCAACCCATTATCCTCTGAAATAATTTGATACTACAGACTTTTTTTTTGGCCACATATCCTTGATTTATATTGACCAAACAGAAATGGAAAGAAAGTTTCCATCCATGGCACTTATTAATATTTTGTGTAAGAGTCTATTACTTTATGATTTTATAGCATACCTTATAAAATAACACTGTTCCCAACTATTAGTCTCACCTTGGATCCAACTGAAGGTGTGGGAATAGGCTCTTAAAAGCCGAGATTGCAGAAGTGCTTCTCCTGGTGTTTGCAAGAGGTTTTAGTTCCCAGATTCTGAAACTCCTTTCAAATCTGTTAAGTTACTTTGCTATTAGCTCATGGCAATAAAAGCATGCTCAGGGAAATCTCCTAAACAATTAGACAAGTCTACATTTTCTACTCTTTGTAGCAGTCCTCCAGGTAGACGCTTTTCAAACATCATTCCTTCTCTGGAGTGACGCAGTTCACACAACTTATGCACTCCTCCTCAGCCTTCAAGCTCCAGCTCCAGTGTGTCCTGCCACCAAAGACCAAACACTTCTCCACTGGCTATATTTTGTTCGCCCTGCTAATTTATCTCATGGTGCTTCTCCTTTGTGCCCTGTGGCCAGATAAGCTGATCTGTATTGACTTTGTCGATGGATTCAGCCAATGTGAGCACTCACTATAATTAGGGGAAAAGAGGAGAGCAACTGTAGGGTTTTTATCTCCCCAGCTCCCTCCCTCGTAGTAAGCTAGTGTCCCTAAACTGCATGGGTTAGCTGTATTCCTGAACTGAAGACCACAGCACCTGTTAAGCAGTTTGTTTCCTTTTTTTTACCAAATGCCTCTTTCTGTTCCAGAAATTTCTGTCTCCCCTTACTCCATGAAGTCTGGGAATATAATAACCTCCAACATATCTCACCATCTTGTTTCCCTACACGCGCTCACCTATTGGTAAATAGTCATATTAAAACCTTTTTCTATAAGGAGCTGATTTGAGGATGCATTGTTTCTTGTTGGAATTCTAATGGGGATACTTTCCTTGACCCCACTTTCCCAGTCAGAGTGGATCTCTGTTTCCCTTGCAATTCCATTACAATTCATGAATGGGAGCCGCTTTCACTGTCTTAGCGACCTGTGTAAAAGTCTACTTCTCTTCCTAGAGTTTGAAGATATTCTAGAACCTTTGCAATGTTTGTCATATTACAGAGACTTAGTTAAAGTCAGTGAAGACATTTTCAGCCACTGTTTATTTTATCATCCTATCAACATGCTAGCAAGGCTTTGAAGGAGCAAAACCTCCTAACACAACTACGTTTAAATGCACATTATCATTTTCATTCTGAAGTTCAGAGAAGAGAACAAATAAAAAGGCTTAATAGTGTCTTTATCCCTCATTCTTAAATGTGAATCTTCCAGGATAGATTTTTTTCCCACTGCTGGGCAAGTGCCTGATATGGAGTAAGCATTCAATAAATGTTTGTTGAAAAAATTAATGGGTCTCTATTTTCTTTCTGTGTGAAATCCAAATAGTCAGGAAAGAAGCAAAATAAATATATGCTCCTTTGTTATATTAATTTTAGAAATTGAAATTTTTACACCCTAATTTGGGGAGCAAGAATATATGGACACTGTTGATTCCCAAATACTCAAAAGCTAGATAAAAGAAATCCATCAAGGATAGTCAAAGCAGAGATTCACTGTCTATGGAGATTTGCATATTTTTTATAGAGCCAGTAATATTTTTCATTAATACGATATAGAACCCACTGCATTTTTTTCAGAGTTTCTGAAAATGTTTTTAATATGTTAAAAATATTTATTATACACTTTCTATGGACCTGACACAATTTTAAATACTAGAAAAATAAAATCTCTGCCTTCATGGAGTTAACATGTTAATAAGAGAGAAACAATAAAATAAATAAGTGTACAGTGGGTTAATTAGAGATAATTAGGAGAAGGACTAGGAAATGTCAAGGGTTTCTGTTTTTGGATGAGAAATTTCACCACCATACCCTTAACAGGGTGACACTGGCTCTACCATCCTAATGATGATACTGGGACGTTCTACCCAAGAAGGTAGCTACTTGTTTGGATGAATTCCTTGAGCTGCTAGAATTTTTCATACATTGAAACCAATTCTTCTGTTGTCCAAATCAACAAGAAAATGCCAACTTAATGGCAGCGTTTGATTTAGAAAGTAAATTGTTGAGTTGCATTACTCATGATTTCTAAAGCTAGCTCAAAAATTAGTTTCTGAATTTGTCTTTTAAACATAGTTTATTTTGGATATGTATGCAAACCTGTGAAAATGACAATAATATCTACATGTGTTACAGCTTCACCCTTTGAAAAACGTGTTCATATATTTTATATTGTCTCTTACTCCTGAGACTAACTTCAGAATAACAGCATCTTTATTCTCTGAATGAGGTGACCAAGCATCCATGATGCAGAGTGAGGGGTTTGGCAGGATGTCTGAATTATATAACGAGGAGACCTGAAAAATCTGTGGATGTATCCTAATTTGTTTGCTCTGAAAAATCAGGCTTCCTGGGCTGAGTAAGGAACAGGTAGCTGTATCTATTTTCCTGATGATTTGGCCTTTATAATCAGCATTTGACCTTGTCTTTTTATGATGTTAATTTAATAAGAGCAATTTATAGTCCTATACATCTTCTATTGATAGCTGAGAGAAAGCTTCCTAGTCATTTCCTTCCTGTTTAAATTAAACTATCCAGTTACCAAGAAATTATCAGTATGTGTATGAAACAGAAAGCAAAAGCTTGAAGTTCTAAGATGTTTTAATTTTTAAAAAAGCCTGTCACCCAAATGTTCTGAAGACAAAGAACTCCAAGTGCTGTAAGCAGGATTGTTTACTAATCTGGGCACTGTGCTCCTTCAAAATCTTCAGCATTTTGCTGAAAATAAAGAATTTTGCCTTCATGCATGTAAAATCTGAATTTTCTAACTGCAGAGGTCATGGAATAATGTCAATCTAATAAAGAGATGGACGAACTCACTTAATAGCCTAAGGTACAATTAGGTCCTGAAAAGGGGACGACAGAGGAAGAGATGGCTGGATGGTATCACCAACTCAATGGACGTGAGTTTGAGTGAACTCCAGGAGGTGGTGATGGACAAGGAGACCTGGCGTGCTGCGATTCATGGGGTCGCAAAGAGTTGGACAGGAGTGACTGAACTGAACTGAGCTGAAACATAGACTATTCTTCCTTAACCAAACACAAAGCCATGGAATCTAGTCCTATGAAATGCTTTGTTTAATACCAAAAGAAGCTAAAAGCCTGAATTTACATCAGCCTGCCAATGCAGGAAACACAGGAGACTCAGGTTCAATCCCTGAGTTGGAAGATTCCCTGGAGGAGGAAATGGTAACCCACTCCAGGGTATTCTTGCCATAGAAATCCCACGGACAGAGGAGTCTGATGGGCTACAGTCCATGGGGTCACAAAGAGTCATACACAAATGAGTGACTAAATACCTAAATATGACTATACCACTTTGATGTTCTGGACAACATCTCACTCCTGGCTTCATCAGCCCAGCAATTCTGTTATTGTTGTTCAGTCACCTAGTTGTGTCCGACTCTTTGTGACCCCATGGACTGCAGCACCCCAGGCCTCCCTGTCCCTCACCATCTCTCAGAGTTTGCCCAAGTTCATGTTCATTGCATTGGTGGTGCCATCCAGCCATCTCATCCTCTAACGCCCTCTTCCCCTTCTGCCCTCAATCTTTCCCAGCATCAGGGACTTTTCCAATGAATCAACTGTTTGCATCAGATGAAATACTGGAACTTGAGCTTCAGCATCAGTCCTTCCAGTGAATATTTAGGGTTGATCTACCTTCAGATTGACTGGTTTGATCTCCTTGCTGTCCAAGGGATTCTCAGGAGTCTTCTCCAGCATTGCAGTTCAAGCCATCAATTCTTTGCCATTCTGCCTTCTTTATGGTCTGGCTCTCACAACTGTACATGACCACTGGGAAGACCATAGCCTTGACTATACAGATCTTTGTTGGCAGAGTAACGTCTCTGTTTTTCAATACACTGTCTATGTTTATCATCGCTTTCCTGCCAAGAAGCAATTGTCTTCTGATTTCATGGCTGTAGTACCATCCTCAGTGATATGGGAGCCAAAGAAGAGGAGATCTGTCACTCCTTCCACCTTTTCCCTTCTATTTGCCATGCAGTAATGGGGACGGATGCCATGATCTTAGTTTTCTTTTAATGTTTAGTCTTAAGCTGACTCTTTCATTCTCCTCCTTCACCCTCATAAAGAGGCTCTTTAGTTCCTCTTTGCTTTCTGCCATTACAGTGTTATCATCTGCATATCTGAAGTTGTTGATGGTTTTCCCACCTATCTTGATTCCAGCTTGTAACTCATCCAGCCTGGCATTTCTCATGATATGCTCAACGTATAGGTTAAACAAACAGGGTGACAGCAGACAGCTCTGTTGTACTCCTTTCTCGATCCTGAACCAATCAGTTGTTCCATACAGGGTTCTAACTGTTGCTTCTTGACCCACATACGGGTTTCTCAGTAGACAGGTAAGATGGTCTGGTATTCCCGTCTCTCTAAGAGCTTTCCACAATTTGTCTTGATCCAGACAGTAAAAGGCTTTACTGTAGTCAATGAAATGGAGATAGATGTTTTTCTGAAATTCCCTTGCCTTCTCTATAATCCAGAGAATGTTGGCAATTTGATCTCTAGTTCCTCTTCCTTTTCTAAACCCAGCTTGGACATTTGAAAGTTCTTGGTTCACATAGTGCTGGAGCCTAGCACACAAGATTTTTGCATGACCTTACTAGCATGGGAGATGGATGCTATTGTCCGATTGTTAGCACATTCTTTGGTACTACCCTTCTTGGGAATTGAAATGATTGACCTTTTCCCGTTCTGTGGCCACTGCCGGGTCTTCCAGATTTGCTGACATAATGAATACAACACCTTGATGGCATCATCCTTTAGGGATTTGAATAGTTCTGCTGGAATTTCATTGCATCCACTAGCTTTATTAACAGCAGTGCTTCTTAAGGCCCACTTGACTTCACACACCAGAATGTCTGGATCTGGGAGACAAACCACACCGTTGTAGTAAACCGGTTCACTAAGATATATTTAATACAGTTCTTCTGTATATTCTTTCCATCTCATCTTCATCTCTTTAGCATCTGCTAGGTTTCTACCATTTTTACCCTTTATTGTACCCATCTTTGGGCAGAATGCTCCCTTGATATTTCCAATTTTCCTAAAGAGATCTTTAATCTTTCCCCTTTTGTTGTTGCTTTTTAAATTACTATATTTTTAAATTGAAGAATAATTGCTTTACGGAATTTTGTTGTTTTCTGTCAAACATCAGCATAAATCATCCATAGGTGTGCGTATACTGTTGTCTTCTATTATTAAGCACTGTTCATTGAAAAGGGCCTTCTTGTCTCTTCTAGTTATTCTTTGGAACTCTGCATTTAATTGGATGTATCTTTCCCTCTCTCCCTTGTTTTTTGCTTCTCTTCATTCTTCCACCATTTGTAAAGCCTCCTCAGATAATCAACTTTGTCTTCTTGCTTTTCTTTTTTCTTTGTATTACCTGTACTAAATTATATTTTTTAAATCTTAATCAGAAAAATTAATCAGAAATCAGAGGTATTTGGGGAAAAAATCCACTTCTTTTAGGATTTCCTAACTATCTTTATCATTTACTGTTTCTTGTGGCCTTCTAGATAAGAGATAGAAACCATTTTAATCAGAAAAATAAATGATCATAGATTTTAGCTAACGTCAGAAGGAAAGGATACTGCAGGATGAAGGGGGAAATGGTGGAGGCTGGAGGAGTGGAGATGGATTACCGAAGATATCTGACTAGTGATAGAATCAAAGGTGAAAAGATAGCAAATATCAATGAGCTTTTTTCTCTCTTCAATGTCAGTGAAGAGCGCATGGAGAGTAAGTGATGAGTCCTTATGCCATGGATGCAGTCATCACTGGATGGTTCACATATGGATCTCTCATAAGAAGAATACAGCAGGAGATCACTAAAAGAGCCTCAGAAATGCAGGATGTCTTAATGAAAATATTCATCACATCTTGGGCCTATACACTAAGCTAGTGGACATATTTAAGATTCAAAATTTGGCACCAAGATGTGTACGTAGAGGAAGAGGAGGTCGTATATACAGTGTTATGAACAACTACTGGCTTCTTGCCTTTTGCTAAATGTGTCAGTAGTTCAATGGTAACAGACCCAGATTTCAGACATGTCCATGCATGCTGGGAAGGGGGCAAAGGCAAAGCCAGGTGTACCTCAGATCTTCAAGAAGACATTGCACTATGATTGGGACTACATTTGTCTTATCTATGCATGTAATTGAACTTCTGAGTCTTACAGGTAGGGATGTAGTCTATACATGTCTGCCAAAACCTGCATTTATTTTCCATTACATATGGTCACTCACCTACCAAACAACTCACAATTAGCAACGTGTAATAGTAGTAGGAGCTACATTATTTCTTAAATACTTGGGGAAATACATCCCTCACTTTGATCTTCACACATACAAAATCTATCCATAGGATGAGGATTGTAGAAGTGGTTTCTTACTCTGTGGTTAAAGTGGTAAGAAAACGTAAAAGTGATAAAGAGAAGTATGCCGTCAACTTTCTCATTTGGAGTTAAGGCATAGTTTTCTTTAGACTATCTTATAAGACCATAGCATACACGTTCTATAAGTCTATAGATCAGCTACATTCTGAATTAACTAAGCTTTTGATTAAAAAAAAAAAAAGCTTAAATAATGATCCAGCATCACAAACCCTATTCCTAGAGGAAAATACATCTGTGTGCTCAAATAAAATTTCCAAACACCACATTTACCAGTGTGGAAAGGCAGGAAGGTGAAAATTGGAGTCCCATTTGCTCTATATCTAAAGTGTTAAGAGAGAGGTGGCCAAATGGCAGTGAAAAGTGTTTGGAAATTTAACAGGCCTTACCACTCAAGAGCCAGGTTGCCTGGGACTTGATACCTGAAGTCTGTGAGCCTCAGTGTCTTCCAGTAGAAAAAGGAGAGGCTAATAAAAGCTCTTCATGGGGATTCTGAAAGAATTAAATGAGAGAATGTATAGACAGTGCCTAGCACCCAACATTCACTCAAGAAATGGTAATTCCTCTTGTCATAATATTATTCCCTTTTCATTCTCAGTTTTGCTTGTAACACCATTTCCAGATTCTCTCTCTCCAGCTCAATAATACTTTGCAGTTTCTTTTACTCCTGTCTTTACATCCGTGCTTTCTCTCTAGACCTGAAGCAATATCATTTTGTGGTCCACCATTGGACTAGATTCTTTTCTAACTTTTCCTGAAGGACCCTCCCCCTTTTTAATATGCTTTCTACAAGTTTGTATTTTCTGAGTACCTACTGTATGTCAAAAACTTGCCATGTACTTCACAATATTAGGATCCCATCTAATCTGCATAATAACCTATGTAGAATTATGTACTAGGAAATCTAAGGCTCAGTGAGAGTCTATAATATGCCCAGAGTGGAACAGCAGGCATATACATGTCCTTCTGTCACATTATAGTTTTCAGTTAAGATCACAGAGACTGGTTTTCTTTTTGGACTAAGCAGAAAGTAAAGACAAAAACAGGAAACCACAGACTAAGAAGTGGGAAAAAGAGAATGAAAAGAAAATTACTTTTACCTGAAGTTCACCTGATCCAGATTCCCACCATTCACCTATTAAGAAGATGCTCAGATGTTTAAGGATTATAATCACATCTCTGAAAACAAATTTCAGTATGTGGGTCCCTTTTCTATCCGGGTGGCTCAGTGGTAAAGAATCTGCCTGCCAATACAAGAGGCTTGGATTTGATCCTGGTCTGGGAAGATCCCCTGGAGAAGGAAATGGCAACCCACTCCAGTATTTTTGCCTAGAAAATTCCATGGACAGAGTCTAGAGGACTGTGGACCATGCTCCATGCACAAATTAGTGGCTGAAGAGCAACCCTTTTCTATGCCTTGTCTTAGATGTAATGGCACAGTCTGATCATTGTGTTCACAAGTCATGTTGACAAACAGTCTGGTAAGAAGAACTCAGCGCTGGAGGGGTGTGGTCTGTTGTGTGGGGCAGACACTGCGGTATGCAGGGGGTTCTCACGGAAGTGCAAGCGACTGACACTCCGTTTTCCTAGCTCTAGCACGCCTGGTTTAGAAAAAAAGAAAGAAAGAAAGAAAACAACAGCGTGACATGCCTGTCGCTTCCCTCTGAGACATGTCACTTGCCGTAAATCACAGCTATTGCCACTTGCACTTTGAGTCACTTCCTTTTCGGCCTGGCTCCTCCTCCGAGATTTTCAGGTAAACAGCCTGAGATTAGTATACATCATGTATAGTTAGGAGCATGAATGCTTTTACTTCTAACGTTCTATTAAATTGAAGCCACAGCAAATAAGCTTAATGTAACAATGATTTTGAACATCAGTGGAAGACTGAGCTATTACGAAGGAATCCTGATATCAAGGGAAATATCAGTAATCTACATGATCTCTCCTATTAGCAGATTTTACAGGAAGATCTCTCTGTCCAGAAATCTATGTACAATTCCAGGTAGTTGAAGTTCCCTTGGAGAGCTCTCTCTACACAAGTGCGTCAGGACTGTGTCTGTTTTACTCTGCTTTTTCTGAGGCTAAAGTTTCCTATCTTGGCAATGATGTGGCACAGAGGCTGTTAGCTTAAGATAATTGATTCTTCCCTCGATTTTAGTACTTCCCTTGAATGGCTCCCAATCCAGAATCAAGGAGAGAATAAAAAGAGAACTGAAAAGATGAGAAAGGAGGGAAGATGGGGGCATGGGGAAGGGAGGGAGAGAGGGGGAAAAAAAGATTACTGACAAACACTACTTGAAAACAACATTGTCAGTACCATCATTGTCACTCAATTCAAAAAGGCACAATTTAAAATTCATAATGAGGTCTATTTTAACTGTGAAATATACAGGTTTTGAAAGATATTTCTGTTGTAAAAAACTATGAATGCTGTGAAATAGATATGTTTCTTTTTTTTCCTACATTATAACCTTTGAGGGTAACTTTACTGTGAATTATGTGAAGTTATCAGCCATATCCAATTAAACATGCTAAGCCAGTTTCATCTTGAAAGAGAGACACTGACAATATCTAAATATATATATGTGATAAATTAGTTATTGTCAAAGCTATGGCCTCTCTTTATTGTGCTTATACAACAGTGTCATCTAGTGGACACTGGTCAGGCAAGTTGTAGCCAAGATTCTTGGAGGAGCCGATTTAAAATGAGCTAGTATCAAATGAAAATAAGCTTTGTGTTTTTCAATTTCTTGAAACTAAAGCAATTTAAATAATAATTTTTAATCCAGGCCATCATTTCAATTCATTTCATTTTTTTTTTCAGAAGAGTAAAAGCACTGAGAACTTTTTATGCCTAGAGAAAGAAAAATAATTTTAAGATAATTTTCTCTTTTTTAGTATAGCAAAGAACAAAAGAAAATAACTAAATTACACTAAAGGGTAGATGTCAACATATGTATAGCAGTTAGTTGGAGGAAGTTGAAGCTGCAAGATTCCAGTCTTTAAATCTAAATGAATCGTGGTTACATCAACAATGACAAAACAAAAAGGCAGTGCATGGGAGTTCTGTTGTCTTATTTCCAAACTCTTGCCATTTTTCTAGTTCCTTTTTTCTATGTTTGTAAAGAAAATATATCTGTTTTAAAACAGAATGTTTCAAAAGCCCATCAGTTTTTAAAAAGCATAAAATGCCATTTTTTGTATTAAATATCTTTTATCAAAGCCACTTAACTTTAATTTTTCTCCAAATAATCAAGTCCTGGATATACATAATGGACACTGAAATGTATTCCATAATTTTGCTGATTCCCTGACTTTTTTCTGTATTGAGAGATATAGAAAAAAACTGCATTTCTTTAAAAAGATACAAAAGTTTGGTTTTTCAGCATTTCCTCAAAATAAGTATGAACAACAATTTTTAAAACCACTGTACAATATCATGTAAATGTTTTTATTCATTAAATGGCTGTTACTATGTACACGTCCTTGTGTTTTGAAACTACTTAAAGGAAGGATGTTGTTTCAAAGTTTTTGTTTTTTTCAGAGAAAGAGAAAAGAAGACATATTAAGGTTATCGATAGGTATGAAGTTCTGTTTTTCAAGTATCCAGCTTTAGTTTCATATTCTAGTTCCTCTAGCTGAATGGTTTATGCCAATTTGATATCTTTGATAGTATTGTGTCATTTGGTTTGAAAATGTTAATGTGGTACTGTAAAAGCAGATGCTACTAAATTTATCAGCCTTAAATTGGCCACAGTGTATTTTTCCTGTTTAAGACTTTTGAAGTATAGCTGGGATGAAATACCTAATATGACATAATATGGTAGCTAATTTAGAGAACTCTATGTCACAATGCTATAATGGTATGTGATACTGAAAATTCTTACCCAAATGTTCCTCCATATTTTTTAGAAAATATTTGGTTGTTAAGATGATTTGGAGTAATGTAAAGGTTTAGCAAATTTGACCATTCATTTAAAACAGACTATTTTTCCTTAGTAAATAGAAAACACTAATCCCTGCCCTAATACTATATGATTTTGCCTTTACGTTTTACCTGTGTAATACAAACAAATTAAGTAAAAATCCCATATGCCTTCTAGTTATAATTTTTAGTAAATACTAATTCAAAATTAGGAGGATGTTGTTGTTTCAAGATATAATATTTACATTGATTGGTTCATAATTCACACATAAAAATCACTTATCTTATGTAGTGTAAAACCTGTTATAAGTAGAAATGTCATATTTTAAATATATTTGCAGGGTATGTCCATTTGAAATTCTGAGTTTTTACATTATAATACTTGCAAATTAACATGGTAGAAGCGTACAAATTATTTGGGCCTTTCAAGGAGAAAGAAAATCTAGAATTTTTATGTTACCAGAAAAAGATCAATTCTTTCTAAATATGCACCGTTTTTCATTCTGCAGAATAGTACTCACTCAAAATTAAATTTGCAAGTCATAGAACTGAACTGGCAGTTGATAGGTAAGGCCCAGGTCTGATATTTTTCAGCTGAATTTTACCCTATCCATCAGTATTCATTCAGTATCTACCAAAGACTATGAAGGACACTGTAGTTAAGATAGAAAATGGGATACATGTCCTATGACCTTCCTAAACCTTACAATTCAGTTGAAGAGATAAAACATACATAAGTGAGAAATTAAATAGCAATGCAAGATTTAAATAACAGTTGAATTCAATAATAGACATGTCACAGAGAGGTTCATGCTCATTTATCATATGAGTAGCCCAGGAATTGAGAGTCCCCTACCGAGAGAAAGAGGATATTTTGTGATAAGTCCTGGAGAACAGATTTCTAACAAAGGCCTTTGTGGGGCAGATGTAATTAAGAGAAAGCAAATGATATCCATGGCTTCAGGCTTCCCAAGTGGCACTAGTGGTAAAGAACTTGCCTTCCAATGCAGGAGACCAAGAGACGTGAGTTTGATCCCTGGGTCAGGAAGTTCCCCTGGAGGAGGGCATAGCAACCCACTCCAGTATTCTTGCCTGGAGAATCCCAAGAGGTGGACCCTGGTGGGCTATTGTTCACCAGGTCACAAAGAGTGGGACACAACTGAAGCGACTCAGCACACTCTCATGACTTCACTGTCCATTCCCCTCTTGTTCTCCACGGGTATTTCAGTAATAAGTAGAGGCCAACACTGTAGAAGCCAAGCTTTCACTGTAGATAAATGGAATTTACTTGATTTCCCTGAAAATTTCAACTTTTTCGGGAAAGTTACTCTCAATGTTTGTCCCTCTGGATAAATACTAATTGACAGCTAAGCAGCAGAGTTTGTTGTTTTACACTCAAAAGAGGCAAACTGTGTTTTAAATGCCTTAATAGGACACTGGCTACTAAGGAACTAGAAACCTAATGAACTTCGCAGCAATTATCTTGGCTCATTTTTGAGTCATAAACTCCTTGGAAAATCAGATCAGTACCCTCAACACCTTCTTTTAAAAATACATCTTTATAAAATATTATACTGCTCATAATATTTTCCTTGCTGTTGTTTACTCCTGAAATATTAATATATAACTGACAATGCTATCTTCTACTACAAGGAAATAAATACATGTTAAAAAGCAAAAATTCTATTATTCTGTGCCAATTATGTAATATCATGGAGGTTTTCATATTATTTTTAGTAATATGTTCTATTCCTTGATGATTTTATAATTGAGTTATCTATATAAAACATTGACATATTATTAAAAAGGTAATTTTTATATCATTACCTCAATGGATTTTTGTTCAGGATAAGGTTTTATGATCAAATATAATATCTTTTTTTTTTTCCAATCTACTTAACCATGGTTATTTTGATTCCATAAGGTAGACTGTTTCAATTTTATAAATGAATTTTCCCCAGTATAACTTGTCATCTAAACTACACTTCTCAGGATTTTATTCTACCTTAAACATTTGTTTTAGGTAGGATACAACATAATTTTTAAATAGATAATGTATATTCCTGAGAAGGAATAAAGAAATTTTAAAAATCCTCATTTTGACTTTGTTTTTTCTTGACTTTTTTGACTTTGCCATTTTTCTAAAGCAAATTTTGAATTGAAATGGTGGCAACTAAAATTGTTAGAAAACAAACTGTAGAGCATTTAGAAAACCTCACAAGTGGTTGTTGGGAAATTCAGTCATTCATGCCTGCTTTTAATTCATTCATTCTTTCATTTATTCAATGAATGTGTATCGATTTGTACCAAGTACTTACTGGACCTGTGCGCTTATCTCAAGATCAAAGACAAATAGAAAACACATATAAGTCAATATGTAGCGGAGAAGGCAATGGCATCCCACTCCAGTACTCTTGCCTGGAAAATCCCATGGACGGAGGAGCCTGGAAGCCTGCAGTCCATGGGGTCGCTGAGGGTTGGACACGACTGAGCGACTTCAGTTTCACATTTCACTTTCATGCACTGCAGAAGGAAATGGCAACCCACTCCAGTGTTCTTGCCTGGAGAATCCCAGGGATGGGCGAGCCTGGTGGGCTGCCGTCTCTGGGGTCCAACAGAGTCAGACATGACTGAAGCGACTTAGTAGCTGTAGTAGTAGTACTATATACATTCAGTATGCTACAGTTTGTACAGGAAATGTGGCGGTGCCCACTTTGAACTGGGCCTCTGGGAATACCTCAGTCTTGACAGACTTTTTTTAATAATGTTGCTATGAGTCAAGAAGGCCTCACACTACTCATGATTCCCCACAGTGTAAGTCAGAATCTCTAATAATTCATTGATTCACAAATTTTGAATGATAATTTGGTTTCACTTTTGGTTGTATAGCTAACTTTGCTTGATGCCTAAAATTAGAAAATTATACGTAAGTTTAAGAACAAAATTGATGTTGATACACTCAACCCAAAAAGAAGACTCACTGGTTATATTCTATTGTATTCTTTTCTCTATACTGTATTTGTGCGTATGTATTTATTCCTTTCTCTGAAACCACATATAGCTTTTGTTTTGTTTTCTCCCTGATTGAGACCAACCTGTGAAGTAAGTTTATTTTCAATACATCTTTCAAATGAATCTAAGAACCAGTGTTTAAGTGATCTAGGGGTTGGAGAAAGCAATCCTCCCTAAAGCAAATTCTGAGACAGATTATCCAAAAAGGCACAGGAAACTCTTTCTCTTATATGCTGAGGGAGCATCCATTTCCGGGACTCCAGGGAGAAGAGGTTTGTTCCCTTTGTGTCATTATGTTAATGTCATCATATTATGTTACTTTAGGCTTGAGCTCAGCTGCAGATTGCTCTTTCCTTCTTGTGCTCCAGGGAGGCTCATCATCAAAGCACAAAGTCCCCATCCTGACCTCTCTTCCACCTTGACTTGGGGAACTGAGTCCGTTTGAGGTTAGATGTGATTCAGACTGTTGTTTTCAAAACCAAAATAAGTGCACAGTTATAGGCAAATTCTACTGTTCTTGCAACATCATGAGATAATAGCATAACTTCTGAGCATTCAATTTTATATGGGGAGCAGTTTTTCTCCAAAACTAGTTGAGAAGAAAATTTCTGTTGGGAAATTGTTTTGGTGATGGTGTGAGGACAATAAACAAATGGTTTAATGGGCTGAGACCAGCATAAGGTCGGGAAGGGCCAGCTGTAGAAGTAAGAATCCTGTCATAGAAAGCATTGCCTACTAAGACCCAGCCTGAAATACAAGGCTCTGAGTGATGAGACCCTGCAGTTTGAGAGATTAAGTTGATTTTAGGAAAGACAATTGTTCCCTGGAGAAGGAAATGGCAACACAATTCAGTATTCTTGCTTGGAAATTCCCATGGACAGAGGAGCCTGGCAGGCTACAGTTCATGAAGTCACAGAGAGTCGGACATAACTGAACGACTGAGCACAAGGACCACTATGCTTCCAAGAAAGATGATTTAACAAAGGGCATTACTTTTCCATCAGAGCCTAAAGAAGGCATTTCTGAAAAATAACGTATCATACTCACCAGCTCATACTCATGGTCCTCAGTGGTTGTTCAGCCTCCCAGAGACAACCACTGACTAACTCTACCTGGTTCTGTAACATAGAAGATTTTTCACTTGGAAACTCAAGTCCAGGCAATCTGCAACCCACAAAAGATTGTTTCCTAGCAAAACTCCTACTTTTAGCTTTGTGTGACTTGTCATCCATATGTAATAGTAGTTTCAAAACTCAGCCCTCTGATGCACTTGTTTGCACCACTGTGGTTAATTTACAGCTCTTCGCCCAAAGAGTAACCCAAGAAAGGTTAAAGAGTTGCTTTACCACCATGGCCACTGCCCAGCTTTCTCCTTCAACCCATCTTTAATGTGATTTAAGAAGCTTCCATCAGAAAGATTAGGAAGATCTCTATCTATCCATGTGATAAATGCACCACAATAATGGAGATATAAATAGCTTTTCTTTTTTTCTGAAAGAAATCTATTATTCAAAATCATTTTTCAGAGCCTGAAAACCTTTTTCAGAGCCTTCATAGTGATTTTACACTTTGTATGAAGCCAGATGAGAGCTTTCCTTTATAAGAATTTGTTATCACTCAGAATCCATTTACTATGTCCCACTGTGTATCCATATTTGGTATTATGTATTTGGTTATGTGTTCCTTCCTTTATAAGATAAGCTTCTGCTATGTCAAAACTGTGTCTTCTCTACCTTTGTAACTCTGCAGAGTTAAGAATATGTTTTTTATGAAGTCATAGTGTATACATTATAAAATGTTTTAAATGTAGTAAACATTTCATTTACTGAAAACGGGCAAAAACTAATCTATGCTTTTAAAAATCTGGAATGGGGTTAACCTTTCAAGAGAGTTACAGACAGGAGAGGAAATAGAGGCTTTGGGGAACTGATGGTGATGTATTTTTGATCTGAGGGCTGGTTTTACATGTGTGTTCAATTGTGCTATACACTTACATGTGCTTTTCTTCATTATATTGCAATAAAATGAAAAAATATATTCCAGGTACTACACAGAAGGCTTACAAATGTTTCCTTGCCTTGATTAATATTTTAATGATAACATTTTTAAAAAGAAAATGGTAATTTTGGTGGATAGCTGGATAAAAAGTATATTTTGTAAATTTTGTAATAAAGTTAAACATTTTTAAAATTATATAATTATTTTTCACTTAGATGCTCTCACAAATGCTTAATTTAGTACCTCAAATGAAGAATATCTTCAGCTAACTATTGTTGCTGTTGTTCAGTCACTAAGTTGTGTCCAACTCTTTGCAACCCCATGAACTACAGCATACCAGGGTTCCCTGTCCTTTGTTATCGCCTGGAGTTTGCTCAAACTCATGTCCTTTGAGTCAGTGATGCCATTCAACCAATTCATCCTCTGCCACGCCCTTTTCCTCTTGCCCTCAATCTTGCCCAGCATCAGGATCTTTTCCAATGAGTCGGCTCTTTGAATCAGATGGCCAAAGTATTGGAGCTTCAGCATCAGTCCTTCCAATGAATATTCAGGGTTGATTTCCTTTAGGATTGACTAGCTTACTCTCCTTGCTGTCCAAAGGACTCTCAAGAGTCTTCTCCAGGAGTCTTCCCCAGGAGTCTTCCCCAGCACCACAATTCAAAAGTGCCAGTTCTTCAGTGCTCAGTATTCTTATGATCCACCTCTCACATCCATACATGACTACTAGAAAAACCATAGTTTTGGCTATACGGACCTTTGTCAGCAAAGTGATGTCTCTGCTTTTTGATATGCTATCTAGGTTTGTCATAGATTTTCTGCCAAGGAGCAAGCATCTTTTAACTTCATGGCTGCAGTCACCATCCACAGTGATTTTAGAACCTGAGAAAATAACATCTGTCACTGTTTTCATTGTTTCCCCATCTATTTGCTGTGAAGTGATAGAACTAACTATATATATATAGATACATAGATATGCATACATACATATATTTACACATTAACTTCAGAGTAATATCACAGTCTTTATCAATTGAATTAATAATTACATATGTGAACTAGTTACTTTGAATGAATTTTGACTCCTTAAAATTTTGTAATTAGTGAATAGATCAAGAAAATTTTAGTAAAGTACTTTACTTGGGCTCTCTTTTGAGGGTATATTTATTCATTTATTCAACAAGTATTTGTCACACCATGCTGGGAGATAACAATACAGAGATAAATGAAACATGGGTTCCTTCCCAAGAATTCATAGTCTGTAGAGAAGACAGGTATGTAGATACATAATTTCAATGGGATGTAGTAAGTCTAATAAGTGAAAGTTATACATGAAATATATGCATAAAAGAAGAAAATATTGCCTTTTCTAAAGGGCAATAAGCAAATTTAGTGGTAAATTTAGTCCTGAACCAGGCATTGAAATGAAAGAGAAAAATCAGATGAAGAAAGTCATTCCAAGTAGAGATAAAAGCAAGAGGCAAGAAAATAGCATGTAGTCAATTATCAGAGGCTACTGGATTGGTTGTGTTTTGCAGCTTGGAAAAGGAAGTTTTTATAGTAATAGTAAAAATAGAATTTTTCCTGCTTATTAGTAAATTCTTCAGAAATCCCTTTTCTTATCAAATTGTGGCACAATTAGTTATGTTTAATAACACATTAAGACCTTGGTTCTGGGTTAAACTTGTATATTTCCTTCTTTCCAGATGATCAACCAGTTACATTTCTCTTAATTTTCTTTTCTTTAGGTACAAAATTGAGTTGATAATACCATCTACCTCATAGGATAGTTTGTGAAGAATATAAGTGATATTCATCAAGAAAAAGATGCTTGACACAATGCCTGCAATTAGCTTCTAATTCAACTTGTTTCTGTAAACAACTGGATAAATTATAACCTCTGAAAGGAAGGTCTATTTGGAAAGAAATGGCATAAAGTGAATTAATAAATCTTCCTTCTCCACCAAAGGTACTCAAACCTGGGTTCCACTCATTCTCAATGCCTTGATTTAAATGATTTTTTAATATAGCAAACCTCTGCTGAAAGCAAGACAAAACAACACACCCACCAACACCACCACCACAACAATAAGACAGATCTTCATTCTTTCAGGAGCCATGGCCTTATCATCTTTCAGTTTAGACTGAGGATCCTTTTTTATGTTGTAATTGTGCTTAGAACCCTGGCATTGCCAATTTTCCACTTAAGCCAGAAAGAAATATACCCCAGGGTGTCAATGGAATCTCAGAATGACACCTCCTCAGCCAGCCCTCTGACTACGTTAGGGTGGCATTACAAGATGACGACGTGTACTCTTTTGGGGAGAAAGAAAGATGAGAAAGTTCTATCTTCTTGGCTTCAAGTATATCTTCACAGCCACCACACCTTTTCATATAATTCTTTTTAGAACGTACTGTCAAAATGAAGCCAACAGAGAAAAGTTCCAACGAATGGAATTGCCATAGCAACACCCTACATTTCTCATCAAGTTTGGTCTTGTGTGGATCATCACATTAAAGCTTGTTTTTCAGCTTGGTGAAAGCCATGACTGTAATCTTCAGTGTGAAAATCTCTTCGGCCCAAGTAGAAGTTAAAAATAGAAGGGAGTAATTTGAATTATTTCACGAAAACTCCATCTGGAATTGCAGCTCCTCCACAAATGGAATTAACTCAGAGAACACTGGCATTTGGGACCACTTAAATTTCCCCTTTGGTTTCAAATTGGATTCAGTACTTGTCATTATGACTTATTATCTGTTGAGTGTTGACCAAATACTCAATTCCTCAATTCTGAGCAAAAAGAAGAGTCCAGTACTCATCTCCTTCAAGAGGACAAGGTGTAGAAGCATAATATTGAATGAGAATCTGGACAAAGGCTCAGTTGTGTGTATGTGTATGTATGGATGTGTGATTTAATTGCTTTTGATAGCTAGTAAATATCTTAGGTCTTTTCTAGCCAGGAAAGCATTATTTATAAAAACCTTTGCATTGGAGAGTTTTGCTTTGTGGTAAATTAACTATCTTAAAAGATTTCTAAGAGAAGAACAATATACATAAAATGGTTTTAAAAAATATTCTTTCAGGGTTGCAAACTAGTCTATGTTTGGAAATTTACTTTTTCATTTCAAATTCTTGATGAAAAGCAAGACTCCCCAAAATGTAGGGAGTATTAATATTAGTGATACTTTTTCAACTTTCATAAAATATCAGATGTATTTTTTGAATGAATGAATCACATATTCTTAATTTACTCCAATAAGTTGTCATGTGAACATTCTATATGTTGTAATTTACAGTTATACATGGTTATTAGTTACAAAAACCCTAACCCTATAACTGAATAATACTAAGAATATGTATTGCCATTTTTCCTAGCAACAGGGTATTATAAATTCATCATCATTATCAAGCAATATAAACTTGAACTACAAATATTAACTCAAAGACTAATCATAGAATTGTTTCCTAGAATTTATAGAATTAAATAAAAATGAATGTGCAGATATGCAACAGAGGGTTGATTGACATAGTTTTTAAATAAAAAAGATCAGAAAACTACGTATCAACTGTACATAAAAATATATGTATAGTTGGAAGGTGATCATTTTAAAAACAGATACCTATAAAATCACCTGTTGATCATTTTAAAAAACAGATACCTGTAAAAATACCTGGAGTAAGGACTTTGATTTGTTTCATACAAGGAAACAGAGCAATTGCTAAACTTTAAATGTTCTCTCTCTAGCATTGAAGCAGACATCGTCATGCAGTTGACATATTTTCACAGCCCTTGGCAATGATACATGCAGTTTTAATCATGGATATTAATCCTCTTCTTTGAACCACCAGCCCACCCCTGCGACTACTCTATTACTTCACCCTGTTATTTATTTCACTGCCACAAGCAGTGATGCATGGAAATTAAACTATAGATATTCATTATTTCCTGCTTTTGCCTCAGTGCATAAGAATTTTCACTTGTACATTGTTAGAAGGTAAAAATTTCATCACAGGCTTACCATCATGTGACCTCGACCTTGTGGTGATTAAATGTTATAAGGGTTTGGGCATAAAGATATCAACCAGCAAGGACAAGCTACAGAAACTGGTGACAGGGAACATGTCTGGGTAACTATGACAGCTGAGAAATGACCTATGATCTTAAGGAAAAGTCAGCATTAGATACGATAACCCTAACCATCACTTTGAAAGCTAAGGTTCTGCAATGAAAAGACTAGAAATTCAATTGTTTTCAAATGACACATTGGGTTACAATGTTTTGTCAGCAATTACTTTGTCACAAAATCATTATTCTTCTTATTCTTTTTTTTTCCCCTGTGGAGTTAGTGATGGGGATGCTGAATTTTCCCAAAATAACCTTTAATTATAGTTTTTGATCTTGACATTCTTCAAAAATGCCCTACTGGCTAGTCTTCTGTAAGTACCATCTGTAAGTTTTGATCATAAACTAACTAGTCCTAGAATCTGCCTGGCAAAAAGCATTACGAGTCATTTTGGAAAAAGTCAGGCATAGTCAATTTTCACAGTCTTGAAACTTGAAATGATTTCTTCCAGCTTTCAGAGGAAAAAAATATTTTCTGGCATGAAATTCTGTGTTAAAATTTTCAAACAAAAATAGAGGAGAAAGCTAGAATATAGCAAAAACAACGAAAAAAGATACAGTAGAAATTTGAATATACTAGAAACTGCATTTGTCCAGAAAATAAGAATTTTCAACTTTATTTTCACAGTTAGACCTAATTATTTATACCTAAAATATGATGAATTTATATTTCTGAAGCACATATCTAAGAATAGAAGGAAAATAAAGAAAATCTGTAATATTATATCAGTAATGATGAAGGAAGTACTACATAGCATCTTAACTCAATCAGTACCTTAATAAACAGCCAAAAGATGGCCTCAACTAAGGGAAAATGATGGAGGGGGAAGAAAACCATGTTGATACGCCTCTGGAGCAGGTTAATACTAGAAGCTGCTGACCTGCCATACATGGCCATTACTTGGTGATGTTAAAAATAACAGCACTGAACATTCTCCTTACCAGTGAAACATTCAAGTCATTTACTTCTCTGAACAATCTCAGTGGTTAATTAAGATCTTGACAAAAAGTACATCTTGCAAAGACGTGATGGTGTCTGCTATACATGGTATTCATAGGTGGACTGCTGCTTTATAGTAAACCGCTCCATTTGCCTTTATTATTCACTCTGTTAATTATAGATTCCTTGATGTGTAGAGTACCAAAGTTTTCCTCTGTATTGATATTTTATAAAAACACGTCTTCTTAAGAATTCTGAAGTTCTATCTTTGTGCCAATCCATCGATGTATCTACATTTATACTTTTGGAAGGACAAGAGTCCCTATGGAAGAAGGTGTACTTGTACTTGCTTAGAGTCATCAAATTGGCATAGCCTGATTTCTTGTTAAGTGTCCTAACTTGTGTTAGCCGGAGCATTCATGTCAATGTTCGTTATGCATAAATTAAGCTATTTTAGGAGAGGTAGTTTATAGATCACGTTATCTTCTGATCTCAGTTTCCTAACCACTCCAATGTATCTTTCCGGAAATGGACAGACTGCTGTGATTATGGCCCTTGTTTATAATGTGAGTTGTATTTCTACTTGTATTTCATAGCATCCGGTCCCACCACTTCATGGCAAATAGATGAGGAAAAAATGGAAACAGTGACAGACTATTTTCTTGGGCTCCAAAATCACTGCAGATGGTGACTGCAGCCATGAAATTAAAAGACATTTGCTCCTTGTAAGAAAATCTATGAGAAACCTAGATAGCATATTAAAAAGCAGAGACATCACTTGACTGACAAAGGTCCATATAGCCAAAGCTATGGTTTTTCCAGTAGTTATGTACAGAAGTGAGAGTTATACCATAAGGAAGGCTGAACACTGAAGAATTTGTGCTTTTGAGCTGTGGTGTTGGAGAACATTCTTGAGAGTCCCTTGGACAGCAAGCAAATCAAACCAGTCAATCCTAAAGGAAATAACCCTGAATATACATTGGAAGAACTGATGCTGAAGCTGAAGCTCCAATACTTTGGCTACCTGATGCGAAGAGATGACTAATTGGAAAAGACCTTGATGCTGGGAAAGATTGAGAGTAGGAGGAGAAGAGGGCAGCAGAGGATGAAATGGTTGGATGGCATCACCGACTCAACAGACATGAGTTTGAGCAAACTCCAGGAGATAGTGAAGAACAGGGAAGGCTGGTGGTGTACTACAGTCCATGCAGTTGCAAAGAGTCAGACATGACTGAGCAACTGAACATCAGCAACAAGTTCTAGTACCATGGTTTGCTAGTTTAGTGATATGGAAAAACATATCTTTGTTCACTCATACCTACACTTTTTATATTTTTTGTATGAACATATATTCGTATACAGATCCTTGTTTAAAATTCAAATAGTACTATGCTATACAAATGCCAGCAATCATTATGCTGGTGTGTGATTATAACTTGAGAGCCTACAACCTGTCAGCTGCTGGACTAGGCACATTGTTCATCATTGTCATCATAATTATCATCACAGATTTTTATATTGAATATTTATCTGGAAAGTATTCTACATTTGTTATCTATTTAAAATTCCACAAACAGAAGTGCAAAAAGGCCTATAACTGGTAAGAAGTAGAGTCTGGATTGAAATACAGGTTTGTCTACTGTAAGATAGCCTGTAAATAATAGTGCATAATGCATTTAAAAATTTGATACATTTCTCAATCTTCCCAAAGAGCCCATTTTTAAAATGGAACATGCAACCTATGGGTTGTATACCTATTATCTCATGGCTGTGTCTATTTGAACCCAGACTCTCTGGATATAGGAGTCTACCTCTCAAAAACTAAGATCATGGCATCTGGTCCCATTACTTCACAGCAAATGGATGGGGGAAAAATGGAAACAGTGGCAGAATTTATTTTCTTGGCCTCCCTCCAAAATTATTTTGGATGATGACTGCAGCCATGAAGTTAAAAGTTGCTTGCTCCTTGGAAGAAAAGCTATGACAAATCTAGATAGCATATTAAAAGGCAGAGACATCACTTTGCTGACAAAGGTCCATATAGTCAAAGCTATGGTTTTTCCAGTAGTCTTGATGTGAGAGTTGAACCATAAAGAAGGCTGAGGACCGAAGAATTGATGCTTTCTATCTGTGGTCCTGGGGAAGACTCTTGAGAGTCCCTTGGATTGCAAGGAGATCAGACCAGTTAATCCTAAAGGAAGTCAGCCCTGAATATTCATTGGAAGGACTTTACAGAAGCTGATACTTTGGTCACCTGATGCAAAGAGCCAAATGATTGGAAAAGACCCTGATGCTGAGGGCAGGAGGAGAAGCAGGCAGCAGAGGATGAGATGGTTCAATGGCATCACCAACTCAATGTACATGAGTCTGAGCAAACTCTGGGAGATAGTGAAGGACAGGGAAGCCTGGTGCGAGGCAGTCCATGGGGTTACAAAAAGTTGGACAAAATGAGCAACTGAATGACGACAAACTCTTCAAAGCATCTTCTCACACAATAAAAAATAAAATGACATTTTCACTAATAATTTCAGGTGCAGAAAGAATGCATACTACATATTGGCCTATTTTATCTGCTGTAGCCCTCTTACCCTCCCTCTTCCTTGTTTTTACCTATTTCCTGTGACAACAGATGTTTTCACTCCTTATCTCTGGATAAGTAATACTCTATAAGTGAGGGAATCTCTTTGGGAACTGAACTTTGGACACTGTACCAAGTCCCAAGTGGGCTAATAAAAGAATTACTTCAGAACAGATTCAGGGTTCTTCCTGGAAGACATTATGGTGAATATAATTTTCTCTGTCCCTCATATGTAATTCAATTTGCATTATTCAAAAAAGTATTAGTATTTTAGTTTCTGAGACAATGTATAGAATATTTTCCTCAGAAAACATGTGTTTTTTTAAAACCATGGTTGCTAAGAAGCTTTGTCCATATATTCCATCAAGGGCTTGCCCTGTGTACCACTTTCCAATTATGGACAGATCAGGAGAGCAAAAGACTCACAAAACCCAAGAGTCAGTGATTCCATGGGGTCAGTGAAGCACAAGGACTCAGGCCTGGATCGCATAGTCAGATAGAGAATTTTAAAAATGTTCATGGGTCACCGTTTTTACCCTTCAGTTTTGATGTAGATGTAGGATGAAGACTTTGAGAAGCAATCTTCTCAAGTGATTCCACAGTGATTTGAGTCAGGATGCCAGAGGTCTGGGGTCAGATGAAGGAGTAAAAGAAATTAAAAAAAAAAAAAATGCTTTGAATTTGGGTCCAGTTCCTAGTTGACTCTGAAGTTCTTTTCTAATAATATATCAGGAAATAGAAATGAAAAGGGGGAAAGCCCAATTAGTAGAGGATTAGTTTCCAATTTAAGCTGGAGGGCAAAGAAGAGAAAGCTGAAAGTATCTCATCTCTCAAAATGAGCTTAAATAGTTCTGTCAAATGTGCTCAATTTAGTTCTTACAGGGAATTGAGGACATTTATCACTTTCCCCTACTGTGAAAGTCTTAAGGTTACTTAACCAAACAGTTCAAGAACATAACAAATTCATACCGATGAACGAGTCTGAAAAGTTCATCTCACATTTGGGAAAGCAGCACACTGTTGTTATGAGAAACTCTTCACAATTAGATTTGAACATTGATATCTCATGCTCACCATATCGGAGACAAGACATTCTGTAAAAAAAAAAAAAATCTATAAATCCCATGAACAGCTTTTTGCAAATGGATTTTTTGTGGAGACAAGTGAAGAGATTTAATCATAGAAGCAGAATAGAGTTTTTCCAGGTGGACAAATGTCAGTGTAAACTTGGTTGCCTACACTATTGGCAAAGTACGGCTTCAACAAAATAGAGAAGCATGTTTAATTACTGCTTTCTTTGTATCAGTTATAGTAAAGAAATGCATTAAATTAATTCTTCAAGTTTTTCTCTAATTTCATTCACTATCACTGCACCAGTAATTACTTTTCTTCCTTACATAATTCTCTGATTCTCTTTTGGTTTCAACTTCTCTACCTACAAATATTATCTGGAGGATTCTTCTTCAGTCATCCTACCCTATCAAGCTACTATCTTGCCTCCCTATTCCCCTCTCTCTCCTAATTATCTCTTTATTTCTCAACTAAGGACTCATTTTTTCCACTACTACAGTGTTCCTTCATTCTTTGCAATGTTGTGAGTCTTTGTGTAGCAATGGCTTTCATCTTTTGAAGGGAAGCAGTACCTTGCTTGGAGAAGGAAACGGCAACCCACTCCAGTATTCTTGTCCGGAAAATCCCATGGACAGAGGAGCCTGGTGGGCTACTGTCCATGGAGTTGCAAAGAGTCAGGCATGACTTAGTGACTGAACACACACTCACCTGCTAATTCATCAAGTCCGCTGGCTTTCAGCAACAAAACCGCTTTATCAAGATAAGTTAAAAGCAATAAAACTCTCCTGCTGCTGCTACTGCTGCTGTCGCTTCAGTCGTGTCCGACTCTGTGCGACCCCAGAGACGGCAGCCCACCAGGCTCCCCCGTCCCTGGGATTCTCCAGGCAAGAACACTGGAGTGGGTTGCCATTTCCTTCTCCAATGCATGAAAGTGAAAAGTGAAAGGGAAGTCGCTCAGTCGTGTCCGACTCTTAGCGACCCCATGGACCGCAGCCTACCAGGCTCCTCCATCCGTGGGATTTTCCAGGCAGGAGTACTGGAGTGGGGTGCCATTGCCTTCTCCGAAAACCTTGCTTCATTTTAACAAATGTATAAAGTCGTGTGCTCCCAACCACAATCACAGCATAGAACATTCCCAGTGCCTTAGAAAGTTTCCCTGTGTGCTTCCGCATGAGGAATTCCTCTTTTCAATGATCAAATTTCTTAAGACTATTTTGAACAATGGCCACGGTAACTCTCACAATTGAATAGTTCACAAGATTCACTTGGCATATTTAATAAAATTGCAGAAGCCTGAGCCTCATTTCCAGAAATTCTGATGCATTATAAACATTTAGAAATCAGAATCTGATCATAGCACTTCTTGAATTAAAACCACGCAATGGCCCTCCATTGCCTATGGAAAACCTACAAACTCTATAGTGTGGCCTAAAAAATTTGTCCTGCTTGTATCTTCACTTTTATCCCTCTTCCCATTCTCCATCTCCCCTACTTCTAATCTAGGCAAGCTCCTGAATCATTAGTCCATTTCATATATCCTCGGCCTTCTTACCCACAATGTTCCTCTTTCACACCTCCTAGGCCCACAGTGTAGTCCCATGTTTCCCAACCCTCAACAGTGCAGTGTTTTCACCTGTGGATTGCCAGGGTCAGTTCTCTCTCTGCCTCCAAGACCACTAGCCTGAGATAGAATGGAGCACACACTGCTTTGGGCTGTTGTTGCTTATTATAAATACTTCATTTCCTCTTATTTCACAGTAAGCAACTTGAAGCAAAATTTTAGGTTTAATTCCCTTCTCTTTTTGTCTTTTCATACTGTTCATGGGGTTCTCAAAGCAGAGACATTACTTGGCTGACCAAGGTCCAAATAGTCGAAGCTGTGATTTGTCCAGTAGTCATGTATGGATGTGACAGTTAGCCTATAAAGAAGGCTGCAGCAATGAAGAATTGATGCTTTCAGACTGTGGTGTTGGAGAAGACTCTTGAGAGTCCCTTGGACTGCAAGGAGATGAAACCGGTCAATCCTAAGGGAAATCAACCCTGAATATTCATTGGAAGGATTGAGACTGAAGCTGAAACTAATACTTTGGCCACCTGATGCAAAGAACTGACTCATTAGAAAACTCACCAGATCCATTACTACCTTGGAGCCTTTCCTCCTAGACTTTTCCCTCTGGCAAATTCAACTGGTTCTTCAAGACTTGTTTTAAATATCACTTCTTTTATGAGACTTTGCCTGACCCTTAATCTAAATAGGTCACACAATGGGGATTGCCATGACTAGGAAATGTGTTTTAAGCTAATTGAAGTATCTTAATCATGTGGACAATGGCATAAAGTTTTATGATTATTATTCCCATCTTACAGATGAGAAATGTAAAAGTAAAGTTCACAAGGTAACTGCATAGCTGTTGAGACAGGAGGTGGATCTAAGTAGTGTTACTTTAAATATTAAAATAAGCTTTGTGTAATTTATTTCTCAGTCACCATTTCATAAAAACAAATGCATGCATGCGTATTTATTGCCATCTATTTCTTTACCTATGAGTTTCATGATCAAGATCTTCATTTCTGAACTGCAGTTGGACAGTTGTAAGGAAAGAATGGTGACTTAGAGTCCTAAGGGAGTGACTGAGGTTAGGAAAAGAACTTCATGGACTTCCACCCCTGGAGCCTCAGCTTTTTAACAAATATTTCATAGATGATATTGATAAACAATTAAAATATGCAAGTGAAAGATCCACACTTTTTTCAAGAAGTAAAAGTGCTTTATAAATGTGATGATCAATGTAAATCAGTCTAAAATAATTACTGCTAGAATATTACCTGATAATTTATGCCTGTACTAGATTCAGATACTTTAAGCATTTTTACTATATAAAAAAGTATATCCATTCTGTTTAAATAACCACAATAATATCAGATTCTTTAAAGAAAATCCCTCTGAAAAATTCATTAATATAATTTTGTTAATTTAATTTAACTGACTGTAGAGCAGAGCTTGAGAAATAATTAGATAAAGCTGCACAAAGTGGCATTTTGGCCTTCTCTATTAAAAAAAAAATTAGTTCAAAATCCAATAATGCCTCCAAACCTATTTGAATTCTATGTTGTCTCAATGAATATATAATCCATTAAACATACAAAATGTATTTCTGAAGAAAACAGTAACTTTTATTTACCTGACATGGCCACAGTCTGAATTGTCTGAGACATGGTGATAGGCCAAATGACTTGACATGTTTTCGAAGGCACCAAAAGATAGTTGACTGACTGTAAATAAATATTTTAAAACAGGTTAATGTATTTTAAAGGTAGCTGCCACCCTTTTCCCCCCTTCATTTGGCCACTGAGGAAAATGTAATAACTCTGTGATAATGAAAGTCTTACCCATGGTGAAAAGTCCTATCTTTATGATACATCAGGGACTAGTTTTTATATTGCTTTGATAACTCTAAACCTTTAAACTGCTCTTTCTAGGGCAAATTCTGCCCTCCGAAATTTAATTGGGCAGAATCCTATGTTGACTCAGAGGGAATAAAATGCTCTCAGAGTAAACCACTCACCCATTAATTTTTCCAAGGCATCAAGGTATCATTTAGTACCTGGAAGGAGGTAATTTACCACATGGTACTTCGCAGGAGCTACTGACTGAGCAGTTTATTCCTAGGGAGAATGCAACTCACCCTGGGTCACTATCGAAACAGCCTCCTATTATAATCAGGATTATTATCCTCCATTTACTCCCTTTTTCTGCCTGAGTCTCTCAGTAACAGCTGGAGGCCTCATTTATAAACAACCTGTGCTCTAAAATACCCATGATGCTCACAGTATGAAAACATAGAAACACAGTCTATCCTTGGGCATATTATTATTTTATTATTATTTTATATGTATTTGGTACATTTCCTTCAGGGAGCAGAAAGCATTTCATGAACTTTAAATAACCAGTGGGTATAAATCTATGCCACTGTATATAAGTTAAAGTTACTTTAATAATAATAAAAACAATATAAGGGTGAAGAATTGGTATTGTTTATTTATAGTTAATACATGAGGAGGAAAAGACATTTCAATGATCATAGAAAGTGTAAACCTCTTTCCTTATTTTGCTTTTTACTGTGGAATTAGTTAAGTTTGTGAGTTGGAGTCTTTTTTTTTTTTTTTAATACAACAGCCTGTTTGGAATGGCTATCTAATAAATGTTGACTGATCACTGAAATTGTTTTTTAATTGTATACAATTGTGTAAAGTGTGTTTAACCTAGATTTATACAGCTGAGTTATTTCTAGATTTCCAGGCTTAGGAGAACAATCTTTCTTGAATATAAGCAGTATTTACTGGAACCGTCATATTACTAGTAGAAACCCATACCCACCCATTGTACCCACAGATAGCTTCTCAATTCATAAGAGGCTTACATTCTTCAGGTTGTGTTTTTCTCTAATGTCTTGCTCCTGGTGAATCTCCCATTTCTACTAGTCTTAGTTCTTAGGCTTCATGAATTATTTTCATTCACCTTTGACTTCACCTGGTATTGCAGTCAACTCTTGTTTTCATCCTCTTCCTCCCATCCTTAAACACTATAATCAAAGAACACTCCTGATTTTGATTTTACAAAGGTTTGGGTCCACAGAATATAAACAGAGATGGCAGCACAGCAAAGTCCTGATGACATTTAAAATCCAAATCACCTGAAACCATCTCCTCACTGTAAATTTATGGCCAACCACATCCCTCTCCTCTCAACCCTAGTATTTAGGTGTTAAATTACTGTTATTTTCTCAAGAAATTCTTCCATCAAAAGATTTTTCTTAAACCTATTTTTTAGCCAACTTGAATCCATCAAATTTCTGTTTATTTCTTAAATAGAATAGCAATTCTTATTTGCATAAACTCTCTAAGCACCAAGGTAATATCTATTTTTGAACAGATATATACATTAAGGTAAAAGTTTTCTCCACATCTTTCCCCATCTCAACCAAAGAAAATTCTCACCTTGAATAGAATTCAGCTTCTTCTGTAGGATATGTTCTAGATGGCATGAGGTAGTTCAGGTTTATGCCTTTTTGTGCTCAAGTAATTATTAATAGCTTAATTATTAATAATTATTAATAATTATTAACTCAAACATATGTGTAATGGGGTGACAAATTTAAGTGATTCCTCAGTGCAAAAGATATGTGGCACCTTAAACTTAGCCTCTTATAATGTAAAATTTTCCTTTGATTACATATTACTTGGTTTTACTTACCTCTGGAACACTTTACCCCCAACCCAAGAGTTATTCTTCAAAGTGATGTTGGAGTATTTGCAACATTATGGTAGAAGTGAAGAGATTCTTGGGTAGGATGTTTGCAGGCTTCTTTAGTCTCATGCTGTCTTAAAAAAAAAAAAAAAAAAAGCACAACATGACCATTGTGAGTTAAATTTTATTTGGGGCAAAATGAGGACTGCAGCCAAGAGACAGCATTTCAGATATCTCTGAAAAACTGCTCCAAAGAGGGAGAGGGAAGATCAGTATATATGCAATTTTAGTGAAGGGGGAGCACATGCAATCAAGCCCATATTTTTGCAAAAGGTTTCTCCTAGTCATGAGGAGCTGTAGTCACCATGAAGGATTTTAGTGCTTTTCTAGATTTTGGGAGATACAGAATTGTGCTCATAAAATTGGTTCCTGAAAATATATAACTCTATGAAGACTATGAAACTAGAGAACCTCTTGAAGAAAGTGAAAGAGGAGAGTGAAAATGTTGGCTTAAAACTCAACGTTCAGAATATTAAGATCATGGCATCTGGTCCCATCACTTCACGGCAAATAGATGGGGAGACAGTGGAAACAGTGTCACACTTTATTTTATTTTTTTTGGCTCCAAAAATCACTGCAGATGGTGACTGCAGCCATTAAATTAAAACATGCTTGCTCCTTGGAAGAAAGTTATGACCAAACTAGAAAGCATATTAAAAAGCAGAGACATTACTTTGCCAACAAAGGTCCATCTAGTCAAGGCTACGGTTTTTCCAGTGGTCATGTATAGATATGAGAGTTGGACTATAAAGAAAGCTGAGCACTGAAGAATTGATGCTTTCAAACTGTGGTGTTGGGGAAGACTCTTGAGAGTCCCTTGGACAGCAAAGAGATGCAACTAGTCCATCCTAAGGGAAATCAGTCCTGAATATTCATTGGAAGGACTGATGCTGAAGCTGAAGCTCCAATACTTTGCCCACCTGATGCGAAGAACTGATTCATTTGAAAAGACCCTGATGCTGGGAAAGATTAAAGGTGGGAGGAGAAGGGGACGACAGAGGATGAGATGGTTGGATGGCATCATCGACTCAATGCACATGAGTTTGAGTAAACTCTGGGAGTTAATGATGGACAGTGAGGCCTGGCGTGCTGCAGTCCATGGAGTCACAGTTAGACATGACTGAACAACTGAACTGAACTGATGAAGACCTGTTCTGCCAGTCTTTCCCAGAGCACAGAGTGCCTCTTTCCTGATCTCCACCCTGAATTCCTTTCAGGGGGTATTGAAGGTCAGCAGCTACAGCAGTTCATGATTTAATCCTTATAGAGGCAGACAAGTGCCAATTTGTATCTTACACCCACACGGGTGTCCATCTGCATCTGTGCACTGGTCCCCAGCTGGCAGTTGTGTCTGTAATTGTTGCCTGGAATAATCAAAAGTAGTAGTCTCTCTCAACTTGGTTGAACCCAGTTATCCTCACTGGCTGTCTTGGCCTGATCTTAGCTCATGTCAGATTCTCCATGATCTGGCTGGGCACAGTTCAGTCCTTGCCTAAACTGACTGCCTTATAGCCACTCTGAAAAGTTGCTTAATCTCTCTTAGGTGTCCCCTCTGGCAAGCACTCCAGGTGAACTCTCATTCTTCCAAGCTCCTTCTACACATACAGGAAGCAAAGGCACCTCAGATTCCTAAATGATGAGTCAAGTCAACATTCCCATTCTCCTCTACTGAGTTATCATTTTTGTCCCATTTTGTTCTCCTCCTCCCAGGGCCTTACCCACCACATACACACTGTTACTCTGAGCTGAAATCCTTGCGGGGCATTAGCAGTCACACACCTGACCACTACCTTCTATCATCATATATTAATGCTTCTTTAACATTTATTTATTTTTAATTGGAAGATAATTGCTTTACAATGTTGTGTCGGTTTCTCCCATATGTCAACATGAATCATCCATAGGTATACATATATCCCCTCTCTCTTGAACCTCCCTCATCATATATTTTTGTGATAAAATAGAAATTTGCTGGCTTTGCTGTCCTAGGAAGTATTGGTATCTTCCCTACACACTGAAAGAAACCCTTCAGGCTTAAACTATTATTAAAAATTTAAATAAATTTAGAAAATATTCCCTCAGAACAGTAGTAGCCTTGTTTGTAAGAAACTGGACTTCTTATACCTGTTTTGAATGTTAGAGAGTGAATTCCTTCCTTCTCTTTGCATTCCTTCAATAGCATTTCTAGTTTCCCTACCCTCTACCACACCCCAGCCTCCTCCATTTTCACTGTAGGCAGGTGAGCCTTTGGAAAACAATAGCCTGGACATGGAAGCTGAGCCATTACTCAGATAACCCTTTTCTTAATTCATGTAGGGGAACAGAATTTGCCATGCTAAAATATATCTCTTTGTCCTATTACTGATTTTGAGCTGGTTATTTTCTAGAAAACAGCATGTGTGTGTGTGTGTGTATAAGTGTGTAATGTGTAATGTAATGTGTGTAATGTGTGTGTGTGTAAGTCTGCCAGGCTCCTGTCTGTATGGAATTTCCCAGGCAAGAATACTGCATTAGGTTGCTATTTCCTTCTCCAGGGGATCTTCCTGACCCAAGGATTGAACCCATGCCTCTTGTGTCTCCTGCATTGGCAGGCAGGTGGTTTCTTTACCACTGTACCCCCTGGGAAGCCCAGGAAACAGCATACATGGGAAAAACTCTGAAAATCCTTTGGTAAGAAACATTTGCATTTGTAAGGAAAATCTCCGTTTGTAAGGATGTCTCCCTCCAAGTAACTGGAAGAAGAGGATGACCAAATCTCTAGACACTTCTCAATGGAGAAGTCAAGGACTTAAATCTGTACCACAACCTTACCCTTCTTTACTGTGCAAAATGCACAACATGAGAGATGCAAGTTCAGTTTTATTTGGTGCAATGAGGACTGTGGCCAGGGAGACAGCATTTCAGATAGCCATGAAAAATTGCCCCAGGGAAGTAGAGAAGAAGGGTTGGGGAAGGTCAGTTTATGTGATTTTGGTGAAGAGGGAGACCATGAAATCAAGCACACATTTTTGCAGAAGGTTTCTGATAATTACACAGAGCAGTCATCACCATGAAGGAATTCAGTGCTTTCAGATATGAGGAGATGCAAGAATTGGGCTCATAAAATCAACTCTTGAAAATATCTAACCATCTGAAGACCTGTGCCAGTTTTTCAAGAGCCGGGGGTGACTCATTTCTGCTCTCCACCCTAAACTCCCTTTCAGTTCAGCTCAGTTCAGTTGCTCAGTCATGTCCGACTCTTTGGAACCCCGTGAATCACAGCACACCAGGCCTCCCTGTCCATCACCAACTCCAGGAGTTCACTCAGACTCACGTCCATTGAGTCAGTGATGCCATCCAGCAATCTCATCCTCTGTCGTCCCCTCCTCCTCCTGCTCCCGATCCCTCCCAGCATCAGAGTCTTTTCCAATGAGTCAACTCTTCGCATGAGGTGGCCAAAGTATTGGAGTTTCAGCTTTAGCATCATTCCTTCCAAAGAATAGCCAGGGCTGATATCCTTCAGAATGGACTGGTTGGATCTCCTTGCAGTCCAAGGGACTCTCAAGAGTCTTCTCCAACACCACAGTTCAAAAGCATCAATTCTTCAGTGCTCATCTTTCTTCACAGTCCAACTCTCACATCCATACATGACCACTGGGAAAACCATAGCTTTGACTAGACAGACCTTAGTCGGCAGCTGCAGCAGCACATGATTTAATCCTTCTAGAGGTAGATGGCAAGTACCCAAAGCAAGTGCCAAATTGTAGCTGATACTGGTAACTCCGTATTGACTCTCCCCACCCTGAACATCCTCTTTTGTCTTTGGCTGAGGATGGTATTTAAGGTGAGGGCTTCTGCCATTTGGGTGAGTTGCTCAGTTTTTCTGGGTCTCTCCTATGTATATATATTATTAAACTTTTAAAAAAATTTCTTCCTTCCTTGTCCATTTTTGTCCTAGACTTAAGTAAATGAAAGGCCACACGATCCTGACCTGAATTGCTATCAAAATGTCTTGTGTGTTGCTTCCAAAATTTTAGGAACGTTGTAAGTAGACTGCTGATAAAATGTGGCCACTTTTTAGACCCAGAAGCCAATCACAAAATTTTCCATCATTAAGAATAACTCCTAAAGCCATAGCAGTGATGAAGTCTAATTGCCAAAATAAAGAGTAGAAGAGTAAATATTTTTTTTTTTTTGCTGGGTCAGCAGCTCTTCATGATATGAAAGTGTCATGATTTTATCCATGGTACTCATTTTTCTTTAACCATAGAATTATTATTCTATTACTACTATAGGAGCTGTAGAGTTTTATACCATGTCTTTATTTATCTTACCATTTTTTTCTATAAAACTGTATTCAAAAATCTGTATTCTTCAGCTGATCAGAACAAATTCTCATACATCTTCTGATTCTACTTATGACTTTCCCACATGAAAAGGCCAAAAAAAAGAATGTCTGCTCTACTCAGAATTCTCTGGCACATTTTTGCAGTTCACTGAGGAAGATGGATGGGATCTTTCTGCAGCAGATGATGAACAAGAATTATAAGCAAATGGTAGTGTGTATTTCAGAGGACACACATTCAGAAAATACTTGAAAGAAGCAGTAGGGAAAGGAGGGGCTGCTAGACAAATTTTTTTCTGAAAAAGACCTAACAGGCAAGCCAGCAAAACAGGATAGCAACTTTCATAAAAGAAAACTGTAATAAATTAGGCCCTTTGGTTTCTTAAAAATGCAAGAATGATTCTGAAAATGTGGCCTTTGTGCACTGATGCCAAATTGAATCTCAGAATTTTGGGTGAAGTGAAAAAGAATGGCTTTATTTCTTTGCCGGGTAAAGGGGGACACAGCAGGCCTATGCAGTCAAAAACTGTTTCCCAACCCAGAAGGATCTGCTGAGGAGTTTCATAGCAATGGTTCCAAAAGCAGGGTTGCCAATGAGGATCAGGATGTGTGCAAGGTCTTTAATCTGCCTCAGATGTCTCCTAAAATAAGAATGATCCTTAAATTGGGTCCTTAAGCCATGCATACTTAATTACAGAAGAATCTAAAATAAAATTTAAATTACAAATGTGGATAATATCTAATTACTTATTTATTTGTTTTTGGCCTATTGATGCTCACTGCAATCAAATGCAAACTTCTTACTAATAAAAATGAAATACTGAAGGTAGGTCTGCCTTTCTTTTATCATCTCTCCACTCAGTTGTTTATTCAGAACCATGTGCCTTTCTCACTTCGAGAATAAAGTAAATGAAACATTTTCACCTGTAATAATCTTGAGGGCACCTAAATTCTGAGATTTAGGCATGCAAAGGGAACATCTTTGTTTCAGAATCCAAGATTAGGCTCTGAATTGAATGTATCTTTACTCATCCACCATGTAAAGTACCCACTATAGGTCAAACTTCACACTAGGAATGGAGGTGTAATGACGAACAAGGAACCATCAGAGGGTGTGGTACAGTAGGGTCAGTGATGACTTCTCAAATGTGGCAACAGCCAAGCTCACCAGTTACAGAAAGTACATTATTAAGTAGTCCATTTCAACTGCATTATGTTTTAGTATTAGAAACATTTTGAAAATTGAAGCCAGGGCGCTGCCAGGATGAAGTGTGATTTACATTTAAAGCTTAAGAGTTCCCCCTTCATTCATCTAAAGGCTATTCAAAGTTTCGGGCAAGGAAGAAAAATGATCAGAAATTCACTGCCTTCAGGCAAGCAGTTTAATCAAGTGGTCGAATGAAAGAGATGACAAAGGAGTGGGCAAGTCAAGGCAGTATGCATAGAACAGTTTGGTGCTGCTGCTGCTGCTGCTTCTAAGTCACTTCAGTCATGCAGGACTCTATGTGACCCCATAGACGGCAGCCCACCAGGCTCCCCTGTCCCTGGGATTCTCCTGGCAAGAACACTGGAGTGGGTTGCCATTTCCTTCTCCAATGCATGAAGGTGAAAAGTGAAAGTGAAGTCGCTCAGTCGTGTCCGACTCTTCGCGACCCCATGGACAGTAGCCTGCACCAAGCTCTTCCATCCATGGGATTTTCCAGGCAAGAATACTGGAGTGGGGTGCCGTTGCCTTAACTGTATGGAAAAGCATATGGAAATGTTAAGGCACTGTGGACTTGATGGTATAGGGAAACAGAATTTGCCACCCCAAAATATTTGTCTTTGACATATTAATTATTTTAAGCTGATTATTTCTAAGGAAAAGCAGACATGTGAGCAACTCTGAAAACCAAGTAGGATTTACATTTTTATAAGAAACATTCCATTCATAAGGGATATCTCCATTTGTAAGGGCATCTCCTTTGCTGTACCTGGAAGAGGAGGATGACCAAATCTCAGGAAACTTCTCGATAGAGAAGACAGGATTTGAATCTGAATAGCAATCTTATCTTGCTTTTCTTCAGTTCGGTTCAGTCGCTCAGTCGTGTCCAACTCTTTGCGACCCCATGAATCGCAGCACGCCAGGCCTCCCTGTCCATCACCAACTCCTGGAGTTCACTCAGATTCACGTTCATCGAGTCAGTGATGCCATCCAGCCATCTCATCCTCGGTCGTCCCCTTCTCCTCTTGCCCCAATCTTAGTAAACACTCAAAACTGAATCTCCCGACCCTCAACATCATCTTTTATCTTTGGCTGAGGATGATATTTAAGGTAAGAGCTTCTGCTATTTTGGCAAGTTACTCTTTCCCTGGATCTCTCCTGTGTTTGTTCCTGAGTCCAAGCTCTTACTAGTCGCTGCACAACAAGCCACTAAATCCAGAGACAAGTTGCTGGGGGCAAGGAATAGCCACCTGAGTAGATAGTAGAATACTATCCCAAAGAACCATCTTGTCCAGGTTTGGATGCTAATTTCTTTTATAGAAGAAATTTCCTTCTTTTGGAGAAGAAAATGGCAACCCACTCCAGTATTTTTGCCTGGAGAATCCCATGGACAGAGGAGCTTGGTGGGCTACAGTCCACGGGTCGCAAAGAGTCAGACATGACTGAGCGACTTCACTTTCACTTTCACTTTCTTTTATAGAACAAAGAAGGGGAGATGAGGTAAAATAAAAAAGGTGTACATTGTTGCAAATATTTCCTAGTTCTGGCCAGGCTTCACAGTTAATTTCTTCTTTCCTGCAGCCATTTACAGATGGGCCTGGTCAGGATATTTTCTGTGAGCTGAACAAAGGTATTTTAGTTCAGGCATGGGAAAGCATGGAGATGGGCCATTAAGTATCACTCACTCAATTGTTCAGTTACTCAGCCGTGACCAACTCTTTGCAACTCCGTAGACTATAGCCTGCCAGACTCCTCTGTCCTTGGGATTTTCCAGGCAAGAGTATTGGAGCAGATTGCTATTAGGTATACTTTAAGCTATAGGCAACATCCATTTAGTGATTAACTTTAGTAATTAAAAGCGATAAATCCAAAGGTAAAAGAAACAGATCCAGTATGGAGTCAGATTTGTTCCTCCCTATTACATGTATACGTGTTATAAACTTTTGTTTGATTTTCTCCTGTTAATCTGTCTCATGTCAGTTTAATTCTTAGACCAGCTGAAAGAACCTAGTAGGTAAAGGAGAATTTCTTCCTCCATGACAATGGGAAGGCTTTTTTTTTACTACCATGAATATTAATTCCAAGCATATATGTTCGACAGATCAGAAAGTCAGTGGATTCTTTACCATCTGAGCCACCAAAGAAGCCCAGAAAGAAATTCAACAAATATAAAAGGGTAATCGATGAGACATACTCCATAAAGTAATGGGAGAAGTGCCAGAACCAGAGACTGTTGGCAGAGTTTATCTTGAAAAAGAATAATTCTTTGTACTGAGAAGGAAAGGATGGTCTCAGATGAAGAAACAATGAAACACTTCAGTTGCATATAATTTCTCACTGCTCCCACACAGGTCAAGCTTTTCATGCCTCTGTGCATTTACACAGAGTGCTTCCTCTGCTTACAATTTGCTTCCCTAGTTTTTCCACTTAGCTCATAAAATTCTTCAGTGAACTCTATTCCTGTTTCTGTCCTACACAGATTTTTTTACTGCATAAGTGCTCCCAACTACTTATTACATGCCAAAATTACAGCCATTAGTTTGTTCAACTATTCAAAAACATTTTAAAATGCTTACTATATAAGAAGCGTGGTTTTAGTCTGTGGACTCACAGAATTTATAGGATGTGCATAAATCCTGCCTGCATTAAGCTTAGCCTCTAGTGGGGAAGACACACAATAAACAAGAAAGCAACAAATAAATAAGATACTTTCAGTTTTAGTAAGTGCTATGAAAGAAGCAAGCAAAGGGAAAAGAAAAAATAAAAGGGGTCAGAGAGTGAGGTGGTTTCTACTTCAGATAGGAGGATCAGGATGAAGGAGATGATGCCCTTAGTTCAGTTCAGTCACTCAGTCGTGTCTGACTCTTTGCGACCCCATGAATCGCAGCACGCCAGGCCTCCTTGTCCATCACCAACTCCCGAAGTTTACCCAAACTCATGTCCATCCAGTCAGTGATGCCATCCAGCCATCTCATCCTCTGTGGTCCCCTTCTCCTCCTGCCCCCAATCCCTCCCAGCATCAGAGTCTTTTCCAATGAGCCAACTCTTCGCACGAGGTGGCCAAAGTACTGGAGCTTCAGCTTTATCGTCATTCCTTCCAAAGAATACCCAGGACTGATCTCCTTTAGAATGATGCCCTTAAGCCAACCTCTAAACAAAGAGAAATAAATACCATGCCAACAGTTTTGTGAGTGAGCACTGGGTAAACAGAAGGCACCCAGGGCGGCAAAGACAGCATGTGCAAAGGTCCTGAGAAGGAACATAATGTTCTAGGTGAAAGGAACTAATAAAGCTGACAAAAACACCCCAGGGGCTAGAGAATTGTTGTCTATCCAGTAGGAATTCACATGTGAATTTAAGTTTAAATCTAAATTTAAATTAATATCACATAAAATTTGAAATTCAGTTTTTAGCATCACTGTCCATGTCTCAAGTGCTCCAGAACCAGGTGAAGCTAGTGCCTGTTGTGTTGGATGATGCAAAAACAAAATATTTTCATCATCTTGGAAAGTTCTATTAGAAAGTTCTATTAATATTATCTGGGATAATGCATCAGTGAGGGCATAGCAAGTAAAATGGAGAAAAACAAAAGCTGTAGACACGGAGGAAAAGATACCAGACAGTACTTGAAGGGCCTTGAACATGCAGCTATCACAGAACATAACCCTTCTCTGAGCCTGTTAATGGAAGGATTCATCCCTGTTGTTCTAGACAAAGAAATATCAAAACATTTTTGATAAATGATCTAATATATGAATAAGTGAAAGTTGAGGTCATTGTATCAAGTTGGTTTAAGCTCTTCCCATCATTTAAAGAGAATGACTCAAACAAGATTGATACTAGAAAATGCTGAAAGCAAAAAGGAAAGCTATTTGAAAGACCTCATTTGGATCTTAGTAAAGTAGAAGTTAGCTGTTGAAAGTGAGAGCAGAAGGAATGGTTGCTAGAAACAAATGCTATAGGAAATGTAAGGGAGAGTTAGGTGATTTAAAAAAGAAAGCTGAGTTAGTTGAGATTAAATGGTTTAAACTTTTAGTATTCTCAATCATCAAGATTTCCCTGCTTTCTCTGTAAAAGAAATCAGGGAAGAATATTCATATCTTCATTCATACGTACTTTATGCCAGGAAGTAGTCTAGATGGCCGGCAATTCCATGTCAAGTAGGAATAAGCAGATACCAAAAGAAAAAAGTAATTTTAAACTTTGACTTATTATAAAGATATAAGCTGACAGAATGAAGAGTGATAGCGAGCAGAATAGATACATTAGTTTGAAAGCATGGAGACTGGCGGTAAAATCGACATGTCGGGACATTCTGGTGTGTAACACGACATTGTTGATAATAGAAGCCAATTTTTAATAGGAACTTGAAACGTGTATAAGGAAAACATAAAAAGGTTAAAGCTGGCAATTCAAATAAGAACACAGATTTGGTAACATAATATAGAGCACCTTTAGAAGGTAATATGACTGTGGTCAAATAGAAACTTGGAATTGAGATAATGAAACTGGAGCAACAGTAAATAGTAGCAGATATAATTGAATTTAGCTTAATCATGCTTTCACAGGGAAACCCTCCCCTTACTGCTTCAATTAGGTCAATCCTTTAATATACACTGTTATAGCAGAATACATTTATCTTTCATAGCAGAGTTGTCATTTTAAGTGGCCTTTTTGATACTTTGACAGGAAGGCTGATGATAGTCTTTGGAATTGAACAAAGATGAAAGTAAATAAGTTAAATTGAAAAAGATGGAGATTTGCAAGGAACTGTAGAGTCACGATATTAGAAGTGGTGAGAACATTGATGTGAAAAAAGATGAAGCCAGGAGGCGAATTGGACTGGAAAATTATCAGGTGCTACAATGAAGAAAGGTCTAAAGTACATCAACTAGGAATATCATAATGAAGTCAAGATTACTGAGAACTTTACTCACAATAAAAGGAATCAGTGTGAAGGAATCCTTTCAGGCATAATGAACTAAGACTGAGCATGAAAGGAGATAATTTTGGTGGGTAGTATTCTGGAAATTGCCTGGAGACTGGAGTTGTATGGAAATAGGCATTCTAGTGGGAAGTTTTGTTTCTTTGAAAAGGTGAAGAATTAATTGACTTACCCCAGATTTTCAACGGAAGCACTGGTTGTACTGGGGAGGATAGATCCAAAATTATGTAGAGCCTCAAGTTTGAGGCATGACTCAGCCTCTCATGGATTGACCTACATTTGTATCATGCTTTAAAATTAGCAAAATAAATTTTAAATGGAGGTACATGGAAATCAACTGTTTTGCTCACTTTTACATAGCTATGGAATGGCCAAGTTTAGACTCAGACATCAGTTCCATTTATTTTATATCGCAAGGTTACAAGTGGACAGATGGCAGAATGCAAGCCTAAGAGTAATCCATAGCAGATGTGATAAACCTAATGATAGCAGCTGCGATTGTTGAGCATCCATTTTATAAGAACTGTATTAGGAATTTTTCATGAGATGGTAATCATTTGAGCTGGTCACAGATATTTATTTTCTCTTCTTCTGAGTATGTGATGGGATTGTAATTTCCCACCTAGTTGAACTGAATATGGCCTTGTTGCTGTCATTAGCTAATGACTTGGGAAGGGAAGTGATGTGTGTCACTTTTGTGCTGAGCATTTACTTGTCTGTGTACAACCTTCCTGAGTGCTCTTTTCCCTCTGCCACATGGCTGGGAATGTTCCAGATGCTGGCTATTCCAGATAGTGAGGAATAACTGTAGGCACAACCTCCGGCCACCTCTTGAGTAGCCATGTACTGAAATAGAAAATACATCTTCATTAACACACTTGTGAAAGTCAGATAAGATGAGGTACGTGTAACATTCAGGAGGATTTAGAGTGCATTGCAGTAACAAACAACCCAAAATCTTATGGCTGATGAAAACAAAACGGCCTTAAAGAGCAAACGCTGGAAAGACAGAAAATTGTTATTGGAGGCTAAGGAGGAGACCTTTTTTATTCAGTTACAAACATTTCAGAGCATTGCAAGTGCTAAGTATAGCTAAGAATTGGTGAGTTTGGGTAAGGAGACTCTCCAGCATATGTTGGAAGTGCCAACTGGTTTCTTTTATCTGTGTATGATAAGGTGTAGCTGTAGAAGAGGTGAACTAATGTAAGTCTTATTCAGTTTCTAACAAACCTGTAGGAAACATAAAGGATTTAGGACGTACTCAGTTAAAAACAAAACAGCAAAGCAAAACAAGCAAACAAACAAAACTCTCACACACAACTGTTTTTCATCCTGTCTCTCTGTACAACCAACAAAAGATTATCAAAGTAGCACATGCCTTAAGGCAGCAGTCCCCAAACTTTTTGGCACCAAGGACTGGTTTCATAGAAGACAATTTTCCATGGACTGGGGCGTGGCTTTAGGATGATTCAAGTGCAATACATTTGTTGTGCACTTTTTTTCTATTATTATTACATCAGCTCCACCTCAGACCATCAGGCATTAGGTCCTGGTGATTCGGGACCCCTGCCTTCAGGGAGGGGTCAAATCCAGGGCGTTGCCAATAAATTGTAGCCCCAGAGTAAAGTAGAAATCAGGGGTGTGGCTGAAAGCTTCTTTAAAACACATCAAAAAGATCTATGGCAAGGCTTAAAAGAATCTTTATTTATTTATTTCTGGCTGCACTGGGTCTTCGTTTGCCGGAAGCCAGTGTGGGGAATCCTGCCCGTGACATGGTCATGAGGAAGGAAGCTGACATATGCAAGGTCGTGATCAGACTTCAGGGGTCCCCCTGGAATTTCCTGAGCATGTACCCCAACAGAAAAAACAAAAATCTACCGGCTTTTGTACTCTGCTTTTCCACTCTTCTGATATTCTCTGGAAAAAAAGTCAAATCAGGGCTTTAGACTTCTGCATTTGAAAGGGATGTTTCTGTTAAAACCCCTCTGATAGCTCTCTAGCTTGCCTAACAGGTTCCCTGGACCTCTTACAGCTTGTGAATTGCTTACAGCCCCCCAACTACGAGAGGCACAAAGCTTAAAAGCATCTTAAAGATACTGAGCCTTTTCTAAAGAGTTAAAAATTATATTGGTAGAGGGTTTTCACTGTTGACTCAATGACTGCTGCCAGGCCTCCATATTCTTTATCTTTTAGGCACCTGGGAGGATGTTAATCAATGTAAACGGGATGTGGAAAAAGATATATAGTAGTTTTGATGTTAGCAACACTAGACTTTTGAGTTAATTACTTTTCTCTTTGTTATATATCACTGCACTCCTCTTGTGTCCTTGCTATGTAAGAATGTAACTTTATTTCGTGCTTTCTGAGAATGGCACCAGACTTTGGGAAGATCAACACAAATAAGTCTTCTGGTTGACAAACTCTTATCAGAAAAAAGGCTGTAAAATGTTAATTGGCCCTTTTTGGCCAGAAGATGATGTAAATCACCTAAGACTTGTGTATACAATTAGGTATGCAGAGAGAAAAGCCTAGTTTTGATAAGAGTCTGGACTGCTAACACTACATAATTTTGTATTACCCATTGATCTCTATGTACAATCAAAGAAAGGTATAAAAGGCCTTTCTAGACAATAGGGGCCTGAGCCAGTCGCTGGACTGGTTTCCCCCGTGTCTCTCTCTCTCTCTTACTCCCTTTCCCTCCCTCACCTCTTTACTTTAATTTCAGGCTGAATTCCCATCTGGGGTGTGGCGGCCTGCCAAGTCTACTTACTTGCCCTGGCTGTTAAGACCCACGCAAAAGGGAGCCTAAGGCAAAGCACCCTTAGATATTCAAGCGAGTGCCGGTGGCCCAACGTAGATGGTGCAAGTTCCTTGTCTGGAATTTTATTGGTCTTCCAAGTAATCCAGGTTATTCAGCCCTCTTTCTCCACTTAATTTTCCTACTATACTATTGTTTCTTAATCTAATCTTATATTAATAAACAAATAAGTTTTTATCACGCCAACACCATCCCCGCTTCGAATTCCCTGGATCCACCGGGGCTGGAACCCAGCATTCGTTGCTTTGCACAGGCATTTTCTAGTCCTGGTGAGCAGGGGCTACTCTTTGTGGTGAGCTGGCTTCTCATTGCTGTAGCTTCTCTTGGTGTGCAGCACAGGCTCCAGGCACTCAGGCTTCAGTAGTTGCAGCACGTGTGTTCAGTTCAGTTCAGTCGCTCAGTCATGTCCGACTCTTTGCGACCCCATGAATCGCAGCACACCAGGCCTCCCTGTCCATCACCAACTCCTGGAGTTCATTCAGACTCACGTCCATCGAGTCAGTGATGCCATCTAGCCATCTCATCCTCTGTCATCCCCTTCTCCTCCTGCCCCCATCCCTCCCAGCATCAGAGGCTTTTCCAAGGAGTCAACCCTTCGCATGAGGTGGCCAAAGTACTGGAGTTTCAGCTTCAGCATCATTCCTTCCAAAGAAATCCCAGGGCTGATCTGCTTCAGAATGGACTGGTTGGATCTCCTTGCAGTCCAAGGGACTCTCAAGAGTCTTCTCCAACACCACAGTTCAAAAGCATCAATTCTTTGGTGCTCAGCCTTCTTCACAGTCCAACTCTCACATCCATACATGACCACAGGAAAAACCATAGCCTTGATTAGTAGGACCTTAGTCGGCAAAGTAATGTCTCTGCTTTTGAATATACTATCCAGGTTGGTCATAACTTTTCTTCCAAGGAGTAAGCGTCTTTTAATTTCATGGCTGCAGTCGCCATCTGCAGTGATTTTGGAGCCCCAAAAAATAAAGTTTGACACTGTTTCCACTGTTTCCCCATCCATTCCCCATGAGGTGATGGGACCGGATGCCATGATCTTTGTTTTCTGAATGTTGAGCTTTAGGCCAACTTTTTCACTCTCCACTTTCACTTTCATCAAGAGGCTTTTTCATTCCTCTTCACTTTCTGCCATAAGGGTGGTGTCATCTGCATATCTGCGGTTATTGATATTTCTTCTGGCAATCTTGATTCCAGCTTGTGCTTCCTCCAGTCCAGCGTTTCTCATGATGTACTCTGCATATAAGTTAAATAAGCACATGTGTATGTGCGTGCTAAGTTGCTTCAGTCATGTCCAACTCTTTGCAACTCTGTGAACCATAGCCCACCAGGCTCTTCTGTCCGTGGGATTCTCCAGTCAAGAATACTGAAGTGGGTTGCTGTGCCCTCCTCTAGGGGATTCTCCAACCCAGGAATTGAACCTAGGCCATTTATAATGAAGAGCAAAGGGTGAGTCATAGTAAAGAGTGGAGAATCACTCCCAGGAACATGACTAGTCTCTAATCAAGGAATTGGTGACTTGTGCTTGCCTGGAGTTCAGAATTGTGTAGATACTTCTGTCTCTCACTCTCTTTTTCAATGTGTCTATTGTATTTCCTACTTGTCACCATTTTGTGTCAGGTGTATATTTTATGTATCTCCCCCCCACACAACATACAGAACATAAGTTATTACTGTGGGAGACAGACAACTTGTGTCACTATTTCACAGGTCTTGAGCCACAAGGGAAGCCCAAGAATACTGGAGTGGGTAGCCTATCCCTTCTCCAGGGGATCTTCCCTACCCAGGAATCGAACCGGGGTCTCCTGCATTGCAGGTGGATTCTTTACCAACTGAGCTATCAGGAAGCCCTAAGATCAAATAAGATGATGTACCTTGACCCAGTTTAAGTGACATGTTCCTCAACTTCAAGTTTGAGCCAATGTGGTATTAGGATAAGACTTCACAGGTCTTGGGTGGGGGGTGGGTAGACTTTGCATATAGAAAGGATGTGGATTCCTGGGGACCAAAGAGCAGATAGTGGTGGTTTACAAAAATAATCTGAAAATTAGCCACACTTCTCAATACGCATGACCCTCTTCTATCCTTTCCACTTAAATCTGTCTGGCTCAGATTATTTTGGGGGGGTAGGGGTGCAATGGGTCTTTGTTGCTGTGTGAGCTTTCTCTACTTACAGAGAGCAGAGGCTTCTCTCTAGCTGTGGTGCTCGGGATTCCCACTGCAGCAGCTTCTCTTATGGGGCTTCAGTAATTGTGGCATGTGGGCTCAGGAGTTGCAGCTCCCAGGCATGAGAGCATAGGCTCAGTTGTTGTGGTGCACAGGCTTAGCTGCTCCATGGCATGTGGGATCTTCCTGGAATAGGGATCAAACCCTTGTGGCCTGCATTGGAAGCTGGATTCTTTTTTTTTTTTTTTTTTGGAAGCTGGTTTCTTAACCACTGGACCACCAAGGAAGTTCTGGCTCAGAGCTTTGACTAACAGAATGTATAGGAAATTATTCTGTGTTGTTTCCAAAATTAGGTCTTGAGAAGTCTTGTAGCTATACTTGGGCCCCTTGGAATATTCACTCTTGGAATCCAGCAGACTTGCTATGAGGGGCTCGAGACACACGGCAAGGCCATGGGTAGGCATTCATATGGATAGCCGCTGCAGAACTCCCTGACAATAGCCTGAACCAATTGCTAGCCATGTGAGTGATGCATCTTGGAGATTCAATCCACTGAAACCTTCAGATATTACCAGCTCAACTCTTAACAGATTGTGAATGACATCAGAGACCCCAAGTCAAAACCACCCAGCTGATCCCAGTTCATAAACATCACTGTCAAAGAGAATAATACATTTTTGTTTTAAGTTACTTAAAATTTCTAAGTTTTGGTGTGGTTGTTACTCATGGAGATACAATCAGACAGACACTTAGCACTGTCCATATACATGTTCTAATTTCCATTGTAGATAAAAAGCACCTTGAGAATATGATCTATATCTGGTTCATTTTTTAATCTACCATGTTTTTTTTGCATGTTTTCCTTATGTATTCAGTAAATAGTTATTAAATGAATGAACAGACACTTTCTACACTAATAGTGTCCTACAGAAACCTTATTTTTAAACAAAGCACAGAAAAAAAAATAATTAGCAGAAAATATGTTTGTTATGTTATAGTGTCTTTGTTTCTGCTTTCTAATTTGTGTGATATTATCATTTTCCCATCAGTTTTAGATGAGGACCACTGCTTCTGAGTAAATAAGCATCATCAGAGAAGAAGATTTTGGAATCAGAAAGATTTTGGTTACATTCTGGTGTGAAATTCTAATTATTTAATCTTCAGTGAGTCATTTACTTAACTTTAGTAAGGCATTCAATTATTAACCTTCATCACTTGTGAAATGGAGAAGAATCTATGTAGTTCATAAAGAAAGAAAGTGAAGTTGCTCAGTCGTGTCTGACTCTTTGCGATCCCGTGGACTGTAGCCTGCCAGGCTCCTCTGTCCATGGGATTCTCCAGGCAGGAACACTGGTGTGGGTTGCCATTTCCTTCTCCGGGGGATCTTCCCAACCCAGGGATAGAACCCAGGTCTCCTGCGTTGCAGGCAGATGCATTATCCTCTGAGCCATCAGGGAAGCCCCAATGTTGTTCTAAAAGATTATACAAAATTAAGTCTTAAAGGACAGTGCCTGGCATACAGCAAAAGTTAAATATACAGGTATTATTTTTGATTTTGCTTTTTAGATTTTCATATAGTAAAACTGACTTTTTGGTAAATATGTCTATGAATATTAACACTTATATAGTTTCATGTAACCAACACAACAATTTAGATATAGAACAGAGCCATCACTCTCAAAACTCTGATTTTATCCCTTTCTGGTCACACTCTCCCCAACGCCTACCGCTTACAACCACTCATCTGTTTCTTATCACTGTAGTTTTGCCTTTTCTAGAATGTCATATAAATAGAATTATACAGCACATAAACTTTTGAAAATGGCTCCAATCACCTAGTAATCTGTCTTTTTCATTGGTGTGTTTAAACCATTTATATATAATGTATTTATTGATATGTGCATTGAAATGTTAGAATTTCGGTATCAGCTTAGTTCAGTTGCTCAGTCATGTTGGACTTGTTGCGACCCCATGAATCACAGCACGCCAGGCCTCCCTGTCCATCACCAACTCTGAGTTCACTCAAACTCATGACCATCGAGTCAGTGATGCCATCCAGCCCTCTCATCCTCTGTCGTCCCCTTCTCCTCCTGCCCCCACTCCCTCCCAGCATCAGAGGCTTTTCCAATGAGTTAACTCTTCGCATGAGGTGGCCAGAGTACTGGAGTTTCAGCTTCAGCATCATTCCTTCCAAAGAAATCCCAGGGCTGATCTCCTTTAGAATGGACTGGTTGGATCTCCTTGCAGTCCAAAGGACTCTCAAGAGTGTTCTCCAACACCACAGTTCAAAAGCATCAATTCTTTGGTGCTCAGCCTTCTTCACAGTCCAACTCTCACATCTACACATAACTACTGGAAAAACCATAGCCTTGACTAGACGGACCTTAGTTGGCAAAGTAATGTCTCTGCTTTTGAATATGCTATCTAGGTTGGTCATAACTTTTCTTCCAAGGAGTAAGCATCTTTTAATTTCATGGCTGCAGTCACCATCTGCAGTGATTTTGGAGCCCCCCAAAATAAAGTCTGACACTGTTTCCACTGTTTCCCCATTTATTTGCCATGAAGTGATGGGACCAGATGCCATGATTGTCATTTTCTGAATGTTGAGCTTTAAGCCAACTTCTTCACTCTCCTCGTTCACTTTCATCAAGAGGCTTTTTAGTTCCTCTTCACTTTCTGCCATAAGGGTGATGTCACTGCATATCTGAGGTTATTGATATTTCTCCTGGCAATCTTGATTCCAGCTTGTGCTTCTTCCAGCCCAGCATTTCTCATGATGTACTCTGCATATAAGTTAAATAAGCAGGGTGACAATATACAACCTTGATATACTCCTTTTCCTATTTGAACCAGTCTGTTCTTCCATGTCCAGTTCTAACTGTTGGTTCCTGACCTACATATAGGTTTCTCAAGAGGCAGGTCAGATGGTCTGGTATTCCCATCTCTTTCAGAATTTTCTACAGTTTACTGTGATCCACACAGTCAAAGGCTTTGGCATTGTCAATAAAGCAGAAATAGATGTTTTTTTCTGGAATTTAGGTATAGCATTTTAGTATTTGTTTTCCTCTTATTTTTTTCTATTTTCCTTCCTCTGTTTCTTCTTTCTTGATTTTTTTTTGGATTGTTTCATTTCTCAATTTCCATTTTTAAATGTATTTATTGAATTTTATATTATATCTATTTGTTGCCATTTTTCAGTGATTTCCTAGAGGTTGTAATATGCATACTTAACTTTTTATACTCTATTTGTAATTAATATTTATCACTTCAAGTGGAATATAGAAATCTTAACACCTATTAGTAGGACTCTTTAACTTTCCTTCTTAGTTTGCAGTTTCATATGTGTTATACTACATATATAGAAAACCTTATCTGACCATGTTAAGTTTTCTTCCAACTCTTATGCATATTTTAAAGAATTTAATAAAAAATGGTTTAATATATTTACACAGATATTTACCATTTCTATTCTTCCTTTGTTCTTAGGTTTTCAAGTTTCCTTATGGCATCATTTTTCTTCTGGCAGGTCTACTGAAACTAAATTCTTTTTGTTTCCCTTGTTCCTGAGAACATCTTTATTTCATCTTCACTCTTAAAAATATTTTCAGTAGACACAAAATTCTAAGATAACCATTCTTTACCTTTACTTTAAAAATATTCCATTCCATTCTGGCCCACCTGATGCTGATGAGAAATCCATAGTTATTAGAATCATCACACACCTACATATTATGCATTATTTTTCTCTGACTGTTTTTAGTTATGTTTGTTTGATCTTCAGTTCCAGAAATTTCATTATCATGTGTCTGTGTGTGGATTCCTTTGAGTTTATCTTCTTTAGAACTTGCTGAATCTTTCAAATTTGTAAATTTAGACCTTTTAACAAATGTAAGGAATTTTCAGCCATTCAAATATTTTTTTTCTGCATCACATTTTTTATCTTCTCCTTTGACTCCACTGACATATGCTAGATGTTTTGGTATTGTCCATCAGTCCCTGAAGTCCTATTTATTTATTTTTTTATCTTTTTACTATCTGTTGTTCAGATTAGATAATTTTAATGATTTATCTTCAAGGTCATTTTTATTTTATTTATCATATTTTTTAGCTCTAAAATTTCTTATTAGTCTTTCTTACATCTTATCTTCTCTTGCTGAGACTTTCCATCTTTCCATTTAAATGCTCAGCTTTGCCTTTTGGGTAAGAGTAATAATAGCTGCTTTAAAGTCTTTGTTAATTCTAAGATATGTGTCCTCTCAGCACTATCTATTGATTGTTTTTTTCTTGTGAGCTGATATTTTCCTGGTTCTTCATTTGGATTGTATCCTGGACATTTTTAATATTAGGCTATGAGATGCTGGATCATATTTAAATCCTGTGATAATAGTCAACTTTTTTGTTTAGTTTTGCTTTGCTAGACAATCAACCTACTTGGATTCAGGCTACAGTTTCCATCCCATCTCCTGTGGCCTGTGGGTGCAGTGAAAATCTTTTGCACAATTAACTCAGTAGGTGGTCTTGGATCTGAGAAGAGGTTTTGACCATAGTTCCCAAAGCATTTGGGATGCTGGTTGTGTACCAGATTCACGCATGTGTAGCATAGGGATGTGAGCCCAGCAGTTACACATCAGTTTATGCAGTAACTCACTCGAGTTCCCTTCTCTCTGTAATCTCCTCAATCCTTTTTGGTTCTCTAGGTTCCCATTTAATGGTCTTCTAATCAGAAAGTCAGGCTTTGAGTTTCCCTATTTTTCTACTTTCCACAATTGATACTGTAGCTGGGGTTTAGTAGCTTAGTGGTAAATGGACAAAGGAGGAATAAAAAGCAAATTTTCCCTCCAGTTTTTTGAATCACAGTTCCTTTGGTAATAAAAGGCCCTATCCTTTAGTATTTTAGGTGACTGCTCAGCTTCTGTGCCACTGAGGTCTTGCCTGGAGGCTGGGATAGGAGAGGAGAGAGAAGAAAAGAAAACAGAGGATTTACTCCGTTTCTTTCTGGACTTTATGAGTCTTCTTTCCAACTTCTCAGTACAGAAATTTGAGGTTTTCTCTGTCCCTGTTGAGTGGCAGTTCTAGGTTTCAGGTTACCTCTGTAGCCATGGCAGATGATAACAGAGAGATGGGAAAGATAATTACCTCTGGTTTGGTGATAGATCAAATTCTGGACTCTTTCCCAAATCTTTCTGCTACCATTTAAGTGCTTAGATAGCTACATATCTATCTATGCCTCCTGTTCAGAGTTTATATCTGCATTCAGTTGGAGAGACAGGTCTTACTTCATCTTCCCCAGACTGGATTCACTAGAAATTACTTGAGCAAACGTCTATATAATGTAAAAACAACTTTTTATATGATTTTGCCAAGGTTTAGAATAATTTTTAATATTAAATGAACATGTAGACTGTTCTGAATATATTCATATAGAATCATTCATAAAAGTGCTGTATAATAAAGTAGTAATTTTAAGTGATAAAGGCTTTATATAGTGAAGTAATCATATTTTACATTCAACTTGTCATGCTCCTCTGATAGATTTCAATTTTATAAGAGTTAAAGTACTTATGTTTGTTGTATGTCAAATTCATATTCCCCAGATGACAAACAAAAATATCTGGAACTGACAAAATAAATTAAATAAAAAAGAATCACAGGAAAAAAGTAGTAAAATAGTAGCGACCAAAGTGTTAAGAAATTTAGCCATTTAACATATTTGGATATGACCATCTATTAAACATACTGCCATTTGTTTTCCTCAATAACTGGGATTCATGATTGAAAGCTTCATTTTTCATTTTGTTGTAGGCATTGTTCCACTCCTTCAACTAGAAAAACAAACTCATAGATCAGAAAATAAATTAAAATTTAAGGAAAATGGCCCCAACAGTACACTCTGGTGAAAGCCAGAAAAAAAAAAGAAATATAAGGAAATATAAATCAGTCTGTCTTGTTAAGCAAATCTAAAGCACTACTTAAAGACTCTGCATGAGGGAAATATAACTTTCATGCCAGCTGTGGTTACTACCTATTGTTGAGTCTAATGAATGGTTATTTCCCTTCTAATGTTTATTCTAGAATAACAATAAAGATCATTGATCTCAAATTCTAGGTTGTTTTTGCCAATCATCCACCTACAGTTTTATATTGTTTTTTATATAATGTTTTAAAGTTTTCTGCAAACAACAAAATCTCTTTTTTAAAAGAAAGACTTCTTAGGATCTACAATAGTCATTTGTCACTCTATAATTGAAGCTAAAAATTCAGGACAGCATATTTCTTAGGTTTTCTTTTGACATTGTGTTAGAGACTCTTTTGTTATTTTATTTTTATGTCATGTGCTAACAATCTGTTTTTCTCTGCTAAATTTCAGGACATCTCTACAGAGAAATGAAGCATGTCTTTGGAAATAACATATTTTGTTTTTAAAAAAATGGAAGAAAGCATTTTTTGACAAAGATGGGTTGAAACCTAGTTCAGAATGCCTATAGTAAAAGCTTATTTTTTGGCTTTCTATTTTTCAGCTGAATGCAAATGTATGATATTCCTCATAAGTGATAAAATGCTTTCTTTGGGTTTCAAGAAAAAAGGACATATTATATTAATCTGGGCCCAACATTCTTATCACCCCAAGCTTCAATAAAACAGAAGCTTCACCTGAGTAATCTAAGGAAAATGTAAGAAGCTTTAGAAAGGGGTCACACTGCTCAACCTGGCTCTGAAAAGAAATTCATATCCACATACCTATATTCTGTACCCTGTCAACAAATGTTCCAAAATATTCCCATCTTAAACCTTTCTTTTCATCTTTTTCTTGGTGTTGCCTTATCTTTGGCTCTCCATCAACAACAGCATTCTAACATACTGAAACAGAACATGTGAGCACTTTTGAACATTTACATCAAAAATTTTATGTCACCAATACAAAGATTACATTAGCTTTAAAGCTAGTAAATCAAGGGAATTTTATTCCAATGTGGATGATATCAAATTTGTTTTAAAAGTTTACCAAAATTTGCTTCCTGAAAAATGCATATACATGTGCAGATGTAAAAAGTGAAAGAAAAGTACAGATATAATAAGTTTTAGTCATTCAATAAATAAGATTTGAGTACCTAATATTACACTAGTTAGTATTCCAGGCATTAAGAATTAATAAACCAAACAAGAATCTCTGTCAAAAGAATTTACATTCTACTTGAAGATGACAATGAACATAATATATAAATTATAAATATGCTAGAAAGCGTTAAGTACTATTTTGTTGTTGTTTAGTTGTTCAATCATGTCTGACTCTTTGCAACCCCATGAGCTGTAGCCCACCAGGCTCCTCTGTCCATGATATTTCAATGCTGGGGTTGCGATATTAAGCATTAAAAATATGAGAAGGTCACATTTGGTCAAAGACTGGATAGAAGTAAGGAGATGATTATTTTGATTAGCTGGTAGAAAAACACTTCAGACAAGGGACCAACCAAAGCAAAGCCCCCAGACTAGTAGGTGCCCAGACCGTTGGAGAGAAACCCAGGATACTAATGTACACTGAGGAAAAAAGCAGCAAGAGATACAATTAGAGAAGTAAGAAGGGCCTGAAGGCATATGGCCTTGTAGACCATTGACAAGAGGACGACTCTGTACTCTGACAGGGGAAGTCATTAGCACTTTCTGAGGAGACACTTGAGAATGTTGCTTTCAAAATATTATGCCAGCTGGTCTATTGAATATAAATGGAGAAAAGTGATGGAGAAAAGGAATGAAATAGGGAGGCCCGAGAGAAGGCTCTTGCGATAGTTCAGGTAAAAAATGATGATGCTTTGGACCAGCGTAGTGGCAATGGAAGAAGTGAAAACTGTAGGGTTTAAGATCTATTTTAAAAATAGAATTTACAGAGTTTACTCTATAGTTATATGTTATATGTATAGAGAGCCATAGGTGGCTCTAAGATTTTTGGACATGAAACCTGAGGGAATGAACTGTCCAGTTATTAAGATATGAAAGTCTAAATGAGAATAAGGTTTTGAGCTGTAGAGAAGTCTTTCAGTAGGTAAAATTTACATCATCTATCAGAAACTCAAGTTGAGATGTCAGGATGTATTTGAACATATATACATAAGGTGAGAGATACGGGTTGAATATATACATTTGGGAATTTTCAATATGTAGACAGTATTTCATACATTTAGACTGGATGCAGTCACCAAAGGGCTGAATGCAGAAATTAGAGAGAAATATTCTTTATGGACTGGAATGGGTGAATTTAACTCATATGACCATTATATCTACTACTGTGGGCAGGAATCCCTTAGAAGAAATGGAGTAGCCATCATAGTCAACAAAAGAGTCTGAAATACAATACTTGGATGCAATCTCAAAAACTACAGAATGATCTTTGTTCATTTCCAAGGCAAACCATTCAATATCACAGAAATCCAAGTCTATGCCAGTACCAGTAATGCTCAAGAAGCTGAAGTTGAACGGTTCTATGAAGACCAACAAGACCATTTAGACCTAACACCCAAAAAAGATGTCCTTTTCATTATAGGGGACTGAAATGCAAAAGTAGGAAGTCAAGAAACACCTGGAGTAACAGGCAAATTTGGCCTTGGAGTACAGAATGAAGCATGGCAAAGGCTAACAGAGTTTTGTTAAGAGAACGCACTGGTCATAGCAAACACCCTCTTCCAACAAGACAAGAGAAGATTCTACACATGGACATCACCAGATGGCCAACACTGAAATGAGATTGAGAATATTCCTTGCAGCCAAAGATGGAGAAGCTCTATACAGTCAGCAAAAACAAGACCGGGAGCTGACTGTGGCTCAGATCATGAACTCTTTATTACCAAATTCAGACTTACATTGAAGAAAGTAGGGAAAACCACTAGACCATTCAGGTATGACCTAAATCAAATCCCTTGTGATTATACAGTGGAAGGGAGAAATAGATTTAAGGGACTAGATCCGATAGACAGAGTGCCCGATGAACTATGGATGGAGGTTCTCAACATTGTACAGGAGAGAGGGATCAAGACCATCCCCGTGGGAAAGAAATGCAAAAAGCCAAAATGGTTGTCTAAGGAGGCCTTACAAATAGCTGTGAAAAGAAGAGAGGTGGAAAGCAAAGGAGAAAAGGAAAGATATAAGCATCTGAATGCAGAGTTCCAAAGAAAAGCAAGGAGAGATAAGAAAGCCTTCCTCAGCGATCAATGCAAAGAAATAGAGGAAAACAACAGAATGGTAAAGACTAGAGATCTCTTCAAGAAAATTAGAGATACCAAGGGAACATTTCATGCAAAGATGGGCTCGATAAAGGAAAGAAATTCTATGGACCTAACAGAAACAGAAGATATTAAGAGGTGGCAAGAATACACAGAAGAACTGTACAAAAAAGATCTTCACGACCCAGATAATCACGATGGTGTGATCACTCACCTAGAGCCAGACATCCTTGAATGTGCAGTCAAGTGGGCCTTAGGAAGCATCACTATGAACAAAGGTAGTGGAGGTGATGGAATTCTAGTTGTGCTATTTCAAATCCTGAAAGATGATGCTGTGAAAGTGCTGAACTCAATATGCCAACAAATTTGGAAAACTCAGCAGTGGCCACAGGACTGGAAAAGGTCAGTTTTCATTCCCATCCCAAAGAAAGGCAGTGCCAAAGAATACTCAAACTACTGCACAATTGCACTCATCTCATGCTAGTAATGCTCAAAATTCTCCAAGCCAGGCTTCAGCAACATGTGAAGCGTGAACTTCCAGATGTTCAAGCTGGTTTTAGAAAAGGCAGAGGAACCAGAGGTTAAATTGCCAACATCCACTGGATCATGGAAAAAAGAAGAGAGTTCCAGAAAAACATCTATTTCTGCTTTATTGTCTATGGCAAAGCCTTTGACTGTGTGGATCACAATAAACTGTGGAAAATTCTGAAAGAGATGGGTATATCAGACCACCTGACCTGCCCCTTGAGAAACCTGTATGCAGGTCAGGAAGCAACAGTTAGAACTGGACATGGAACAACAGACTGGTTCCAAATGAGGAAAGGAGTATGTCAAGGCTCTGTACTGTCACCTTGCTTATTTAACTTCTATGCAGAGTACATCATGAGAAACGCTGGGCTGGATGAAGCACAAGCTGGAATCAAGATTGCCAGGAGAAATATCAATAACCTCAGATATGCAGATGACACCACCCTTATGGCAAAAAATGAAGAACGAAAGAGCCTCTTGATGAAAGTGAAAGAGGAGAGTGGAAAAATTTGCTTAAGGCTCAACATTCAGAAAACTAAGATCATGGTATCTGGTCTTACCACTTCATGGCAAATAGATGGGGAAACAGTGGAAATGGTGGCTGACTTTATTTTTTGGGGCTCCAAAAATTACTTCAGATGGTGACTGCATCCATGAAATTAAAAGATGCTTGCTCCTTGGAAGATAATTATGACCAACCTAGACAGCATATTAAAAAGCAGAGACATTTCTATGCCATCAAAAGTCCATCTGATCAAAGCTATGTTTTTTCCAATATCATGTATGGATGTGTGAGAATTGGACTATAAAGAAAGCTGAGCACCAAAGAATTGATGCTTTTGAACTGTGGTCTTGGAGAAGACTCTTGAGAGTCTCTTGGACTGCAAGGAGATCCAACCAGTCCATCCTCAAGGAGATCAGTCCTGGGTGTTCATTGGAAGGACTAATGTTGAAGCAGAAGCTCCAATTGTTTGGCCACCTGATGCGAAGAACTGACTCATTTGAAAAGACTCTGATGCTGTGAAAGATTGAGGGCAGGAGGAGAAGGAGATGACAGAGGATGAGATGGTTGGATGGCATCACCAACTCAATAGACATGAGTTTGGGTGAACTCCGGGAATTGGTGATGGACAGGGAGGCCTGGCACGCTGAGGTTCATGGGGTTGCAAAGAGTCGGACACGACTGAGCAAGTGAACTGAACTGAACTGATGCTTTATAGAAGTTATTCACACTTTCTAATCTTCTCATTCTCTCTTGAACCCACTCCAGTTTGAATTTTGCCTCATTGCCCCGGGATATAAACTCTTACTAACAACACAGTGACCACCATGTTGACAAACTCATACTTCATCTTACTAAGCTTCTCAGGAACATCTGACTGCTCCGCTTCAAATATTATACTTTTCTTCTCTTGGATGTCAGGATACCACACATTCTCCAGGTTTTTCTCTTGTCTTACCAACTAGTTCCTCTAACCTCCTTTGCTATTTTTCCTCATCCTCTAAACTTTGGATAATGACAGTTATCCCAACTCACAATTTTTTTGCAAATTCTTTATCTACACTCATTCGCCAAGGGTTCTCATCCAGCATCAGAGATTTAAATTCCACTAATACGCTAACAACTGCAAATTTTCTATTTCTAGACCTTTTTTCTAAATCCTGGACTTTTCTATCTAGTTGCTGACTGGACAGTTCAACCTGGTTGTTTCTTAACTTGAGGCAGGGAGTTTATGTTCCATTACCTTATTATGTAATATTATCTCAGAGATGAGCAAGAAATTAAGAAGAGTCAAAAATAAGGATCCATCCTGGAGCTGAATACTTCCAAGTCTGACTAATAATCCATCTCTTGGATGTGCTTGCTCAGTTGCTCAGTTGTGTCTGATTCTTCATGATCCTATGGACTGTAGTCTACCTGGCTCCTCTGTCCATGAGATTTCTCAGACAAGAATACAAAAGTGGGTTGCCATTTCCTACTCCAGGTCCTTTGGGACATCCATGTATTTCATGAAGAAAGACAAAACATATTCGCCAGTTCCTGCCTCTTGTGGGTCAAGGATTCCCATCAAGAGCCATCACTCCCTACTTCCCACTTAGAGAAATCACATGTAAGAAATACCTGAGGTATTCAACATCCTACCCAATGTTGTCTATAGAGAAGTCCCAGGGAAGGAGGCAAAATACTTGAGGCATGAGCAGTAAATAATACTCATAGGATTAAAGGCCATGAGTAGCCTGTTGCTAGGATGCTGTGGTCTGTCATGGTGTCAGTGGTACTGGTGACCTATCGCCAACACTACAGGAATAGTTCAGGTCATGGCTAGGTGTTGTATCCCACCAAAATAGATATGTTGCCGCTGTGTTGATCTAAAGGAGGCAAAAGTCAATCTAAGCAGATATTTCTAAGGTCTTAAATTTAACGTACTTCAAATGAACTTTTGATTGTCTACTTCCAAACCTGTTTTTTTTTCTCTCTCTCTCACAGTTAATTTCTATTCCCTCCCTGTAGATGCTTGAAGTTCAAAACTTAGACTCTTCCTTGACTCTTTTCCTTTCACATCCCCATCTAGTCAGTCAGGAAATCCAACTCACTTCTTTCCCTACATCTTCTTTCTTTCAGGTTACTGAAAAGTTCCCCAGGAAGTCTTTCTGCTTTTATCTTTGTCTCCCTATAGTAACTCGGGTCATCTGACAGAGGAATCCTTTCAAGATGTAAGGCAAATCATGCACCCTTTCCAGCGAGCTGCACAGTGGCATCCAAGTGCACTCACAGTAAAGTCCCTCAAATGTTCATGGTGCTCTGTGATCCACTCCCACCCTGATGATTTCTCTGACTACTCTCCTCCACACTCTCTCTGCATCAGTCACACACTAGTCATATGGATTTCCTTTCTGTTCTTCAAGCTGCCTAAGCATAATTCCCACGGTCTTCACACTTGTAGGTTCTGCAGCCTGAAAAGTTATTCTTTAAGATGATCTGTCTACTTCCCTCCCTCACTGTCTTTAGATCTCAGCTTCAAATGCACTACTTGGGAGAGACCTTCTCTGATGACTGATATAATAGCAAGTACTTCCCTCCATAGGGCTTCCCAGGTGACACTAGTGGTAAAGAATTCACCTGCCAATGCAGGACAAGAAAGAGATGCAGGTTTGACCTGTGCGTTGGGAAGATATCCTGGAGGAGAGCATGACAACTCACTCCAATATTCAAGCAACTTTAGCACACACGCACTTCCCTCCATCCTACCGTGAAGCACTCCTTTCTTTCATTCCTTTGCACATGCTCATTAACTATATTCTCCCCTAGGATGTACATTTGTTTATTTCCGTATTGTCTGTATCTTTCCCTAGAATGTACATTTCTCAAAAGCAGATAATTTTCCTATTAGTATGAACTACTGAATCCCTAATAGCTTTGCTGCATAGAAAGTGCTTAATGAACATACCCTGAATAAAAACAGCATGGATAGAATTTTACACTATGTGAATCATAGTGTTTTTTTTTCTTTTTTCTCATTATTTCATTAGCAAAACAAAATATTACCACCTGTAAGCAGGAAATTGAGCCTAACTTCACCCATAATCCTCCAAGAGACAAAAAAAAAAATGAGGAAAAAATAAGGCATCAAAATATATTTAATTTTCTGTTAACACTCATTGTTGCATTTACTTTAAATCTTCTATGACTTATTTTAAACTCTTTAACACGGTGGACAATAATACTATCAAATTTTCCTTAGTAAGTTGGTATATGAAATGTAAAGAAAAATTAAATATACTGAAATAATTTCTCCAAGTAATCAGATATTGTTATTATGCAAACTGGAAGGCAGGTGGCACAGTAGTAAATAATCCACCTGCCAGTGCAGGAGATGGAAAGACATGGATTCGATCCCTTGGTTAGGAAGATCTCTTGGAGTAGGAAATGGCAACCCAATCCAATAGTCTTGCCTGGAAAATTCCATGGACATAGGAGCCTGGCGGGCTACAGTTCACGGGGTCACAAAGAATCAGACATAAGAGAGTGACTGAGCACATAGGACAAACTACTATTACTGCTTCTAAGACTTGGAATTAGTCTAAAGACTTCTCTAAGGGATACATAAAAATTATTCTGTGACTATCCAGAAACAAAAATGGGGGTGCTTTTCAGAGTAATAAAATCAATTTTTCAATTTTTAGAGAGTATTAGTTCTTCGCATAGCATAGTCATCACTCAGATTGAGAACATGAAATTGTTACCTCAGGATTTTAATTTTTCATCCATGTGAGCAATCTGAAATATCACATTCTAATGTGATATATTAAGTAATATATCTAAGTAATCAACCTAATTACTTAGCTAAGTTGTTGAACTCAAAGAGATCATTGACTAATCTGTATCAGTTTTAGCACAATGATATAATTCCTATGCTATATTGATGATTTAAAACATAAATCATATATTTCCTTCCTGCTCAAAAAATTCTAAAAGATTTTCCATAACATACATTTTTGGAACCTCCTAGAAACTCCAATACTTTGGCCACCTCATGTGAAGAGCTGACTCATTGGAAAAGACTCTGATGCTGGGAGGGATTGAGGGCAGGAGGAGAAGGGGACGACAGAGGATGAGATGGCTAGATGGCATCACTGACACAATGGACATGAGTTTGGGTAAACTCCAGGAGTTGGTCATGGACAGGGAGACCTGGCGTGCTGCAATTCATGGGGTCACAAAGAGTCAGACACGACTGAGCAACTGAACTGAGCTGAACTGAACCAATACTCCATGTGGTCAATCTTTCAGATGTTAGCATTTGTAATGGGTATATAGTAATATCACTTTGTGCTTTAAACTTCATCTCCCTAATGACTAGCAATGTCAATTTTTTTCATGTATTCATTTTTTTGTGTGTGAAGTGTTTATTCAAATTATTACCCTCAAATATTCTACTCTTAATAACTGTTGTTTGTGGGCTTATAAAGAATGTTTGCTGTTGCTGCTGCTAAGCCGCTTCAGTCATGTCCGACTCTGTGTGACCCCATAGATGGCAGCCCACCAGGCTCCTCCATCCCTGGGATTCTCCAGTCCAGAATACTGGAATGGGTTGCCATTTCCTTCTCCAAAAAAGAATGTTTATTCTGCTGTTATTGGATGGAGTGTATAATAAATATCCATATCTAATTGATTTCATTTCTATTCTATCAATTATTGAAATCTTTCAATATTTATATACTTAATACAGTATTATCTTTTGTCAGTATTTGCCAAAAGCAATTGTTAAATTTTCTGTTTCTTCTTGTATTTTTAATGTGGCTTGCTTTGTGTATTAATATTTTCCTTCACAGGTTTCTAAATAAAGCATTTAAGATTGTTATGTCATCTTATTGATAAACTGACCCATTTACCATTATGAAATGACCATCTTTATCAGGTAATATTCTTTTCCCTAAAATCTACTTTTTCTGATATTTATATAGCCACTCCAGATTTCTTTTGATTAATGTTAGCTGTCTCCATCCTTTTACTTTTAAACTACTTCTGTATTTGTATTTAAAGTAGATTTCTGTTTTGCTACATATAATTAGATCTTGTTTTTTAAAAAATCAAATCAATCAATCTCTGCATTCTAATTGGAATGTCTGCACCTCATTCATTAATGTGCTTTTGGATAACGCTGGATTTGAATCTACTATCTGGCTACTTGTTTTCTAGTTGATTAATCTGTTCTTTATTCCTTCTTGTCTCCTTTTCTGGCTCTTTTGGATGGTTATGTACTTTTCCTGATTTCATTTTATCTCATTTGATTGTTATTAAGTCATAATTATTTTTTGATTATTATTTTTTAGAAAATAATTTATTTTTTTATTATTTGTTAGAAAAAAAAATATTTTTTCCAGTAGTTGTTGAAGTTTCAGTATGTATGTTTCACTTATTGCAGTCTTCTTTCCAGTAATATTCTATCATTTCACACATAAGAATATTACAATAGCACTTTCCATTTTTCCTCGCATCTTAGACTTTATGCTATTGTGTTCATGTGTTTTACTAAATATACATTTTAAACTATTATACATTGCTGTTATTTTTACTTTAAGCAGCCACCTTTTAAAGATATCTTTAAAAGTAACAAAATATAGATTTTATATTTATCTGTATACTTTCCATTTCCAGTGGTTATTATTTCTTTTTGTAAGTCTTGTTTCTCCCTAGGCTTATTTCTCTTCTGCCTAAAAGGCTTCCTTTAACATTTCTTGTAGTGATTATTCATGGTAATGAATTCTCTCAACATTTTATGTCTGATAAGGTCTGTATTTCACCTTTGGTTTGAAAACATTTCTTTGGCAGAATGTAGAATTTTGCATTACAATGTTTTCCTATTCGTTCTTTAAAATTGCTCCATTATTCTCTGGCTTGTATTATTTCTGACACAAGGTCTGTTGTCGTTCAGCATCTCTGGCCTCTATTTACTCATTCCCTCAGTTTTGACAACCAAAAATGTTTCTGGACATTGTCCAATGTCCCCTTGAAAGAGTGAAGTAGTCCCCAGTTTAGAACCACTGATTTGTATTTATCACGTGTTTTGTTCTCTAGTTGTTTTGCACTTTTTAACTGCTTGTTAGCAGTTTTATCATAAGGTACTTTGCAGTGGTTTGCTTCATGTTTCTTGTGGTTGGTATCTTTGAGGTTCCTGAAACCTTGATTTTATAGTTTTCATCAATTTGGAGCTTTTCAGCCATATTTTAAAAAATGTATTTTTCTATCTTCTTTCCTTTCTCTGCTCCTCTAATAGCTCCCATTACATGGACATTAACCTGCTTAAAGTTGTCCCAGATCTCACACATGTCCTGTTAATTTTTTCAGTCTTTTATTTCTGTGTTTTATTTTGGCTATTTTCTATTGCTGCGTCTTCAAGTTCACTAATATTTTACTAATAGTTTCAAATCTGCTGTTAAGTCTGTGAAAGAATTAGAGAGATGATGAATAATTGCTTTGGTAGCAGGAGAATGCTACTGATACACTGAAACCATCCTAACCTCATAGAGTTTTTGGAAGGACGGAATTCTGTGATCCAGATATGGGGTACATAGTGGAGCACCCCAGGCTGTCATCTTGGTTTGTGCTCTCTGCAGAATGAGGTTCTAAGTGAAGCTTCAACATTATCAGTGGCTAGGAAAAGATAACCAGCAACTACAAGGAAAGGATATGCATTTATTGGATAAAATGTATTCTAGAATGGAATGCAGGCAAAATTCCTTTGAATAGCCTATAAAAAATGCTCCCAAACACTCCCAACTTTAATCTTCTAGGCATCTACTCATCTATACCAACTCTGCCAAGACCAGAGAGCGTGAACCCAACCAGCCAGATGAGAATTCACATATCCTCTTTATCTTTTCGTCCTATCCCAGCTTTGATCAAAGTAGCAGGTAATGAGGAAGTGAGCAAAGAGTGAATAGATGGCAGAAGCACCATGCCTCTCATCTCCACCACTAGCTTCCAAGCAACTGCATAAAATAGAAATGAGGAGATTTAATTGTAAATAAAGCAAAGAGATTTGATCATTACATAGTGATACACATCGTCAGTATTGAATTGTGACTAAGTTGTAACTGAAATTGACCCAAAAGAGGTTAGCTGCCTCCTTAAGATGTACAGCTGGTAAATGACAAAGCTGGAACACAAAACACAGATCAATTCAACTCCAATTCCCATACCATGTAATAACCAAATGATCCAAGTCTCTATATTTCCTGTAAACAGCCACAGCTTAAAAAGATTTCTAGGGCAAGGGACACAGCCCCTCAACTTTCCAACCCAAAAATAGAATTAATAATAACTGTTGATTCAGTGGTCTGATAATTTCATTAAGCCAAACAAAATCCAGTGCTATGTTTATGTTTATAGTCTTAGTATTTTAGGGACATTCTGTATAACAAAATTCTTATACAGACAATTCTTAAAATTAAGTTATTGAATATGAACTAAAATGTGTAATTTTAAAATACTTTATGTAAACAGACTTATAAATCAAGAAAGTTATCCTTTCTCAGATAATGCATCACATTTTAAAATTCATTCATTGATACGTATAACAAATAAGCAACTAAGTCCTCCCATGAGCCTAGCAGTAGGCTAGGTGTTAGGAATATAGCAGCAATCAACTCAGACACAGTCTATGCATAATGAATAGTATAATCTAGCAAGGAAAATGTATAGGAACAAGAAACTGTAGTTGTAAATTTCATTACAAAATATAAGTGCAACATGTTTATAACAGGAAAGCCTAATCTGCTTAGAAGTGTTAAGAATGGTTTTCCTAGGAAAGTAATGTTTGGACTGAGTCCAAAGAAGGTGACTAGGAACAAGCTAAATGAAGATGGGATTGGAGATGAAGTAGGGGACTGCTTTGGTCACTAACATACATATATCACATATCAATCAATATAGGCTGGGGTAGGTTGTGTTGCTGGAATTTTACTTTTTTATAGTTATTAAATAATTTGAGTTTTGTTTAAAATGAAAATATTGTGAAAGAGAGATACAAAATATAAAGTACCATATCCCTACAATCTCTATGCTTACTGCTAACAGTTGAGGTTTGTCTTATAATATTATTTTCAATATATCAAATATTATGGACACATAAATATCTCAGATAGGATCATACTATAATAATATTCTACATGTATCATAAAGCTTCTAATGGGCCTCTATTTATGTCAATGCTGCTACTACTGCTGCTAAGTCACTCCTATCCTGTCCAACTCTTTACGACCCCATGAACCTCAGCACACCAGGCCTCCCTGTCCATCAACAAGTCCCAGAGTTCACTCAGACTCAAGTCATTTGAGTCAGTGATGCCATCCAGCCATCTCATTCTCTGTCGTCCCCTTCTCCTCCTGCCCCCAATCCCTCCCAGCATCAGAGTCTTTCCAGTCAGACAACTATTCGCATGAGGTGGCCAAAGTACTGGAGTTTCAGCTTTAGCATCAGTCCTTCCAAAGAAATCCCAGTGTTGATCTCCTTCAGAATGGACTGGTTGGATCTCTTTGCAGTCCAAGGAACTCTCAAGAGTGTTCTCCAACACCACATTTCAAAAGCATCAATTCTTCGGTGCTCAGCCTTCTTCACAGTCCAACTCTCACATCCATACATGACCACAGGAAAAACCATAGCCTTGACTAGATGGACCTTTGTTGGCAAAGTAATGTCTCTGCTTTTGAATATGTTATCTAGGTTGGTCATAACTTTCCATCCAAGGAGTAACTGTCTTTTAATTTCATGGCTGCAATCACCATCTGCAGTGATTTGGGAGCCCAAAAAAATAAAGTCTGACACTTTCCACTGTTTCCCCATCTATTTCCCATGAAGTGATGGGACCAGATGCCATGATCTTTGTTTTCTGAATGTTGAGCTCTAAGCCAGCTTTTTCACTCTCCTCCTTCATTTTCATCAAGAGGCTTTTTAGTTCGTCTTCACTTTCTGCTATAAGGGTAGTGTCATCTGCATATCTGAGGTTATTAATATCTCTCCCAGCAATCTTGATTCCAACTTGTACTTCTTCCAGCCCAGCGTTTCTCATGATGTACTCTGCATAGAAGCTCAAGAAGCAGGGTGACAACACACAGCCTTGATGTACTCCTTTTCCTATTTGGAACCAGTCTGTTGTTCCATGTTCAGTTCTAAATGTTGCTTTCTGACCTGCATATAGGTTTCTCAAGAGGCAGGTTAGGTGGTCTTGTATTCCCATCTCTTTCAGAATTCTCCACAGTTTATTGTGATCCACACAGTCAAAGGCTTTGGCATAGTCAATAAATCAGAAATAGATGTTTTTCTGGAACTCTCTTCTTTTTTCTATGATCCAGCGGATGTTGGCAATTTGCTCTCTGGTTCCTCTGCCTTTTCTAAAACCAGCTTGAATATCTGGAAGTTCACAGTTCACGTATTGCTGAAGCCTGGCTTGGAGAATTTTGAGCATTACTTTACTAGCGTGTGAGATGAGTGCAATTGTGTGGTAATTTGAGCATTCTTTGGTATTGCTTTTCTTTGGGATTGGAATGAGAACTGACCTTTTCCAGTCCTGTAGCCACTGCTGAGTTTTCCAAATGTGCTGGCATATTGAGTGCAGCACTTTCACAGCATCATCTTTCAGGATTTGAAAGAGCTCCACTGGAATTCCATCACCTCCACTAGCTTTGTTTGTAGTGATGCTTTCTAAGGCCCACTTGACTTCACATTCAAGGATGTCTGACTCTAGGTGAGTGATCACACCATCATGATTATGTGGGTTGTGAAGCTCTTTTTTGCACAGTTCTTCTGTGTATTCTTGCCACCTCTTCTTAATATCTTCTGCTTCTGTTAGGTTCATACCGTTTCTGTCCTTTATCGAGCCCATCTTTGCATGAAATGTTCTCTTGGTATCTCTGATTTTCTTGAAGAGATCTCTAGTCTTTCCCATTCTGTTGTTTTCCTCTATTTCTTTGCATCGATTGCTGAGGAAGGCTTTCTTCTCTCTCCTTGCTATTCTTTGGAACACTGCATTCAGATGCTTATATCTTTCCTTTTCTCCTTTGCTTTTCACTACTCTTCTTTTCACAGCTATTTGTAAGGCCTCGTCAGACAGCCATTTTGCTTTTTTGCATTTCTTTTCCATGGGGATGGTCTTGATCCCTGTCTCCTGTACACTGTCATGAACCTCCGTCCATAGTTCATCAGGCACTCCATCTATCAGATCTAGTCCCTTAAATCTCTTTCTCCCTTCCACTGTATAATCACAAGGGATTTGATTTAGGTCATACCTGAATGGTCTAGCGGTTCTCCCTGCTTTCTTCAATTTCAGTCTGAATTTGGCAATAAGGAGTTCATGATCTGAACCACAGTGAGCTCCTGGTCTTGTTTTTGCTGACTGTATCGAACTTTTCCATCTTTGGCTGCAAAGAATATAATCAATCTGAGTTCAGTGTTGACCATCTGGTGATGTCCATGTGTAGAGTGTTCTCTTGTGTTGTTGGGAGAGGGTATTTGCTACGACCAGTGAGTTCTCTTGCCAAAACTCTATTAGCCTTTGCCCTACTTCATTCCGTACTCCAAGGCAAATTTGTCTGTTACTCCAGGTGTTTCTTGGCTTCCTACTTTTGTATTCCAGTCCCCTATAATGAAAAGGACATCTTTTTTTGTGTGTTAGTTCTAAAAGGTCTTGTAGGTCTTCATAGAACCGTTCAACTTCAGCTTCTTCAGCGTTACTGGTTGGGGCATAGACTTGGATAACTGTGATATTGAATGGTTTGCCTTGGAGATGAACAGAGATCATTCTGTCGTTTTTGAGATTGCATCCAAGTACTGCATTTCAGACTCTTTTGTTGATCATAATGGCTACTCCATTTCTTCTAAGGGATTCCTGCCCACAGTAGTAGATATAATGGTCAACTGAGTTAAATTCACCCATTCCAGTCCATTTTAGTTCGCTGATTCCTAGAATGTCGATGTTCACTCTTGCCATCTCCTGTTTGACCACTTCTAATTTGCCTTGATTTTGGACCTGACATTCCAGGTTCTTATGCAATATTGCTCTTTACAGCATTGGACCTTGCTTCTATCACCAGTCACATCCACAGCTGGGTATTGTTTTTGCTTTGGCTCCAATCCCTTCATTCTTTCTAGAGTTATTTCTCCACTGATCTCCAGTAGCATATTGAACACCTACCGACCTGGGAGTTCCTCTTTCAGTATCCTGTCATTTTGCCTTTTCATACTGTTCATGCAGTTCTCTAGGCAAGAAAACTGAGGTGGCTGGACATTCCCTTCTCCAGTGGACCACATTCTGTCAGACCTCTCCACCATGACCCACCCGTCTTGGGTGGCTCCACAGGGCATGGCTTAGTTTTATTGAGTTAGACAAGGCTGTGGTCCATGTGATCCGATTGGCTAGTTTTCTGTGATTATGGTTTCAGTGTGTCTGCCCTCTGATGCCCTCTCACAACACCTACTGACTTACTTTGGTTTCTCTTACCCTGGATGTGGGGTATCTCCTCAGGGCTGCTCCAGCAAAGTGCAGCCGCTGCTCCTTACCTTGGACGAGGGGTATCTCCTCGCAGCTGCCCCTCCTTACCTTGAACGTGGAGTAGCTCCTCTCAGCCCTCCTGTGTAATTTTCCTGATTTCTTTTAGAATAAATTACAGGATTTGGAATTTTGGATCAAATTAAAACTTTGATGTTTAGAGAAGGCAGTTCATTAATAATGAGTGCTGTAGTTAATATGGTGACTTTTTAGGTAATAGATTCTCATCCATTTTATACCAATAAATATATTAAAGTATATCTTAAGGCCTTTTGGATGTACTCCATGTTTACTCAGAATATCAACTAGTTATGATAGGTAAATATGAGATCAATTGGCCAAAATGAAACAAAAATGCCCAAATTAATTAATCAACCTTTACTAGTTTTATGGGGATTCTACAGAGGGAAATAATGACACTAGATGTGGGTTTTGTCTGAGTGATAATAACCAAATGCTAAAGTGTGAATTTACTGTTTTAACTTTAACATTTTCTTTCCTTGCATTTAGCTTGGTATCGTTGGTTGTTTGATTCCTGCACTATGCATGTTAAGTTGCTTCAGTCATGTATGACTATTGGTGATCCTGGACTGAGGGTCACCAGGCTTCTCTGTCCATGGGATCCTCCAGGAAAGAATGCTGGAGTGGGTTGCCAAGCCCTCCTAACAGGGGATTTTCCTGACCCAGAGACTGAACTCCCATCTGTTACCATCTCCTGCATTAGCAGGTGGGTTCTTTACCACTAGCACCCCCTGGAAAGTCTTCCTGCAGTATAACCTTGGATAATATTGATAAATTTTGGCACTGTTTGCCATACTAAAATGTAAACTTACTGAGATTCATATTGATTAGGGATAACCTGCCATATTGATACAAAGTTATGGACAACAAGTTTTAATTATCTTGCAATCTTGAGAGATATCATCAGGTGACTCAAAACCATATTACTACCCAATATGGAGCTGTATTTTAGATGTGCTAATTGATGGGATTGTTTGTGGATAATAGCAGCAGTCCATTCACAAAAAGAAATGTAGTTCAATTTCCTTTATTATATTACTATGGTCTGAATGTTTATGTCCCCCTCAAATTAATATGTTGAAATCTTAACCTCCAAAGATGATGGTATTAGGAAGTGGGGACTTTGGAAGGTACTTTATAAAAGATGATCCAGAGAGATACCTAGCTCTTCCACCATGTGCGGACACAGAAATTGCCAATTATAAACTTGGAAGAGGACCCTCACCAGAAACTGTGACCCTGTTGACACCTTGATTTTGAACTCCTGACATCCAGCACTGTGAGAAATAAAGTTTTGTTGTTCATAAACTACCAGATGTACGCTATTTTGTATAGCAACCCAAACAGACTAAGACACGTGTCAATACAACTTGAAACCCTGATGATATAATGGAATTTCACTTGCTTTTATTTAAACAAGAAATTTTGTCTTGAATCAGAAATTATGATCCATAAAATAGAAAATAATAGAATTTTCCAATTAAATACCTGAAAACTTTGCTCTCATTTCATTTCAATAAAAGGACATCTTTTATTTATGAGCTGTAATCCATACTTTACCCCTGACAACATAGGAAAAGTTATTCTATCAACAAGGATATCAAGATAAAAATAATCATTGTGATTGATTCCAGACTCATGGTTCCAGTTATGATAGAAAAGTTGATGATCAGAGAGCTTTTACTGAACTGTGAAGGAAAATCTGCTAGCCTACCCTTCACAGCTGCTTTTGCAAAGTGGCCTCTGTCTCATACTGATATTCTTTCTTTCAAGCCATTAATGGCTTCAGTTAGCTAAGGGTGAGTGATGAAAGTTGCTTATTTCCAATAGATATTTACGCAATTTATTTAATTTTCAGAGTTTATTCTAACATCTAAGTGCTGGACATCTCTTTATACATCCCTGCTCACAGAACATGCTGGCTTTAAAAAAAATTGTTTTTAACTATACATGAACTTTCACAAGTTGGGGTATGTTCTTGGAAGTGTGTCATCTTGGCTATGGCTGTTAGTCTCTCATAGGCTAGAGTGCAAAATAGTTTATCACCATCCTGCTTCAATAAAATGTAATAGGTGTAAATCAGAAGTATAAAGATTCAACATGGCATGGTTCATTTGATTTCAGAGCTGTTTTTCTCATTGGAAAGGTCATACTTAGTCATTGTCAAAACTTTGGAATAGAAACAGAAATAAATGAAAATCAGCCATGCATTTAACTCCCAAGAAAATCCCTCTTAACAACTCTGTATATTTCCTAATAATCTTTTTCTGTATATATATATTTTTTTCAGTTGTGATGATACTGTAAATTGTATTATGTGCTGCCTAAACCTATCCTCTTGTCACTAAAACATTCTCATGACTATTTTTCCACAGCAGTTATATATTTACTGAGCATGTAGTGGGTGCTCAATAAATGTTAAAAAGATGTCCCCACCCAGACTGCCTCTAATGGCTAATTATCTGCTGTACCTCTTCTTCTGTGATTGCAACCCCTCATTGCAGCCTTTAGTATTGCTATTCATTTCCTTCTCCCCACCAGCAGTTTACTGTGAAAATATTTCAAACCTATTATTTCAAGCAATAATAGTAGAGTCATCACCCATGTACCCTTCACCTATGTTCACTTATTTTCACCTTCTGCGACATTTGCTCTCTTTTTTTCCCATCAACATACACTTTTTATTCTGAGTCATTTAAAAACAAGTTAGAGACTTCATGATACTTTGCCCTTAAATTCTTTTGCACATATCACCTAAGAACAAGGGCATTCTACTACATAACTGCCATTTTTATACCTAAGAAATATAATATGCATGCAATAATGAGAGTAAATATGGATAGACGTTATAACAACATTTTCCTCATTATACAAGCTATGACTTTAATTTTTATTTTTTTCTATTGTTGCAAGATTCAGTCACATATTACTAGATGCATTTTTAAAATTTTATATATTTATTTTGCCCAGATGGCTCACAGGACCTTAGTTCCCTTACCAAGGATGGAACTCAGGCTGTCTGCAGTGAAAGTGCAGAGTCCTGACCACTGGACCACCTGAGAAGGCCCTCAATACATTTAATTTCATTCTTTTCCCTGAACTTTGTGGTTGCTGTCTAATAGATGACATAGTGTCACAATTTTACCATTTCCTCAGTGTTGAATAATTGTACTGTCATAAGTAAAATTTTAATTTCATAAAATAATCTATGTTCATAATGTAGAAATCAGAAATCTCAATGTTCAAACTACAGATGAAAAACTAAACAAAAGCTCATCTTAAATGTTCACATATATTCATTCTGCTGTGCTATATGCATGGGTAGAGAGTCATATAAAAATGTTTATGAGAACATGATCATTAAAATACATGTATTTTATATGTGCATATTAAACATATGATTGCATGCATATATATTTGAGGGGGTAACAGTATGTTACAGATGATACCACTCTAATGGCAGAAAATGAAGAGGATCTAAAGAGCCTCTTGATGATGGTGCAAGCGGAGAATGAAAAAGCTGGCTTGAAACTCAACATTAAAAAACTAAGATCATGGCATCTGATCCCGTCACTTCATGGCAAATAGACAAGGAAAAAGTGGAATCAGTGACAAATTTTATTCTCTTGGGCTACAAAATCACTGCAGATGGTGACTGCAGCCATGAAATTAAAAGACGCTTGCTCCTTGGAAGGAAAGCTATGACAAATCTAGACAGCGTGGACATCTTGGACATCTTTGCTGGCAAAGGTCTATATAGTCAAAGATATGGTTTTTCCAGTTCAGTTCAGTTCAGTCGCTCAGTCAGGTCCGACTCTTTGTGACCCCATGAATCGCAGCACACCAGGCCTCCCTGTCCATCACCAAATTCCAGAGTTCACTCAAACTCACGGCCATTGAGTCAGTGATGCCATCCAGCCATCTCATCCTCTGTCATCCCCTTCCCCTCCTGCCCCCAATCCCTCCCAGCATCAGAGTCTTTTCCAATGAGTCAACTCTTCACATGAGGTGGCCAAAGTACTGGAGTTTTAGCTTTAGGATCACTCCTTCCAAAGAACACTCAGGACTGATCTCCTTTAGAATGGACTGGTTGGATCCCATTGCAATCCAAAGGACTCTCAAGAGTCTTCTCCAACACCACAGTTCAAAAGCATCGGTACTTTGGCGCTCAGCTTTCTTCACAGTCCAACTCTCACATCCATACATGACTACTGGAAAAACCATAGCCTTGACTAGATGGACCTTTGTTGGAAAACTAATGTCTCTGCTTTTTAATATGCTATCTAGGTTTGTCATAACTTTTCTTCCAGGAAATAAGCGTCTTTTAATTTCATGGCTGCAATCACCATCTGCAGTGATTTGGGAGCCCAAAAAAATAAAGTCTGACACTGTTTCCACTGTTTCCCCATCTATTTCCCATGAAGTGATGGGACCAGATGCCATGATCTTAGTTTTCTGAATGTTGAGCTTTAAGCCAGCTTTTTCACTCTCCTCTTTCACTTTCATCAAGAGGCTTTTTAGTTCCTCTTCACTTTCTGCCATAAAGGTGGTGTCATCTGCGTATCTGAGGTCGTTGATATTTCTCCCAGCAATCTTGATTCCAGCTTGTGCTTCTTCCAGCCCAGCGTTTCTCATGATGTACTCTGCGTAGAAGCTCAAGAAGCAGGGTGACAATATACAGTCTTGATGCACTCCTTTTCCTATTTGGAACCAGTCTGTTCCATGTCCAGTTATAAATGTTGCTTCTTGACCTGCATATAGATTTCTCAAGAGGCAGGTCAGGTGGTCTGGTATTCCCATCTCTTTCAGAATTCTCCACAGTTTATTGTGATCCACACAGTCAAAGTCTTTGGCATAGTCAATAAATCAGAAATAGACGTTTTTCTGGAACTCTCTTGCTTTTTCCATGATCCAGCAGATGTTGGCAATGTGATCTCTGGTTCCTCTGCCTTTTCTAACACCAGCTTGAACATCTGGAATTTCACAGTTCATGTATTGCTAAACCCTCGCTTGGAGAATGTTGAGCATTACTTTACTAGCATGTGAGATGAGTGCAATTGTGCAGTAGTTTGAGCATTCTTTGGCATTGCCTTTCTTTGGGATTGGAATGAAAATTGACCTTTTCCAGTCCTGTGGCCACTGCTGAGTTTTCCAAATTTTCTGGCATATTGAGTGCAGCACTTTCACAGCATCATCTTTCAGGATTTGAAAGAGCTTAACTGGAATTCCATCACCTCCACTAGTTTTGTTCGTAGTGATGATTCCTAAGGCCCACTTGACTTCACATTCCAAGATGTCTGGCTCTAGGTGAGTGATCACACCATCGTGATTATCTTGGTTGCGAAGATTTTTTTGTACGGTTCTTCTGTGTATTCTTGCCACCTCTTCTTAATATCCTCTGCTTCTGTTATGTCCATAGCATTTCTGTCCTTTATCGAGCCCATCTTTGCATGAAATATTCCCTTGGTATCTCTAATTTTCTTGAGGAGCTCTCTAGTCTTTCCCATTCTGTTGTTTTCCTCTATTTCTTTGCACTGGTCACTGAAGAAGGCTTTCTTATCTCTCGTTGCTATTCTTTGGAACTCTGCATTCAGATGTTTATATATTTCCTTTTCTCCTTTGCTTTTTGCTTCTCTTCTTTTCACAGCTATTTGTAAGGCCTCCTCAGACAGCCATTTTGCTTTTTTGCATTTCTTTTCTCTAGGGATGGTTTTGATCCCTGTCTCCTGTAATGTCACGAACCTCTGTCCATAGTTCATCAGGCACTCTGTCTATCAAATCTAGCCCCTATATCTCTTTCTCCCTTCCACTGTATAATCACAAGGGATTTGATTTAGGTCATACCCAAATAGTCTAGTGGTTTTCCCTACTTTCTTCAATTTAAATCTGAATTTGGCAATAAGGAGTTCATGATCTGAGCCACAGTCAGCCACAAACGACTACTGGTTTTTCCAGTAGTTGTGTATAAATGTGAGAGTTGGACCATAAGGAAATCTGAGCAACAAAGAATTGATGCTTTTGAACTGTGGTGTTGGGGAAGACTCTTGAGAGTCCCTTGGACTGCATGCAGATCAAACCAGTCAATCCTAAAGGAAATAACCCTGAATATTCATTGAAGCTGAAGCTCCAATACTTTGGCCAGTTGATGCAAAGAACTGACTCACTGAAAAAGACTCTGATGCTGGGAAAGATTGAAGGCAAAAGGAGAAGGGGGCAACAGAGGATGAGATGGTTAGATAGCATCACCAACTCAGTGGATATTAATTTGCAGAAATTCTGGGAGATAGTGAAGTACAGAGGAGCTAGCATGCTTTAGTCCATGAGGATGCAGAGTCAGACAAAACATAGAGACAGAACAACAACAGATATAGGGAAGTATTTCTCCATCAAGAAATAGTCTTGAGTTATATCATTCTAATGGCTGCTTAGAACTTTTTTTTCTCATTTCATAATTATTTAATCAATCTCTTATTTTTATACAATTAAGATTTCAGTATTTTTAGTAAGAAATACTTAGCATATTTTAATTAAGTTACTTTAGCACACTAGTCATTATTTCTTTAAGATATATTGATAACTTTTAGGCTAATGAATTAAGTATGCTCAGTCACTCAGTCATGTCTGACTCTTTGCAACCCCATGAACTTTAGCACATAAGGCTCCTGTGTCCATGGGATTTTTCTAGGCAAGAATAGTGAAGTGGGCTGCTGTTTGCTACTTCCGGGGATCTTGTCTGCCCAGGGATTGAACCCACGTCTCATGCATCTGCTGCATTGGCAGGCAGATTTGTTACCACTGAGCCACCTGGGAAGCCAAGAGAGAGTTCTACCAATATATACAGAAGTACTATTTTCAATGAATATTTATGTGTAAACATTGCTTATGTTAAGTACACATTTATTGAATACCTACTATGTTTCCAGTTAATATCATGGGCTATTACATTTGATACGTCTCCCCCTTGAGTTCTGAAAGAGTAGGTCATTTGCTGGAGATAATCATACAGCTATTTTTAAAGCCAAATCTGTCTGACTTCGAAGACTGAATATCCTAATTATGTGCATTCTTTCTCCAGGGGAATTGAAGGCTCTTTGATGCTGCCAAATTTCCTGAGGAAAAGGAGAGCCTGTTCACAAGTGGTTACACCACTGTGAGGCTTTAAAAACCTCTTAATTTTTAAGGTTTCACCCAGTTCTGTAAAGGCTCCTTCACGCCTGCTTTAAAGTTATCCACTTAGTGCCATTAGTCATTGTGGACAATACGGTGGTCAAAGTTCCCTTCTTATCACTTTTCAAAACACATTTTCCATCAGTCTTCATGGCTCTTCTCTGTCCATACCCCTTCCTTTTTCTTTCTTTTTTTTTTTTTTTGGTCTCCCCACTATTCTTTCATTCATGTATTTATTCACTCATGCACAACTGTTTGTGGAGTGTCTACCATGTGCCTAGGGCATGATTAGAGTGCTGTTATCTTGCCTTCCTCCCGTCTTCTACCCTTTCTTGGTCTCTTCTTACTAAAGTCACATTGTTCATGCTAAGTCCAAGTCATTTATGGATGATCTGAATTAATCATCTGTAGGAAGCAAAGGCAAAAATTCTGCCTAGCACAATGCCATGAGGGTTTAAAATATAGGCTTGCTTTTAATTATTCTCTTTAGTGACCTTGGTAAAAGCATTTTTTATCTCTGACTTCAGACCACTTTTTAAAATTCTTGTGAGTATATTTAACTGTTTGCTAAGGTTGGGTATTGATTAACTTCATCAATATTAGATCACCTCCCACTCCTGCAGTCTCCACAGGGTCAGGCTCACTTGCATTGTGTTAAATTGCAGGCTACCTCAGGGAAACTCCTCTTGTGAGATAAATACTAACACTACATAGTTATCCAAAATTTATCCTTTCACTCTATCAGGAAAATTTGAATCATTTTTTATACTATGAAATGGTATGCATTAAACAATAATCTCCTGCAGAAAAGCTATGTTCTTCACTTAACTTTTCCAGAAAAAAAGAAAACTTACCTTTCATAATTCAAGTAGTGCAGGTTAAAAATCTAACCCTTTACATAGATTATAAAAATCCACTCTGACAAAATACCTGCTTCCAATTCATCTATTAATTTATGAATGCCATACTGCATTAACTAGAAATTATAATATCACATTTACTGCCAATTAAAAAATTTCAAAGACCCAGATACTATATCAGATTCTAAAACATTGCATTGAGACAAATGAATCTTCTAAAACAAGACTGGGTGACTTGGTCAGTGTGTCAGTACATATCTGACTTTATGAACATAATGTAGGGTGCATTTCTATACACTCAAAACAGAAATGTTAGCATGAGAGGATAAAAGGATTTATTCCTACGGGGCTAAATTAATCATACATCTAACTTTATTTAGTTCATTTCAGTTCGGTCGCTCAGTCATGTCTGACTTTTTGTGACCCCATGGTATGCAGCAGGCCAGGCCTCCCAGTCCATCATCAACTCCCGGATTATACTCAACTCATATTGATTGAGTTGCTGATGCCATCCAACCATCTCATCTTCTGCCATCCCCTTCTCCTTCCTTCAATCTTTCCCAGAACCAGGGTCTTTTCCAATGAGTCAGTTCTGAGCATCAGGTGGCCAAAGTACTGGAGCTTAAGCTTCAACATCAGTCCTTCCAATGAATATTCAGGACTGATTTCCTTTAGGATGGACTGGTTAGAACTCCTTGCAGACCAAGGGACTCTCAAGAGTCTTCTCCAACATCATAGTTCAAAAGCATCAATTCTTCAGTGCTCAGCTTTCTTTATAGTCCAATTCTTACATCCATATATGACTACTGGAAAAACCATAGTTTTGACTAGATGGACATTTGCTGGCATAGTAATGTCTCTGCTTTTTAATATGCTGTCTAGGTTGGTCATAATTTCCATCCAAGGAGCAAGCATCTTTTAATTTCATGGCTGCAGTCACCATCTGCAGTGATTTTGGAGCCCCTGAAAATAAAGTCTGTCACTGTTTCCACTGTTTCCCCATCTACTTGCCATGAAGTGATGGGACCAAATACCATGAACTTAGTTTTCTGAATGTTTAAAGCCAACTTTTTCACTCTCCTCTTTCACTTTCATCAAGAGGCTCTTCAGTTCTTTTTCACTTTCTGCCATAAGGGTGGTGTCATCTGCATATCTGAGGTTATTGCTGTTTCTCCTGGCAATCTTGATTCCAGCTTGTGCTTCTTCCAGTCCAGCGTTTCTCATGATGTACTCTACATATAAGTTAAATAAGCAGAGTGACACTATACAGCCTCGACATACTCCTTTCCCTATTTGGAACCAGTCTGTTGTTTCATGTCTGGTTCTAACTGTTGCTTCCTGACCTGCATACAGATTTCTCATGAAATCTTGAGAAAGGTCAGATGGTCAGATGGTCTGATTTCCCCATCTTTTTAAGAATTTTCCAGTTTGTTGTGATCCACACAGTCAAAGGCTTTGGCATAGTCAATAAATCAGAAATAGATGATTTTCTGGAACTCTCTTGCTTTTTTGATGATCCAACAGATGTTGACAATTTGATCTCTGATCCTCTGCCTTTTCTAAACGCAGCTTGAAGTACTGGTAGTTCATGGTTCACGTACTGTTGAAGCCTGGCTTGGAGAATTTTGAGCGTCACTTTACTAGTGTGTGAGATGAGTGCAATTGTGTGGTAGTTTGAACATTCTTTGGCATTGCCTTTCTTTGTGATTGGGATGAAAACTGAGCTTTTCCATTTCTGTGGCTACTGCTGAGTTTTCCAAAGTTACTGGCATATTGAGTGCAGCACTTTCACAGCATCATCTTTCAGGATTTGAAAGAGCTCAACTGGATTCCATCATCTCCACTAGCTTTCTTCATAGTGATGCTTCCTAAGTCCCACTTAACTTCACATTCCAGGATGTCTGGTTCTAGTGAAAGATCACACAGTCATGATAATCAGGGTCATGAAAGACTTTTTTGTTCATTTCTTCTGTTCATTCTTGCCACCTCTTCTTAGTATCTTCTGGTTTTGTTAGGTCCATACCATTTCTGTCCTTTATCGAGCCCATCTCTGCATGAAATGTTTCCTTGTTATCTCTAAGTTTCTTGAAGTGATCTCTAGTCTTTCCCATTCTAGAGTTTTCTTCTATTTTTCTGCACTGATCGCTGAGGAAGGCTTTCTTATCTCTCCTTGCTATTCTTTGGAACTCTGCATTCAGATGCTTATATCTTTCCTTTTCTTGTTTGCCTTTTACTTCTCTTCTTTTCTCAGCTATTTGTAAGGCCTCCTCAGACAGCCATTTTGCTTCTTTGCATTTCTTTTTCTTGGGGATGGTCTTGATTCCTGCCTCCTGTACAATGACATGAACCTCTGTCCATAGTTCTTCAGGTACTCTATCAGATCTAATCCCTTGAATCCTTTTCTCACGTCAACTGTATAATCGTTAGGGATTTGATTTAGGTCATACCTGAATGGGCTAGTGGTTTTCCCTGCTTTCTTCAATTTCAGTCTGAATTTGGCAATAAGGAGTTCATGATCTGAGCCATAGCCATAGTCAGCTCCCAGTCTTGTTTTTGCTGACTGTATAGAGCTTCTCCATCTTTGGCTGCAAAGAATATAATCAATCTCTTTTTAGTATTGACCATCTGGTGATGTTCTTGTGTCGAGTCTTCTCGTGTTGTTGGAAGAGTGTGTTTGCTACGACCAGCGCATTCTCTTAACAAATCTCTGTGAACCTTTGCCCTGCTTCATTCTGTACTCCAAGGGCCAAATTTGCCTGTTACTCCAGGTGTGTCTTTACTTCCTACTTTTGCATTCCAGTCCTGTCTAATGAAAAGGACATCTTTTTTGGGTGTTAGTTCTAGAAGGTCTTGTAGGTCTTCATAGAATCATCCAACTTCAGCTTCTTTAGCATTACTGATTGGGGCATAGACTTGGATTACTGTGATATAGAATGGTTTGCCTTGGAAACGAATAGAGATCATTCTGTTGTTTTTGAGATTGCATCCAAGTACTGCATTTCAGTCTCTTGTTGACTATGATGGCTACTTTATTACTTCACTAAAATTTAATAAAACTCATGGGTTTAGCTCTTAAGAAATATAAATTATCCTTTTTTTAAAAACTGAGGTAAGGTATTTGTAGTGAAATAATAGAGACGATTTTTCATGTGTTAACAAAATCTTTTCAAAGGTACAAAAATTAAAGCAGGTAATGACAAATATCAAAGCAGGTGTTTATCATGTTATAATAACAGGAAATTATCTTGGTACGCTGACGAATCCTAACATATTTTGCTGTCATCTCTTAAGATGCAGACCTCTTGAAGCATGCAACTTGAACTGTTCATCTGTGTGCCTACGAATGGAAATAACATAAAGGTATTAACACTTAACTACACACATTGAGAAAATTGTCCTCTAATAGAAAAATTTAGAGATTAATTCTCCAAGCCAGGCTTCAGCAATACATGAACCCTGACCTTTCAGATTTTCAAGCTGGTTTTAGAGAAGGCAGAGGAACCAGAGATCAAGCTGCCAACATCCACTGGATCATTGAAAAAGCAAGAGAGTTCCAGAAAAACATCTGTTTCTGCCTTATTGACTATGCCAAAGCCTTTGACTGTGTGGATCACAATAAACTGTGGAGAATTCTGAAAGAGATGGGAATACCAGACCACCTGACCTGCCCCTTGAGAAATCTGTATGCAGGTCAGGAAGCAACAGTTAGAACTGGACATGCAACAACAGACTGGTTCCAAATAGGAAAAGGAGTACATCAAGGCTGTATATTGTCACCCTGCTTATTTAACTTATATGCAGAGTACATTATGAGAAACGCTGGGCTGGAAGAAGCACAAGCTGGAATCACGATTGCCGGGAGAAATATCAATAACTTCAGATATGCAGATGACAGCACCCTTATGGCAGAAAGTGAAGAGGAACTAAAAAGCCTCTTGATAAAAGTGGAAGAGGAGAGTGGAAAAAGCTGGCTTAAAGTTTAACATTCAGAAAACGAAGATTATGGCATCTGGTCCCATGACTTCATGGGAAATAGATGGGGAAACAGTGGAAACAGTGTCAGATTTTTATTTGGGGGGGCTCCAAAATCACTGCAGATGGTGACTGCAGCCATGAATTTAAAAGACGCTTACTCCTTGAAAGGAAAGTTATGACCGACCTAGATATTAAAAAGCAGGGATATTACTTTGCCAACAAAGGTCCATCTAGTCAAGGCTATGGTTTTTCCTGTGGTCATGTATGGATGTGAGAGTTGGACTGTGAAGAAAAGTGATTGCCAAAGAATTGATGCTTTTGAACTGTGGTGTTGGAGAAGACTCTTGGGAGTCCCTTGGACTGCAAGGAGATCCAACCAGTCCATCCTAAAGGAAAACAGTCCTGGGTGTTCATTGGAAGGACTGATACTGAGGCTGAAACTCCAATACTTTGGCCACCTCATGCGAAGAGTTGACTCATTGGAAAGACCCTGATGCTGGGAGAGATTGGGGGCAGGAGGAGAAGGGGATGACAGAGGACGAGATGGCTGGATGGCATCACTGTCTTGATGCACATGAGTTTGGGTGAACTCCGGGAGTTCGTGATGGACAAGGAGGCCTGGCATGCTGTGATTCACGGTGTCACAGAGAGTCAGACACGACTGAGTGACTGAACTGAACTGAACTTCACAAGTAATGATGATAGAGCAATGCACTATAAGCACGAGCAGAATCAATACCCCACCCAACCTTCAATCCTGAGTATTAATTAGAAGGACTGATGCTGAAGCTGAAACTCCAATATTTTGGCCACCTGATACAAAGAGCCAAATCATTACAAAAGACCCTGCTGCTGGGAAGGAATTGGGGGCAGGAGGAGAAGGGGACAACAAAGAATGAGATGGTTGGGTGGCGTCACCTGCTCGATGGACATGAGTTGTGCAATTCCGGGAGATGGTGAAGGGCAGAAAAGCCTGGTGTGCTGCAGTCCCTGGGTTCTCAAAGAGTCGGGCACGACTGAGCCTCTGAACAACATGGAGCAAGGACCATGAACTTCAGATATGAATTCTCATCTATTTTTCAACCAGCTTAACTCTTGTACTTACTCTCACCAGTGGATTCTAGCCTGTCCAAAGTCTGGGACTGACTTGTTTACTGACTGGCAGTTATTTAAATGTTTTTCTAGTCTTCAGTTTATAAGAACTTCCTGTCTGGTACAGAAAATGACCTCACCTGTGTTTTTCCTACATTTGTCTCAAAGTCCCTCATGCTTCTCATGGACATCACTGCCTGCCAGCTTTGACCTCTGGTTAGTGTTGGTTCTTTCAGTATTTGACTTGTCTGCCTTGATTCCTGAACCATGAATGATTGTAGTTCCCAATGTCCGCCCACTTACCACTTGTAAACTCTTGTTCTGTCCTTCACTACCATTTTAATTGCTTCTAGATTGGTCTTTGGTCTAGAACTTTGGTCTCTGGGTGCACTGAGATGTCTAGCAACATCCCAACCACTATTCATAGTCTTGGTAGTTGTCCTGTTTCTAGTCCTAGCCAAAGATAAGTGGTCCAGCGAGATGACTGAATCAGAGTGTGTTTATATATTGTGCTTTGTTTCCCCTGCCTACTTGAATTTAAAACTAAAAATAGTACTGGGAACTTTAAATGGAGGAAGAAAATGAACAGCATATATATAGGTAGATGTTCCAGAAAAGTGGTTGGTTGCTTGATGATTTGTTTATAGCAAAAACTACCACCCCTAACGCTCCCCTCCTAGGACTTAGCAATCTGACTTTGTTCTTGCTTCTTGAGTAAAGTGTTAACATCATAATAAAATTTGCTGTCCCCGGGACCAAAGCACTCAATAGTAAGTATTCAATAAATGTTTATTATTGTTATTACTGATTGCCACTTTTGACATTTCTGGAATCAAATGGTCTCATTAAGAGAAAATTCAATCATATTTAAAACACTAAAAAATATTTAGAAAAAAGAAGTGATCTAATGTCTTTTGCTCTTTTTCTAATGGAGAAAAAAGAAAGAAATTACAGGATAACCTTAAATCAATGTTAGGATTTTCATGAACTTTCAAGTGTAGCAACCCTTTAAAATGGCACCATTATGCTGGTACCTTGGGTTGACCACACTTCTCTAAGGCTACTTCTTCATTTGTAAGATATGAGAGATGGACAACAGAAATAAAAAGAACCATTTCCCACCATCAAATCCCATAGGTGTATGATTTTAAACCCATAGGTATATTGGATATATCAGAAATGTGTCACAGTGACAAACATGCCTTATCCAATATATTATTCAAAGATCCACTGTTTTTTATGCAACGGTAAGTTCAGTTTTTCAAGAATTAATCATTCAAGCTGACATTTATAATTTAAGGAATCTTAATACTGAATGAAAGCAGTTTTAAAATTGATAGAAATCCAGTTGATAAAGTGCCTTTGATGAGGTTTAAAAAATTTAGGATGAATTTTGATATTGACAAGGAAGTTAATATCAAGCACAAGTTACCTACCTTAGAAGAAAATAGCATATTGATGAGTTTTATAAAGCCAAAGATCATAAATAAACACTTGAACTTTAAAATGTACTCCAGCTGAAAGCTGAAAACCTAGTTAATTTGTAAAGTTAAAAACTATGTTTATTTAATTTGTAACAAGTTACCACTTGGCTTTATAAGAGTCATTTGTTTTTTTTTAGTTTAGATACTGGCCCTAATTATATTATTCTTTATACCTAAAATTATCTTCTAAAAGTGATTGTAGTTATGCTTTCTTCTTTTTAATAGTACTTATTAGAAGCAAATCATTAAGTGCCACATACCACTAAAGGATTGGAAAGTTAAGCCCTGCCTTCCTGAGGGGGTAGTATCCATTAAGTTATTTGAAATTCCTCTGTGCTCGAGTTGTCTCTTCTCTCCATATGAGGTAAAATTTTAAGTCTTTGTAGATCTGAAAATACCTTTCTTCTGCTCTCACTCAATTGATTGCTTTACCTGTTACAGAAACCTGAGCTGAAATAACTGCCTCTGAGTTTTGAAAACATCACTTTCATATAAGAAATCCAATGTCCTTTGTATTTCTATTCCTTGTGGATGTTCGCTCTGGAAGCTATGGGTATCTTTTGAACCTTGGTGAACTTTTATGATACTGTGCCTCTTTTGGAGGGTGAGGGTGACATTCAATGACATCTTTCAATCTGATGCCATTTGATCTTCAACTCTGTATAATGTTCCTTTATTATTCATTTGATAGTTCCCCCTGTCGCTCCCCACTTTCTCTTGCCTATCTTTCTGGAACCCCTCTTGGTCAAGGGGTTAAGAGACTGTTTTCCTTTCCTTGTTCCATTTATTTGTTATTTTCTTTTACTTCTTGAGGAATTTATCTAGCTTTATCTTCTGCTAAGTCACTTCAGTCGTGTCCAGCTCTGTGCGACCCCATAAACGGCAGCCCACCAGGCTCCCCTGTCCCTGGGATTCTCCAGGCAAGAACACTGAAGTGGGTTGCCATTCCCTTCTCCAATGCATGAAAGTGAAAAGTCAAAGTGAAGTCGCTCAGTCGTGTCGGACCCTCAGCGATCCCATGGACTGCAGCCTTCCAGGCTCCTCCGTCCACGGGATTTTCAAGGCAAGAGTACTGGAGTGGGTTGCCATTGCCTTCTTCGAGCTTTATCTTCTACCTTCCTTTTAAAATTTTGGTTTCTCTATCTGTCTCTTGCTTTCTGATTATTTTATCCTGGCATCAGTTTAATGGAAGCAATAATTTATCTTATCTATTCCCCAGGTGGCGCTAGTGCTAAAGAATCTGCCTGCCAATGCAGGAGACAAGAGAGGTGGGTTAGAATCTTGGGTCAGAAAGATCCCCTGGAGCAGGGCATGGCAACCCACTCCAGTATTCTTGCCTGGAAAATCTCATGAACTGAGGAGCCTGGTGGTCCACAGTCCATGGGGTAGCAAAGAGTCAGACTTGATTGAAGTGACTTAGCATCCAAACATTTGGTATCAAAATATAGTGTAATATTTGTTTTAAATTTTTAGCTTTTTCTGTCTCATCTCTGTTTTCTTGAAATTCCTTGTACTTGTGTGTTTTGTTCATTTCATGGACTCCCTTATTTATTGGGCAGTTTGGAGGATTTCCTCAAACATCTCTTCATATTGTGTAGCTTTTAAAAGCAGCAAATTTTAGCTGCAATTCCATTATCATAATTTGTCAGAATTAGGAGATCCTTTCTCTTAGACCTTTTAGTTTCTCCAAAGAAGAGATTAAACACCCAGACACTAGTTTTCTGGAAATAGATCAAGATTATCTTTAAGAATGCAGACTTTTAACTTAGTTCCTATATATTATCCAATCCCTCTGGTATGTAAGGATCGAAGCAACTTCATCTGTGAGATTTGGAATTTGACTGGCCGATGGATGAGAATAGGGCACAAGAGGAATTACTCCATTTACCTGATTCTTAAAAATCTATTTTCAGTGATATACCCTAGCCACACATCTGTTGCAGCAAGTAACTCCAAGTCTCCATCTTCTCAGGGGTTCTTTTGGAAAGTCATCTTGCTCCTCATCCTTAGTTCACTCTGTAGGAATAAAAAGTTTGAAAATCCTTCTGTTCAGCTCACTCAGGTATCATTCACCTGCTTTAACCTGTAAACTTTGTTGAAATGTCCTCTAAACATCCTCCTTACTCTTTGTTTTCATGATATGTTTACACTTTTTTCTTCTTTTATTTTCCTTTTACTGGGAAGGGAAGAAGTAAGGAGGAAAATGCAATAATCAATTCACCTCATTTAGATTGAAATCCTCCAATATCTAATTTTTTGAGGAGTATTTACACATGGTTGCTTGAAAAAAACTCCCCCTTTTTAGATTATTTAAAATAAAATACAAATGCTAAAAAATTTCATTTCTTCACATTTAAGAAATATAAGAATTCCACATATCTGGTCATGAAAGCTGTTTATTTGTATCTTGACACTATAGCAAATAGTTAAATTACATTTATATTTACAGTAATATAAAAAATTTATTTTAATTTTGAAATCCATATTAATACCAAATAATTTCCTGTTATAATTATTTTAAAGTAAGAGGGATAGGAAAATTTTCCTATAGAACAAAATTTTCTTTATTATGAATGCTATTAGGTTTGCATTAAAACTAATTCTATAAAAACCTTTAATAATAAATTGGTCTGAAACATTTTACTCCAAATAACTTCATCATTTACTATGGAAAAAATTTTAATTGAAGATTTTTAAAGCATCTAATAATAAATTTTACTATGAACAAGATTTATGGTTCAATACATTTTTATAAAGTGCTAAGTGTAATAGATGCCCTGCAGCCCTTTCTAATGTTGATGAAACTCTAATAGTTCTATCATTTTAAGCTACATTTTAACATTCACATTTTTTTTAAAGTGTGTTTTGAATGTGAGGTATTTTAAAATTATTTGATTTAACAACAATTTGTTCAACAGTAATTATAAGCCAGGAACTCTTCTAGGCACCAGGGATGTAACAGTGAAGAAAGCAGACAAGATCTTTCAAGAGGCTCATATTCTTGGAGTGGGAAGAGGAGATGACAGTAAATAAGCAAACATAAATTACTTTGCCGACTAAGGTCCATCTAGTCAAGGCTATGGTTTTTCCTGTGGTCATGTATGAATGTGAGAGTTGGACTGTGAAGAAAGCTGAGTGCCAAAGAATTGATGCTTTTGAACTGTGGTGTTGGAGAAGACTCTTGAGAGTCCCTTGGACTGCAAGGAGATCAAACCAGTCCATTCTAAAGGAGATCAGCCCTGGGATTTCTTTGGCAGGAATGATGCTAAAGCTGAAGCTCCAGTACTTTGGTCACCTCATGCGAAGAGTTGACTCATTGGAAAAGACTTTGCTACTGGAAGGGATTGGGGGCAGGAGGAAAAGGGGACGACAGAGGATGAGATGGCTGGATGGCATCACTGACTCGATGGATGTGAGTTTGAGTGAACTCCAGGAGTTGGTGATGGACAGGAAGGCCTGGTGTACTGTGATTCATGGGGTTGCAAAGAGTCAGACACGACTGAGCGACTGAACTGAACTGAAATAGCTAAGATCATTAGGATAAAAACACATGAAGGAAATAAATAAGATATGATACCTGAAATTAAGATGTATGCTCCTTGGAAGAAAAGCTATGGCCAACCTAGACAGCATATTGAAAACAGAGGCTTACTTTTAATAAGTTGTCTCTTTTTAATTTATTATTTATAGTAATTACCAAATTATTTTAATAATTGCTTTACCAACAAAAGTCCATATAATCAAAGCTATGGTTTTTTCCTGTAGTCATATATGGATTTGAGAGTTGGACCATAAAGAAAGCTGAGCACCAAGGAATTGATACTTTTGAACTGTGATGTTGGAGAAGACTCTTGAGAGTCCCTTGGACTGCAAGGAGATAACACCAGTCAATCCCAGTCCTAAATATTAATTGGAAAGACTGATGCTGAAGCTGAAGCTCCAATACTTTGGCTACCTGATGCAAGGAACTGACTCACTGGAAAAGACCCTGGTGCTGGGAAAGATTGAAGTTAGCAGGAGAAGGGGACAAACCTGGATGATATGGTTGGATGGCATCACTGACTTGATGAACATGAGTCTGAGCAAGCTCCGGGAGTGGTGATCAACAAGGAAGCCTGGCATGCTGCAGTCCATGGGGTCACAAAGAGTCAGACATGACGGAGCAATTGACCTGAACCAATAGAGAATATCAGGCTTATGGAGTAGGAAGCCTTACTTTTCAGTTAGGTGACATTTATCCAGTTCAGGTTTTTTGGAAGAGTGTTGGACTCATTGTTTTATCCTTTCTTTCAAATTACTGAAATAACCTAGAGAAGGCACGGTGGCTGGACAACTCAGATACACTGGGGACAGTCAGAGTGGTGAGTCTTTGATGGAGCCTGAACACAGGGAATAGACGCTTTGGGGATGTCTGCTCAGCTCACAATACTTCCCTTACTGCCCTTTCCTCCATTCCCAGGATTTTGCCCTCGTAGTCATTTTCCCCATATTATGGTGAATGATGACCATACAGCCTGAGAATATTTGATTAGACTGGTCTGGACCAAGACCAAGTTACTGAGTTTTCCCTGATTGTGGATGGAAATAGAATAGAAGCTATGGGGCTGACCTACGTTTGGAAACCAATTTAATAAGACAGACAAAATGAAGCAAATGTATTGAAAGAAGCATTAGTACAGCAGAGAGTTCTCACTTCTTAGGTCCCAATTGCCTTCAGGTGCTCAAATTCAGTCACTGCTCCCACATCCCAAACCAAATCCTCATCAGACAAGAACATTTAAAAAAAATTAAGTCTAGTTCCCACAGATTTCTATTATCAAAAGAGTTGGGAAAAAAAATATATTAGTGACAATGCCTACTTCATCTGAATACTGAATATTGATAAAACAACTAATATTAATGTGGGCATACAACAAGTTGGGTGTCCCAGGTGACTCAGTGGTAAAGATCTGCCTGCCACTCAGGAGATGCAGGAGACTTGGGTTCAATCCCGAGTCAGGAAGATCCCCTGGAGGAGGGCATGGCAACCCACTGCAGCATTCTTGTCTGGAGAATCCCATGGACAGAGAATCCTGATGGTCACAGGCTCCATGGGGTCACAAAGAGTCTGACACTACTGAGTGACTGAGCATCCACACATACAAGTCATAAATCAGTGACACAACACACTCACCACTTAAGCCTAAAGAGATATTTATACTACTTATGAAATGGCTCTACTGCATGTGATTAAACTTGCATTATTGAATTTTATTTTTATCTTATTAGTAAGCACAATGCATTTTTAAGCTTGATTCTGATGCCTGGTATAATAACTCCTGGTGACCTCCTAAACTGACCTATATGTAGTTGATCCATCTTTAAAGGGGATGCATGTATAGGGATAATTGTGACTCAATATAATAACATTAAAATCTTAAATTTTTGCTTATCTTTTTTGTGCATGTGTGCATGCTAAGTAGCTTCAGTAGTGTCTAGCTCTTTGTGACCCTATATGCTGTGGCGCACCAAGCTCCTCTGTCCATGGGATTCTCCAGGCAAGAATACTGGAGTGGGTTGCCCTACCCTCTTCCACGGGATCTTCCCGACCCAGGGATCGAACCCAGGTCTCTTATGTTTCCTGCATTGGCAGGCGGGTTCTTTACCACTAGTGCCACCTAGGAAACCTTATCCTCTGTAAAGTTTTTTTGGTTTTTTAATTATAGTAAAATTTACATAATGTTAAGTTTACCATGTACCATTTTAAGTGTGGGCTTAAGTGTGGGCATAGCCTCTCACTATCACTCAATGTCTCTCCTGCTTTCAGAATCAAGTACAAACTCTATATACCACAGTGTATAAGACACCTAGCAATTTGCCTTACTCTTCCTTCAAGCTTCTCTATCTTCATCTCTCATATTGAGCCTCTTGAATGCTACATTCTAGCCTCACTGAGCTATTTGTGATTTTTTATCATATCAACAAATTTCTCTGGGTTGATTATCTTCCTAAACTGTTCAGAGTCAGCACAAACTGTCCTTGAATTAACAAAATGTCAGATATCTTTTGTTAATCAGTGAATATTTTTTAAAAGCAAAAGTCTATGAGCAAGGTCTTCTTAAGTTGGTGTCAAAATCGATGGATAAGCCACATCTTGTCCAGGGAGCTAGAAAGAAATGAGAGAGTAGAAACCAATTTATACTCCACCTGCCTAAGGCAAGAGAGTTACTGAAAATCCATAGGAAAATGCCTTCGTTATCACCATTTACCATCATGTATCGTAGGTTATTGGCAGATGGCCTAGTGGTTATGTGATCAATAATGTAAGTGACTGGAACTTCTGGGCAAATGGGTACCATGACTTCTTCACTCTCAGGATACTTTTCATCTTCTTCATTTTAAAGGTAGAATTAAAAAGTCTTAATTTCTGACAGATTTCAGTCTCTAACTTCTTAAGAGAATCTGTACAAAGTGGAAAAAAATGGTGGGCCTATCTACTCCAATCTGGGCAGATATATTCACGTAATCTCAAAATAGCTAAAAGATGTTTATTATGTAAAATAAAACTCAAAATTCTGTTCTAGTAAATTTTAAAGCTCCTTTGTATAAAATACATAAATAGCAAGGTCCTACTGTATAGCACAGGGAATTATATTCAATATTTTTTAATAAACTTGGTGGAAAAGAGGGCTTCACTGGTCCAGATGGTAAAGAATCTGCCTGTAATGCAGGAGGCCTGGGTTTGATCCCTGGATTGGGACGATATCCTGGAGAAGGGAATGGCAACCCACTGCAGTATTCTTGCCTGGAGAAATCCATCGACAGAGGAGCCTGGTGGGCTACAGTGAAAAAGTGTCTGGAAAAGAATATTTACACACAAATATATATATATGTAAGTATCTGTAACTGGATCACTTTGCTGTATACCAGAATCTAACAGAACACTGGAAATCAACTTAACTTCATTTTTAAAAGTAGTAAATGTTCCACTTTCTTTGAAAACAAAAATCTGTTTAAAAATTTTATATTTTAAAACTCTGTGACATAATTTTTATAACAATTTATCAATTATTAATACTCAATTTTCTCTTTGTTTTCTGGCATGGAAGGCCAACTTTAAATTTCTTTGAGAGAATGTATAGATCCTCAAACATAGCATTATCAGTGGCAGTAAAAAGAACAATAATTACTTGGAAACAAGAAACTGCACCTTCAACAAAGGGGAGGATGTTAGATTTAAGCAATGGACTCCATTTGAGAAAAGTGTACCCATTAAAAAATCAATACTTTTGCTCTAGGGGGTCACAGCAAGTGTTTTTAGATCCTGCCAAAAAAAAAAGAAAAAGAAAAGACTTGGGAGCATTTCACCTGGCAAACATTTTAAGCTTTAGATTTGTCAGACTTTCAAACTTAAGCATATGCAAAAAACTGTCTTTAAGTATTGACTAACAAAGGATTTACAGAATCAAAATATAAAAATGGCAACTATAGAAACACACAACACAATCATACTTGCAGTAGGGTTGCCTAAGTCAAAAAGGAGAATGCATATTTTTTACTAATATATTTCTTCTTTATATACCAAAGCCTAAGTGAGAAAATAAATGAACATAATTTCCCTAATAAAAGTTGAGTGAGCTTGCAACCCTGATTGGCACTGATATTTATGTTTTTGGGTTGTTTGAACTGGTATAGAGAAATTTTAAAGTCTTACCACTTTTGAGGGTAATGTAAACTGCTAGAGGCTTATCTATCATCCCAGTGGCATGTTTGATAATTTAGTTCAAAATCAATGACAGTTCACCATTCCCCACAGGGCTTCAAGGTTTCTATTTTAAATCTACAGAAGACTGAGCTAAGTACAAACAGTAAATTTTATTTTGGACCCCTAGCTGGGATAATTCCGTAGTAAACTAAAGAGAGAAAAGTTTGATTCTTCTAAGGTTCAGTCAAAATACTCAATTTTAGAACCGGAGAATCATCAATGAAAATAACATATTGGGAATCAGTTAAGTGTGTTCATTTCTTTTTCTGCAGTTTACTGTATATCAACAGATCTATCCCTCACAATAAAGCAGATGAGGATCTTTCACTATCTCCCATCCCACTGTTCGATGAGTTATAGGTATAAAAACCAAGCGGAACAAAAATGTGAACTCTGCACAGAAAGTCAAGTCACAGAGGCAAGGTAGTGCAAGGGAATTACATGGAATTTCCTTTAGGGTGAGGGATTATTTTATTCTGATTGGACAGCTGCACAATTTATTTGTTCATGAAATATGAAAGGGATTATTAGCTACACTAATGATATCTTTAACTTGTAAGTTAAAAAAAAAAACTGAAAGTAATCCTGATGTTTTTATTATATGGAACAATTAGACTGGCTAAGAGGAACAAAAGAAAGCATTGCGTAGGTGTGGCTGTTGCAGTTACAGGAAAAAACCTCCTTCAGCCTATGCATTTAATTTCTATTCTAAAATAACCTAAGAAATGCGGGGCTTTCAATTTTTTTTTTCTTTTTCTTCTTCCAGATCCCTTCCTAAATGCTTATAGACATCTCACAAATTTATATCCTTTCAGACATTATTTTTCCCTCATTCAGGGGACTTTTTTTTTTTTCTTAACAGCTAGTAAATATTAGCTTGAATCCTAACATCAATTTGATTCTTGATGTGGGTCAATTTTATAATTCACCTTTGTATTTCTCCTTGACTTTGCTTATCTTTGCTTGAGTTTTTCTCTCTAAATCACTCTTTCTTGGATTGCTTTCCAATAAACAGAGCTCTGTATCGTTCTGTTGATATAAAGGGCTGCATTTTGAAGACAGCAAAAAGGCAGTTAGCTATTGATTTGTTGTTACACTGGAACTTTATTACCACATTTCCCACTAATCTCAGACTTCTGGAACTATGATGGATTTCAAACTAGTTGATACTGTTGTTTTGAAATATTCAAAAATTGTACCATCAAGTCACAGAATCATATAGGGTGAATGTACAGTGGAACCTCAGAAATCATCCATTTCAAACCTATATTTCTAGAGATGAAGAAACGAATCAAGAGATAGTAAGTTATGACCCTAAGAATGCACATTTACTAATTAGCAATGACATCACTTACAACTGGGCCTTATGACTTCATCTGAAGGGAAGAATACCACAGATGGCTTTTTAAAACTCAGAATAAGCATGTGTGAGTAATATTTTATGCTTTTTTTCAGTAGGAGTTAATAACTGATTTGTTTTTAATAGTTCATCCTTTATTAAAAGTAAAATTAACAAAGAAGATTGTGTAAAAATTAAATATTTGTATTTCCACTAAGATATGGAAAACCTGTGGTATTGAAGTCCAAGAACATTTTCAATTTTAAAATAATGATAGTTTTAGATTTTGCTCAGTGTTTTATATAAATGCTCCCACTTATATCTTAAAACTACTCTAAGAAGCAGCACCAGAGAATTGATTCATTCAAATCGTGGAGCTGGAGAAGATTTGAGAGTCCCTGGGACTGCAAGGAGATGAAACCAGTTAATCCTAAAGGAAATCAACCCTGAATATTCATTGGAAGGACTGATGTTGAAGCTGAAGCTGAAGCTCCAGTACTTTGGCCACCTGATGCAAAGAGCTGACTTGTTGGAAAAGACCCTGATGATGGATAAGACTGAGGGCAGGAGGAGAAGGGGATGACAGAGGATGAGATGGTTAGATGGCATCATCGACTCAGTGGATATAAGTCTGAGCAAACTCTGGGAGATAATGAAGGACAGGGAAGCCTGGCATGCTGCAGTCCATGGGTTTACAAAGAGTCCCACATAACTGAGCAACTGAACAACAACAAGGAAGCAGGTTTAAATACTATATAGTACATTTCAAATCTTAAAAGGTGATACTGCTAAAGTTCTGTACTCAATATGCCAGCAAATTCAGAAAACTCAGTAGTAGCCACAGGGCTGGAAAGGTCAGTTTTCTTTCCAATCCTGAAGAAGGGCAGTGCTGAAGAATGTTCAAACTATGGCACAGTTGCACATATTTCACATGCTAGCAAGGTAATGCCCTAAATACTCCAAGCTAGGTTTCAACAGTATGTGAACTGAGAACTCCAGATGTACAAGCTGGATTTAGAAAAGGCAGAAGAACCAGAAATCAAAATGCCAACATCCGCTGGGTCATAGAAAAGGCAAGAGAATTCCAGAAAAATATCCACTTCTGCTTCATTAACTACTTTGCAGTCTTTGACTGTGTGGATCACAACAAACTGTGGAAAATTCTTAAAGACATGGGAATGCCAGACCACCTCATCTGCCTCCTGAGAAACCTGTATGCAGGTCAAGAGGCAACTGCTAGAACCAGACATAGACCAATGGACTGGCTCCAAACTGGAAAAGGAGTACCTCAAGGCTGTATATTGTCACCCTCTTATTCAACTTATATGCAGAGTACATCATGTGAAATGCTGAACTAGATGAAGTACCAGCTGGAATCAAGATTGTCGGGAGAAATATCAATAACCTCAGATGAGCAGATGATACCACCCTTATGGCAGAATGTGAAGAGGAACTAAAGAGCCTATTGATGAAGGTGAAAGAGTGAAAAAGCTGGCTTAAAACTCAACATTCAAAAAATGAAGATCATGGCATCCAGTCCCATCACTTCATGGCAAATAGATGGGGAAACAATAGAAACAGTGAGAGACTATTTTCTTGGGCTCCAAAATCTCTGTAGATGGTGACTGCAGCCATGAAATTAAAAGACACTTGCTCCTTGAAAGAAAAGCTATGACAAACCTGGACAGTGTATTAAAATGCAGAGACATTACTTTGCCAGCAAAGGTTCATGTAGTCAAAGCTATGATTTTTCAAGTAGTCATGTACAGATATAAGAGTTGGACCATAAAGAAGCCTGAGCAGTGAAGTTGATGCTTTTGAACTGTGGTGTTGGTGAAGACTCTTCAGAGTCCCTTGGACTGCAAGGAGACCATACCAGTCAACCCAAGAGGAAATCAACCCTGAAATTCATTTGAAGGACTGATGCTAAAGCTGAAGCTCAATGTTTTGGCCACCTGATGTCAAGAGTTGACTCACTGAAAAGACCCTGATGCTGGGAAAGACTGAAAGCAGGAGGAGAAGGGAATGGAGATGGTTGGATGGCATCACTGACTCAATGGACATGAATTTGAGCAAGCTCTGGGAGATGGTGAAGGACAAAGAAGCCTGGTGTGCTATAGCCCATGAGGTCATAAAAAGTTGGGCACAACTGAGTGAGTGAACAACAATAACAACTAACTTGCCCAAGACCACACAGCTTCTAAAACTGTGGAGCCATTTAGAAGAGGCAGATATTAGGTTTTTGTGCACAATAGGCAGGGTTTTTCCACAGCCCTTAGTTTTGGGACCGCTGCCTAGCTGGAAATTATTCAACGGAATCACAGTAAATTTATCTCTTGGAGAATGCTTTTCACTAAGCTGCATTCAGTGTTATTGCCTTGGTTTATGTATGGTAGGAACCTGCATGTATCTGAGCAGTATAAATCCTGTGTAATGTCAATGAGAGGCTTTGGCACAGAAGACATTGCAAATGATGCCTCATTTGCAATGAGGCATGGACATAAACACTCCTGTATGATATCATTACTACATTTGTTTTCAACAAGTTGTCAAATAGTTCATTTATACAATGAAGTGTTCTTTTTATAAGAAACGTTTCTGATATAAATGTGTCCTGAATACTAGGGAGAACATTTTTTGTAAAGAATAATTTCACATTTTCCTTGTAGGAAATTTAGAAGAGTGATCACTCTTTGTATTTTGACTGCTGTGAAGTTCAACTTCAGGACCACAGCTGGAAGAACAACAGACCAGGTATTTTCTTAATCTTATTTATTTAATCCCATCTTTGTATTTCCTGGCTGCACCTAAATATATTTTTATATGTCTTTCTATTAACTTGGAAATGAATATTTGGTGTACCTATAATAGAAGACCAGAAGTACACATCCAAGGTTTGCTACAAAAGGAATACTGTCATCCCTCAGTATCCATGTGGAACTAGTTCTAGGAACTACCTTGGATATTCAAATTTTGCTGATGCTCAAGTCCCAAAATTGGCCTTTCATGTCTGTAGTTCTGCATCTGAAGATTGAACCAACCACAGATCATGTATTACTGCAGCATTTATTGAAAAAAAATTCCCATTGTATGGAGCTATGTAGTTCAAATCCAAGTTGTTCAAGGGTGAACCTTATATAAAACGGGCTATAATTTTCAAAACCGTGCTATGTAGATCTTATGCCAGTTGCTAATAAGGACTCTTTTTTTTTCCCTGTAACTCTCAATAATATGAAAAAGAATGCCAAAAACCCAATGGAAAGTTACAATTATAAGATTACAGCTTTAAAAAGAAATCATAATGAGAATGAGTTTTTTTCTCTTTTTCTTTTCCCTGGGTTCAGCAGTGGAAAGGAGTTTAAGAAAGAAAAGAAATTTTAATGAAAATGAGAAAATACTTAAAACGGAACAGTGATGAAAGCATTGTATATCAAAACATGGGGTGCGGCTAAGCTTCACTTAGAAGAAACAGTGTGAAATGAAAACACTACAGAAAACTGCTTTTTAAAAAATGAGCTAAGCATTCCGTACAGTAAACTAGGCTGGGGGTGGGGAGGGGGGAGGAAGGGTAAAACTAAAAACAGTAGAAATGATAAAACAGTGAATGCGAAATCTCAAAACAACAAAATAGAAACAAAAAAAAAGCCTTTATATTTTCCTAAATTGAAATAATCTGGAACAAAATGACTCTTAGAAATGGTTTGATTAAAATGAACAGAGAAGATATTATTTTTAAAAAGTAAAGTACAAATAAACAGGGGAGCAGTAAAATGAAATGGTTAATATCATAGAAAATACAAGCTTTTTAAGGCCCAGGCACAAAAGCCAAGACTTAGACTAAACCAGGATAACAGAGAACCTTCCTGGTGTCCATAAGTAGGCTCTCAAACATGGAGTAAAAAAAAAAAAAAAAAAAAAAAAAAAAAACAGTAGTCTGCCACTGGGAGAGAGAAGACTGTGGAGAGATGCTCCCCTTTCCCTATGCTTCAGATGCAGAGAGATGCAGGAAAATTGAGAGCAGAGTAAAAAACTAAGGAAAATCAGCACTCCAACATACACCCTAAGAACACGAGTAATGTGAACTCTGTGACGCATTGAAGATAACCATGGCAGTAACAAAAGCAAACTGAACTCATTTCTTGACTGCATTTACTCATTTCCCCACACCAACAGCCTCAAAGGAAAGACATATGCCAGCACTATGAAACAGGGACTTCAAGTTAATATAACAAACACATTTTTTAAAACTTTGTAAAAATTGTGGACAATATGGGTAATTAAAAATAAGATAACCTCAATCATGGAGAAGGGAATGGCTACCCATTCCAGTATTCTTGCCTAGAGAACCCCATGGACAGAGGAGCCTGGTGGGCTACAGTCTATGAGGTCGCAAAGAGTTGGACTCAATTGAGCAGCTAACCCACACAACCCCTCAAGAAGGAGATCTCAACAACTTTAAAATTCCATAGAATGGTAAACACACCTTCAAAAGAGTGAAATTTAAAAAATATTTTTTTCATGCACTATTTCTTTGAAAGCTAGTGAAGAATGTCATCCAAAAAAAAAAAAAAGACCAAGGCACTAAACCAGGAAAGAAGAAACCATGGGATTGAAAAAGCAGGAAGACAACCAGAAGAGTAGAAAGAGAAGTTCCCTAAGGGACATCTATGCAGTAGAAGAAACCTGTCCAGAAGAGAGAGGATAAAGGAAAGGGTCTGGAGTACATATCCAAAAAGAAAGAAAAAATATAGGTGAGTTGCGTATTTGGAAAACCATACAAATTTGTTGGTGCTATTGGGAAGAATTAGCAATACATACATAAAGTTCAGTAAATGAAAAACCAAGCAAATTATTAATTCTGGGGATGTGGAAGATAGAGAAGATTGTGCCAGAAGGGAGACAATTATGAAATACTGCTTGGCCCCACAATGAGTAATATCCACAGTGGCATGAGGTAGACACTGCCTATTGATTCAAGCAATTGATGTGCTAGAACTATTATAAGAAGGATGGAGGAGGGAGAATCGTCAGGGGTTAGGAATACTAGTGTAAAATGAAGTTAATAATATATTTAAAAGATTGTCAGGTAATAACAACATATGTACGTTATCTACAAATATCAATAAAAAGTTGAAAAACAATTGTCTGGGGAGAGAAGGAATGAGGGATAGAGCAGAGAAAGGGCCACTGTGTTTCATACAACACTTTATACTGCCTTTGAAATTTTTTTCCATGATGGAAATAAAAATTTAAAGATAAACACATAAGCATTTTTATTGTAAGCTACTTCGAATGCTTTTGCGAATCTGAGTAGAAATTATAAATAAACAAGGCTTTTTTGTGCATTCATTTACTCACTCAGTCATTTATTTACTAGGTAATTGTTCTCAAGCCAGAATGTATAAAAATGCACTTCTATAACACTTCTTCAGAGTTGCTATCAAAAGCTTCTTATTAATCTGACTCAATATCAAGAATTTCATAGAAGATTCCATCTAAACTTCAGTTTCAGACCTGTCTCTGCTATAGCTTCCCTTTAAAAAAAAAATCAAAATGGTTTTTTAGTTATCCTTATGAGAGTTATCCTTATGCTTTCTCTCAAACAAAAGATAGGTATTGTCCTTCATACTGATGGCACAGACTATTTCTATCAAAGGAAACAATTTTATGAATTGCTGTAGGTGTTGACTAAGTGTATAGCCCATGCTCTTTTATACTCAGCTTCTGCTTGGGCTTTGCAAGAAGTTCTGCTAATTGTGGCCACTGCCTCGCCCTGGGGTGCTGCTGATTAGCTGGTGAACACTGAGTGTTAGTGCTGCTGGAGACGGCCTCCTCCTGGCCAACTCAGCTCCATTAAAAACAACTTGATACTCCGTGTTTGATGAGAGTACTAGAAAAAAATACCTCATTTCTGGAAATTTTATGGCACCACACTGGCATGTAGAACCTTCTGACCCTAATAAAGGACAAAGCCAAAGTTGTAAAGTGGTGTGTTTTAAAGACACTGGGAAGCCAATAGGCCTCTAGTTCCAATGCCTGATTACCCTCTAAGGCACTCTGATCCTGAATTCAGCTGTAACATAACTTGTACATCTGTTAAATCTTCTTTTTATGAATGATAACTGACTTCTCTGTTTCTATTGGCTGTCTAGCCCTGCTCCTGAGCACTGGAAGCTATATTCAGTGCCTGTTAGATGTCTCTATTTGAATGCACCCAGTATGACCTAGCTGCATGTTCTTCGGTTTGAAATTTATTTTCTTCCACTTCATTCATCCCTAATCTTAGTAAATGTGCCCAGTCGCTCAGTCGTGTCCAGCTTTTTCTGGCCCCATGTACTGTAGCCAACCAGACTCCTCTGTCCATGAAATTTTCCAGGCTAGAATACTGCAGTGGGTTGCCACTTCCTACTCCAGGGGAATTTTCCCAATCCAGGAATCCAGCCTGCATCTTTTGCACCTCCTGCATTGGCACGCAGATTCTTTACCACTAGCGCCACACGGGAACCCCCAATTTCGGTAAATGTATCAAATTACACGGCACTTGTTCTATTTGCCAGTGTTTCTTTGCACTGTCTGACAAAATCATCCATGAAGTGTTTGCAAACTGTAGATGCTTACTTCCCACCCAGGCCTATTGAATCAGACTCTCCGAGAATGATATTTAGCATGTATAATTTTATTTTATAATTAATAGCTTTTATTTCAACTTTATTTTTGAAAGATATTATCATTAAAAAAATCTTTGCAGTAAAAATGCAAAGTGGTAGTCCTCAGGTAAAAATTGTTCATTAGGGATAGATAAAGATTAGTTCATTAGTGTAATGGTTCAGTTCAAAAAGAAAATAATTTAAACATATATATAACTACATACATTTTCCCATTTTCCTGAATTATGATACCAAACTATGATACCAAAGCTATTTTCTAGCTTCATCTCCATTCCTTTAAAAACATTTTTAATTTATTTAATTTTTTAATAGAAAGATAATTGCTTTACAGAATCGTGCTGGTTTCTGCCAAACATCAGCATAACAGCATGTGTAATTTTTAAAAGCACCACATTAATTTATACTAAGGACTTAAGTTTGAGAACCACTGTATGTCTATTATGTCTCCTCCCCTTCCCTTAATCACTGTCTGCATTTAGACCCTCCTAACCTCTTCCTCGGAGAAGGCAATGGCACCCCACTCCAGTACTCTTGCCTGGGAAATCCCACGGGTGGAGGAGCCTGGTGGGCTGCAGTCCTTGGGGTCGCGAAGAGTCGGACACGACTGAGCGACTTCACCTTCACTTTTCACTTTCATGCATTGGAGAAGGAAATGGCAACCCACTCCAGTGTTCTTGCCTGGAGAATCCCAGGAACGGGGGAGCCTGGTGGGCTGCCGTCTATGGGGTCGCACAGAGTCGGACACGACTGAAGTGACTTAGCAGCAGCAGTAGCAGCAACCTCTTCCCTCGATCATTGCTGTATCTACCAAGTGCATTTCACGTATCCTGTTTCAACCCCTTCAATTTATCTTATTATTATTTTTAAAGTTAACAAATATTAATTGAGGGCCTTGATTGTCAGCAAGTTTTCCTCCACCATGTTGCTTGAATCGTTTTTCTAAAACAAAGGTCTGTTGCTTAAAATCCTGTAAGTTCTTCCTTCACCCTCAGGATAAATTCCAAAGTCATGAATAAAGCATTGATCCTGCCCCATTTCTTCCATCAACTGAAATACATTCAATGCCTTGGCCACAGTATTCATTGTTTCTTAAATAGCTAAAAATGTGATCGGATAGTATAATATAACGCTTAAGAGCTCATGTCAGGAATCACTTAGATACAGTTTCAAAACACCCCTTTGGTATTTATAATCTATGTGTCCACAGCAAGATGCTTAATTTCTTAAGTCTCAATTCTCTTCTTTGCAAAATAGACATAATAATGACTATATCACATGGCTTGAGATGAATAAATTAAATAATTTACATGAAGTGCAGAGTACAAAGTAAGAACTCAGTTTTGGTGGCTATTATAGGTGGCTATTATTTGCACATGCTATTTATGCTTTGCACATTATTCTTTCACTCATTTTCACCTGAATTATCTGTGCTCTATATTTAAATCTGTTTCCTATATCTGTCATACTCTTCTCCAGAAAGACTTCACTTAAAACCATGACTCCCAGAAATGTGATCTTTCTATCTCAGAAGTCAAGAAACTACAGACAAGAAAAAAAAAGAAAACTATGGCCTACAGACACATCTGGCCTCCTACTTATTTTTCTATAGTCTGTGAAACAAAAGCTTTAGTACTATCAGCTGAAAAGAATGCACTGCGTGAGAATTGTGAGTTAAATTTGACTCATCTAGGGGTAAAATGAGGACTATAGCCCTGGAGGCAGCATGTCCAATAGCCCTGAGAAACTACTCCAAAAAGGCAGCGGGGGAGGTCAGTATATGTGTGATCTTGGTGAAGGGGGCACGCATGCAGTCACATACATATTTTTGCAGAAGGTTTCTGCTAGTCACGGGAGCATTCATCACCATGAAAGAATTTAATGCTTCTCTAGGAATGAGGAAATGCATGAATTGGTTTCATAATATCTTCTGAAAATACCTAGCTGATATTTTTTCTCCCTATGTCCAGTTACCTCCTTTAGGTCAGAAACATTTCTTATCCTTCCTTCAACATTTAGCACATTTCCTGATTGTACACTCTCAACACGTCTTTACTGAGTGAGTGAAAGAATTATTTTCCTAAAGGGGCTTTTTTTTTTTTTGGTCGAATATGGCAAGTGTATAACTAAATATTCTGTGTCAATTCAGACTAATAAGTTCCTAATTCTAATCAGGTGCTATCTATCTGTCAACTTTATAATCCCTAATATATATTATGTCATAAAGTATAGTCTTTTGAAATAAACCATATTATTATTTCCTTTTTCTATATAAGAAACCAGAGGTACAAATCACTCAGATAACATGACTAAGGTCCCAGAATTGGAAATGATAAAGCCCAGCAGTCTGACTCAGAACCCTCTCAATTACCAAGTTATAAAGCTTTCTTATAGTAAAAATGAAGAGTGAACAGAAATAAAATGTACTTTATTTTTATTGACATTATTTTAAACAACATTTTAGATAAGTTCTAAATAAAATGTAAAAATTTAGATTAGCTCCTTCTGGGCAATCTTTTTGGCAAAATGCAGGAAAGTACTTGCTAGGTCATGGGATATGCTTGAATTTAATTATCTGTTCTTGTTGTCACTTTCATTAGTCAAAAGCTGGAAAATTTTCAAAGAGTCTAATTACTTCTCTATTACATAACATATCTTAAAAACTAGACTATTGATTATGCTTGCAATTGAAAATGAATAGTCGGAATACATGGTAAATGCAACCCTTTAGAAATAGATTCTGTCAGTCCTCAAAAAACATCTCACATCTTAGTTGAAATATAAAGAATGAAATATTATTGAATAGAAAACTTCAAGAGTGGTATGCTGCTGCTACTGCTGCTAAGTCGCTTCAGTCGTGCCCGTCTATGGGACCCCATCGACAGCAGCCCACTAGGCTCCTCTGTCCCTGAGATTCTCCAGGCAAGAATACTGGAGTGGGTTGCCATTTCCTTCTCCAATGCATAAAAGTGAAAAGTGAAAGTGAAGTCGTTCAGTCATGCCCAACTCTTAGAGACCCCATGGACTGCAGCCTACCAGGCTCCTCTGTCCATGGGATTTTCCAGGAAAGAGTACTGCAGTGGGTTGCCACTGCCTTCTTCGCAAGACTGGTATAAAAGTTATTAAGTAATTGAAGTGCTATAGTAGAGAAAAATTCAGTTACATTCAAGTACATTAAAAGCATTTGCTTAGACTGATAAAATATGGCAAAAATAAGAACTTTAAACACAGACAAATTGGTATTACATGCTGATGTAATCTCAGTTTTTGACAATACATCTCAAGTTGCTTTAAATTTATTAGATAATCCCACTGGTAATGTTTTAGCTGTTTAAGCTCACTTTTTATACCTTTGTGTGGCATAAGTCTATTTAGATACAAAGAATGCTTATACTATTTTCAACTCTTTACAACCATTGTTGGGAAAAAAAAAAAGCTGTAAAGATACATCAAGTTTTTATAGCAATAAAAAGTTTCCCAGGAAAGCTAAACCTTTCTGTATGTTAGGCAGAAATTATTAACTAGAAACCATAAATTTAATTTTTCATTAGAAAATAATGGACAATGATGGTGGATCTTTAGATGTACAGAAAATACAATCATTTCTAAATACTTCAAGAAATATTCAAATAACTTGTCTCGTGCAAGCGGGATAGGAAAATATCACAGCTTGCCGTCTGGTTCCGTCTGATGGCCATCCTTGATTCTGTGCAGATAATCTCTCAAAACAGTAACATGAATGTAGTAGAAAAATTCTTCATTCCTTCCTAGTAGGAATCTAGAAATGAGTTTTAAAAGAAAAAAAAATATTTTCTTTAAGAAATCATAAGGTAAGCTTTCTGTCTATTTAGAATTTCCTCTCTCCACCCCCCTTTTTTTCTTTAAAATCAGAGCTTACAGGTTTAACTCTTCTTTTAAAATAGGAATTACTTGTAAAATAAAAAAGATAAGTTTAATTTTCCATTAGAAAAGAATAGTCAGTTCTATGTACATTCTCATGTTATTAGTGAATAAATACATTTCTCCACCTTCCTTTCCAAACTGTATGCCTCTTTTTTGTTTTCTTGTATGTGGCACTGACCAGGTAACTTGGTAAAACCTGCAGTAAACTTTGTAAGTAATGAAAAAACTTTTAATATGTTATCTTTAAGATAGAAACTAGCCAAGAAGATCTACTAATCCTGCTGTGTTTGTCTTACTATTGGAAATTCTGACAAAGACTACAAAGAAGCAAAAAGAAATTAATAAAAGGCATTATAAGGTAAGACACAACACTGTCACAATTTGCAGATAATGTGAACATCTACTTATGAGAGATTCGATTCTCTACTACAACAATAACGAAATAGAAGTGAACCTTAAAGATGGTAACTTTCAAAATAGTAACAAAGACAATAAAATGCTTAGGAATTCCTTTGCTGTGCTGTGGTTAGTCGCTCAGTCGTGTCTGACTCTTTGTGACCCCACGGACTGTAGCCTGCCCAGCCCCTCTGTCCATGGGAATTCCCCAGGCAAGACTACTGGAGTGGGTTACTATGCCCCCCTACAGGGAATCTTCCCAACCCAGGGATGGAACCCAGGTCTCCCACATTGCAGATGGATTCTTTACTGCCTGAGCCACCAGGGAAGCCCAAGAATAGTAGAATGGCAGTGTATCCCTTCTCCAGGGGATCTTCCCAACCTAGGAATTAAACCAGGGTCTCCTGCATTGCAGGTGGAGTCTTTACCAGCTGAGCTACCAAAGAAGGCTTAGAATGACACAAGATCTCTCTATAGACAAAATTTAGATATCTCAGATCAACTCAGAGGATGATCTGAATAAACAGAGAGGCATCACATGTTCCTGGATAATATGCCTCAATTCTGGAAACAGTCACTATTTTCTAAATTAACATAAATGGTCAAGAAAGCCACAAACAAAAATTCTTGTATTTTTTGAGGAATAATTTTGAAAAAAAAAAGAAAAGGCCAGCAAATAGTAAAGTCAATCTTTAAAAACAAAAGAGGGGAACTTGTTCTACCAGATATGTTAAGATAAGATAATCTACAAAATATACTATACATTAAATGTAACATGCTATTGGTGTGATAACAAATGAATCAAAGACTATTCCAATGAGTCCAGACAGATCCATACATACTGACAACTTCACATATATTGAAGGTGCATGCATGTATGCTAAGTCGCTTCAGTTGTGACCAACTCTTTGTGACCCCATGGGCTGTAGCCTACTGGGCTCCTATGTCCACGGGATTCTCCAAGCAAGAATACTGGAGTGGATTGCCATGCCTTCCTCCAGGGGATCTTCCTGACCCAGGGATCGAACCTGTGTCTCTCACATCTCCTGCACTGGCAGGAGGGTTCTTCACCAGTAGCACCACCCGGAGCACCCCCATATTGAAGGTAGTACCACGAAACAATGAAGAAATCTATCAAGGCCAAATGTTACAGAGAATTTGATTCAATAGGAATTTTTATACCAGAGAAATCATAAGGTGCTACAACCACTTTGGAATATAATTTGGAATAAACATTCTCATGTATTCTGATACAATAATTTTTGCACAGGTTCCCTAAGAGTCTTGCACAACTCATTGTGGAAAGAATATGGAAGCAACCCAAATGTCCATCAGTGGGAGAATGAATTTTTAAAAATTATGCTGACTCAAAAATTATGCTGTTTATGCAGTCACAAAACAGTATACATAGTCTTAAAACGAATGAACTACAGGTATATACAGAACAAACGAATTTCAGAAACACAATGCTGAATGTAAAAAGCAGGTCCCGGAAAACTACATAATGTGTAATATCACATTTATGATAACACAAAACTAAACAATATGTGACTTAGAGGTGTGTGTGTGTGTGTGTTAAATAATATTTTAAAAGAATGAAAATCAAGTTCTATACAACACCCAGCCTGCCTTCTCCACTCCAGAAAAGCCCTCTAGGCAGAGAGTTGCAGACACTGGCAGTAAGACTTCATCTGCATTCACAAGACTGGTGAGTGTCAAGAGGATGTATGTGGGGCACAGACAGTGTCTGCAACACAAAAAAGTAAAAGCAAACTGAAGAGAACAATTACTTCTAGAGTGAAAACAAGTACACACTATAAGTGAGAACACTTAGTAGGAAAGTGTCACCTCCCTGCCTGTAACACAGGAGACCCAGGCTCGATCCCTGGGTTGGGAAGATTAGCTGGAGAAGGAAATGGCTCCCACTCCAGTATTCTTGCCTGGAGAATCCCATGGACAGAAGAGCCTGGAGGGCTACAGTCCATAGGATCGCAAGGAGTTGGACAGGACTGAGTAACTCGCACACAGCGCTTAGGTTGCAGCTTGGTTTGTGGTGTTCTTTTTACTATTATGCTTCCTATCTTACATATACTCTTTTAACACTTCATTAAAATGAAGAAAGAAAAAGTAAACATTTTTCTTGACATGAAAAAGTAAGTTTAAAAAAAAAAAGTGTTCCCAATTAAGAAAAAATTGTTCCCAGCTACAAAAACCTGTTAATTGCACAGTCTGTTTTCTGTACAGTACAAATATGAAAATGTTTTATTTTTTCTTCCAAAATTGTTCTGTTTACTTTTCTTAGGCAGAATACACAGCTCTGCATACATTTTCAGATATTAAAAATCTAGTTGATCAATTGTATCTCATAAATAATTCAGTTTCACCTTCTCACTGCCAGTACCTTCAAGGTATCAGGTGGAAAGAAAGTGCTAGGTAGAGGACATTTTCTGTCCTCTTGCCCCACAATATCTCTCTTCCTTCCAGCATCTGCAGGGTTGGGAAAGGAGAAGACACATTAGTCTTTCTAGCAAAAGTCTTCCTACTAGGATACCTTTATATTATAGGTGTAAGTCTTCATAGCTATTATAGTCCATTCTTGGTTGATGATGTCCCAGGCACAAGTAGGTACCCACTTGCTTCTTTTTGAGTACCTGGGAAGCCCCATGAGAAGAGGCTAATTGCCACTGCTCAGTCCTCTCATGTGGAAGATGCACTCTTATCTCCAGCCCCCTCTGCTCCCATAGCCTTTAGTACACTCCATTGTCACTGGCTGCCAGGATCTCTCATCTAGCCATCTTCTTAAGAGAGGTGTTAGCTTGGTGTGCCAGTAAGAACAACGGAAACTCAACTGTCTGTCATGTCCATTTTATATGCCCAGGTTAGCATACTGCATTGTATTATCTAATTTAATTTTCACATCTATCCTAGGAAGTAAGTATTATTCTTTGCTTCATTTTACAAATGAGGAAAATGGAGCTCAAAGATATTGAAAAACCTGCACCTAACTATTGAATGCTGGGGCTGGAGAGACCCAAAGCCCTCTGACTTTAGAATCTGAAATCAAATGATAATCAGTAAGATGCTTGGAGGAAGTGAAGTCCAACAAATGGAGGTAGTTTCATCCAGGCCAAATTCACATATGATGAACCATTCCTGTCTACACCAGAAACTTTACTCATTGTCCTTAAGATTCAGTGTCCATCTTCCCTGAAATCTGCTGACTGTTTAACTACTCATCTATAAATATCACCACTCTGCTTTCTCAGGTTATTTCTTTTCTAAATGCCGTATCTATTAACGTTTTCTTTAGATATGTTTAAAAACATCAGTTAGGTTAAGTTTTATAATGATTAGAATTTTGATTGTATTTTACTTTTTAATAGGGTAATCTCTTTTCCAACTCAAATTTTTTGGAAGACAGCACCGTTTCTTACTTTTTTAACTACCCAAACAGTTGCAATGTTAAGATACATGATAATGTATGTAGGAAAATAGAAAAAGTATACAAAACATATTCTGGGACTAATGAACATTTTTAAAGAATGATCTTGAGATACAAGTTCAATATATGAAAGTCAATCATATTCTTAATTACCAGCAAAATTGGAATTAAAAAAATTAAATATCATTTATAATATTACTCTAAAATTCAAACTCACTGGGAATAAAGCTAAAAAAGTTCATACTGAATCTATATGCTGAAAACTAAAAAGCCATTTGTGAAAGAAATCAAAGAAGACCTAAAATGGAGAAACATCTTCTGTTTATGGATTGAGGATGCAGTATTGCTATGATGTAAATCCTTCTCAATTTAAAATATGGATTCATGTCAATGTATGGCAAAACCAATACAGTATTGTAAAGTAAAATAAAGTAAAAATAAAAATAAAAAAAAATAAAAAATAAAATAAAATATAGGTTCAGTGTAATGTTTATCAAAACCACAGTTTTAAAATATTTACAAGTTGTATGTAAAATTTAAACAGAAAGACAAAGCAACAGAATAGTCAAAACAATTCTGAAAAAGATCAAAATAGATTAGATAACTTATACACCTGATTTCAAGACTACATGTAAACTAGAGTGATGAAGAAAAGAACATAGTACTGGTGAAAGAACAGAACAGATCAATGGAACAATGACCAATGGAACATAATGGAAAGACTAGAAATAGATCCCACACAAAATAGTAAAATAATGTTTGACATAGTGCAAAGGCAATTCAAAAGATAAAGCATAGTCTTTTCACCAAAAAGTGCTGTTACAATTGGATGACCACATTAAAAAAAAAAAGTTAAATTGACCTGTCACATCTAACACAAAATTATCTAAAATGGAGTTATAGTTGTAACTGTGAACAGCAAAACTACAAAATTTCTACGAAAAGTCTATGTGATCTTGGGTTTTGCAAATAGTTTTTAGATATTACACTAAAATCACAATCCACAAAAATAATATTTTGGACTTAATCAAAATTAAAAATGATATAATAGTTTCTTATAAAGCTAAACATATACTTATCATAAAAACCCAACTATTCTGTTGCTAGATATATACCCAGGGAATTAAAATTTTTTGTTCACACAAAATCTGTATGTGAATGTTTATAGCAGCTTTATTCATAATCACAAAAACTTGAAAACATGCAATTGTCCTTCAATGGGTGAGTGGTTAAACAGTTATATCTAAACAATGGAATTCTACTCAGAAACCAAAAATTAATAAACTTTTGCTTCACATAACAAAATGGACAAACCTTAAGTGCATTTTGCTAAGTGAGATAAACCAGCCAAATAGTCTACATGTACATATGATATTCTCTGAAAGACTGTGAAAACAGATGCAGGACAAAAGGAAGAGTTGATCATAAGGAGCACACAAAATTTTGAGGGTGATAGAAATATTCTGTATGGTAGATAACATGATTATACGTTTGTCAAAACCCATAGAACTGTACGCCAAGAGGACGTTTATGTTAGAGGATTAAAAAATAATCAGTAGTGATGTTGAAAAGGACCCTAAACAGAATGCAGTTGGTGATACATGAATCTAACTGTAATACAATTGTAGACACAATTACACTGAAGAGGATGTGAAAGAAAGGGGCTGACCTTTGTAATGTTGTCAAACAGTATTTTAAGTAGATATTGTAAGGTTACAGACAAAAAGAACTACACAAACACTTTGGCTGGTAAAGTTGTTTCTCAAAGAATATGATTTAAGTAATTCTGAATCTAAGTTACATGTATAATAGGACTGAAGAAGTAAGTAAATATATTGTAGATAATGACAGCCAGGTTTCTCACTATTAAAAAGTAACAAATAAGCAAGGTGTCAGGCTATAAGGATACTTTTAGTATTTCTCTAATATAAATACACCAATGTAATATCTCCAATATAATGTTACATTAGAGATGGCAGTACATTATTTTAATTTTATGATTTTGATTTCTAAGCACTATTTTTAAAAATAAAAGGTAGGACAACTTCTTGTGAAGTGGCTGAATATTGGCCTTGACCTGGGAAAAAATAAGAAGGGAGGTTGGAGCATTGTGCAGTGTCAAAGAGGAAAGAACTCCAAAAGTGAAAAAAAAAAAAAAAAGATTAAGAGAGAGCAAGGAAGGAAGGAGCAGAGGGAAAGAGGAAGGGAGGAAAAGAAAGAGGAAGAAAAAGAAAGAATGGAGGAGGGAGAGAGGAATGGAGACATGCCAACCAAAAAGAGCCCCTCAGTGTCCAAAGCTGAACAATTTGAGCAACAACAACAAAAAATAACAATATCGGGTTATAACCCAACTTATAAAATAGGTGTTCGTGAGTTCATGTTAAAATAAGTAAACTATTGACTGACTGAGAAGAGACAACTTCTCTTTTCAGAGAAATTCTAGTTAATAAATGTAGACAGTATCTTGCTAAACTGATGCATTACTTCTATTTATATTTTATAGATTCCATAGAATCTTCTGCATACATGATCATGTTGTTTGTGGATAAAGACTGATTTACTTATTTTGTTACCACCTGGATGCCTTTTATTTCTTTTATTGCCTAGTTCATAGGCTAGAACCTCCAGACGAATGCTTATTTAGGAGTAATGAGAGCAGAAATTCTTGCTTCATTACATGACAAGGGGAAAATAACTTAACCTTTAAATGTTAAGTATGATGTTATCTGTAAGTTTTTGGAAGATACCAGTCTTGTCTGCTCAGGTGTCTTCAAAAATGATAGTGTGCTTAGTTTGCCATAACAAAATACCATAGATTGGGGGCCTGTCCTTTTTCTCTCTTTTTCTTTATTGCTTATTAATTATTACTTAGTATTTTGTTATTTTTATTGTTTGAGTCAGCATTTATGGAGTACATCTTTTACTTATCTACCTCTAAGGAATATTCCACTTTACCTTGAGCATATATTTCTTGCAATAATATCCTTTCATTTTTCCCTTCCAGCCTTTGTGTTGTTCAACATTTTCTTCATGTTATAAACTCCAGTACACAAACAACTGTGTCTCTCATGCTGTTGTTAATCTGGAAGCTGAAGATAAACGTATAACCCTATTTGATACTACACGTAAAAATAAATTCCAAATTTTGTAAATATTAAAAAATAAAGTAACAAAGTATGAAAAATACCATAGGTAAATATATTTATAATATAGAATGAGGAAGATATTTCTAAGTGTTTAGAGGAAATCAGGAGCCACAGAGAAAAACAATACCTGATTTAATACATAAAAATGAACATTTTAGTATGACAAGAAATCATTAGCAAAGTTTAAAAAAAACCAGAGGGAAAAGAAGTAGCACAAAAGGAATGAAACATTGCTATTTTAAAAATTAATTTTAAACACCAATAGGATAAAAAATGGGCAATGATTATGAACAGGCATTTGATGAACAAGAAAATATAAAGGGCAATTAACATGAAACATGCTCTATCCATGTTCAGAGAAGGAAAACAGAAATCACTGTAAGTATTTCTACCAGGAAGAGTTTTATTACAGGAAATTAAGTGCTTACATACTCACTGAAATAGCCAGAGGAAAAAGTCAGGAAATGCTACTCTGGCTCTGAGCTTCATCACCACGCTTAGAAAACTAAGAAGTCACACCTGTCACCAAGGCCAGGAACCATGGTAATCTATGCCCCCGATAATCCCAGCTGCTGCAGGCAGAGGTGGGAGGTTGGAACTTTGGTTAAGGCTTGTGCATTCGTCAAACATTGACAGAATCAACTTCTGCATGACAGAATCTTAACTAGGATGCCTCTGGCAGAAGATTGTGACAAAGATCATCCTCAGAATTCCAGTCCAGTCTTACAGGGAGAAGACAGAGGTGCTCAACTTTATGAACGCTAGATGAATCTGTATGGCAAAACGGGTGAGATATTTAAATAGTTTCTTGGTAAATTCTTTTTAAAAGCTTATATACACACTATTGTTCATACACTCTCAGCCCAGACTGATGGCATAATCAAAGAAACAGCAAGCAAAAAACACTTTCAAAATAATTATTTTCCTTTTTCGCCTTTCTTGAAAACTGTGAAGGGTACACAAAGATCAAAGTTACATTCCTTAAAATCCTTTATGCTCCATTTCCTCAAATGCTGATGATTCCATGCTTCTTTAAAACTCTTTCTAAGCAAGCCTATGTGCAAAAATCTTGATTTTTTTTTTTTTTACTCAAGCAGCCATGCCATGTCACAGTTATATATGACCAAATCTCAAAGAACCAATTTTGCAAGTGGTGGTTTTATAATCGTTCCAAAATACTCACTCTTTACCCCAGTCTTTATATGGGATATATTTCCATAACCTGTTGAAGTTGTGCTTGGGCATATGACTTGTTTTGGCCGATAGAATATATGATACATCTAGAGCTTAAGAGGCATCCCAGTGTTTCTATTAATATGTGTGCTCTGAAGTAATTCCTTCCTTGACCATATTAAGAACATCACTGTGACAACTGCTATCCTCAATCTGGGTCCCGATTGACCCAGAATCCTGCTATGTTACAGTATTATTCTAATTGCTTTACATAAGTTAAGCAAATTTTATACTCATAACAAACCTTTGAGCTAAGATTGTTGCCTCTATTTTACAGATGAGGAAGCTGAGGCCAAAATAAATAAATAAAAACAAATAAAACTTTATTACCCAAGTTTATTGCAATAGATTGTCACCCTGCTTGTTTAACTTGCATGCAGAGTACATCATGTGAAATGCCACCTGGATGATGCCCAAGCTGGAATAAGACTGTCGGGAGAAATATCAGTAACCTCAGATGTGCAGACGACACCACCCTTATGGCAGAAAGTGAAGAGGAACTAAAAAGTCTCTTGATGAAAGTGAAAGATGAGAGTGAAAAACCTGGCTTGAAACTAAACATTCAAAAAAGGAAGATCATGGCATTGAGTCCCATCACTTCACAGGAAATAGATGGGAAACAATACAAACAGTGAGAGACTATTTTCTTGGGCTCCAAAATCACTACAGATGGTGACTGCAGTCATGATATTAAAAGATGCTTGTACCTTGAAAGAAAAGCTATGACAAACCTAGATAGCATATTAAAAAGCAGAGATATTACTTTGCTGACAAAAGTCCATATAGTTAAAGGTATGGTTTTTCCAGTAGTCATGTATAGATGTGAGAGTTGAAACATAAACAAAGCTGAGTGCCAAAGAACTGATGCTTTTGAAATGTGGAGTTGGAGAAGACTCTTGAGAGTCCCTAAGACAGCAAGGAGATCCAACCAGTTCATCTTAAAGGAGATCAGTCCTGAATATTCATTGGAAGGACTGATGCTAAAGCTGAGACTCCAAAACTTTGGCCAGAAACATATCAAAAAACAGAAACATATCAATACCTAATACAGAAATTTTTTTCAGTTTTACTGCCCAAAAGTCACCCAATAATCCCCATCCTCAAACTCATCATATAAACCAGACCACAGAAGTTTTTTCCATGTGCTTGAAAGAATCCCAACAAGGAAAACCAACGAGTAAATGCATTCATAAGTTATAATTGAAGATCATTAAGAACTTGGAAAGAAGTAGAGGAAGTAAAAGAGAGTAACTGAAATTGCTGACATGACCAGTGTTCTTTATAAAACCCATTTACTAAAAGCTTATGCTTACTGTTTTACTTTTGGATGACAGTATAAAAGAAAAGTTTGATATATAATAGATCAGAGTGGGTTCAGCTGTCACTCAGTTACATTAAACTAATACTTGATTATAATATGAGAAAAATAATTGATCTTTTGCACTTACCATCACTTTTTTAATATGAAAAGATGAGCTGGAATATAATTTAGGTAATTTTTTAAAATCTTATTTTAAGAAGTACTTTATATGCAATATATCAGTGATTTTCATTGTGTCTGATATATATAAAAGATTAATGGAATTGTTCATGGAATATTCAAGGTTTGAGGGAACACAGCTTTATAATGAAAGTATAAACTCCATACTCTTAATGGATTATTTATTGTTTTGAGCTTGTCATAGCATTTATGTAAGTTACATGTTTAAGGATCTATGCAATTATTTCTAAATTTGCTCATCACTTGGTAATAATCTAGCTCAATATTTTCATCTCCATTTAATATGAGGAAATGTGAGGTTGGAGATTAAATGAAATACTTCTCACACAAAATTAGAAGATGTGGTAGGTTTATTATTTTTAGATTTCATAAGCTAAGAACTTCTTTCACTGAATTATAATTTACTAAAGTATAATGTGCTCTTCCTACTAAAGTCTGAGTGTTTCTAATGTTGGCATAGCATAGTCTCAAAAAAAAAAAAAAAGAGGCATTTTAGGAAGAAATGTTAATAAGTGAAGACCAAATTATGCCTTTAAATTTTTATATGTGGTTTCGATCCCTACGTCAGGAAGATTCCCTGGAGGAGGACATGGCAACCCACGCCAGTATTCTTGCCTGGTAAATCCCATGGGCAGAGTCTGTGCATGTGTTTGCATATGTGTGTATTACATCAACTATCCATTCCCAAGGATTCTTCCTCTTATAGCTCCATCAATACCACTCTTCTAATAAGACTGCATGTTCCAGAACACAGTGCAGAACAACCCTTCTAGTACTTCCAGCATTGTATCCTGGAAATCATACTCTCCTAATATATGGACAAATGTAGTGGATACTAGTGCAGATGTTGATGTGGTAAAGGGGTAAAGGTGAGGGAAGGAAACATTTATGTATGAAGTATCATCTGATGTTTTGATCAAAATGACCTTTGCAACCAAATGTTAAATGCTGCCTCTAGAAGTCATTCAAAGTCGTTATATCTTCTTTTGGCCCCTAACACTTTTCTGGTTCAGAAGATAGAGCATACATACCACTAGCTTATTCTTACAAAAACAAAATCCACAATGAAATGCTGCTAGTAAAAAAAAATTTCCCAGGAAGGTCTATTTTCACTCTTTCTTTTCCAGCATACATGCAGGGTTCCTGTGTGTGTATGCGTGCATGTGTATGTCTGTATGTTTTCTGAAGCCCGTTCCTCTGAAAAGTCAAGGAAAAGTGTAATAGGTCCCTTAGTCTGCTGCTTAAATAGTCCTTGTCCTACATATTTTAAAATTGGAAATTTAGCTAAGGCTGAATATCAGCCTAATTTCTGGGACTAGATCTAAGGTGAAGTGTGTCAGTGAACAAGTAGAATATAAGGAGTTACCTTGTCTGACAGCAAATTGAAGGACCTGCATGGATCTCTTCCTTTTGAAAATGAATAATGAGGAAACAACAGAAAAACAATAACAATATGGAGTCTTTGAAAAGCATTTTGATGCCAAGAGAAAGGAAAAATTGTTTAAAACATCCCAAGTCTGAAAGTGACTAAAAACAGAAGAAAATTTTTGAAATTTGTCTTATATCTTCTATAAGCTTGAATAGGCATCTTCACAAGGCCTAGAGGAGCTATCCCACGTTGAAGGTCAGGAACGGTGGCGGTAAGGAGATATCCCTCGTCCAAGGTAAGGAGCAGCAGCTGTGCTTTGCTGAAGCAGCCATGAAGAGATACCCCACGCCAAGGTAAGAGAAACCCAAGTAAGATGGTAAGTGTTGCAAGAGGGCATCAGAGGGAAGACACACTGAAACCATACTCACAGAAAACTAGTCAATCTTATCACACTAGGACCACAGCCTTGTCTAACTCAATGAAACCAAGCCATGCCTATGGGGCAACCCAAGACGGGTGGGTCATGGTGGAGAGGCCTGACAGAATGTGGTCCACTGGAGAAGGGAATGGCAAGCCACTTCAGTATTCTTGCCTTGAGAACCCCATGAACAATATGAAAAGGCAAAATGATAGGATACCCAAAGAGGAACTCCCCAGGTTATTAGGTGCCCAATATGCTACTGTAGATCAGTGGAGAAATAAATCCAGAAAGAATGAAGGGATGGAGCCAAAGCAAAAACAATAGCCAGTTGTGGATGTGACTGGTGATAGAAGCAAGATCCGATGCTGTAAAGAGCAATATTTCATAGGAACCTGGAATGTCAGGTCCATGAATCAAGGCAAATTGGAAGTGGTCAAAGAAGAGATGGCAAGGGTGAACATCGACATTCTAGGAATCAGCAAAATAAGATGGACTGGAATGGGTGAATTTAACTCAGATGACCATTACATCTACTACTGTGGGAAGGAATCCCTCAGAAGAAATGGAGTAGCCATCATGGTCCACAAAAGAGTTCAAAATGCAGTACTTGGATGCAGTCTCAAAAACAACAGAATGATCTCTGTTCGTCTCCAAGGCAAACCATTCAATATCACAGTTATCCAAGTCTATGCCCCAACCAGTAACACTGAAGACACTGAAGTTGAACGGTTTTATGAAGACCTACAAGATCTTTTAGAACTAACACCCAAAAAAGATGTCCTTTTCATTATAGGGGACTGGAATGCAAAAGTAGGAAGTCAAGAAACACCTGAAGTAACAGGCAGATTTGGCCTTGGAAGGTGGAATAAAGCAGGGCAAAGACTAATAGAGTTTTGCCAAGAAAATGCACTGGTCATAGCAAACACCCTCTTCCAATGCCGTTCTCCCATATCATCCTGCCCTCGCTCTCTCCCACAAAGTCCAAAGGACTGTTCTATACATGTGTGTCTCTTTTGCTCTCTCACATACAGGGTTATCGTTACCTTCTTTCTAAATTACATATATATGCGTTAGTATACTGTATTGGTGTTTTTCTTTCTGGCTTACTTCACTCTGTATAATTGGCTCCAGTTTCATCCACCTCAGTAGAACTGATTCAAATGTACTCTTTTTAATGGCTGAGTAATATTCCATTGTATATATGTACCACAGCTTTCTTATCCATTCATCTGTGGATGGGCATCTAGGTTGCTTCCATGTCCTGGCTATTATAAACAGTGCTGCGATGAACATTGGGGTACACGTGTCTCTTTCAATTCTGGTTTCCTGGGTGTGTATGCCCAGCAGTGGGATTGCTGGGTCATATGGCAGTTCTATTTCCAGGGTTTTAAGGAACCTCCATACTGTTCTCCAGAGTGGCTGTATTAGTTTGCATTCTCACCAACAGTGTAAGAGGCTTCCCTTTTCTCCACACCCTCTCCAGCATTTATTGCTTGTAGACTTTTGGATAGCAGCCATTCTGACTGGCATGAAATGGTACCTTATTGTGGTTTTGATTTGCATTTCTTTGATAATGAGTGATATTGATCATCTTTTCATATGTTTGTTAGCCATCTGTATGTCTTCTTTGGAGAAATGTCTGCTTAGTTCTTTAGCCCATTTTTTTTATTGGGTCATTTATTTTTCTGGAATTGAGCTGCAGGAGTTGCTTGTATATTTTTGAGATTAATTCTTTGTCAATTGCTACGTTTGCTATTATTTTCTCCCATTCTGAAGGCTGTCTTTTCACCTTGCTTATAGTTTCCTTCGTTGTGCAGAAGCTTTTAATTAGGTCCCATTTATTTATTTTTGCTTTTATTTCCAATATTCTGTGAAGTAGGTCATAGAGGATCCTGATGTGGTTTTTGTCAGAGAGTGTTTTGCCTATGTTTTCTTCTAAGAGTTTTATAGTTTCTGGTCTTACATTTAGATCTTTAATCCATTTTATTTTTTGTGTATAGTGTTAGAAAGTGATCTAGTTTCATCCTTTTACAAGTGGTTGACCAGTTTTCCCAGCACCACTTGTTAAAGAGATTATCTTTTCTCCATTGTATATTCCTGCCTCCTTTGTCAAAGATAATGTGTCCATAAGTGCGTGGATTTATCTCTGGGCTTTCTATTTTTTTCCATTGATCTATATTTCAGTCTTTGTGCCAGTACTGTACTGTCTTGATGACTGTGGCTTTGTAGTAGAGCCTGAAGTCAGGCAGGTTGATTCCTCCAGCTCCATTCTTCTTTCTCAAGATTGCTTTGGCTATTTAGGTTTTTTGTATTTCCATACAAATTGTGAGATTATTTGTTCTGGTTCTGTGAAAAATACCGTTGGTAGTTTGATAGGGATTGCACTGAATCATAGATTGCTTTGGGTAGTATACTCATTTTCACTATGTTGATTCTTCCGATCCATGAACACGGTATATTTCTCCATCTATTAGTGTCCTCTTTGATTTCTTTCACCAGTGTTTCATAGTTTTCTATATATAGGTCTGTTGTTTCTTTAGGTAGATATATTCCTAAGTATTTTATCCTTTTTGTTGCGATGGTGAATGGAATAGTTTCCTTAATTTCTCTTTCTCATTTCTCATTGTTAGTGTATAGGAATGCAAGGGATTTCTGTGTGTTGATTTTATATCCTGCAACTTTATTATATTCATTGATTAGCTCTAGTAATTTTCTGGTGGAGTCTTTAGGATTTTCTATGTAGAGGATCATGTCATCTGCAAACAGCGAGAGTTTTACTTCTTTTCCAATCTGGATTCCTTTTATTTCTTTTTCTGCTCTGATTGCTGTACCCCAAACTTCCAAAACTATGTTGAATAGTAGTGGTGAAAGTGGGCACCCTTGTCTTGTTCCTGACTTTAGGGAAATGCTTTCAGTTTTTTACCATTGAGGATAATGTTTGCTGTGGGTTTGTCATATATAGCTTTTATTATGTTGAGGTATGTTCCTTCTACTCCTGCTTTCTGGAGGGTTTTTATCATAAATGGATGTTGAATTTTGTCAAAGGCTTTCTCTGCATCTATTGAGATAATCATATGGTTTTTATTTTTCAATTTGTTAATGTGGTATATTACATTCATTTATATGTGGATATTGAAGAACCCTTGCATCCCTGGGATAAAGCTCACTTGGTTATGATGTATGATCTGTTTAAATTGTTGGATTCTGTTTGCTAGAATTTTGTTAAGGATTTTTGCATCTATAGTCATCAGTGATATTGGCCTGTAGTTTTCTTTTTATGTGGCATCTTTGTCAGGTTTTGGTATTAGAGTGATGGTGGCCTCATAGACTGAGTTTGGAAGTTTATCTTCCCTTGATATTTTCTGGAAGAATTTGAGTAGGATAGGCATTAGCTCCTCTCTAAATTTTTGGTAGAATTCAGCTGTGAAGCCGTCTGGACCTGGGCTTTTGTTTGTTGGAAGATTTCTGATTACAGTTTCAATTTCTGTGTTTGTGATAGGTCTGTTAAGATTTTCTATTTCTTCCTGGTTCAGTTTTGGAAAATTGTACTTTTCTAAGAATTTGTCCATTTCTTCCAATTTGTCCATTTAATTGGCATATAATTGCTGATATTAGTCTCTTATGATCCTTTGTATTTCTGTGTTGTCTGTTGTGATCTCTCCATTTTCATTTCTAATTTTGTTGATTTGATTTTTCTCTCTTTGTTTCTTGATGAGACTGGCTAATGGTTTATCAATTTTATTTAACATCTCAAAGAACCAGCTTTTGGCTTTGTTGATTTTTGCTATGGTCTCTTTCGTTTCTTTTGCATTTATTTCTTTCCTAATTTTTAAGATTTCTTTCCTTCTACTAACCCTGGGGTTCTTCATTTCTTCCTTTTCTAGTTGCTTTAGGTGGAGTTAGGTTATTTATTTAACTTTTTTCTTGTTTCTTGAGGTAAGCCTGTATTGCTATGAACCTTCCCCTTATCACTGCTTTTACAGTATCCCACAGGTTTTGGGTTGTTGTGTTTTCATTTTCATTTATTTCTATGCATATTTTAATATCTTTTTAAATTTCTTCTGTGATTTGTTGGTTATTCAGCAGCATATTGTTCAGCCTCCATATGTTGGAATTTTTAATAGTTTTTCTCCTGTAATTGACATCTAATCTACTGCGTTGTGGTCAGAAAAGAAGCTTGGAATGATTTCATTTTCTTTGAATTTACCAAGGCTAGATTTCTGGCCTAGGATGTGATCTATCCTGGAGAAGGTTCCATGTGAGCTTGAGGAAAAGGTGAAATTCATTGTTTTGGGGTGAAATGTCCTATAGATATCAATTAGGTCTAACTGGTCTACTGTATCATTTAAAGTTTGTGTTTCCTTGTTACTTTTCTGTTTAGTTTATCTATCTATATTATCTATTTATCTATAGGTGTGTGGGGGGGTATTAGAGTCTCTCACTATTATTGTGTTATTGTTAATTTCCCCTTTCATACTTGTTAGCATTTGTCTTATATATTGCAGTGCTCCTATGTTGGGTGTATATATATTTATAATTGTTATATCTTCTTTTTGGATTGATCCTTTGATCATTATGTAGTATCCATCTTTATCTCTTTCCACAGCCTTTGTTTTAAAGTCTATTTATCTGATATGAGTATTGCTACTCCAGCTTTCTTTTGGTCTCTATTTGTGTGGAATGTCTTTTTCCAGCCTTTCACTTTCAGTCTGTATGTGTCCCTTGTTTTGAGATGGGTCTCTTGTAGACAACATATATAGGGGTCTTGTTTTTGTATCCATTCAGCCAGTCTTTGTCTTTTGGTTGGGGCATTCAACCTATTTACATTTAGGTAATTATTGATAAGTATGATCCCGTTGCCACTTACTTTATTGTTTTGGGTTCAAGTTTATACACCCTTTCTGTGTTTCCTGTCTAGAGAAGATCCTTTAGCATTTGTTGGAGAGCTGGTTTTGTGGTGCTGAATTCTCTCAGCTTTTGCTTGTCTGTAAAGCTTTTGATTTCTCCTTCATATTTGAATGAGATCCTTGCTAGGTATAGTAATCTGGGCTGTAGGTTATTTTCTTTCATTACTGTAAGTATGTCCTGCCATTCCCTTCTGGCCTGAATGTTTCTATTGAAAGATCAGCTCTTATCCTTATGGGAATCCCCTTTACCCGCACCTTCTTAAAGGAAACAAAAGCTGAAGGCCAAATTTCTTCACACAAAAAAAACTGCTGTGCCAGACTTCCTTGTGAGTTAGAACTCCATCAAATAGGAAGGGAAAATGCTCTCTTTTGTTATTGTTCAACCCAGGTTAGCACAGTAAATGTAAGGACCAACAATCCAGTTGGATATCAATGCAAAAAATTCTAAATAAAGTAGTAGCAAACAGAATTCAAAGTATATATTTTCCATAATAAAAAGTTCTTGCTAAGAATAGATGATTTAATATAAAGTGATCTATTATTATGATTTACTGTTTGATATATGCAAGGGGAAGAGAAATGATTATCTTCATAAAACTAAAAGGTATTAGATAAAATTCAAAACAATCATTTAAAAGATGCCCATTAGGGCTACCCTGATAGTGGTAAAGAAGCTGCCTGCCAATGCAGGAAGCATGGGTTCAATCCCTGGTCTGGGAAGATCCCACATGCCATGGAGCAACAAAGCCCATGTGCCACAACTATTGAGCCTCTACTCTAGAGCCTGGGAACTGCAACCATTAAGCCCACATTCCCTAACTACTGAATCCCACATGCCTAGAGTTGCTCTGCAACAATAGAAGCCACCATAGAGAGAAGCCTGCACATTGCAAAGAAGAGAAGTCCCTACTCCCCACAACTAGAGAAAAGCCTGCAAAGCAATGAAGATCCAACTCAGCCAAAAATAAATAAATAAATAAAATTATATAAAAATATTCTTATTAAAATAGAAACAGAGAAATTCCTCCTTATTATGGTGAATAAATATACACAACTATTTGTATGCATAATGTAAATCATTAACATGAATGTATATTATTGTGTACATGCATTAATCCAAAAGCTAATCTCAGATTGAATGCTTCAGCAATAGAAGCATTCATATTAAAACCAGAAAGAAGCAAAATGCTTATTATTGCTGCTATCATTAATTAGCCTGGCAGATCTAGCCAAGATAACTAGCAAGAGAAAGAAACATAAGGCATAAACATTTAAAAGGAGAATGCAATATTTTCATTAAAGCAGATAACTGTTATTTTGCCCTAAAATTTTGAGAATAATTTGTTCAGTTACTAGATACAGAGAGAAGACTCAGTAAGTATGCTGGACTTATATGCTTCCCTGGTGGCTCAGAGGTTAAAGCATCTGCCTGGAATGCAGGAGACCTGGGTTCGATCCCTGGATTGGGAAGATTATATCTATATGTAAGCAATAGTCTGTTATGAAATACAATGGAAATAAAAGTCAAATTTTAAAAATACCTTATATATGAGAAACTAACCTTAATAAGAAAAGTAGTACATTTATATAACAAAAAGGAATTTAATGTTACTAAAGGATATCAAAAAGATTTGTATAAATGCCAAGATTTATTATATTCCTGGATAAGATAACAATGTAAATATTGCAGTTTTTAAAATTTGAAAGTTATGCAAGCTAATTCTAAAGTTTATATGGAAAAAATAATTTAGTGAGAATAGACTTAATTTTGAAATATCAATATTTTGAAATAACATTGATTTAATAAATATTAAACCCCCCAAAATTCTAAATTAAATATGGGAATATTTTCCCCCAGTGATCTTAGAAATAAATGTTTTAAATACACAAAAGAGCCTTGGTGGCTCAGACAGTAAAGAATCTGCCAGCAATGCAGGAGAAGTGGGTTCTATCCATGAGTCAGGAAGATCCCCTGGAGAAGGAAATGGCACCCCACTCCAGTATTCTTGCCTGGAGAATTCCATGGACAGAGGAGCCTGGAGGGCTACAGTCCATGGGGTCACAAAGAGTCATACATGACTGAGCTGCTAAAATTTTAAATTCATAAAGCTCAAAAACCATGAGAGAAAGATTAATAAATTTGTGTGAAAATTAAAATATCCACATAAAAACATAAACTCAAAGAACAATTTCAAAAAAAATTCAACATATCTGACAAATTAACTTTCATGTTTGTAGAGGCATTTCAAATCTATAAGGAAAACATCAGCAATTTAAAAAAATGGTAGAGGACAGTTCTCAGAAAATGAAAAATATTGTGTTTAAATATTTTTAAAAGTTCCTTTATCTTGATTATAGAGATATCTAAATAAAAATTAAGATATCACCTATTATTTTAAGAAATGAAAAAACATTTGGAAGCTCACATTATCAGAGTGGGTATGGAATAAAAGGCATCTTTGGACACAATCAATGGGAGCATACATTACATAAACCATGTAGAGACTGATTTTGCAATATCTATTAAAATTACAAAAGCACATAATCTTTTACCAGATAGTTCCACTAAGTAATACCTGCAAGTATACTTTATGTTCTTGGGCTCCAAAATCACCATGGACTGGAATGATGCTGAGGCTAAAGCTCCAATACTTTGGCCACTTGTTGGGAAGAACTGACTCATTGGAAAAGACCCTGATACCAATTCATGGGTTGAAGCCTTAATCACCAGTGTGATGGTATTTGGAAGTGGAGTCTTTGGGAGGTATTTAAATTTGGGTGAAGTCATGGAATTGGAGGTAGAGCCCCCAGGATGGGACTGGTGCCCTTATAAAAGTATGCAGAGACCTGAATTCTGTAGCTGTCTGCCAAGTAAGAAAACCAGGAAGAGCATCGTCATCAGAACCTGACCATGCTGGCACCTTCAAACTTCTCAGCCTCCAGAACAGTGAGAAATACATATTTGTTGTTTAAAACACTCAATAAATGGCATTTGGCTTATAACAATCTGAGCTAAGAAATCATTCATGATTTAGCTATTAGAAACAATACTTCAATAAATAAACTTATAAATATATCATTAGACAATATTACCAATATTGTTGTTTAGTCGCTCAGTCGGTTTCAACTCTTTGCAACCCCATAGACTGCAACACACCGAATTTCCCTGTTCTTCACTATTTTCCGAGCTTGCTCAAACTCATGGCCACTGAGTTCATGAAGTCATGCAACCATCTTGTCCTCTGTCATCCCCTTCTCCTGCCTTCAATCTTCCCCAGCATCAAGGTCTTTTCCAATGAGTTAGCTCTTTGCATCAGGTGGCCAAAGTATTGGAGTCACCTCCAGTGAATATTCAGGACTGATTTCCTTTAGGACTGACTGGTTTGATCTCCTTGGACTTCAAGGAGCTCTCAAAAGACTTCTCCAACACCACAGTTCAAAAGCATCAAGTCTTCGGTGCTCAGCCTTCTTTATGGTCCAACTCTTGCATCCATACATGACTCCTGGAAAAACCATAGCTTTGACTATATGGACCTTTGTCAGCCAAGAAATGTCTCTGCTTTTTAATATACTGTTAGGTTGGTCATAGCTTTTCATCCAAGGAGCGGCATCTTTTAATTTCATGGCTGCAGTCACCATCTGCAGTGATTTTGGAGCCCAAGAAAATAAAGTCTCTCACTGTTTCCATTGTTTCCCCATATATTTGCCATGAAGTGATGGAACTGGGTGCCATGATTTTAGCTTTTTGAATGTTGAGTTTTATGCCAACTTTTCCGCTCTCTTCTTTCACTTTCATCAAGAGACACTTTAGTTCCTCTTTGCTTTCTGCCATAAGGTTGGTGTGATCTGTGTATCTGAGGTTATTGATACTTCTCCTGGCAATCTTGATTCCAGCTGGTGCTTCATCCAGCCCGGCATTTCACATGATGTACTCTTCTGCTCCAGGAGATGGTAAAGGACAGGGAAGCCTGGCATGCTGCAGTCCATGGGATTGCAAAGAGTTGGACACCACCGAATGATTGAACAACACTTTGAATATAAGTTCAATATATTTAACTTATATTTTATATATATTATCTATAATATATTTACTAACATATATACTTATAATATATTTAATATTATAACAGAGTGACAATATACAGCCTTGACATACTCCTTTTCCAATTTAAACCAGTTCGTTGTTCTATGTCCAGTTCTAACTGTTGCTTCTTTATCTGCATACAAGTTTCACAGGAGGCAGATAAGGGGATCTGGTATTCCCATCTCTTTAAGAATTGTGCACAGTTTGCTGTGATCCACACAGTCAAAGGCTTTAGCATAGTCAGTGAAACAGAAATAGATGTTTTTCTGGAATTCTCTTGCCTTTTCTATGATCCAATGGATGTTGACTATTTGATATCTGGTTCCTCTGCCTTTTCTAAATTCAGCTTGAACATCTGGAAGTTCTTGATTCCTGTGCTGTTTAAGCCTAGCTTGCTCAGGAATTTGAGCATTACTTTACTATCATGTGAAATGAGTGCAATTGTGGGGTAGTTTGAATATTCTTTGGCATTGCCCTTCATTGGGATTGGAATGAAAACTGACCTTTTCCAGTCCATGGCCACTGCTGATTTTTTCAAATTTGCTGGCATATTGAGCGCAACACTTTCTCAGCATCGTCTCTTAGGATTTGAGATAGCTCAGCTGGAATTCCATCACCTCCAGTAGCTTTATTCTTAGTGATGCTTCCTAAGGCCCACTTGACTTCACACTCCAAAATATCTGGCTCTAGGTGAATGATCACACCATTTTGGGGTTTGTCACAATTCTTGAATCTATCAGTGATGACTCCGATTTTCAATTTCTAAAATTCTTAGCCATTATCTCTTTCTTTCCTCTATTTGGAGACTTTAAATACAAATATCTTAGGTTTTAAAAAATATCATTTCCCCTGTCTTTTAGACTCTTTTCTGAATTTACAACCTTGTTTGTCCTCTCCATGTTTCAGCCCAGATATTTTCTATTAACCTTTCACTCAGTTTACTAATATTATCTTCACATGTCTTTAATATACTATTAAATCAATCTATTGTTTTCTATTTGAATTATTTTATTTATGCATTCTAGATTATGCATTTTGTTCTTTTTATGGATTTTAGTTCTACTATAAGTATCTACTTTATCATTTTTAAAAAATATATTAATCAGAGTTATTTTCAGTGCTAGTCTAATAACTTCAAAGTATTTGTTACCTGCTGTTCTGTTCATCCTGCCTATTTTCTCTTGCTTGCAGTTATTTAGTACTGTGTCCTACCATTGACGAATTTTGTTTTGTTTTTAATGCCAGCATGTACACACACATTGAAGCTTACATGAGTTTCTTTGAAGTTACATGACATCTTCTTTTTTCAGATTTACATTTGTTTCTGGCTGTCAGCCTGCTATGGATCACCTTAATCTTGTATGGACTGAGCTGTTGAAAAACTGAATTTCAGTCTTTTGTGAGACATGATCAATTTCCTTTTTTTATTATTCCTAGGATGTAACATTTCAGGAATCCCAACTATAACTTCTAAAGGTTTCATCCTTGGCAGAACCTGAACTGAATTTTGTCCTCCTCACACCATGAGTGTTGACATTCTGCTAGGCTTCTCAGCATTTTATTTGCTGCTTTCTGCTTGACTTCTTACTCTTAGCTATCGTTTACAAACAATAAACACTTCAAGGGAAATAGTGACACCAAATGTTAGACTAAGCTCAATGCATAATTTTTTTCCCTTAGGGATCCTGGTCTCTCAGTTTCTGAACATCTTGGTTATTCTCTAATGCTTATGAAAAGTTTTAAATTTTTATCTATAAAGCTTTTTCATTCACTGTGAGAATATCGATTTGACACAAGTAGAATATTAATAGCCAAAAGTAGAATTTTGAATTAGGTCCTTCTAAGGAATGATGCTAAAGCTGAAACTCCAGTACTTTGGCCACCTCATACGAAGAGTTGACTCATTGGAAAAGACTCTGATGCTGGGAGGGATTGGGGGCAGGAGGAGAAGGGGACGACAGAGGATGAGATGGCTGGACGGCATCACTGACTCGATGGACGTGAGTCTGAGTGAACTCCGGGAGTTGTTGATGAACAGGGAGGCCTGGCGTGCTGCGATTCATGGGGTCACAACGAGTCCGACATGACTGAGCGACTGAACTGAACTGAAGGTGTTAAAATTTGGGTAACTTTTTATTTTTCCTGTAATCACACAAAAAAAACCCCGATAATTCCACTTGAGAAATACATTTGCAGGTGACTAACAAGGAATAGTTGGATGGACAGAGGTAAAACCAAGAGAATGTGTAATAATGGAAGTCAAGAGATTATTCAAGACTGTAGAAAATACTAATGCTTTGGCCAATACGGTGAAATTAAAATAAAGGTTAAGATAAGAAAAAGGGAAATGGGTAAGGATAGATATGTTTATTCCAGATATTGATATTAAGCATTAAATCACAATATTACAAGTGAGGTATAGGTGTCAGATATATCAGCTGAATAAAATAAAAAAGCTCATAAACACAAAAGCTACGTAACTATGAATGTCATTATTTTGTCATAAATGTGGTCTTTGGAGTCAGTGAAGAAAGAAAGATTGATTGAATAAATAGCATTGTAATCTTCAAGTACTCTTAGTGGGGAAAATAGTTAGATTCTAATTCACACATCATATCAAAACAAATTCCAGACAGATCAAAGACAGAAATCATATAAAATATCATATAATGTAGAGATAAAGAGACTTCAATTATATTCTTATTTAATAAAGAAAATATTAATAAATATATATTTATGAAGATGGTATTTTAATTTTTAAAAAACTCTAGGGAAAACAATTTAAAAATAAGTCATTTATAATATACATATTAAAACTAGAAATCAGGAAAACATTAGAATTACTAACTCTAGAAAACAAGTATATTGAGAAGACTTAAATAGATAAATCTAATTACAAAGAGAAAGAGAAATGAAACATAGCATGAAAAATCTAGTAAGTTAACAATAGTTAGTTGTTTTAATTTAAAAGAATATATATATATATATACATATATATCTAAACTAATATATCTCAACGGAATAGATATTTTTGCAGAAATGTTTAAAGTGCCATAATTGACACTACTAGTTAAACAAACAATTTATATAAAAGAATTTGGGGGAAATATTGTATATTTATAAATATCACTGCTCAAAAAGTTCTGTGCCACATAGGTTTGTGGATGTGGGCTTTCAATATTTTAAAGAATAGTTATTTCTGATCCTAGCATAATTTATTCCAGGCCAATAAAAATGAAAATGAGCTGCCCAATTAATTTTATGTGTCTAGTATCTAAACTGAAATCAACAAAGGATGAAGAAAAGAATTATGTAGACAATTTTATTTAAATAAAGATTCAGACATTTTAAATACATTGTTTTTTAAAACAAATTCAGCAATTTATTTTAAAAATAATTTTCTATAATCAATAACTTTTATTTAATTGGAGGGAAATTGCTTTACGATGTTATGTTGGTTTTTGCTGTACAATAACTATTGGATGTGCATTCATGCTCAGTCGTTTCAGTCGTGTCTGACTTTTTACAACCCTGTGAGCTGTAACCCCCCAGGCTTCTCTGTCCATGGGATTCTCCAGGCAAGAATTCTGGAGTAGGTTGCCATTTTCTACTCCAGAGGATCTTCCTAACCATGGCATCAAATCCATGTCTCTTACAACTCCTGAATTGGCAGGTGGGTGTTTTACCACTAGCACCACCTGGGAAGCCATAAGTCATAATTATTTATATATATACACATTGCTTTTTGCTTAAGTAGGTATTCAATATCATTCAAAAGCCATTTCTTATTTTGAAAATGCTTTTAAGAAGTACTAAATGTGTTCTTAAAAATGAGGAAAATCTTTCACCAGCGGTAAAATCTTATTTTTGAATAATTTTAATTGTTTCTGCCATTTATTGGGTATTTATTTATATTAAACAGTTTAAGAGTACTAGAAGGAGAGTTATTGTCCAGATTTTAAAGAAGCTGTTACTTTATACAGATAGTAAGTGGGATAGGAAGACTCTTAACCATTATAGTGAATAGTAAGGGCATTCCCATCCATTGTGGGCATAACAATGATTTGCTTCATAAACAATAAAATTTCATGCCAGAGAACACCAAAAACAAAAATGAAAGGTCAATGCATTCTTGGAAAGATATTTGCAACTCATCTGGTAGAAAATGGGTTAATTCATTAATATAAAGTCAGGAAGTTGTTTTTTTTTTTTAATTTAATATATTTTTTAAAAGGGTCATCAACTTACACTTTACTTCTTTGTTATAACCATTTTTCCCTTGATAATGATTATAGCTTTCTGTCCTTTCTTAAGTTTATTGCCTTTTCTGGAAAGGGAAAAAGAATAAGCATTAGAGAAATTCTTCATAAAAATTACTCTGTATTTAACTTCCATGAAAATGCATTATCTTTGATAATTCAATCTGCTTTGACTTACAACTACTTTAAAAATATTCATGGAATTCATAGTAAGATACTATCATATTTGCATTTTTTGACTCTTCAAAACAAGCAATTAAATTTTCTCACTTTCATATATTGATTTCATTCTTAGCCTGAATATATCCTAATTATGTATTTCAGGAGATTCTGACTTTAGTCATTGAGGAAATTTAATTCCCTTTGATCAGCTAACCAGGTTAAACAGTTTCATCAGGAGACAAAATTTTAATTAATAGGAAATGCTTTGGAACTAAAAGTAAAAGTTGCTAAAACAAACTGAATTTAAAATGTTATCCAGTTTTATTCATTTGTGATAAAAATACTAGCTGACTACTTATGAGGTAGGAAGCATTAACTACCTTCTTATTTTTCCCACTCTTTGCTTCACTTATTTTAAATATGACAAATAGTTGGCCAGAGAATTAAAATATACTTAATTTTTAAAGGAGACATTCTTAAAATTATTTTCATTCTTATTTTCATGGAAGTTACGTATGAAATAGCAAAATACAAGCAGGTCTTTATCAGGGTTTCATAGGCTGTGTAACTCCTCTGTTCTCCCAGCTCTTTAGATGCAAGCACCTGTGGTTGGCTCTCAGTCCAGTAGCATCATTCCCTGGCTCCACCTGCAACCTCAAACAAACTTGGAGCCAATACTAAAAGAACATTTCTTACATTCAAGTATAGTTTGCTGTCGTATTTATCCTTCCTATCCTGGACACTTGATTTAATGTCAAATCATCATCCAAAAATATTTGGTGTCTGTCTGGAAATTGGTCATAGGCATCTCTTAGACATTTTATTTATGAGAAGAACATCTGTCATATGAGACTGTGAAGTTTATGTTTGGGGTTCTACCACTACATCATTAGCTGTCTGCCTCCCTAGGTATTTAATAGTAAACTATAATCCCATAGTCTCTCACAGTGTATCTATATATTATACTGTGTTCTGCATGATACCTCATTTGTTCCATTGTTCATCAAGTATTAATTAATTTATTTTTAATTGAAGGATAATTGCTTTACAGAATTTTGTTGTTTTCTGTCAAATCTCAGTATGAATCAGCCATAGGTATACATGTATCCTCTCCCTTTTGATACTCCACCCCTCTAGGTTGATACAGAGGCCCTATATGAATTTCCTGAGATATACAGCAAATTCCCATAGGCTATCTATTTTGCATAAGGTAATGTAACTTTCCATGTTACTTTTCCACACATCTCACCCTCTTCTCTCCTCTCCTCTCTCCATGTCCATAAGTCTATTCTCTATGTCTGTTTCTCCATTGCTGCCCTGAAAATAAATTCTTCAGTACCATTTTTCTTGATACCGTATATATACATTAGAATATGATATTTATCTTTCTGACTTACTTCACTCTCTATAATAGGCTCTAGAACTGATTCAACTGACTCAACACCTCATTAGAACTGACTCAAGTGCATTTCTTTTTGTGACTGAATAATATTCCATTGTGTATATGTACCAAGTCTTCTTTATCCATTCATCTGTCCATGGACATCTGGGTTACTTCCATGTTCTAGCAATGGTAAATAGTGCTGCAATGAACAATGGGATACATGTGTCTCTTTCAATTTTGGTTTCCTCAGGGTATATGCCTAAGAGTGGGATTGCTGGATGATTATATGGTGCTTTTATTCCTAGTCTTTAAAAGAATCTCCATATCATCTTCCATTGTGGCTGTGTAAATTTACATTCCCACCAACAGTGCAAGAGGGTTCCCTTTTTTCCACACCCTCTCCAGCATTTATTGTTTGTAGGCTTTTTGATGATGGCCATTCTGATCTGTTTGAGGTGATATCTCAGTGTAGTTTTGACTGCATTTCTCTAATAATGAGCGATGATGAGCACCTTTTCATGTGTTTCTTAGCCATCTGTATGTCGTCTTTGGATAAATGTCTGTTTAGGTCGTTTTCCCACTTTTTGATTGGGTTGTTTGTTTTTCTGGTATTGAGTTGTATGAGCTGCTTGTATATTTTGGAAATTAATCTTTTGTCAGTTGTTTCATTTGCTATTATTTTCTTCCATTCTGAGGATTGTCTTTTCACCTTGCTTATAGTTTACTTTGCTGTGCAAAAGCTTCTAAGTTTAATCAGGTCCCACTTGTTTACTTTTGTGTTATTTGCATTACTCTAGGATGTGGGTCATAGAGGATCTTGCTTTGATTTATGTCATTGAGTGTTCTGCCTATGTTTTCCACCAAGAGTTTTATACTTTCTGGTCTTACATTTAGGTCTTTAATCCATTTTGTGTTTGTCTTTGTGTGTGGTGTTAGGAAGTGTTCTAATTTCATTCTTTTACATGTAGCTGTCCAGTTTTCCCAGCACCATTTATTGAAGAGGCTGTCTTTGCCCCATTGTATATTCTTGCCTTATTTGTCAAAAATAGGGCTGCTGCTGCTGCTAAGTTGCTTCAGTCGTGTCCAACTCTGTGCAACCCCAGAGACGACAGCCCACCAGGCTCCCCTGTCCCTGTGATTCTTCAGGCAAGAACACTGGAGTGGGTTGCCATTTCCTTCTGCAATCAAAAATAGGGCACCCATGGGTAAATAGGTTTATTTATGGGCTTTCTATCTTGTTCCCTTGGTCTATATTTCTGGTTTTGTGCCAATACAATACTGTCTTAATGACTGTATCTTTGTAGTATAATCTGAAGTCAGGAAGGCTGATTCCTCCAGCTCCATTCTTCTTTCTCAAGACTGCTTTGGCTCTTCAGGGTCTTTTGTGTTTCCATATGAACTGTAAAAGTTTTTTTCCATTTCTGTGAAAAATGCCATTGTTAATTTGATAGGGATTGTTTTGAATCAGTAGATTGCATTTGGTAGTATAGTCATTTTCACAATATTGATTCTTCCTACCCAGGAACATGGAATATCTCTTTATCTGGTTATGTCATCTTTGATTTCTTTCATCAGTGTCTTTTAATTTTCTGTGTACTGTTCTTTTGTCTCCTTAGGTAAGTTTATTCCTAGATATTTTATTCTTTTTGTTTCAGTGGTGAATGGGATTGATTCCATAATTTCTCCTTCTGATTTTTGATTGTTATTATATAGAAATGCAAGTGATTCCTGTGTATTGATTTTGTATCCTGAAACTTTGCTAAATTCATTGACTAGCTCTAATAATTTTCTGTTACTATCTTTAGGATTATCTATGTACAGTATCATGTCATCTACAAACAGTGAGAGTTTTATTTCTTGTTTTCTGATCTAGATTCCTTTTGTTTCTTTTTATTCTCTGATTGCTATAGCTAGACTTCCAAAACTATGTTGAATAATAGTGGTAAGAGTGGACACCCTTGTCTTATTCCTGATAATAGGGGAGATGCTTTCAGTTTTTCACCACTGAGGATAATGTTTGCTGTAGGTTTATCATATGTGGCCTTTATTATGTGGAGGTAGGTTCCTTCTATGCCCATTTTTTTAAAGAGGTTTAATCATAAATGGGTGCTGATTTTATCAAAGGCTTTTTCTGCATCTATTGAGATTATCATATGGTTTTTATCTTTCAATTTGTTAATATGGTGTATCACATTGATTTATTTCCTTATATTGAAGAATCCTTGCATCCCTGGAATAAACCCAACTTGATAATGGTATGTGAGCTTTTTGATGTGTTGCTGAATTCTGTTTGCTAAAATTGTGTTGAGGATTTTTGCATCTATGTTCATCAGTGATATTAGCCTGTAGCTCTTTTTTTGTGTTGTCTTTGTCTGGTTTGGGTGATGGTGGCCTCTTGGAATGAGCTTGGATGTGTTCTCTCCTCTGAAATTTTTTAAAAGAGTTTTGCAAGGATAGGTATTAGCTCTTCTCTAGATGTTTGATAGAATTCTCCTGTGAAGCCATCTGGTCCAAGACTTTTGTTTTAGGGGAGATTTTTTTTTTTTAATCACAGTTTCAATTTCAGTGTTTGTAATTGGGTTGTCCGTAATTTCTATTTCTTCCTGATTCAGTGTTGGAAGATTGAACTTTCTAAGAATCTGTCCATTTCTTCCAGGTTATCCATTTTTTAACATACAGTTTTTCATAATAGTCTCTTTGTATTTCTGCTTTGTCTGTTGTAACCTCTCCTTTTTCATTTCTAATTTTGTTGATTTGATCCTTCTCTCTTTTTTCTAGATGAGTCTGGCTAAAGGTTTGTCAATTTCATTTCTCTTCTCAAAGAACCAGCTTATAGTTTTATTTATCTTTACTATTGTTTCTTTCATTTCTATTTCATTGATTTCTGCTCGGATCTTTATGATTTCTTTCCTTCTACTAATTTGGGTTTTCTTTTTCTTTTCCAGTTATTTTAGGTGTAAAGTTAGCTTGTCTATTCAATGTCTTTCTTGTTTCTTACTTAGGACTGTGTTGCTGTAAACCTCCCTCTTAGAACTGCTTTTGCTGCATCCCATAGGTTTTGAGTCGTCATATTTTCACTGTCATTTGTTTCTAGAAATTTTTTTAGTTCCCTTTTGATTTCTTCAGTAACCTGTTGGTTATGTATTGTTTAATCTCCAAGTGTTTCTGTTTTTTACAGTTTTTTTTTAAATTGTAATTGATATCTAGTCCCATAGCATTGTGGTCGGAGAATATGCTTGATACAATTTCAATTATCTTAAATTTACTGAGGTTTGATTTGTGACCTAAGATATGGTCTATCCTGGAGAATGTTCCATGGGTCCAAAGAAGAAGATGTATTCTTTTACATTTGGATCAGTTCAGTTCAGTCACTCAGTCATGTCTGACTCATTGTGACACCACGAACCTCAGAATGCCAGACCTCCCTGTCCATCACCAACTCCTGGAGTCCACACAAACCCATGTCCATCTACTCGGTGATGCCATCCAGCCATCTCATCCTCTGTCATTCCCTTCTCCTCCTGCCCTTAATCTTTCCCAGCATCAGGGTCTTCTCAAACGAGTCAGTTCTTCACATCAGGTGGCCAAAGTATTGGAGTTTCAGCTTCAACAACAGTCCTTCCAATGAACACCGAGGATGGATCTCCTTTAGGATAGACTGGTTGGATCTCCTTTCAGTCCAAGGGACTCTCAAGAGTCTTCTCCAACACCACAATTCAAAAGCATCAATTCTTCGGTGCTCAGCTTTCTTTATAGTCCAACTCTCACATCCATACATGACCACTGGAAAAACCACAGCCTTGACTAGATGGACCTTTGTTGGCAAAGAAATGTCTCTGCTTTTTAATATACTATCTAGGTTGGTCATAATTTTTTTTTTTACAAGCAGTAAGCGTCTTTTAATTTCATGGCTGCAATCACTTTCTGCAGTGATTTTGGAGCCCAGAAAAATAAAGTCAGCCAATGTTTACAATGTTTTCCCATCCATTTGCCATGAAGTGATGGGACTGGATGCCATGATTTTAATATTCTGAATGTTGAGCTTTAAGCCAAAATTTTCACTCTCCTCTTTCACCTTCATCAAGAGGCTCTTTAGCTCTTCTTCACTTTCTGCATTAAGGGTGGTGTCATCTGCATATCTGAGGTTATTGATATTTCTCCCAGCAGTCTTGATTCCAGCTTGTGCTTCTTCCAGCCCAGGGTTTCTCATGATGTACTCTGCATATAAGTTAAATAAGCACGGTGACATTATACAACCTTGATGTACTCCTTTTCCTATTTGGAACCAGTCTGTTGTTCCATGTCCAGTTCTAACTGTTGCCTCCTGATCTGTATATAGGTTTCTCAAGAGGCAGGTCAGATGGTCTGGTAGTCCCATCTCTTTCAGAATACTCCACAGTTTATTGTGATCCACACAGTCAAAGGCTTTGGCATAGTCAATAAAGTAGAAGTAGATGTTTTTCTGGAACTCTCTTGCTTTTTCCATGATCCAGCGGATGTTGGCAATTTGATCTCTGGTTCCTCTGCTTTTTCTGAAACCAGCTTGAACATCAGGAATTTCACAGTTCACATATTGCTGGAGCCTGGCTTGGAGAATTTTAAGCATTACTTTGCTAGCATGTGAGATGAGTGCAATTGTGCAGTAGTTTGAGTATTCTTTGGCATTGCCTTTCTTTGGGACTGGAATGAAAACGGACGTTTTCCAGTCCTGTGGCCACTGCTGAGATTTCCAAATGTGCTGGCATATTGAGTGGGGCACTTTCACAGCATCATCTTTCAGGATTTGAAAGAGCTCAACTGGAATTCCATCACCTCCGCTAGCTTTGTTCATAGTGATGCTTCCTAAAGCCCACTTGAGTTCACATTCCAGGATGTCTGGCTCTAGGTGAGTGATCACACCATCGTGATTATCTGAGTTGTGAAGATCTTTTTTGTACAGTTCTTCCTTGTATTCTTGCTACCTCTTCTTGTCTTCTGCTTCTGTTAGGTCCATACCATTTCTGTCCTTTATCAAGCCCATCTTTGCATGAAATGTTCCCTTGGTATCTCTAATTTTCTTGAAGAGATCTCTAGTCTTTCCCATTTTGTTGTTTTCCTCTATTTCTTTGCATTGATCACTGAGGAAGGCTTTCTTATCTCTCCTTGCTATTTTTGGAACTCTGCATTCACATGGGTATATCTTTCCTTTCTCCTTTGCTTTTCACTTCCTTTCTTTTCACAGCTATTTGTAAGACCTCCTCAGACAGCCATTTTGCTTTTTTGCATTTCCTTTTCTTGTGGATGGCCTCGATTCCTGTTTCCTGCCCAATGTCATGAACCTCCATCCATAGTTCATCAGGCATTCTGTCTATCAGATCTAGTCTCTTAAATCTATTTCTCACTTCCACTATATAATCATAAGGGATTTGATTTAGGTCATACCTGAATGGTCCAGTGGTTTCCCCCACTTTCTTCAATTTAAGTCTGAATTTGGCAATAAGGAGTTCATGATCTGAGCCACAGTCAGCTCCCAGTCTTGTTTTTGTTGACTGTATAGAGCTTCTCCATCTTTGGCTGCAAAGAATATAATCAATCAGATTTTGGTGTCGACCATCTGGTGATGTCCACATGTAGAGTCTTCTCTTGTGTTTTTGGAAGAAGGTGTTTGCTGTGATCAGTGCGTTCTCTTGGCAGAACTCTATCAGCCTTTGCCCTGCTTCATGCTGTACTCGAAGGCCAAATTTGCCTGTTACTCCAGGTGTTTCTTGACTTCCTACTTTTGCATTCCAGTCCCCTATAATGAAAAGGACAAGTCATTTGGGTGTTAGTTCTAGAAGGTCTTATAGGTCTTCATAGAATTGTTCAACTTCAGCTTCTTCAGCGTTACTGATGGGGCATAGACTTGGATAACTGTGATATTGAATGGTTTGCCTTGGAAATGAACAAAAGATCATTCTGTAGGTTTTGAGATTGCATCCAAGTACTGCATTTCAGGCTCTTTTGTTGGCTATGATGGCTACTCCATTTCTTCTAAGGGATTCCTGCCCACAATAGTAGATATAATGGTCATCTGAGTTAAATTCACCCATTCCAGTCCATCTTAGTTCACTGATTCCTAGAATGTCGACATTCACTCTTGCCGTCTCCTGTTTGACCACTTCCAATTTGCCTTGATTCATGGACCGAACATTCCAGGTTCCTATGCAATATTACTCTTTACAGCATCGAACCTTGCTTCCATTACCAGTCCCATTCACAAGTGGGTGTTGTTTTTGCTTTGGCTCCATACCTTCATTTTTTTCTGGAGTTATTTCTCCACTGATCTCCAGTAGCATATTGAGCACCTACTGACCTGGGGAGTTCATCTTTCAGTGTCCTATCTTTTTTCCTTTTCATACTGTTCATGGTGTTCTCAAGGCAAGAATACTGAAGTGGTTTGCCATTCCCTCCTCCAGTGGACCACATTCTGTCAGACCTCTCCACCATGACCCAGCCATCTGGGTGGCCATACACGGCATGGCTTAGTTTCATTTTGTTAGACAAGGCTGTGGTCCGTGTGATCAGACTGGCTAGTTGTCTGTGATTGTAATTTCAGTCTGTCTGCCCTCTGATTATCTCTCTCAGTGCCTACCATCTTACTTGGGTTTCTCTTACCTTGGACATGGGGTATCTCTTCACGGCTGCTCCAAAAAAGCACAGCTGCTGCTCCTTACCTCGGGTGCAGGGTAGCTCCTCTCAGCCACTGCCCCTGCCCTTGGGCGTGGGTAGGTCCTCTCAGCCTTGCTTGTGCATTTCGATGGAATGTCCTAAAGATATCAATGAGATCCATCTCATCTAACGTATCATTTAAGACTTGTGTTTCCTTATTACTTTTCTGTTTTGATGATTTGTCCATTTATGTGAATGGGGTGTTAAAGTCTCCTACTATTATTGTGTTACTATCTGTTTCTCCTTTTAAATCTGTTAGTGTTTGTCTTATGTATCGAGGTGCTCCTATGTTGAATGCATAGATATTTACAATTGTTATGTCTTCCTCTTGGATTGAGCCCTTGATCATTATGTAGTGTCCTTTCTTATCTCTTGTAATATTCTTTATTTTAAGGTCTATTTTGTCTTACATGTGGATTGCTACTCCAGCTTTCTTTTGCTTCCCATTTGCATGGAATATATTTGTCCATCCTCTCACTTTCAGTCTATATGTGTCTTGAGGTCTGAAGTGGGTTTCTTGTAGACAGCATATATATGGGTCTTGTTTCTGAATCCATTCAGCCAGTCTGTGCCTTTTGGTTGCAGCATTTAATCTGTTTACATTTAAAGGAATTATTGGTATATATGTTTCTATTGCCATTCTCTTAATTGTTAGGAGTTTGATTTTGTAGATCTGTTTTCTTCTCTTGTATTTCTTGACTATATAAGTCCATTTAACATTTGTTGTGGGCTTCCCCGGTGGCTCAGAGGTTAAAGTGTCTGCCTGCAATGTGGGAGACCCGGGTTCGATCCCTGGATCAGGGAAGATCCTCTGAAGAAGGAAATGGCAACCCGCTCCAGTATTCTTGCCTGGAGAATCCCATGGACAGAGGAGCCTGGTAGGCTATAGTCCACGGGGTTGCAATAAAGCTGGTTTGGTGTTACTGAATTCTCTTAAGTTTTGCTTGTCTGAAAGCTTTTTATTTCTCCATCAATTTTGAATGAGATCCTTGTCAGATAGAGTAATCTTGGTTCTAGCTTTTCCCCTTTCAGTACTTAAAATATATCCTGCCATTCCCTTCTGGCCTGCAGAGTTCCTGCTGAAAGATCAGCTGTTAAACATATGGAATTTCCATTGTATGTTACTTGTTGCTTTTCTCTTGCAGCTTTTAATATTCATTGTGTTTAGTCTTTGTTAGTTTGATTAGTATGTGTTTTGGCATATTTCTCCTTAGGTTTATCCTGTATGGGACAGTTTGAGCCTTTTGGACTAGATTTCTTTTTCCATGTTGGGGAAATTTTCAGCTATAATTTCTTCAAAAATTTCCTCATACCCTTTCTTTCTTTCTTCTTCTGGGACCCCTATAATTCGAATGTTGGTGCATTTGATATTGTTCCAGAGGTCTCTGAGAATATCCTCAGTTCTTTTCATTATTTTCCCTTTATTCTGCTCTTCAGAAGTTATTTCCACAATTTTATCTTCCCACTCACTGATTCATTCTTCTACTTCAAATATTCTGCTATTGATTCCTCCTAGAGTATTTTTAATTTCAGTAATTGTTTGTCTCTGTATGCTTATTGTTTTATTCTTCTATGTCTTTGTTAATTTATTCTTGCATTTTCTCCATTCTGTTTTCAGTGTTTTTGATCATCTTTACTATCATTATTCTAAATTGTTTTTCAGGGAGTTTGCCTATATCCTCTTCATTTATTTGGACTTCTGTGATTCTAGTTTGTTCTTTCATTTGTGTAGTATTTCTCTGTCTTTTCATTATTTTTTTTAACTTATTGTGTTTGAGGTCTCCTTTTCCCAGGCTTCAAGGTTGAATTCTTTCCTCCTTTTGGTTTCTGCCCTCCTAAGGTTGGTCCAGTGGTTTGTGTAAGCTTTGTATAGGATGAGATTTGTGATGAGGTTTTTTTTTTTTTTTTTTTTTTTTTTTTTTTTCCGTTTGTTATTCCTCTGATGGGCAAGGCTGAGTGAGGTGGTAATCCTGTCTGCTGATGATTGGGTTTGCATTTTTGTTTTGTTTGTTGTTTAGATGAGGCATCTTATACTGGTGGTCAGGTGATGCTAGGTCTCATATTCAAGTGGTTTCTTTTGTGTGAGTTGTCACTATCTGATATTTCCTAGGGTTAGTTCTCTGGTAGTCTATGGTCTTGGAGTCAGTGCTCCCACTCCGAAGGCTCGGGGCTTGATCTCTGGTCAAGAATGAAGATTCCAGAAGTGGTTTGTTATGGCATTAAGTGAGATTAACACAAATATCCAAAAATGAGAAACCAAAGATGAACCCCATACAAATGGCAGTTACAATATCAGGCAAATAATAATTGAAATAGTGAAATATACACATATACATACACACCCATAAGCAAAATCAAAACAGTCCAACAAAAATAAAATACAATAGAATGACATGGCAAGGAAGGAAACCAAAAATTATATCTATCAGTTAAGAACAAAACTAACTAAAGCACAAACTGGAAAACAAAACTAAAGCAAGGTACCATGTGGGGAATAAAGCGATGAAAACAAAACTAACAAATATGTTAAGAGGAAAGGAAAGAAAGAATAGATATGCAAAGTTAAATAGAGGTAGATAAAGAAGATTTCTATACATTAAAGATTAACTGCAAGGGAAAAAGAACAGAAGGAAAAGCAGACAAAGGAATAAATACGGACAAAATAGTAATATGTTTTTTAAAAATTAAAAATTAAGATTAAAAAAAAAGAAAAAAAATACAGGAATAAGAAAGAAAAAGGAAAAAAATGGAAAACTCATAGAACTGCAAAAGCCCAACATAGAGGCAGGGGTTTATAACAGAAATAAAAAGTGTGATTGGGAAAAAAAAAAAACCCTCAAAAGCTTAATTAGATTTCATAGTGCCAATAAAATCAACAACTACAGCAGCGGGGGTTGTGAGGGAGGAAAGAAAAGAAAAACAAAATAGAAACAAATCCAAAAGAATCTACAGAACAAGTCAAAACAAAAGAATAATAAATGTTTTTCTTGAGTCACTGCTGTCAGAGTCCTTTCCCTCGCTGGGGGTCACATTTCACCTCACCTCCGTAGGATGCCCTCCAACACTGTGCTGGTCTCTGGACCTACTGTGGGGGCAGCTCAGATTCTAATCTGGTCTTACTCCTGTGTGTTCTTGCCTCCATTATCTATAGCTATCAGAACTAGTGCATTTTCTTTTGTGGGAGCTCTCAATGTCCTTTTATATAGTCCATAGACACAGAGTCTGGCTAGTTGATCATGTGGGTTTTATCTGCAGCTTATACAGCTAGTGGGAAGGTTTTGGGTCTTATTCCTTAGCCACACTGCTCCTGGGTTTCAATTGTGGTTTTATTTCCACCTCTGCATGTGGGTCGTCCACTGGGGTTTGCTCCTGAGGCTGCCCTGGTGGACGTGGGTTTGCCCCTGTGAGGGCCAGGTGTGGAGGTGGTGCAGCTGCTTGCATTGCAGGGGTTCTGGCAGCACCAGGTACTCAGGGGAGCTGGTGGTTAAAGCAGAAGGAAATATAGTGGTCTAGGAGAGTATGACAACCAGTATTGGCCAATATGTTCCAGTATTCTTGCCTGGAGAAACCCCTGACAGAGAAGCCTGGCAGGCCACAGTTCACAGGGTTACAAAGAGTTGGACATGACCAAAGCAACCCTGCATGTTTAGATGCAAGCCTTTTTTTGCCTGTGGCAGCTCTGCCCCAGTGAGGGCTGAGTGTGAAGGTGGCACAGCTGCTTGGATTTCAGGGACCCTGGTGGTGCCAAGTGTTCAGGGACACAGACTGCCTCAGCCACAGGAGTTATGGCCTTATTAGAGTCTTTTTTCAAGCTTCTTGTAGCTGGCAATCAGAAGACCTCTTTGGCCAGTCTTTTTCCATAATTCCGCCCATTCAGGCACTTAGAGAGCTCCCTTGCCTGGGGTCCTACTCTGTAGTTTAGTGCGACCGGCATTTGATGGGCCAGCCTCTCTGTTGTTCAGGTGCCAACGCTGGCATGTGGGGAGAGAGAGGCTATGGTGATGGCTCCACCTCCTACGCATGACTCAGCAGTATCGCCTTGCTTCCATGGCTGCCTGGCTTTCCTCCACAGGCATTTCCCACCACAATCTTCTTTGTATCCACTTGATTCATCTCTCTGCAGTCAACACTTGCCCTCACCCTGGGATTGCTCGCAATCCCTAGACTCAAGCTCCCAACCACTGTGTCTTCTAGAGGACCTGCATCCCTGTCCAGGGTATACATGCTGTGGCAAGGACTGTCTGATGCTCATTCCATTTGGCTGCCACAGATCTGCTATTTCACTCTCAGCCTTAAATGTTTCTCCTCTGACTCAGACAATTGCCCCAATGTGGGGGTTGGACCCGTGCTTCAGTTCCCCCCACCTGCTGAGAGGAGGTCCAGTCCTTCTAACACTCCTGTTTTCCCCCTAGTTCCTTCGTCCTACCGAGTTTTGGATGGTTCTATGCATTCTCTTCTACTGGTCAGGTACTCCTGTCCACTCTCAGTTGGTATTGCGCATGCACTTCTGTGTCTGAAGGTGTATTCCTGATGTCTAAGTGGAGAGAGATGTACTCCACGTCCACCCACTTCTCTCCATGTTGTCTGTCCAAGTATTTATTGAGTGTTTAAATATGTATCTGACATCACACAAGTGATTGGAGTTATATGTAGAAATAAGGCACAATCCCCTGTCTATATCTCTAGTCTTCTCATTCCTTAGGTTACAGTTTATGATCTAATAAAACTAATTGCCCAGGCCATCACCTCTGCACTTGTCCTCATCTGTCAAGATTAAACTCAACTTCCATTCAAGCATCCTTTTCTCATGTCTTTTTAAAAAATTATTCTTTCCTGCCAGAGACTTGACAAATTGTTCCTCTTCTGGGCCTATTAGTAGCCAGGTAATCATTGTGTTTGTATTTCGTTGCACTGAAATCATCAGGTTACAGACCCAGTTTACAAGAACAAAATTGCATCATAGTCACCTTTATAACATCAACATCTGACTGGTTAGAAATAACAGTCACTCTATGAGTGTTCATTGTACTCATATCAACTGTACTTAACTGAGTCTCATGGATGAGTGACATCTCCAAATATAATAGAAACATAATCTGTCAAAGTAGCAAATATAAACAAGGTATTGCAAAACCAGAATGTAAAGAAGGAAAAGGTAACTAATTCTGTGTGCACATTGTTTAGCTGTTATCTCTTAGCTACAGATTCACTCTTTCATACCTTCTCTCTAACTCAGCCTGGGACTGTATTTCATCTGAAGAAGAAGACAAGAGGAGAGGCAGGAGGAGACATGGGACTTCCTCCTCTGTGTGTTTCTTGCTGAGCTTGGCAGTGTTTCTTAGCAATGGAGTGTTGCCACAGCAGCAGGAATTGGTTTCAGCTTCTAGCTATTTTCAAGACTCCCACACCATATTCATCTTGGTCCTTCATAAGAGCCATCAGCAGCCAGATGGGTTCCATCCATAGGACTCAAGCTCAGTTCCATAGATCCATACATCTATGCTTTTAGGTTCTGAATACTCCTACTTTGTCTCTGTTTTCCCAGTTTTTGTGTGGGAGCTTCTTTCTGAAGATACTATTTCTTGGTAACCCATATTCTGTGGTTTTCATGTGTTGGCCTTATAATACCTATGCAACTATTTCTTTCTATTACATTCCCTTTATGACACTGCTTGGTTGGGGTTTTGGTTTGTTTTACTCCACTGGACCCCGAGACTAATATATTTTGTTAGATGCTTTCTTCTTACAGAAAATATAGTACTAGAGCTGATTTATAAAGAATATGTCAGAAAGCTAGAGAAAACTTTAGAGACCTCAAAAAGCAAAAAATGAGCTAAATCAGTCTACTTCAATCAAGTTACTAATGTCTTAGGGTGATCTAAGTCAAGCTGGAGCTTCGTAAAAATTCATTTGAACGGGGAATTCCTCAGCTTAAAAAAAATAAAGTTAGAAATATTGCCCTAATCCAAAGATGTAAACCTGACTGGAAATAATTATATTCAGTCCTATTGATACATATATGAACGTATGTGGTTCATGTATACGACCCACTTTGATCTTTTCAGTAAAATAAACTGTGTAGCTATTTTAGATAGGTTTTCTAAAGTCACACAGTTTGTAAGAGACAGATTCCAATGTATTATAAAATCCAGTATATTGTTCACTCTACCATGTGGCCTTTAATTGAAGACAAAAGCTGTTTGGAGGCAGAGAGTTTTTCAGTCCTGTCATGTTCCCATGGGGTCCTCTAAACATAGCCATGGCATTCTTTCCATAGTAATAACTAGTATTCATTTGGCACTTACTATTTGCAAGGCATTTTCCTAAGTGTTTCTCATAGGTTATTTCAGTCAATTCTTCCAACTGTTATTATTTCCACTTTAGAGATGAGAAAACTAGAGCTTGAAGATGTTAAGTAATTAGCACATAGTTGGGAAGGGACAAAGTCAGAATTTTATAGCAGGCATGCTGAATCCAGAACCCACATACTTAATCACAACACTCTAATATCCCCTGCTGCTGCTGCTTGGTCACTTCAGTTGTGTCCGACTCTGTATGACCCTATGGACTGTAGCCTGTCAGGCTCCCCTATCCGTGGGAAGAGTTGCTGGAGTGAGTTGCCATGCCCTCTTCTGGAGGATCTTCCCGACCTAGGGATCGAACCCAGGTCTCCTGCATTGCAGGCAGATTCTTTACTGCTGAGCCACCAGGGAAGCCTCTAATGTCCCCTATAAGGAGGTATTGTTAAGCATTATTGTGGCGAAGGGTGTTTTCATCCTAAGGGTCCAAATGAATAAAAACGTTTATATGTTGTGGGTTAAAAAGAATTGGTATAGTCATTTCCATGTCACTGTTTAAGTTGGAAACAAATTGGTTATAATAGAACATTTTTAAGGTTGGAAGAAACAATTGAATTCTTACACTAAACTGAAATTGCTTTATTTTTCTAAAGTTTTACTGAAACTAACACTGGAAAATTGGAATTACCTATATATTAATTACTTAAATGAATGCATAAATGTTCATAATTATTTGAATGATTATTTTGTTTTGTGAATTTAAAACGTGATACCATGTGAAAAAGTTAATTCTGTTGAAAAGATTGCTATTATTTTTCAAAAGATTTTGACTTTATTTTATACTCATATACTAGAGTTTGTACCACCTTCAGATTCTACTTTTCTTTTTCCATTTATAGATACTAATGAAAGGCAAATGCCACTTCACTTTCTCTCACATGATCTGTCCATAATATTTCAATTCCTAAAGCACTAACATCAATTACTTTTTAAAAGCTACTCAATTGTCAACTGAACTGACAAATAATATCAAAATAAAATATGAGTCACGGCTTTTGTAGTCTAAATTGATTTTTAACACTAATAAAGAAAACCTTTATAGAAAATTTCTTTTTGAAATACAAATGAATGCCCAGTAATTGCATCAAATAACAATGTAAGTGATGAAAATGTTTTTGATAGAAGTTTTTTTTGTAGTCACAAGTGGAAATTGTCATATTTGGAGTATGTTGATGTGAAAAACTTTAATAATTAGTCTACAGAGCATGAGGATAAAAGGCATTCATTTTATCTGCCTGGTATATTGACTTTTATTAATTTTTAAAATAATTGTATTTATTTATTTTTGGCTGTGCTGGGTCTTTGTTGCTATCCAGGGCTTTTTTCTAGTTGTAATGAGTAGGAGCAACTCTGAAGTTGTGGTGCTTGGGCTTTTCATTGTGGTGGCTTCTCTTGTTAAGTGGCATGGGTTCTAGGGTGCCCTGGCTTCAGTAGTTGCAGTTCCCAGCCACTAGAGCACAGGTTTGGTTGCTCTGTGGCATATGGGATCGTCCCAGACCAAGGATCAAACCCATGTCTCCTGCAATAGTAGGCAGATTCTTTCCCATTGAGCCACCAGGGAAGCCCAGTATGTTGACTTTTAATCAAACCATATTCAGTGCTATCAGCTACCTTTTCTTCTCCTAAGCTCAGTGGCAGTGAAGCTACTCAGCCTAATAGAATTAGCCCCATAAACCAGCAGGTTTTGGAAATTGTCATCACTGTTCCTGAGCAAGAGTCTAAAGCTCAAGCAGCTAAATCTGGCAGTTTCTTCCCAAACTCCTACAGAACAGCTGGGGTTTTTTGCCGAGGGTTCTTAGATGTTTCATTTTGCCATCTTTATCAGGAATATAGAGTTTCCCTGGTGGCTCAGGCAGTAAAGAGTCTGCCTGCAATGTAGGAGACCCGAGTTTGATTACTGGGTTGGAAAGATCCCCTGGAGATGGGAATGACAACCTACTCCAGTATTTTTGCCTGGAGAATCCCATGGACAGAGGAGTCTACTGAGTTTAAAATCCATGGGGTTGCACAGAGTCAGACACAATTGAGTGACTACCAACTTTCCCCTTTTCACCAGGATTATAGGAGAAGCTCTTCCTCAGCCTCCAGTTCTCTGAATTCATGTTCTTCATGCTAAACCTTGCTTCTTTTCTTAGTCTTCTGTGGGGACAGAATTTCTAGAATGACATCCCCAGTTCTGTATCTGACACACTTACAAGCTGTATTCAGCAACTGACACATGTAACAATGTCTTCTTATATAGCTTTTTTCATTGGTAGCTATTTAGTCAATTTTTTAGGTTATAGTGTCTGCTAGTTGTGTATATTTTTGCCTTTTTGGTTTTCTTTGGCATTCTCTTGTAAACATTGATCATTTATATTTTGCCAGGAGCTATCTATTTTCTGCAGTTTTTCAAATGTGCGGCCATAATGTTCATGCAATACTCTTTTATAATTATCTTAACCTCCTGTGTTAAGATATAACCTCCTGGTTATTCCTGTCATTCTTAATCTTGTGTATCTGGTTTTTTCTCTTTTTTACCATTCCAGTGAGGAGAGTATCTGTTTTCCTTAGTCTTTCAAAAAAGTAGCCTTTGTATTTACTGTGACTTTGTCCTATTGTTTTAACAATTTTAGATTTTATTATATACTTCCTTAATATTGTTTTTTATTGTGTACTCAACTTTTAAAAAATATTTAATTGGAGGATAAATTGCTTTACAATGTTGTGTTCGTTTCTGCCAAAGAACATGAATCAACTGTAATATACATGTATTCCCTCCTTGAGTTTCCTCCCACCCTACCTCCCTCCCACCCATGTCGTCCAACTATCTTAACGTGTGTATTCAATTATTTTGTTCTATTCTCTAGTTTTCCTCTCTTCTTTACTTATAAAGGTAAACAAAGCCAAGCATTTCCTCATGAATACAGACTTCCCTGGGTCTGCAGATTTTGGTGTAATGTCTTCTTTCATTGCTGTCTTAGTCAGTTTGAGACAATATAGCAAACATATCATAGACTGTTGCTTAGTTGCTAAGTTGTGTCCAAGTCTTTTGTGACCCCAGGGGCTGCAGCATGCCAGGATCCTCTGTCCATGGGATTTCCCAGGCAAGAATACTGGTTGGTGTGGGTTGCCATTTCCTTCTCCAGGGGATCTTCCTGACCCAGGAATTGAACCCACATCTCTGCATTGCAGGTGGATTCTTTATCAACGAGCCACCAGGGAAGCCCATACCATAGACTGTGTGGCTTAAACAACAAACATTTATCCTCATAGTTCCGATTGCTGGGAGGCTCTTCATTTCTCTTCTTAAGACAAAAATCCCATTTATGAAGATTTCCCTTCCATGACCTAATCACCTTCCAATGGCCCATCTACTATTACCATCAAATTGGGGTTTAGAATTTCAATGCACAAATTTTTGGAGTACACAAACATTCAATCCATAGCAATAGCTTTATAGATAGTTTGCTGTTTTCTTTTAAGTCTCATTTATCAAAATATTGTAGAGTGTTCTATGTTGTAAGCAATTAAGGCTTTTGTATACTTCTTTTATATCTAGTTTTATTCATTCCATCAAAAATGTTTACTGTGTAGCTATTATATGACCAGAAAGAATTGTGATGCCAGAAATTCATCAGTGAACAAATTCACTATGCAATCCCACTACTGTTTATCCTATAATCATTTTGAAATCTCTCACGCTTTGTTTCTAGGTCTATTCCAAAATTTGAAGAACAATATATGATATTTACATACTAGGGCCATAGAAATGTGATTCACCTCAAAGCAAGCTCGTATGCTGAAACAATCAAAATTCCAATATAAAAAGACACTCCAGACCAAAAGGATTTTCTTTCCTCATACATTATTCATTTTCAAATACTTTACTATATTTTACTTTTCTGCGTATCTGTACCATAAGTACCTTATACAGTTTTACATTTTTTCTTGTGTTTCTTCTTATTGGGAGAAAAAATATACACCTTACTGTTCATAACATCTGTACCTAAAGTTTTACTTATGCTCTATGTTTCTTGCCATCTACTTCACTGTTCTTCCAGGTCACCTTAAAACAAATTTTTTTTAATCCAGTGATTTTCTAATCTAATTATGGCAGGTACTTTATGAAAGTGCCATCTCTGGGACCCTTTTTACTGGATTCTTGGGTTAGTTTCATCATTCATTTCAGTGAGTATTTTCCTTTTCTTGTTTTTCTGCCTCCTTTTGTTCAGACTAATCCCCAAATAGTTAACTGATTCTTGCATTTCAGGGAAGACATAATTTGCCTACCTTTTTTATTAATAGTTTGGGTATAGAATTCATGATTAAAAATAATTTTAATTAAAAATTTGGGAGATCTGCTTTTTTGCCTTCTAGAATTTAATTTTGCTGATGAGATATCAGATGCCAGTGTAAATCACATTCTTGTATAGCTGGCATTTTTTCTTCCTCTCTGCTACCTGTTAACACTATTTCTTCATCCTTGGTGCTCTGAAATTTCATGATACCATGTCTGTCTCTGGATCTTTCTTTTTTTATTATGTTCACTATGAACATCTTAATATGAAGATCCCTGATTCTTTTCTACCCTGCAAACTCTGCTTCCATTTTTCCTGAAAATTTATTCCTCTCTATTTTCCCTCTCTCTCATTTGGGAATTTACAAGACTTAGAACCACCTGCATTTATTATCTATGTCTGATTACTTTCTCTAAATTTCTTTGTTACTTTCTCTATGTTAAGAAATAATGACTTAACACAGGCATTTTTAACATACTTTCAAAGTAAGCATTTTTTAAATTATTCAATTACATGTTTACTTTCTGAGAGCTTTTTATTTTTCTCTGATTAATCTATTTTGAAGATTTTTTTATAAAATACCTTCTCAAATATTTTTAAGTCAGTTAGAGTAGTCTTGTTTTTATTTTATATTTTTTCTTATTTTTCTCTGGGTTATCTGGATATTTTTCATAAGTAATTTGCTTTGCTAGTATGTCTTCTCTTTTAAGCTATTATATTACTTCATTCTTTAAGCCATTATATTACTTCAGTGTATATTTTTAAATGGAGGACTTGGTTTTCCTTTTTCATTTTTTGATGTATAATTGACATAGGACTTCCAAGGCGGCTCAGTGATAAAGAACCCACCTGTCAATGCAGAGGATGCATGTTTGATCCCTGGGTGGGGAAGATCCTGAAGAGAAGGAAATGGCAACCCACTCCAGTATTCTTGCCTGGGAAATCCCATGGACAGAGGAGCCAGGCAGGCTACAGCCCATGGGGTCACAAGAGAGTCGGACACAATTAGTAACTAAACAACAACAACAAAATAATTGGCATACAGCATTCTATTAGTTTCAAGGGTACAGTATTATAACTCACCATTTGTATATTTGGCAAAACTCAGCTGACTTTTCTGGATAGCTGATATGGGCTACATTTGCAGGCTTGCTCTTTCCTCTCAGGTCCCTCTGTTGAGGGGTCCCTAAAGACACATTCAGTTCAGCTCAGTTCAGTCACTCAGTTGTGTCTGACTCTTTGTGACCTCATGAATCACACAGCATGCCAGGCCTCCCTGTCTATCACCAACTGCTGGAGTCCACTCACACCCATGTCCATTGGGTCAGTGATGACATCCATCCATCTCCTCCTCTGTCATCCCTTTCTCCTCCTGCCTTCAATCTTTCCCAGCATCAGGGTCTTTTCAAATGAGTCAGCTCTTCACATCAGGTGGCCAAAGTGTTGGCGTTTCAGCTTCAACATCAATCCTTCCAGTGAACACCCAGGAGTGATCTCCTTGAGGATGGACTGGTTGGATCTCCTTGGAGTCCAAGGGACTTTCAAGAGTCTTCGCCAACCCCACAGTTCAAAAGCATCAATTCTTTGGTGCTCAGCTTTCTTTATAGTCCAACTCTCACATCTGTACATGACTACTGGAAAAACCATAGCCTTGACTAGACAGACCTTTGTTGACAAAGTAATACATTCAGGTTTGGTAATTCAATAGAGTTAATCACAGAATTTAGCATGTGGCCATATTCACAGTTACAGCTCACTACAGTAAAAAGATAGAGCAAAATCAGAAAAGGGAAAAGGCACATGGGGAGATGTCTAGAAGAAATCAGACACAAACTTGTAAGAGGAGAGTCACATGACAGTTAATTTTTCCAAAAATGATTTGAGACAACATTTTCAAAATCTCTCAGGGAAGCTCAATAGAGACTTAGCACCCTAAATTTTTATTGGAATGTGGTCACATAGCATACTCTGCTAACTGTTCCACAATTCCAGACTCTCAGGGGAAAAGACAGACAGCATAAAATGCATTGTTCATGAAGTCTAGGCACAGTGAACCACCCTTATCAGGTACCTATTGACTGAAAACCCTCTGAAAGCCAATTTCCCAGATGCCAGTAAAGGGCCACCCTTGCTATCAGGCTTTTCTAATAATGACAGTCCCAGGCCTTCTAAGTTAATTCTTTACCACACATTCTCTCTTGTGAATATGATGTCTGCTTCAGAACTCTGTAAGCTGGGCTGTTAACATTCACATTATGACAAGTAGGTAGGGAATTGGCCTGAGGTCAGGGAAAGTGGATACACATGCTAGAAAGAGGGGCAGGTTGCAATACACTAAAGCATTGGCATTCATCTTAGTACTGACATTTATCCTCAGCAGTTCTTTATATCTTTGGAGAAGAGCCCTATATCAGACCCATAGCTCCCAAGAGGTCTCTGCACTTTCAAATCCCTCTAAGAGCTTGGTTTTGTTTTTGTTCTGCCTAGATGCTAGAGCCCCACTTCTTCACTTAGAAATGTCCCTCACGTTTAGTTGTTATTGTTTAGTCACTAAATCATGTCCAACTCTTTTGCCATCCTATGGACTGTAGCCCACCAGACTCCTCTGTCAATGGGATTTTCCAGGTAAGAACACTGGATGGGTTGCCATTTCCTTCTCCAGGGGATCTTCCTTACCCAGGAATTGAACCTGCATCTCCTGTATTGCAGGCAAATTCTTTACCACTGAGCCACCAGGGAAGGCCCCTCGTGTTTAAGAACTAGCTATTAATAATACCTCCACTAGAACTTTCTCCATTTCCACTAGTCAGAATTATTTCTTACTTAAAGGACTCAACAAAAATGTCCTGAATGCCAGGTAGTACACTAGGAGACGAGACTTATTTGAAAAGTCTCAAAGCATCAAAGTTGCTTCACCCACAGAAGTTATAAGCGTTGTAATTTTATTACTAACGTGTTTGCATCATGCTACAGATCCAAATGTTTTTCTCAATAATAGTGTTTTCTTTGACTTTCTGTTATTTATCTATTTTTGTGTCTACTGTAGCAAAGAATGCACTCACACAATAGATAACAAATGTAAAACATTTTTGACAAAGGCAAATACAGGTCAATACAGTTCAATCAGTGTATTGGGATACTTAGAGTATTTCAATCTGCTATGTATATATTTGGCTGTGTGTATTAACTTTGAAACTGAAGAAAAAAAAAGATAACACATTGAAGGAATGTGAATAGAGCGGATGGCAGTGTGTTCACATCTGGGTGTATATTACATTAACTCTAAAACTTAAGAGAAGATGAGAATTCTGCCCAGCACTCAGAAAAAAAACCTTTTTCTAGCTCCGACATCAAAACATCCAAAGTCTACTTTCATTTTCTGGGATGAAATGTTTCTAATGTTTTATCTTTGAATGAAAGACATCTTTGTAAGTGACAATCCAAACCAAATTGGTTTTGTACAAGGTTGCAATTACGGTTTCTTTGTTGTTTCCACTATCATTCTGATAATAATTTCTACGTGAAATCAGAATTGAAAAACCTGAGAACCTGGAATTGCTCATAAACGTCTCCTTGGTGAATATATTGAGCAGAAAAGTTAAAGAAAATCAAGTTTCTTTCAGGAAGGGGAAATGTGGACATCCTTGTTAGCTTTATTTTAATATTGGGTTGTCTGATTTTACATTTATTTTGTTTTGGACTTCATTTTAGACTTTGAGACTTTTATTTTATTTTAGTGTTAGTTTAAAAGACATTCAAATTTGCCTTAAAGCTACTTCACATATTTTATTAACTTATCCAAAGCAATCAGCTTATTTTTGCTTTTATAGAAGCAAATATGCATATATAGGATAGACTTTTTCCTTTTATGAAACTAAAATATTTGTTATTCTACTGACTCTAATATTGAATATTGTGTAATTTTAACATAGAGATTCATTATCCTCACAGTGCATATCCATGTTTGAAAAATGGTAAACTTTGAAAAATTATTACCTTTTAATTCACCAGTTGCTCTTTCTTTTTTTGTTGGTTCTCCTTCATCTCCCCAAACTAAACATTGGAGTACCACAGATTCAATCTTCAGATATCTTTTATTTTACACATTTGGCAAGCTCATTAAATCTTAGAGCTTTAAATGCCATCCTTATACTTGTGACTCACATTTTTTAATCTCCTGCCTAGACTTTCCTTGAAATTTTAGCCACAATATCTAACTGCCTCCTCAACATTCCCACTGTGATATCTAATAATTCTCTCAAATTTAACATGTCAAAATTTGAACTCCTGATTTCTACCCTTCCTCAAACATACTTATTACATACTTTCTCATCTCAGTAAATAGCAACGCCATTCCTCCAACTATAGTGAGTGAAGTCACTCAGTCGTGTCTGACTCTTTGCAACCCCATGGACTGTAGCCTACCAGGCTCCTCTGTCCATGGGATTTTCCAGGCAGTAGTCCTGGAGTGGATTGCCATTTCTTTCTCCAGGGGATCTTCCCAACCCAGGGATCAAACCTGGGTCTCCTGCATTATAGACAGACATTTTACCATCTGAGCCACCAGGGATGTCTAGCCCCAAAACCTTTACAGCCAGCTTTTTCTTGGGCATGAGTCCATGGCCCAGTCGATTGTATTCTAGGAAGAAGGACCACATGACCCTGGTCCTAAGATCTAATTGGATGGGAAATCCAGTTGGTTAAATCTACAGGATTTACTCAGCAACCCACCACGTCCTCACTGTTCTCAGCAACCATCATCTTTTGCCTGTGTGTGTGTGTATGGGTGTGTGTGTGTGCGCATGTGTGTGTGTGTGTGCGCGCGCACACGCGCTCAGTCTTGTTTGACTCTGTGACCACATGGACTGTAGCACACTGGGCTCCTCTGTCTATGGAATTCTCCAGGCAAGAATACTGACACGGGTTTCCATTTCCTATTTCAGGGAATCTTCCTTACCCAGGGACAGAACCAGGGTCTCCTGTGTCTCCTACATTGGCAGGTGGACTCTTTACCACTGCAAAAGTCTCCTTTCTGGTGTTTCAGCTTCCACCTTCACCCTCCTATAGTCTTCTCTTCACACAGTAGTCACAGTGATTCTTCAAAATGTAACAGATTCTTTTGCTCAAATCAGTCTCTTGATATTTTTCCATCCTCCCCAGATTAAAAACCAAAAGCCTAGGTGATCTGATTCCTGGCCACTTCTCTAATCTCATATTTATCAATCTTCCCCTTACTTACTTCCATGACATTGCCTAGAACTAAGCTGCCACAGGTCTTCATATAACTGTTCCTTCCACCTGGAATGCTATCCACCTGTCTTTAAGGTCTCTGCTCAAATATTACTTTATCAGAAAGGCCTTCCCTGATTACCTATAAAAGAGTAAATTCCTCAACATTAATCCCCTCATCAAGTTTCATTTTTCTTCTTGTGCATACAAGCACTTAATATACTTTGTATTTATTCTTTTTTAATTGTTTGATTCCATCTACTGAAATGGAAGCTGCAAAAAGGTAGAGCGTTTATGTCTCTGTTTTGTCTGCTGCAGTAATCCCAGCACTAAAACTTCAGTCTGTCAAGTTATAGATGCTCAACAAGTAATTGTTAAAATTGCAATAATTTAAAAGTAAGTAAGATTGATTTAATTTTTAATATATGTTAATATAATTAATGCTATCAGCTGCTTCCCAGTGTGGCTCAGACCATAAAGAATCTGCCTATAATGCAGGAGACCCAGATTTGATCCCTGTGTTGGAAAGCTCCCCTAGAGAAGGGAATGACAATCCAACTCCAGTATTCTTGCCTGGAGAATTTCATGGATAGAGGAGCCTAGTGAGCTACAGTCCATGGGGTCACAAAAAGTCAGATGTGACTACCACACACATAAACATCAGTGATGAAAACTTTAAAACATATATAAGATAGTTATAGTATTAACAAGAAAACTATTCTTAGGCTTCAGTTCAGTTCAGTTCAGTCACTCAGTCATGTCTGACTCTGAGACACCATGAATCGCAGCACGTCAGGCCTCCCTGTCCATCACCAACTCCCGGAGTTCACTCAGACTCATGTCCATTGAGTCAGTGATGCCATCCAGCCATCTCAACCTCTGTCATCCCCTTCTCCTCCTGCCCCCAATCCCTCCCAGCATCAGAGTCTTTTCCAATGAGTCAACTCTTTGCATGAGGTGGCCAAAGTACTGGAGTTTCAGCTTCAGCATCATTCCTTTCAAAGAAATCCCAGGGCTGATTGATCTCCTTCAGAATGGACTGGTTGGATCTCCTTGCAGTCCAAGGAACTCTCAAGAGTCTTCTCCAACACCACAGTTCAAAAATATCAATTCTTTGGCGCTCAGCTTTCTTCACAGTCCAACTCTCGCGTCCATACACGACCACTGGAAAAACCATAGCCTTGACTAGATGGACCTTTGTAGGCGAAGTAATGTCTCTGCTTTTGAATATGTTATCTAGGTTGGTCATAACTTTCCTTCCAAGGAGTAAGTGTCTTTTAATTTCATGGCTGCAGTCACCATCTGCAGTGATTTTGGAGCCCCCCAAAATAAAGTCTGCCACTGTTTCCACTGTTTCCCCATCTATTTCCCATGAAGTGATGGGACCAGATGCCATGATCTTTGTTTTCTGAATGTTGAGCTTTAAGCCAACATTTTCACTCTCCACTTTCACTCTCATCAAGAGGCTTTTTAGTTCCCCTTCACTTTCTGCCATAAAGGTGGTGTCATCTGCATATCTGAGGTTATTGCTATTTCTCCCGGCAATCTTGATTCCAGCTTGTGCTTCTTCCAGCCCAGCATTTCTCATGATGTACTCTGCATAGAAGTTAAATAAGCAGGGTGACAATATACAGCCTTGACATACTCCTTTTCCTATTTGGAACCAGTCTGTTGTTCCATGTCCAGTTCTAACTGTTGCTTCCTGACCTGCATATAGGTTTCTCAAGAGGCAGGTCAGGTGGTCTGGTATTCCCATCTCTTAAAGAAGTTTCCACAGTTTATTGTGATGCACACAGTCAAAGACTTTGGCATAGTCAATAAAGCAGAAATAGATGTTTTCTGGAACTCTCTTCGATGATCCAGCGGATGTTGGCAATTTGATCTCTGGTTCCTCTGCCTTTTCTAAAACCAGCTTGAAGGTCAGGGATTTCATGTTTCACGTATTGCTGAAGCCTGGCTTGGAGAATTTTGAACATTACTTTACTAGCGTGTGAGATGAGTGCAACTGTGCAATAGTTTGAGCATTCTTTGGCATTGCCTTTCTTTGGGATTGGAATGAAAACTGACCTTTTCCAGTCCTACTAAATATTTCATGAATCATAAATGTCTCCTAAGCCTAGAATTCTCTTCTGAAGGAAACAACCACAAGCCACTCCTTCCAAATAAACGTGCCATGCCTTGGGTCACAGGATTTTCTCTCCCGGGCCACAACTAACAGGGTCGGAGATTCTGCTGAAGGTAAACAGTGCATAAAGGAGAAACAGGGTTGACCTTAAGAAGGTTATCAGGAAACTATGTCTTGATACTCAGAAACTGGCAAATCATCCCAAACAAATCTCTTTTTGAAATTCTGAAATTGAGATTCACTTTGAGTGAACAGTAGGTAACAAACATGCACACTTCACAGAGTCTAGAAGAAGATAACGGTCAGAGGTATTGAGCTAATAAAGCTCCTGTCATCTCCAGGATGATTGAGGACACTTGATACAACTCTTCCTGAGGCTGGCTGTATTCTGACCTGGAAGTATTGGGACCTACATACTGAGATGGTCTTTTTTGTTTATTAATCTCTCCAAGTGCATTTATAACAGTAATATTTTCAAATTAAACATGTTAACAAGCATCACAAACTGTTTAGTGACCAAATTTATTTATTTATTCTAGGCTTTTCTAGAATTTTCTTTACCATCAAATGAGAATTATAAAATACATTTCTTTACCATCAAATAAGAAGTATAGCACATTAGTTAAAAGCAGGGATTTTTGATGCATTCTTCCCTGGAATGAATCCTGACTCTGCTGCTTACTAGCTGGGTAATCTTGGGGAGTTAATCGTATAGTCCTCAAGTTACTTATCTGTAAAATGGAGATAATAGTATTACTTACGTCTTAGGGCTGTCGCTAGAATTAAATAAGTTAATATGTGTGAAGTTTTTAGAGATGTGTCTGTCACAGAGTTGTATGCCATAAGTACTAGATACTGTGATATATTAACTCATGCAATGCTTATAATTCCATGACATCCATTCTGTTTGTGTAGGAGAAAATGAAACCTGGAGATAGTGAGCAATATATCTCTGTTTGAGCTAGAATTTCAACCCAAGTGATCTCTGACACCTATGTGGCTAAACACTCCATACTCCCAAGAATGCATTTGACTATGAATTTCTTTCCCTCAAGACCTTGCAAGAAACTCATGCTCTGTGAAATACAGTGGACAGTGCTAACTTAAGGTAAATAGCCTTTGGGAATATAGAGTTTTGGGGTCTTCCTCAGAAACATTTTAATATGGTTAGAGTTAACAATTTGGCATATTTTTTACTCACTGTGTTTCACAGCCATCAGAACTACTATACTTTTCAGTTAAGAGAACTAATAAATCCCCTTTTTTATTCATCAATATTTGTTGGGTTCTTTCTTATCTTCAACTGAAAACACACTAAGTGCTACCCTAGAGATATTTTGAAATGTTGTCTTTCCTTGCTACCACCTTGAACAAAGCCTAAAATAGTATTTCTACATTTTAAATTTGCCTTCTTATCAAGGGAAAAAAATCAGTTTTTTAATAACTTCCCAAATTTTAATTTAATAAAATTTCAATATTAGAATATTAGAATTCTGTTCAGAATTGTTAATCATCAGCAATTAAATTAAGTAATTCTAGGAATTCTCATAAGTGCACATGAAAACAGATTAATCACAGGCAAAAATCAAATATGCTTTGGTTATTCAACTCCAGATTTGGAATTCAAAACTTGAATAGAAATTACTTTTTATTCAATAAATAATATAATTATAGTAAGGAAATTCTTTTAAATAATTAACTATACTCAAATCATTTGTTCTTTAGCTAACTTCTCATTTTTTTATTCCCTCAACACAGACAAGCAAAAATTATATTGATTCCTGAGAGACAGCCCATCCTTGAGAGATTACGGCAGCTCTTCCTTTTGTTTTGTCCTGTCATCCCACCAGATTCCTCCTGGGGCCCACTATACACATAATCTGTTTCTCAATCCGCACTCTGCAGGAAGAATGTTTGCAAAGAAGTAAACAAGGCCCAGAACCATGTCCTTGAGAACTAACACTAAACTATTTCATGGCCAACTTGAGATGAAGACTGTGACAGAGAATGAGAAACAAAGAGAAAGATGAATGAGAGGACCAGGCAAGTCTGGTGTTGATCCAGTTATGCTTTCCATTAGAAGGTGAAAACCTAACAAGTAGTGGTGAGTTTGACTAAATCTCTTGAGTAAAAGTCCTGATTTACAGAAAGCTTCAGGCATGATTCTATCAGGATTCTCATTCTGTTTCTTGGAGATTCTCTCATGGTAGTGTTTCCACAGGATTGTTTCACTTCTATGGTAAATGAAGCTCAGCAGAACACAGACTGTGTCCTTCTCTATTTACTTCTGAGGGGGAGAGACCACTTATAGGGATCACTCTTCAGTGTGACCATGCGGATGTCACTATGGGCATAGGTCTCAAATCCATAGCCAGTATTGAATAAATTACTGTGGCAAGAGCAAGGAGACTAATACATACCCACTCCTAAAACTGGGTAGGTTTAGTCCTACCTAAACTTCACCTATGCTATATGATGAGAGAGGGATGGAGTGGATACCATACAACCAAAATGTCTTTTGCAGTTGTTATGGGTATCAGGGTAGGTAACTGTATCAAGAATGAAGGAGTTATCAACTATATTTACTTTTATGGAGTTGGATGGGCAGAAATCATACTGGAGAGGACAGAGGTGTGAAGTGTGGTACAGAAAAAGGATGGCGTGTACAGGTGATTATACTAACATGGCTTGGATGGGAGCACAGCAATGCAACTGTAGTTGTAATAGGGTATGGGATCAATGGATGGTTTTTTTTAGACTAGGAAGCTTTACGCACGTTTTACACTTTGGGGAATGATCTTGTTATGAGAGAAAAAGAAAAAAAAAAAAAACTCCTAATAAAGCTGAAAGAAAAGACCATAACTGATTATTATGGTCCAAATTCATATGCTGAACTCAACCCCAGAACCTCAGAATAAAACCATGCTTGGGGTTAAGGTCTTTAGAGAGGTCATTAAGTTATAATGAGAAAATTAGGATGGGCCCTAATCTAATATGACTGATATCCTTATAAGAAGAAATTATGATACAGGTACAGAGGAAAGACCATGTAAAGACAAAGGGAGACGACGACCATCTATAAGAGAAAGAGAGAGGTCTCAAACCTTGCTCATATCCTATCTAAGATGTCTTGCCTCCAGAACTGTGAGAAAATAAGTTTCTATTGTTTAAGCCACCTAATCTGTGGTATTGCTTATGGCAGCCCTCACAAGCTAATCCAATGTTAAATTAAAGCCAGTGAGACAGTGAGAAGGCTGGGAGACAGAAGCATATGAGGAGGAACTTGCTCTCTATAAGAGGAAGGCTGCTTCTTCACAACACATGGCATCATGCACCTGCCAGTGGAGGATGGTTAAATTTCCATCAGATAGGCTCCATTTTTTTAATGAAATATGATACCACTTAGGTTTTTGTTGTTGTTGTTTCTGTTAAGGGTAGGCTGTCAGCACTAGAGGTTTCAAAAGAAAAGGGAAAACATGAAATAATTGCTTTGATGAGTGAGAAATCAAGAAGGGTCATTACCTGACAATTTAACTGAATACTTGTTTTTGGAAAATAACCATGCCTCACTTTAGTTCTTACATAATATATGCTTTTTAAAAATTTTGATTTAAAAATAGAAAAAAGGGAAAAGCCCAAATCTGTAACAAGTAGCCACAATTTATTAAGTGTTGGTATTTATATAACTATAATGTCAGGATTTAAAACGATACTTTTTTTAAAGAAAACTTTTGAAAGTTAAAAAATTCTAATCTTTTGGTAATGAGGAAAACAGATATTCCTTTAAGAATGGAATTGTTCATTTCACAATTCATGGTCAATTGCAATCATGTTAAACGTCCTCCTTGTCAGCAACGCTACATATTGGTCCAAGAGATAGGTCAGCTGTATTAAAAAAAAATCTGAATGAGAGAAACAAATATTAGTTATGACTATCCAAGTACTTTCTAGGGAATAGAGAGTCTCAGCTATCGAGCTTTGAGTATGTTAAATTTCAATGGTGAGCTAACCTTGTTGAGACAAATGTATCAAGTTATAGTTTAAGACTTCAAACTTTTCAGTTGCCTGGGAAACACCACCTTATTATAAACTGAATATATTAGAGTGTCTTTCTTAGCCTAATGCTATTAAACAAATTATTTCTAACTTCCTTTAATCCAATTTCGACTTCAAAACTCACTTTCTCATATCTGTATTGGTCTGCCAACATGGACAGACTCCACTGCTATGAGAGACAGATCTTATAGTAAATCAATATGGTTGCGTCTTATTGTAATTTGAAATCTTCTGTTGCTTCACTTCAGGGAGAGAATGTGCTGACCACGGTAAAATGTGTATTTTAGGACAGTGTCCAAATATATTTAAGGATAGAATCAATTGAATCTTTTGGTACGCTGGATGATGGGTTGGGAGGAAAGAAAGGGCACTGCATCTGGGTTTCTGATTTGTGTAACTAGTGTTATAGTCATGCCATTTGCTGTGATAAGGAAACCAGAAGAAAACATAGTGGAGAAGATAATAAATTAAATTTCAAAATTAACATAAAGCATGGGAAAACATTTTAGTAAGATGCAATCTTTATTTCTGGGCAATATTCAGAAGGTAAAGAAAATTCCTTTATTACCTCTTATTAAGAGCAGAACAATCATCTAAAAAAATTTTGTCATTTTCACAGAGAGAAAACCAAATTCTAGTTTTATATCAACATAATAACAGTAAAATTTCTTTTTAAAATCTTATAAATAAGCCCATAATCTTAGCCAGGTTTTTACTGCAGAAATAAAATTCCTTTCCCATAAGCTTTCTAACTTTCCATATTCATTCAGACTTTATCCAGCCCTCTCTTATTCCTCATTCTGAAGCAACTAATAATTTTACTTTAGTGTAAAATTACCCTTTTTTTAAAACAGAAAGACAACCTACATATTTTGCATAATTAATTTAGCATAAAACTAGGGTTTTAAGTTACCCAAAGACCTTAGAAACTACCTTCAAGTTGACACACTACATGTAGAAACTAATTACTGTTGAAATAAAGTTTTTTCCAGAATAAATTCAGTTTCATTAATTTCTGAGAAAATCAGAAACATGAAAAGGTGTTAAAAAGGAAGAATGAGGAACAGGGATGATTGCTTAGATAAGCCAGTTTGAAGGTTGTCAAGTTCTCCCAAGAGGCAACTAAAGTTCTAAAGAGCCTTTTGGGAAATTTGGCTCTTTCTTAAGATATTAGACTGAATCACCACTGGAGTAGAAAGTGTGTAGTCTCATGGTGTCAACAGAGAATAAGAGGAAAAAAATGGGCCTTATAGAATGATAGTTATACATGGTATTAACAGAGGAACAGAGTTTGAGGGAACCCTCACCCCCAGCACACACACACACACACACGCACACACACACACACACACACACACACAATCTTCTTGCTTCTGAGAGCTGAGGAAATTCCCACATTCCAATCCCAGTTTAGAGGATCCAAAGGAAAATAAAAGAAGCTCCCAAAAAGGGGCAAAGAAAAATCTGTTTGCCAAAATGAATAAGAGTAACTCTTTAATACCATGCTACAACAAACAAATTTACTGAGCACTGGATTGGATTAGGAGTTGTGATTCTTCACCAGGGATCCTGATATCTCTAACTAGAAAAGGACACAGAGGGGCTGAGAAGCCACTAGGAATACCAAGATGAAGACAAGGGGGTCCAAGGGGCAGTCAACAATAGATCCGAAGCATGGCACCATTAACTGCCAAATGATATACAGCTCTTTAGTAAAGAGAGATTTTATTTAAAAGGATGATTACAAGGTAGAGGAAATGACTACTGCAATACAGGGAAGGGGAATTTTGTAATAGGGAGAATTCTTTGACTAGAGATCTGTAAGTATCTCTAAATTCAGCTTTAGATATGCTACCTTTGAGGATCCTGAAAGAGAAGGCATGAGAGGAAGTCATCAAGAGGACATGACTTCCTGTTGACCCTAGAACTGGACCCGGACAATCAGAGACTCTTTACTCCTCTCCTGTACTAGGAATGTACATACTGCCCACCATTCTCACAGTGGGAACTGTTTTTAAGGATGTAGCCTTGAGAAAACAATGTGTTGTTGAGACAATCCGGACAGTACATGGGACTGAACCCAGTGAAGACCTCTATATACACTTTTAAGATTGGGTTGGTACAGAGATCTACTCATTTTGCAGCTGCCCAAGACAAACCTCCTTACTTATTAAACCTGCCATTACCAATCTGGAGTGACTGCCTCTTTCTTGGGTCTCTCCTTCCTCTCTGTATTTAGGGCCCATTTAGGTTTCACCCAGGAAATTTTCAAGGTTTTAAAACAGAAAGGTGTCCTACAAACAACTTAGATTTATTCATCTGAAGCTAAGAAGAAAGAAATCTGCAACTATAAGGTTTAATAATTATTGATATATAAAATAAATTGAAGCACTTTGACTAATGTGACCTAGGAAGAGTGTATAAACAGAGTAAAGATAAAATTCTGAGTAGTACTAACACATAACAATGAGCTGAGAAGTGCCTCAAAGAATAGAAAGGATCACCCAGAAAGTGAAGGGAAAATCAGGAGCACAGTCCACAAAATCCAGGCAAATAGGCCCTTGCATGAAGGAAACAGAGATGGAAACTTATGGGATCAGTTCACTCACTCGGTCATGTCTGACTCTTTGCGACCCCATGGACTGCAGCATGCCAGGCCTCCCTGTCCATCACCAACACCTGGAGCTTCTCAGACTCCTGTCCATCGAACCGGTGATGCCATCCAACCATCTCATCCCCTGTCATTCCCTTCTCCTCTTGCCTTCAATCTTTCCCAGCATCAGGGTCTTTTCCAATGAGTCAGTTCTTCACATCAGGTGGGCAAAGTATTGGAACCTCAGCTTCAGCATCAATCCTTCCAATGAATATTCAGGACTGATTTCCTTTAGGATGGACTGGTTGGATCTCCTGGCAGTTCAAGGGACTCTCAACAGTCTTCTCCAACACCACAGTTCAAAAGCATCAATTTTTTGGTGGGATAAGAAGGTTGAATAAGACTGCAATGCAGATCATGGATACTCATGAATAAACCAAATATTTTTCTAAAGCAAAGAAAACAAACAAAATACTGCAATGGACTGAAATGCAACAAAGGGGGGAATGACTGTAGCCATGATCAACCAGCCACGATCCTAATTACCAACCATGATCCCATCTACCAGCCATGATCACGCCATCTACCTGGTGAATATTTAATAAATTAATGAATGAGCTGCCCCCATCCTTATTCCCTGTCACCCTGCACCCTAGTGTAGGTCCCCTACACTACCTGCAAAATGTGACACATGATGGATCAGGCAGTGTCCACCAGGAATTTTAAACCTGAGTGAACTAGAAGCTTCATCTTTCTGACTGAATTGCTTTTCATGGATGATTATTTCTCACCACTCAGTAATACAAGTTATCTTGAGATCAGTTTGTTATAACACTATGTTTGCTATAATATAGCCTATACCAAGGGAGCCCTCAAATACTTAGCCTTACCCAATGAGTAAGGTCCACTCCATCCTTTCTCTGGATATCACATTTCCCCTGTTTTTCTAAAACGAACATATTTGCAACGTTCTCTGAAGAAATTTTCAACAATCATTGGCTTAAGAAATCATATGGTGGGTATGGAGAACACTTCTAGTGTTCATTCACTATCTTGCCAACCAACCCAGATGTTTCCAGATTAACAGCTAAAATTCCCAGACTACTCTGCAGCTAGGGATGACCTTGTGACACTGATCTAGCTAACGATGTGTAAGTTGATGGCTGCTTGTTGGGGCTTCCCAAAATACTATGTCTTTTCCTGATTAAAATAAAAAAGATAGACTGATGACATTCACAGTTTATTCTTTATCTTTATTACTTCTTCCTTGCTGGAATGTAGACTCAATGCACAGAAGTAAAGTTGCCATTATGAAATGATGAAAACAGAAGCTACGTGATGAGACTGCCAAGCGGACAGAAGAATCTTCTTATCTAGACAACTAAAATTTGGAATGCCTCCATGGACTTCTTATAATCTAAAAACATTAATAATAATAGTAACTCCTTATTTGTTAAAGTTACTCTAGACACTATACAACCACTATAGACAATAAACACCCCAAACACAATTTAACAGACAAAATATTCAAGATACTCTCATGGAAGTGGTATCTGTTGTCATGACATGAACTTGACTAACATGACTTTCTAGCTTTTTCTCTCATTATCTCTATATACCCAAATTTCTGGAGAATGCTGCTCTTTATTTCCATGCCTTTGCAAATTCAATCTCCTCTTCCTAGAGCTCACTCCTCAGCTCTACATCACAGTTACCTCACCTAGGAAATCTCTGCTTTCTACATAACTTTCTACTTAGATACTACTTTGTCCAGGAAGCCTTCCCAGAACTAACACATCTAGGATGGGCGCCTCCTTTACATGTTCCCTGAGTACCTTCTACCTACCCTCTGCCATCCTGATCACACTATATTGTCATCACTTGCTTACTTTTCTGCCACCCTGTCTAGATGGTAAACCCTTCAAGGGAAGTCCTCCTGTCAGTTTTGTTTACCTTTGTATACCCCAAACCAAGTATATTATATGGCTTATAGTATATACCAAACACTGTTCATGGAGTGAATGAATGGAAATATATAAACATATTAATATATACATACATACATACTCACATACAAACAACAAATGGTGCCTTGGGAAGTTTCTGTCTTTAAAGAACTCTTGTGTCTTAAATTTCAAATATACTGAAAGATATGTGAAATAGTAAAGGAGACATTTTGTAATTACAGCCGGGTCTACACTTCACATTTTATCACTCATAACCCTGTGACTTGGGGGAATTTACCTATTTCTTTTGAGCATCTATATATTAATTAGTATAATGATTTAAAACTATCTTGTGGGTTATTTGTGAGTACACAAAGGGATGATACATGCAATGCCTACCACAGTAGACTCTCAAGAATGTTAGTCCTCTTCCTTTCCTAACATGCAGCCTTCTCCATCAGTTATCTGGTCACACATTCATTTAAAGGATTCAACTTTATACTGAATTCAACATGCTCCTCTATATGTGAGCCCTTGTCATTCCTTCACTTAACCAATCACAAAATTAATACAATTGTTAAAGTACATAGAAAAGAAGAAGGTAAAAGGGAGTAAACAAAACTAATTTTGTTTAACATTATTCACAAATGTAATAAATTTAAAGAATATATACCTAAGAAGAAAGTATTATGGTTTCAAGCCAAAATTTGTGAGTCTAGGTTTTATACATGACAAATGGCTACCAACTAACTATTCTGATGGAAATATTCTATATCATGATTTTGGTTGGGATTATATAGCCGTATATAATTATAAAAACTCATCTATTTGTATATTTAAATTTGGTGAAATTTATTGACTGTTAATTATACCTCAGTAAGGCTTTCCATGTGGCACTAGTGGTAAAGAATTCACCTGCTAATGCAGGAGACATAGAAGATGTGGGTTTGATCCCTGGGTCAGGAAGATCCTCTGGAAAAGGAAATGGCAACCACTCCAGCGTTCTTGTCCATGGAGAATTCCATGGACAGAGGAGCCTCGTGGGCTACAGTCCATAGGTCACAAAGAGTTGTACAAAAGTGTCCTGCATTGCAGGTGGATTCTTTATCACTGAGCCACGAAGGAAGCCCAAGATTCCTAATAAAAGGAAGAAGAATTGCATGCAGGCCGAGGTGAGTGGGTCTGTGTTTGGCAACTGGAAGCTTTTGTTTCTTTTTTATTTGTAAACTAAGAGATAAAGTCATCTGTTGAAAGTGAGGAAGGAGTTTTTGCAAGCTGGGTTCAGAATCTTCTCTGAGCTTTTAAGCGACATCTGACTTTTGAAATAACCACTGCACTAAGAAGGAAAAGAGAATAAAGAAACAGTAGAATAACTGAGCATTGGTGAGAACACAGTTGAGATGGGTAATTATGAAGTCGCTAAAACATGTTCAATATTTCTCTCTTTTAATAGTACTCAGTACTCAGGTGTGAATACTGAGAAAATAACCAGTTGTAATTGTCACATTGAGGGTATTAGTGTCTGTGTGTGCTAAGTCATTTCAGTCATGTCTGATTCTTTGCAACCGTCTGGACTGTAGCCTGTAAGGCTCCTCTGTCCATGGAATTCTCCAGGCAAGAATACTGGAGTGGGTTGCCATGCCCTCCTCCAGGGGATCTTCCCAACCCAAGGATGAAACCCTTCTCTCCTGTGTCTCCTGCTTTGGCTGTGCTGTGCTGTGCTTAGTCGCTCAGTTGTGTCCAACTCTTTATGACTCCAGGGACTGTAGCCCCCCAGGATCCTCTGTCCATGGGGATTCTCTAGGCAAGAATACTGGAGTGGGGTTGCCGTGTCTTCCTCCAGAGGATCTTCCCAAACCAGGGATGGAACCCAGGTCTCCCCCATTGCAAGCAGATTCTTTACCATCTGAGCCACCAGAGAAGCAGCAGGGGGGTTCTTTGTCACTAGCGTCACCTGGTGAAGGTGTAAGTTGTTAAGTCACTCAGTCGTGTCTGACTCTGTGACGCCATGGACTGCAGCACTCCAAGTTGTATTAGAGGCACACACAAAAGAAGAAAAAGGGGACAAGAGGACAGATTGCTAGAATAACAGAAATAAAGGATCAGGAAATCTAAGCTGAATGATGATATATTAAAGAGAAGTAAAGAGATGACTATCCTGATGGTTCAGTGAGACATAATAATGGTCATGAGATAGTAAAAAGAATAAGCTAGAATAATAGAAGATTGTATTCAGGAAGCACAATGTTTAAAGCACAGTGTTTTTGGTAGCAGAGAAGCTTTTTAAAAAATTAAATATTTTAGGGGAAAGGAGAAAGGGAAAAATTGGGAGTTTGGGATTAAGAGATACACGTTTCTATATATAAAATAAGTAACCAACAAGGATTTATTGTATAGCACAGGGAACTACAGTAAATATCATGTAATAACCTATAATGGAAAAAAAGAATCTGGAAAGGGTTTTATATATACATATACATATATCTATATATACATCTAAATTATTTTGTTGTATACCTGAAACTAACATAGCATTGTAAATCAACTATACTTCAATCATATGTTACTTGTTTTGAAAAAATTAATTCTTTATAAAGCATGAAAACATGAAGCCATTCTCCTTTAAATTTTGAGAAAAGCCTAAATTCTTACATGCATTTAAATAAAAGTTAAATCACCTTTGGCCACTCACATCCTCTCCTCCTCTCCAGAAAGGTGAATCATGGTCTTGGTTTGATGTTTATTTCACATACATACATAAGTACCCATACAACATATATTGACTTGTGTATATGTATATAGATTTACTACTAAAAAGCATGAGAGTTCCAGAAAAATATCTATTTCTGCTTTATTGACTATGCCAAAGCCTTTGACTGTGTAGATCACAATAAACTGTGGAAAATTCTTCAAGAGATGGGAATACCAGAACACCTGACCTGCCTCTTGAGAAATCTGTATGCAGGTCAGGAAGCAACAGATAGAACTGGACATGGAACAGCAGACTGGTTCTAAATAGGAAAAAGAGTACGTCAAGACTGTATATTGTCACCCTGCTTATTTAACTTACATGCACAGTACATCATGAGAAACTCTGGGCTGGATGAAGCACAAGCTGGAATCAAGATTGCCGGGAGAAATAGCAATAAGCTCAGATACGCAGATGATACCACCCTTATGGCAGAAAGTGAAGAATTAAAGAGCCTCTTGATGAAAGTGAAAGAGGAGAGTGAAAACGTTGGCTTAAAGTTCAACATTCAGAAAACTAAGATCATGGCATCCAGTCCCACCACTTCATGGCAAATAGCTGGGTAAACAGTGGAAACAGTGAAAGACTTTATTTTGGGGGGCTCCAAAATCACCACAGATGGTGACTGCAGCCATGAAATTAGAAGATGCTTGCTTCTTGGAAGGAAAGTTATGACCAACATAGACAGAATATTAAATAACAGAGACATTACTTTGTCAGCAAAGGTCCATCTAGTCAAGGCTATGGTTTTTCCAGCAGTCATGTATGGATGTGAGAGTTGGACTGTAAAGAAAGCTAAGCACATAAGAATTGATGCTTTTGAACTGTGGTGTTGGAGAAGACTCCTGAGAGTCCCTTGGACTGCAAGGAGATCCAACCAGTCCATCCTAAAGGAAATCAGTCCTGAATATTCATTGGAAGGACTGATGCTGAAGCTGAAACTCCAGTACTCTGGCCACCTGATGTGAAGAGCTGACTCAGTTCAAAAGACTCTGATGCTGAGAAAGATTGAGGGCAGGAGGAGAAGGGGATGACAGGGGATGAGATGGTTGGATGGCATGACCAACTCAATGGACATGAGTTTGGGTAGGCTCCGGGGGTTGGTGATGGACAGGGAGGCCTGGTGTGCTGTGGTTCATGGGGTTGCAAAGAGTAGGACACGACAGAGTGACTAAACTGTTGTTTGTACTGCTACTTGCTGTTTTCATTTGATGTTTTATTTAACCGTCATATCTGACTTTGTTGATAAATGAAGCTGCTGTTCATTCCTTTAACTACTGTAGATCATTTAATTACATGAATATATCATAATTTATTGAATAATTTCCTTATTGGATGTGCATGAGTCAGGGTTCAGTACAGGAAACAAATAGCTATATGTATATTAAGCATGTACAAATAACATACAGGGAATCAGGGCTTACAAAACTATTAGAAAAGCGAAAAAGAGAAAGTTCTTATCAGGTATTTCAGAAATGTTTTGCAAAACAATATGAAATTGACCAACTAAGGTAGACACTGCCTTGAGACCACTTCTGAAGCTGTACCAAAATCAGTTTGCCAACACTGTTTCTACTGCTTCCACCCCAGCTTTCTCAACACCCAGGAAGCCAGGGAATGGATCCTGAAATAATACTACTGTAGGGACAGTCAGTCAAACAACAACAGCAAAGGCCAAAACCTGTACATTTTCACTGCCTCACTTCCTTTTAGAAATTACCAAGTAAAAGCAGAAAGATGGTGTCCACCTCACTTCCAAACCCCATGTGAACACATCTAAGTAATGAACCCAATTTGCACTCAAAGCTCTAGCTGCAGTAGTGTCTAGTTAGCTTTATGACTTCAAAGAATAGGAGGCAAACAAAATTTGAGTGAGCTGATCCATAATATACAACACAGAAGAAGGTTACTCAGATTACTTTCAATTCTTTTCAATTATAAAAATTATATAATGAGCATACCTATATGTGTCTCTGTGTTTTTATCTAAAGAAAAGACTTAACTGGAATTTCTGGGTCAAAATGCATCGCATTAATCATCTCAGCCTGCTATAGCAAAATACCACAGACTGGATGACTTAAATATCAGATATGTATTTTCTTGTGGTTCTAAGGCCAGAAGTCCAAGATCAAGGTGCTGTCAGGGCAAGCTTCTTATTAGATCTCTGTGCCCAGATTACAGAGAGCTATCTTTTCATTGTACTCAAACAAGGTCTTTCCTCTGTGCACAGGAGGACACAGACAATCATTTGGGGTCTCTTTATTATAAGGACTTTTATTATAAGGACATCAGTCTTATAGGATTAGGGCCCTACCCTTGTGACCTCATTTAGCCTTTATTAGTTCTTGATAGGCTCTATTTCCAAATATTGTCATACTGGGGATTTGGGCTTCAATGTATGGATTTTTGGAGAAAGGCAATTCAGCTCATATTATATATGTAACATTTTTATTTGCCAATTATTTCTAGGTTTCTTTTTTCTAATTACTATCAAATTGAGCCAAAACTCTCTAAACAACAAAGTTAGAAAAATTAAAAAAACTTCAAGATCTTAGATAATTACATAGATTAAAAATGAACTTTATCTATTTTTTAAATTATTATGTTTGTCTTTTTAAATACTTAAAGTCCATTCCTATATATATATATATATATATATACACATTTTTCTGACAAAATAATTGAGTTGAAATGGTCAGAAAGTCTTCAGTGTTATAGAAGATAGAGAACTCAGAAATAATCATGAAGAATACATTCGCTCAGGATGACTGTAGGATTTTGAATATAAGGAAAAACTGTAGACCTAAAGCCAAAATCATTATGTCTTTAGGGAAGAGATAGAGAGCTAAGTGGATGGCATTACCAAGAATGGGAGGAGTACGCTCTATCCCCATGCCCTATGCCTCAACGGCTTTTGATATGCAGGTTCACCCAGCCAACAAATACTCTCTAGATTCATATGAAAGACTATGTGCCGAGGTTTCTGCCTTCAGGGAGTATGTGGTTAGAGCATTCACCAGTATTGTCACTATTAAATCATTTTTTTGATACAACCATTCAAAAGAGAAATATTCTTATCTGAGACTTCTACACATAAAATTCTTATCTTAAAAAAAAATAGTTCTACCACATAAGATCAAACATTTACATAACATATTTAAAGCAATATTCAGTCTCACGATAATAACTGCAATTTTTTTCAAAAAGATAAGGTCAAGGTTAAAATTGTTGTTTAATACTTATAAATATTCAATACTGTTGCTTCTGTTCTCAAAGAATATTAATAATTCACTGCAATTTTTTCTTTTTCCTAGAGCTATTAAATGTGAGAGTTTTAGTGTATTTATTTATTTATCCCTGTTTTATGCATTTATTTGACATCATCATTTTTTACAGCCCAGGTATATTAAAGAGTTAATTTTTCAAACACTCTTTAATTTTCAGAAACTGTATCTAATGTAGATCATTTAAAAATATTTCCCCAGGCCAAAGTGTTGATACTAAGTTCTAATGCTAAGGAAATTTCTTGACAAGTTCTTTTTGAAACAAAAATGCAATTTTAAGAAAAAGAAATGAAAGATTTCCCTGGGATCATGCCACATTACAAAAGTTGTATCTTTCAAACTCAGCATCATAATGAAAGGAAGTAAAAACTACTGTAGCTCTGAGCAATTTTCTAGATGGTTTTTATTTACAGAAAGTGAGCATTAGCAACAACTTCCAGAACGGCTACATGAGGAGCTCCATAGACCTGATTCTCAGAAGAACAACGATCGAGCCTGTGCATTGATTCCATCTCTGCCACCACAATCACTTAGTTCATGGGCCCATTAAGCAAGGGATATGACAGCTAGGAGGAAAGGATGAGTGACATCCCCAGAGTTGACCATTTTGTTCACCTGATCACTAAGAACCTCCTCTGCAGTACTGGTCCTCTGGCGGACATTTCACATTCACTAATACCTCCACAGTCTGTGCCCATTCTAAAGTCCATCCACGTACTTATTCTTCCCTAAGCTTACTTTCCATCAGTTTTCCAATATTGGTCCTTCCAAATCCCTGACCAGTCCAACCAAACTATTTGCAACTACCCATAAATTAATACATACCTGTCTGCAAACCAGGCTCAGGGGTTTTCTTCTTTCTAAGAAGAAATTCGGAATGCCATCTTTGCAGGTTATTTTTCTTTTTTCTCTGGAATCATTCTTGCATTGTTCGGTGTCCAGTAAGGAAATAACACCATAGAGTCATTTGAACAGGGAAAATTTAACATAAAGCTTTATAAACAGGGGATTGGAGTAAGGAGGAATTGGCTACTGAGAGTTAAAAAGAATTCTAAAGAATCTAGGAATAGCAGATATAAGACGTGGTCTCTACACCTATGGTTGAAATAAGTACCTAAGAAAAAGCCTTGTTGCTGTGGTTGAGATGCAGATGTCATCAGAAAGAATATCATCTTGGTTTCCTGAATGGTAAGTCAGTGAATTCACTCATTAGTGGAACTTGTTGGAAGTCCAGCCTCTGGGAGGTGCTGAGCCTCAGAACTTGTTAGGCACCAGGAAAAACTACTAGACACTGTCAGCCAGGGTCTTGTAGGTCCCGGTCTCCTGGAGGTAAATGCACTTCCATGTACAGCACGGACTGGGTCAGTTCCGGGCTGGCTGTGCAGAACAAAGGTTAGGGAATGGCTGACCTCCAGTGCACCTGATGCGCATCCGTGGCTGGGACTACGGAGAGGATATGGGGTGTAGCAATCTGGGCTGAGAATGCCACAGTATCTGGATTTCTAGACTCTGCCTCTGCAGCTGCATGCGTCTGAGCAAACACAGTGAAACTGTGTCCTGCAGGAACTTTACATTCTAGAAACTATGCAGGGGCTGAACAAAGGAGGAAGAAAGCTTTCTGCAGGACACTAGCTAAGAGAGCGCACCCAAAACAGGAAAGGAAAACACTTTCTCCTCTAGTGTCCTTCCAAGCCCTCTACTGACAAAGCTTAACATTATGCTAGGGTGCAAAGTAGAAATGTTTGTAAGGCCCAACACCATTATTACGGGGGCTTCCCAGGTGGTGTTAGTGGTAAAGAAAGTAAAAGTGAAAGTCTCTCAGTTGTTTCCAACTCTTTGTGACCCCATGGACTACACTGTCCATGGAATTCTCTGGGCCAGAATAGTGGAGTGGATAGCCTTTCCCTTCTCCAGAAGATCTTCCCAACCAAGGGATTGAACCCAGGTCTCCTCCATTGCAGGAGGATTCTTCCCCAACTGAGCTTTCAAAAATCCACCCACCAATGCAGGAGACATAAGAGACACAAGTTCAATTCCAGATTCCGGAAGATCTCCTGGAGGAGGGCATGGCAACTCACTCCAGCATTCTTGCTTGGAGAATCCTATGGACTTAAGAGTCTGGTGGGCTATAGTCCCTGAGGTCACAAGGAGTCGGACTTAACTGAAGCAACTCAGCACGCACACACCATTATTACAAAGCAGGCAACAAGAGTCAGTTTGAAGTGAACAGGCAAAGAAACCAACCATCAGTTCATGGTAATTGTTTTTCATTCTTGGATTTTTAGTTTTTTTGGTAGCATCCTGTAGTTATTTTTGTTCTTTTTATTTATTCTATTTATTTATTTTTGGTGTATTGTTTAAAGTTCTTTGGGGCCCTAATCCTTTAATTATTTTAATGGGTGTATGTGCTCAGTGCTCAGTCCCATCTAACTCTTTGTGACTCCATGGACTGTAACCCTCCAGGCTCCTCTGTCCATGGAACTTTCCGGACAAGAATACTGGAGCAGGTTGCTATTTCCTACTCCAGGGGATCTTTCTGACCCAGGGATCGAACCCATATCTTTTGTATCTCCTACACTGGCAAGTGGATTCTTCACCATTGTGCCACCTGGGAAGCTCTAATCCTGTTTTGTATGGTAACCCTGGTCATGGTAGATCACTTCCTTCAATGTATTTCATTTGGATTGTGATCTCATCTGCAGTATTGCTTTTCTGAAGTGGCTCTGCCAGAAGTGAACTGAAAAGAGATTTTGCATTTGATTGTGCCAGAGATCCCAGGGATATATTACTCAACCAGCCTTTCTTGTAGTTTTTGAACTGTGGCTTCCTGAACCATCGTCAGGATTGTGAGGGGAGAGGTCTCTCCCACTGTGAGCCTAGGCTGATCCAGAAGAATTTTGTTATTGAGAGAATACTTCACAAATTTCCATTTCCGTTATTCTCTCATGACAATTCAGACTCATACTTTTAGATTCTTTAGGCCAGTCCTACCACTCCACCCTTGGGAGCCGGCAGAGTATCATTCAAATGTTTAGTCTCATTCTCTACTTAAGCTTTCTTTGTTTCTCCATGCTAGAAGTCAATTACTTCCTTGAAAGCTCATCCGTGCATTTAAAAAGATTCTTGTTATAGTCTGTCAGGATATTTAGCAGAAGGATTGTAGAATTATATATTTTGCTACAATCCAAGTACCAACAGTCCCCTAATATCCTTATAAGTCCTCTCCTCTATTTTTTAAGGCAACATGCATAACACTTTCTTTCAGCGAGTCTTATTTACCAGTTGTTATTTACCTTGGGTAAGTTATTAAACCTCAACTTGCCATGGCAGCTACTACTCCTGGTCCTCCTGATGCCCCAAGATCTAGCAGAACTCATTATTTGTCCTTTGTGGAAAAGATACACTGGGTTTGCTTCTCCTGCTTTTCTCCCAACACAGTCATCCATGAACTTACTGACTGGTTTATTTCCCATCAGATTTTGCATATCACATTTTTTCCTGATCAATTAAATCACCTCCAGCAAAACAAGCAATGGTCATGGGGTGACCTGTCTTATCATGGGTCTCATTATCAGAAACAGCTGACTTTATGAATGGTTGAATGGCATATTAACAGGCAGTTATGGTCTCAGGAGATCCTACCTGGAAAATATGAGAAAGAGGGAACTTTCTGACAAGATATATGTTCTCAGAACCAAAAATTAATATATATTAACCAGAATAAGAGTCCCAAAACCAAGGGACAAAACTGGGTAGGACATCTCTTAATACTATATCTGTATTTAAGGTTTTGTATTATAGTGATTGAGAGAATTTAGTACCCAACTAAGAACTCTTCCATTAAAGGACTTAGTGATGACCCTATTTAATGGGAAATTGGGACTGCTATGCGGCAATTTAGCATTTTTCATACCATTGAATACATAAGCATGGCATGTTGGTAATTAAACTCTGAAATGTAGTTCATCAGGTACAAAATATCAACAGTTACAGCAGAACCACAGGAGAAAAAGACATGTTAGAAGCGTGTGTGTGTGTGTGTGTGTGTGTGTGTGTGTGCGCGCACGTGCATGCGCTCAGTGGTGTCCAACTCTTTGTGACTCCATGGACTTTGAACCACCTGACTCCTCTGTCCTTGGGATTTTCCAGCAAGAATACTGGGGTGAGTTGGCATTTCCTTCTCCAGGACCTCTTCCCTACCCAGGGATCAAACCTTGTGTTTCCTGCATTGGCAGGCGGATTCTTTACCACTGAGCCACCTGGGAAGCCCTTTAGACTTAGAGCTACCCCAGATGTGAGCAGGTTTGGATTTTCCTCCTTTGGGGAGCCGGGGACTATATTCCCAGGAGCTTGAAGCATAGCTGAAGTATAGTTAGAAGAAATTGGGGAAAAAATAAAGTATGTGAGGAATTGTGATTTTACTGTTGGGTGGCCAAAGGAATGAGTTATAGTAGGGATTTTTTTTTTTTTTTCCTGTTCTTTCTGTTTTTTGTTTTTTTTTTTTTTTTGGCTGACCAGTATCAATCTGGACTTAATATGCTTAGCAATCTAATTTGTCTTTTAAATGTCTAATTTGTCTTTTAACCCCCTTTCGGGGTTTTGAAAGTAGAATAATTAACAGAGAAACAGGACTTTCTGTTAAACAGAAACTTTGGGCACTT